>NW_026635692.1:0-600000 GCF_028554395.1 Pezoporus wallicus | reverse complement strand
CCTGTAACTAATTTTATAATACAGCAGACTGAAAACTTACAATCTGCACCAGCATGGTGGAAAATGTGAGAGTATTTCATAGAATCATAGAATCATAGAATAGTTAGGGCTGGAAAGGACCTTAAGGTCATCCAGTTCCAAACCACTTCCATAGACAGGGACATCTCCCATTAAACCGTGTCACCCAAGGCTCTGTCCAACCTGGCTTTGAACACTGCCAGGGATGGAGCATTCACAACCTCCCTGGCAAGTCATTCCAGCGCCTCACCACCCTCACAGGAAAGATCTTCTTCTTTATATCCAATCTAAACTTCCCCTGTTTAAGTTTGAACCCGTTACCCCTTGTCCTGTCACTACAGTCTCTAATGAAGAGTCCATCCCCATCATCCCTATAGCCCCCCTTCAGATACTGAGTGTTTCTTGCAATATTAATAGCAAACAACAAGGAAATACTTCATCTCAAAACAGAGCCTTATAAAATAAGGGTAAGCTTAAAAAAAATCAAAAGCTGTTAACATACCCACTGTTAAGTGCCCACTTAAACCTCTCAAACAGCTTTAACTGACTGCGAGTGATACTGTTGTAGAACAGTACTCAATACCCTTCTGACACAATTAATGCATGCTTGTATTTATCACCTCAAACTAGGAAAGTGTGTCTTTCAGACACCCACTAGAAGTGTATGCACATGCATAACATCACTCTACAGCAAAATCTGTGTGGGCACAGTAGTCGCTCATTGCACAATTGCACTGGACGAGTGTGATGTAAAATAACTGGCAGCAGTTTCTGAGGCAGGTTAAGCATTTGTGTTCAGAGTAGTTAAAATGTCTAATAAAAGAGAAGAAATCACTGCCTGTATCTTCTTAAGTTCTGGGGCCAAGCTGGTTACTGCCCAAGATAACATTTGTGACTGGCTCCAATACCAGTCGTCAGTACTTGGTAACTATATATATCAAAATATGTAAACCCTTGCCTAACAAAACCGGTTTGTTTTTCCGCCTGCATCATAGATTTTCATGTGAACACCTCCGTTGAAGCTTTACTGCAAGATTCTGCAGTATCACAAAAATACTTAATGAACCAAACTCCAGCAAGTGCTGGCCATAAAAACAACTTCAAAAGTATCCCACAATTCAAGCAAGCAACACCAGTGGTATTATAATGGCTTTATTTGGCTCTAAGCTTCACTGAAGTGTCTGAATGTACTTTGCAATCCAGCCATTTCTTGGACTTCTTTAAAGAGAAATCTGTCCTCACATCAACCTTTTCTCATTACCTAAAGCTTTTTTACACTCTTTCTTTCATAACTAAGACTATATCTCGCTATGCTTACTCTTCCTAATGTTTCACTTGCTTCAAAAAAAAGAACAAGCACTAGCAATCCAAACTGGTTTTATTTTTGTATCTCTCAGCAAGTTCTAATAAAGTAAATTGAGCAATATTCTCAGTTTATTGTATTGATAAACAGACTGTAAAGTGTTTTATGATATGGTACTTCTCATATGAAAGACACTAGACTAACATAAATTGCAATTGTAACTGTAAAGTACTAAAATATATTTTCCCTCTAGGGCTCTCTAGTATATTTGGCTGAAAAAAATAAAATAAAATAAAATAGACTTGTTTATTGTGTATATTTTTTGTAGTGTAATTAAATGTCTCTATGGTTTCCTCTCAGAAACAAAGTCCTCTTTCCCTGCTCAAAGCAGTCTAAAGGCTCACAAATAATTTTACAGAGCTGTCTTGTTCCAAATTGGAGGTGAAAAAGCACTTTCTTTCTCGCTTTCTCCAAACTGTCTCCAGAGGAACAGATCTCTCAGCACTTGCAGCCCTGTCATTTCCAGGTCATGCTAACAGCCATTAGGTAAAAAAAGCATCGGACTCCTGACTCAATCCTTCCTCCTGTCACAGTGATTCCAGCTCATTGTAATCTGGACCCATGCAAAAATTTCCCTTCTCCACCCAGACCAGTGTCAAAAGGGAATTCTTCTCGGTGATGACTTTGGATCTCATCCAAAGTGGATATGGAGCAAGGCGGCATCTTCACGCCCCAGGATCAGGACATGTCAGTGTGGCAACTGCTACACCCTAAGGGATGCAAAACAATAACAGTGGCTTTGCACCCCCTCTGTAGCCAGAGGCAGCTGTCCAGACTGGTAAAGACACAGAGGTACTCTGCCCTTCCAGCCCAGGCAGGGGTCCCATGGCTCCACATCATGCCAATGTGACTGCAGATCTGCACTACCCACAGTGAAACTGAGGACAGACTCCGTCCTTGGTGGTTCTACTGGAGAACAATGGAAATTTGCAGGGATGTGGTAACGCAGCTACAGACCCCAGGCAGGTCTCCTATGCACACAGCAGCTACATTTGAAGCCCAGCTTTTCAAAGACACCAGGACCTACACTGATCCTTCTCACAGTGTTCACCAGCAGCAGAACTACTGAAGTGCCTGGAACTGCTAAAGTGTGGCGGGAGGGAAGAGTGTGAATCAGAGCAGTATCCAGACCCAAGGGTACCAAGTCTTTGTTCAGTAAATACAATCCCTCCAGTTTGATACTTCCTTGCTCTAACAGCAGGGACCACCCAGACCTCCTATTCAGGAGGAAGTGCTAATGGAGCTGTTGTAAACCCTCTTCAGATGAAAGGCAGCAGTTGAAGTAATGGATAACTGAGGAAAGAATACTCACAGAGAAGTCAGAGGACAGGCAATGAATCTTTGAAATGAAGGTGGAGGCGAGATACTTAAAAAATTAACCTCCCCCTCTCTTTTGGTCTTCCTTTAATAAAATGGTGATAAACCTGTTTTAAGGTTCAGAGCAGCTGCATAATGAATCTACCATAATACACAGGCAAGTGCAAATTCACCATTACAGTTCAACAGCTTGTGCTCCACTCTGACTGAGATGGAGGATTATACAAACACAGAAAGACTCCCTGGAGTACCTGAATGGAGCTGCTAGAATTAAGGCTGAAACAGTCACAGTTAACTCCTGATACATGTTTAAGCACACGGTGTTAAGTGCTTCTTTTGACTCAGACTTTCGTAAGCTTTGTTCATCCTTAAAGAAAATTTCAGGTGGGGCTTCTGGCAGTCTCAACTCAACAGCTTACCTAAAAAAAGAGAAAACCCCACCTCCCTAGTCCCATAGGATTGACCTGCTTGCTTCACAGTATCACAGCATCACAGTATGCTAGAGATTGGAAGGGACCTCGAAAGATCATCTAGTCCAATCCCCCTGCCGGAGCAGGAACACCTAGATAATGTTACACAGGAATGCGTCCAGGCGGGTTTTGAACGTCTCCAGGGAAGGAGACTCCACAACCTCCCTGGGCAGCCTGTTCCAGTGTTCCGTCACCCTCACCGAGAAGAAGTTTCTTCTCACGTTTAAGTGGAACCTCTTGTGTTCCAGTTTGTACCCATTACCCCTTGTCCTATCATTGTTTGCCACTGAGTAGAGCCCGGCTCCATCCTCGTGACACTCCCCCTTTATATATTTATATACACTAATAAGGTCACCCCTCAGTCTCCTCTTCTCTAAACTATAGAGACCCAGCTCCCTCAGTCTTTCCTCATAAGGGAGATGCTCCACTCCCTTAATCATCTTTGTTGCCCTGCGCTGGACTCTCTCCAGCAGCTCTTTCTAGATCCTAAGACTCTCCTATATAATTCAGGATTAATTTTGATGTTTGAAACAGTGGCATTTCCTAACTCCCTTTTGAGCAGTGGTCTGTAATGGATATGAACCTGCATTTTAATTTGAAAACATTATTAAATCATGTTCATTCTCCAGTTCTTATTCTTGCCTAAGCCTTCCTTGACATTCTTCAACCATTACTTTTTCTTTTTCCATGAGCATCTTATAACAGATAAAACCCTCATCACTCAAACAGAGCACAACATGAATATTTTGCATTGTCTCATCGATTCATTCTTCAATCAGAAAACCATACTTAATGGCTTGGACACCCATGAGGTACAATTTGTCTCACATCTGTATCTCTTTGTACCCACCATTATACTCTATCGGCTCAAAATAGCCAGCCTCTTCTATCCTGAACTTTCTGAAAAGGTCATATCTTATGATAAAGTAAAGTATGATAAGAACACAGAATTTAAGGCTTGCAAAGCTGATCCTAAACCTCTGTGATAAAGCTGAAAGAGCAACCACAATATTAGCGGTACAGAATACTTTTCTCTCCCAGTTTCTGGGAAATGTTTGAAGAGGAGGGAGGAAAAAAAAAACCATCAAAACCCACAAGAAACACAAACAACACAAAAATTATGTGTGTGGAAGTGATGTGATCTAGTGGAAGGTGTCCCTGCTCGTGACAGGGGGGTTGGAACTAGATGATCCTTAAGGTCCCTTCCAACCCAAACCATTCTATGGTTCAATGAAAATCTCTGGTAATGATAGAATTCAGTCTTAATTAATTCATACATAACTGGTCCAAGCTGTAAGTTGGACCAGAGCAGCAGAGTCCCCCTTGGCCAGGCAAGTGAGCAAACTACACTTGAGGTTGCCTTTGGGTAATACCCAGCGTTTGACAAGTTGGACTTCTCACCGGTAACCCAAAGAAAAGGAGGAACAGGTACTGAAGGTGACACATTTCTCTGGCATCCTAGCAGTAACTAGTGTGTGCACCAAGGTTTGCACTCTGCAGAGCCGCAGTGAAGGAAACACCAGAAAGGCAGATTGCCAGACAAGCCCACTTCTCTTCCTCTCCACACACACACGTTCAGGGAGAGTGAAAGGAGTAAAGATATCCTAGCATAACATGTTTTGTGATAGCCCTGGGTGTGATCAGAATTCCCGTAAATTAAGATGGGATTATATTGCAGATCTCAACTTTTTTATTATCTTTTTTTCTTTTAAGGTTTCTTGATAAATCTGTTGGTTGGTGCACACAAAATCCATCTGCTCCCTGAAGACTGCCTCTGGACTGCAGAGCACTGCCTTTAATAATGCATAGCCTTCTTGTTGTGTGTTTTCCTTTTTTCCTGGAATGTGCACTGAGTGGTTTTGATGTTTCTTCTCTATAGTCACGATAGAGGGTGCACCAAATGTTAACCTAAGTATCTTGCACATGGCAAACACACACCTCCAAAGGAGACCTTTTTGAGATACGAACACCTTCCTCCTATCACTGTTCCGTCACATGAAATATGCTACAGCCCAAAAGCAAGTAGGTGGGTAGCCTACACAAAGCTGAAGGAACAGGTGGCTCTTCTGTACCCAGCAGAACTAATGAAGCCTGGTCTGCCTCCTGTGTAGACTCCCAAACGTCTAAGAAAGGATGATGTGTTTAGTTAGCTCCCCAGTGGGAGAACCTAATAGGATCTCTGCTCTTTCTGGTCACCTATTTGCATAGAACTCAGAGGTCAGTTTTGTGAAACTGAACTGAGTTTTGCCACTGGGTCTGCAGGTTGCTTGGAGGCAAAAAGAAGGGGACAAAAAACTGAGGATGCTCATTCCCTTTGAAGACCAGGCTACAAATCTTATTGAGCAGGGGAGACGTGGAAGGAAGGTAACAGCCATGAGGGGTGAGAAACATTAGCAAACAAAAGAAAAACAGCAAAGAGAGGAGCCATAAAGCTAGTAAACCACACAAGCACCAGATCTCTATTGAGAATTCTTTTAGTCCTTTACCTCCAAATTCCACTTTACAATACAAACTTGAGAGAAGTTACAACACAAACTTGAGCACTTGAGCCTTGTTTCTCCAGGTTGGCACAAAAATACAGAAGTAGCCTTTTTTCAGCAGAATATAAATAATATACTCATGTCTGAGTAAACAAAGAACTATTTCTCAGTAAATAAGGGATTACATGCCTTCACTTAGCCACTTCATTGATACTCTGCTCAGTAGGAATAATTCTAAATGACTCCTCAATGCAGATGCTGGGGAATAGTATTTGTTGCATATTCTGCCACCTCCTGCCAGGGTCTAGGGACTGTATCTGGCCTGCTGGTGCCTTCTCCTTCCACACTTTCCCACTGGAGGCAAAACAGCTGTTCACCCAGGAAACACTTCAGCAAAAGGCATGTAGTTATTTTCTGACATTTGCTCAGAGCCCAGCACAGGTTGCACATTGTCACCACTGCTGTAGCTCGTGGGGAAAAGGTGTGGAAAGGAAGAGGGTGAGCATCCGCAGAAGAAAGAGGAAAAAGAAAGGGTTCCAAATGGGGATCCTCTTACAGGTTGCAGTCTATGACTTCTCTTTTCCTGCCTTGGCCCTGCCCTTACAAGAAGGGAGGGTGAAGCTTTAGCCAAAATTACGGAACAGCTGCTGAGTGAAATGGCCTAAGGGGTGTGAATAAAAATTCCCTAAGGCAATGTGTACAGCATGACTTTAGGTCTGACCACACAGCCCATATCTGTACTATCCGGACTTCAGATTAGTAAACTCTTTATACGTGCTGCTATTCTGGTGCCTTCAGAGGGAAACTACTGGAAGATGAAGCTAGGAATGTGTTTCTAGGCCTGGATCTACAGACACCTATGTAACCGATGTTGTGAGATAGATTAAGTCAATATAAAGAGCCCTACCCAACAAGGCTTTCTTTTGTTTTACATCTGGAGATATTTGTTAGAGATGACCAGAGTGCAAACACCACATACGCAATGGGACTGTTAACTTGTGAGTTTTTAGGCACAATGGTGATTTATGGCAGAAAAAAAGGGGGTATTTTCAATGCTACTTATTGACACAGGAGATAAGTATTTGACCTGGTGCTCTAAGCTCATTTTGTAAGCATTGTATATCATGGCATTTTAAGAGCACAGCTTAAGCAGGAGACTTGTCTGTTTCCCTTGGCTTGCTTATTTCTCTCTGGGTCAAACAGTCCCCTTGGAGAGAGAGAGAGATTGTCTGCTCCTAGAATAGTAACCATCATACTTAGCTGTAGCTGTAGAATGAGGTGGGAGGAAAGGATGGCTGCAGGAAGAGACAAGCCTGCTGCACAGTTCCAAACTACTATGTGCAGCTGAACAGACATTTGGACAGTTATGCTTTACTAACAGAATGGGGCTTGCCTGTAGACTGGAAAAATAAAAGTCTTTATCCAGGTTCAAGGCAACACTGTAAGAGGTCGAGAACCAGAGCCAAAGTGTTCACAGGAATGTGGCTCTCACTGGAAAGAAAAGAAACTTGTGTAGTGTGTTTGAGGCAGTGGGGAAGAGGGAAGGGATCTAAATCCAGTTTGACATAGTATGTTTGTTTATCCTTTGCAATAAAAACACTTCTAATGGCTCTATTTTTCCATATCACGCCAATATTACAACAGATTCTGGTTGACTAAAGCTCAGTCTTACTCTTTGCAACACAGAAACTAGAAAACTGTCATAAATTTGCTGGCCCACCTGTTCATTCTGCTGCAATGACGTTTTCAGCATGAAATAAGCTCACTATTATTATTAAAGACCACATTTATCATGACTCAGTGGGGCTATTTCGGTATTAGCTACAGTGAAGACAAAGATCAAGTGTAACTGAACAGTGCTGAACAGCTTCTGAAACAGATACCTCCATCTATCATGTCTTTACACGGTACCCTCTTAACTTTGTAAGTTAGAAATCAAATGAACAAGTTTATTAACAATATTCCCCAACATGTGCAGGGTCTATCTGGAGAAGGTGGAACGTTCCTGTGAAGTACCACCAGCCCTCTATACCATTCTTACCCCCCTCCCTACAGCTGCTGTGAGTCGCATGACTGTGAGTCATGGCTGGAAAACCAATGTTGCTACCATTGATGACCTTCTAATCTAATATAATCTAATCTAATCCTCACTCTGCCTTCCATTCTGGTTTTTTTTTTCCTCCTAACCTATCCTCTGGTTGGGAAGTTGCAGATGAGTGGGAGATCCAGTGCACACTCTGTTAACTTGTATGGAGACTTTGTCCCATATGAATGTCCCAATGAATATTGTCCCTCTCCCCCTTAGGACCCTGCTGCACAGCCCTTTTTAGATTTGTCTGAATGTACCCCATACTTCATGCCTTTCTCTCTGTCCCTTGAGGATAAAGTACACTGCATAGGACAGCACTAACTGAGGAGGGCCTAACAGAAGGAAAAAGAAGAGAAAAGTTAGAGGAGACACTACGATGTTTCCAGCCATTTTCTCTCTTGCTCTGCTTCTCAAGGGTCAGAGTGGGTTGGCTTCCTGCTGAGCAATGTGAAGGAGAAACTAGTCTAAGGTAAATGCACTCTCAGAAGGACACTGGTAGTTCTCTTCATTTAGACCAAATCAGAGCCTCACTCCTCTTCCCAGGCCCCTGCCACTAAGTCAGCACCCATCTCCTAATAACTTCCCTGCAGCTGCTAACCAGATGCCTTCACTTTCTCATTTTCTCCTCAGCAGTTCCCAGCCATTAGGCTCTCCACATTACTTACCTGTCTAATCATCCAGCCCTTCACCTCTGGGGAGTTTAAAATAATGCCCAAATCACAACTAATGAAAATTAGTTTCTTCCTAATTTCAAGCCTTGCCAGCAATCCCTCACAACAGATGATGCTGCCCTTAGGATCCTGATGAGAGATAAAAGCAGGCTCTCTCAGCCTTATCTTCCTTCTCTTGGTCATCCCCACATCCAGCTGAAAAGACAGAATGAAGGACTGTACAAAAGCACAGCTAAGGAGGGATAAAACTCCATACAAATGAAGCTTGTAAATGTTCTCCATGCTTTCAGTGTATGAGTTATTATGTAATGCAAAAATAAATAGTGCATATTGCATATATTGACCTGAATCCTAACCACATTTGTAAAACAATAATAAGTTCAGTGACAAAGTATAAAGCCCATGATTACAAATCAAACCTCAACCCTCTTTATATGAGTCGCCACATAATAACTTTGAATATCCAGACTGAAGAGAGTCAATGCCTACTAGTAATAGAGAAAAGCCCTACCAAATCCATTCCTACTTGAGCAACAAAATTAAGGCTGTTTAGCTACAAAATCTACATTGAATTTACAAAATTCAAAGCTTAACTAAACAGAAAAATTACAGTTTATACATTATCAATGGAAAATTGTATTCTCAATTTAATTTTACTGACCGAGACCCTTCTCGTTCTCAAGCAGCTGTATTTCCTGGTAACTGGCCCAGCACACTGTAACCTCTTTATTTCAATATTATAAAGTTTGCCAGATGATAAATGCTGTTTGCAACTGAGCAGAAAATTATATATACGTGCTATCATTAGTGTTTTAATGCTCCAAAAGATTACAAAGCTTAGGGGTTTGGGCTTCTCATTTGCTGTTCAAAACGTGACAGGAGCAGTCACTTCCAGACTGTTGTCAGAAGTTCATACTTGTGAGTTCCAGCTCCTCTAGCTCAAGACTGAACATTTTTCCCTCCTGCTCTCCACCCGCCTGCTTCTGCAGGGTCCTGTTCACACAACAATTCTGCGTGAAAGGACAGGAGGAACCAAGGTAAGGGAAAATGCCAGCAAAATATTATCTCCTTCTACATATACTTGTCCTTTCTGACTGCTTTTGTCTACTGTGTTATGCCTACTATTCCAATGCAATAAGAATGGAGAAGGGTAGCTTTGCTTGACGCCTTTTCATAATTACAGAGTCTTTAAAGTCACTCCTTTCAGATAAACACACGTAGACAATGACTAGCATTCACTGAAACTGATGAATACTACATTGAATGCAAAATATAGAGAGAGCGACAAAGAGCAAAGACTGGTGTGTCACACTGAAGCCATCACACTTCTTCGGGGCTTTTGTGTGACTTTCAGTCTTCATCACTGAATATACATAACTTTTCAAAGATCTTTTCAAACAGCTGCCAAAGAGGTAATTTGGAAAAAGAAAAGCGGAACAAAATGTTTAATTCTAGTGTTAAATGTATTCAACCCTGCCCCTAGCGCTCACCCTTTTCTTTAAATACATCATCTTTTGGAGAATCTCTGTTTTCATTTGAACTGCCACATTTTGCTCGGTTGGAGTCAAAACTGATTATTGAGGTTGCTAGCCACACCTGAAAACATGGGATGGGGGAAACATTATCCTACACCTGTTAAGGTTTTGTCTCACTGGATTTGACAGGAAAGCTCCCTGTAGTCACTATTACTTTTTTTCTTACCCAAGACCAGAACCTTAATTGCATCCATAACTTCTCTTATCAACACATCTGTATCCAACTGCGCTAACAATTGGCTCACCTTCAACTTTTTTTGGTTTGTTTTAGGAACATTTCTTTGTGGCTCTAAACAACATAAATTTAGTTTCCTCATCAAGAAGCTCATTTAGCTGCAGCTTGATTGCAAGTAATTTGCCCTAACTGTCTCCATCTTTTAATTGTTTGTGCCTTTTTCTAATCTATAAACTGTAACTTCAGGCAGGTCATTTTTGTTTTACCATTTCCTCTTTGGAAAGGCATATCTAATAACCCACCTCATATCCTGTGGCTTTAGGCATCTGAAATCATATGAACAGAAGAGATAGACCATTGATTCAGCTCCAAGTTCATTTGAAAAAAAGCCTCCATAAAACCTCCTTTTTTAAGAAATAGGAAAATAAAACTTCAGCCATGAAATTTAGTTTGGTGCAACATAAATATGCGTCATCACTGGTACAGAAGTGACTCCCTACTCTCTTTCTACAGCATTTCCTTATGACCCCTGAGAGATGTGAAATTCTAAGTGCCAATTTGGGTACTGCTACAATCCTTGAGTTAATCAGAGTCCAATGAATTTCATTCCCACAGTTAGGAACTGGCACCATCTACCCTACTGGAGACGGAATACATGATCTCATTAGAGTCTCTGGACTTAGTGAAGCCTACGCATAAGGCAGCCTTTTTCTTTTTTTAAGTAATCTCATTAGATGTTCTACCAAATATGGTATCCATTTCAAATCTCTTTCATTCCTCCCACCTAATCCCCTTTACCCCCAAAGTGTAACATAAATGTATTAGTCAGATTAACAGCACATTCAAGAGTAATCCCTTCCAAAACAAGAGAACTATAAGTATTTTTCCTGATCCCCAAATTTTTGTTTGTGTTAATTATTCTAAAGCTGTCAGTGTGAATAATACTCTGCCCCTCCTCCAGTCTGAAGAGCAATTAAGGAATTTGCATTTGCTGCTTCTTTTTCTTGCAGAATACTTTAACTGCGTTTTCTGTTTTGAGCAAGTGCCTGCTCTGACTCCTGCTGGAACCTGTGGCCAAGCTTCATTTAATGTTTTTAGCTGTGTCTTCTTTTAGAGCACTTGCATAAAGCACAAAACACACATAGAAGTACAGCAGCCTAAGGATGGGGAAAGAATGCCAAGCACAGCTGGGTTTTTTCCTCTTAAGTTCCTTAGACAGGGTTTTTCTTGCATGATCTCAAGAAGATGCTTAGCTATTGTACTTGCCTGATGGGGACCAGGGATTCCACGCAGAGGGGTGGTCTTAGCAAAAAGAATGAGAAGTATTTTCTGGCTGTGATGATAAACATTTAGAAAGCTCTATCACCACCTTCAGAATTCTTAAAACCACTGAAAATATCAAGACTACCTCCACTATGAAATGAAGACCACATTCATGCAGGCAAACGTCAAACAAATGCCAACAAAAAGCTTTTAGCCAATATCTGGCATCGTTCTGTGAGGGAATCAGCAGATGCGTGCACATATTCTCAGCGACAAGTGCACTGGGCACATGCATACATGTATTGTCCCTTCAGAGCTCTCGTGTCTATGTAACACGTTTTCTTGATGGATAAATAAAAGGAAGCAATTTGACTAGACTGCCTGCAGTTTATTGACATTGCCAATACTCAGCTGTTCTGAGAAGAAGACACACTGGCGCAGAAGTTCTATTTTGTAAGTTAAGTGGCTGATGGCTTCTTGTATGATCCTGCAATTGATTGAAGTGGTCCTGAAGCTTTTACAGTTTTCTTCAAAATCTTTTCAAATCATACTGGAAGCCTCATGAGTTGATTATACTGCAATACCTCACATGTAAACTATGGGAAGACTTCCATCTGGCAAAGCCAAACTGGCAGGAAAGAATGCCAACACCCTTCAAAACCAGCATAATCAAATACTTTATTATACTATTAAAAAGGAGGTAAAAAATACTTTTGAGAAAGAGGTTAATTTTGCGTGAAAGCGCTGACATCCCCTCCCACACACACATGCACACACACCTGAAACATGGAAGCAATTTTCACTCGCCTGATTCCAGTTAGGAACAGAAATTCCAGCTGGCTTACGGACAGAAACTGCTTTTGCCTAAAAGCCTCAGAATTCCAAGTCCCATTTTCAAACATGATTAAGTTCTTGGGAGCATAAAGGCCATAGGAGTTAAGAGGTCTGAACTGCTAAAAGACTTCTAAATAAGTACCATTAGCATAACGTTTCTGGAAAGTCCTCTGGGGACAAAGCAGTGCAAGTGCCTTTTGGAGATTTTACAACAGGCTCCCAGATCTCATTTGCAGGGGGGCCCATATGCTCTTCCATCCAGTGAAAATTCTGTATCACTTACAAAAAAGTCCTTCGGGCTCCTTTACTCCCTATTCCCACCACAGCTGTTAATTCTACGAGTAAAGTATCGAGTCTTTCGATAAATGAAGCAGATATGGTTAATAACAAGAAAGACACCAACAAAATGCCACTAGCATGCTGAGTGGAAATAATATAATACACCATGACCATATGGACTCAAGAGAGTAATTACATATGAGTAACTCATCTGATCTTTCATGTTGCCAGGCTTTTATCTCAGATAGTCTTTTTTCTCTGCTATTACCAGCTTTTTGTTCTAATGAAGAACATCCTCCTCTTTCACAATCCTTATTATGTCTAAGTAATCATTATACATGGATACAGAAGTGGGTGAATTCCTCAAAGTAGATGCATGCCAAGAAACAGTAAGACTTCCTTTCTGCAAGGCCAGAATGAGGTATAAAGGCTCATTTGGTACCAGTAGAGATAATTCAAATCTGTCTGTGTTTAGTGGGCACTTCCACAATTTTAACATAATTCACATACTGGGGAGAGTGAAGCACTGTATAACAAAAAAAAAGTTCTTCTTTCTTTTAGAATGACATATTTCAAGAAAAAAATACAGAAAGAAAGAGAGAGACTTACATTTGATCATTACTTTGATAGAGTCTGGTCAAGTCAAGTGAAGGAAAAGCATACTGGACAAAATAGGAACCTCGCTTCTGGAAACACAGAGTATATCCCATTGTGGAGTAATAATATCACACGGCTCTCCTCACGCATGAATTTCCCTCCTGTATTTATAGCTACATTAAAACCCAAAGAAACAGCTTTCAGTGTGAAATGAATGCTTAGCCCTTAAAGACGTATGACACAAGAGGCAGATGCAAGAACAGAATGGTAGAGCTAGGATCTGAAAGACATAACTGGGACTGAGGATAAGAAGGTAGATTGTTTTTTTCCAGGAGAAAATGGCAGAATTCTACTTCTCCTAGCTTTGTGGAACCTTCATAAAAATGCCCATATAAAAATGCTTGTTAAGGTTGGCTTCAGGCATTCCTACATTGTTCACTTTGTTTTAAGAAGAGGCAAAGGAGATAAGACCAGGTCAAAGTAAGGGGACATTTAAACAAGTGAGCAGATGCACTTGTTCATCTCAAGTGTGGACAAACCTGGAATAATCCCAGCTACATCTGAGTCAGAGGAAATTTCTTTGCTCTGAAAATGAGATTAAACCCAGGCATTGCTACAGTCAGTAATAGGTTCCTTGTAGCTCACCTTTTAACATTCAGGGGAGCTATTCAGACCCCTTTTTAGTGGGTGCTGTAGAAACATAAAGGATTATGGTTTCATACCACATGCAATATCAAACCATAGCCTCCTGGGAGACTTTACAACCTGTAAGAAAGTGAAGTTGTGTGCAATAAAGAATCTGACACACCTCAGAGTAGTATTTGCTTCTGTCTGGTTGTAGGTGTAGAACATAAGAGCTTGTCGGAGTGTCTTTTGTGACTATAAACTGATGATGCCAAACTGGCACCAAAATGCTTACAACAATTTTCTTGATTCCTGTTAACGCGATGATTTTACTCACTGACGTTGAATGTTTTCCTAACCTGTACGCAGGAATCATTTGGACACAGCAAATCTGATGGAAAGAAAATGTTCCTAAAATACTGGCTAGGGAGTTCCAGCCACACCGACAGACCTCTGACAAGCTCCCCTCTCTGGCTCTGAGAAGAGCTGCCGCTTAGACTGAAGGCAAAGGTAAGCAAAACTCCACTCTATGGCCCAAAGCATATTTTTTTTCCTGAATTTGCATGAGACGAAAGTGATTTTAGGGAAACAAAAACACTGAACATTTGGAAAAAGATGAGCTCGTTGCAGCAAACACTCATCGTTTGCCTTTTCTGTACGCAGAAAAATTCACCTCCTCTACACAGAACAAAAGGCATTAAGAAAGTGCATCTTATTTTCTCCAGAGGTGTGAGTTCCCCACTGAAGACAGTTCTTCCCACATAGCTATAAGCTTTTGAAAGCTCAGAACCAGATCTTTCTCTCAGTTGGTGGCTCGTAGTCACATTAACTCCATTAAAATCTCTTGTTCTGCTCCAAATTGACACTGGCATATCTCTGTCAAAGACAGACTAGTGCCTGCACTCGAGGTTTAGTTTTGTTTACCCTCTGCAGCAACAAAAGCTCTTGTTTTCTTGTGAAGGTTTGAGACAGTCTTCTGATGTGCTATGAAGTTATTAATGTTGCTTGATATTTGCTTTGACAGCTGCTCTGTACCCTCTTTAGTTATCTTCATTGTGGTTCACAGCTCTTTTTCCCCTTCATTTCACTTTTGCTTATGTTTCTTCAGGAGAATGATGCACCACAAGTTGATAAATCTTTCAGCCCTTTGTGTATTTCCCTCTTTTACCTTCACTTCCAAAGTTCCACTGTTTGGCTTTTTTTTTCCCTTCCTGTTCAGTAAGAGGACAGAGAAATGCTCCAGATGCAAATGCCACTGGAGTATATTGTTCTTAAAATATCCTGACTCTCATAGGAGAAAATCAATTTGCAGCCCATATCCATTAGAAAGGCTCCTTAAATAATTGAGAAAACTTTAAAAAATCATATTATTAACATTCGCTGCCTGTCTTTACTGTATTTGGTAAATTTTTTTAGGCCTTTCCTTTGAAGTTATTGCTACTACTTAGAGAAGCAACCTCTGCTACAAGGGCTTCCTCCTCTCATGACACTTTTGGAATGATATCGTACTTTTTCACTAGCATTCCATTTCCCAGGAAAAACTGTTTCCTTTGAAGCTGCAGCTGTGCATGCTGTCAGTCAGGCTCCCATTTCTGCCTGACAGGGTGCAATGCAAGAAAACAGGCTCTCTAAGCAATGCCACCGTCATCCACACCTCTCCCAACAGCTTTGCTCCCTCAGTTCCTGCCAGAGCAAGGTTTGGACCCCCATGCTCTGGGCTTAAGATTTCAGGTCCGATCAGCTCCCCAGGAGGGACTGGCACAGACTTTAGGCTGCGGGCTTGCTTCCTCCAATATGATCTAGAGGTCAGCAGTCGGCAGTCAGAGATGCCAGAGCGCTGCAGTCCTGCCACTGAAGGTGTGATCTTCAACTTAGTGGAGCAATTGCAAAGCTACCTGGAGGGCCAGGATGCCATCCATCTTTTCAGTCTGCCTGGAACTGGCAACGTTAGAGACAGCCAAGAACATCCATTACCCAAGGCTTTCTTTCAGGCCTGATAACCTATTTCTCACATCACGGGACAGTGTTCACATCCCATGAGGGTCTCTGTCAACTGTCTACATTTACACATCCTTTCACAACTGTACAGACAGGGATTTGCAAAAACCTTACAATACTCTCTCTGGTTTGTATTCCTGAGAAGGCTGATGCACAGCAAGCTTCCACCTCCTTCGCAACAGTGCGGTTCCAAGGTCAAGGAAGCCTGCATCAGTCTGGGGGATTCACTAAAAAAAAAAAACCCCAAACCTAAACCCAAGCCAACAAACCAACCAATATTGGAAAACATAAGGATGTTTTCCAACCATCTGTCAGGCATGTGGAAAATACTGTTGTACTTCGAGTTTTACAAACAAGAGCCCTGACTTCAAATCCTTGGGATCAAAATTCTGTTTCTCCCAATCACATTAACTGCATTCTTTTCATGTCAGTTGATTGCATACATCACAGACAAGAAATGGCTCTTGATATCTTTCAGTTTGAAAGTCAGATGATTATGATCAAAGTTTGGCATCTCAGTGCCTTACAGGGAAAATCCATTTAGAAATATGATGGGGGAAGCAAAAGCAGAGCTACAGCACTTTGATTTCCAGCCAGGGTGTATCTGGAACTGAAAATACATGGGTATGATCTTTTCCTTATTCTTCATGCACTGTAGTATTCATGAGAGAGTCTCAGGGTGGCTCCTTCCCCACACACACCCCCCTTTTATGTCTCAGCTCACAGAGAAACAACATTTAGCAGGGTGGAAATGCAGAGCTGTTGTAAGGTGACTTTCCATTTCAGTTGGACCTTTCTGTCCAGCTATACCCTGCCACACGTGACAACAGCCTCTAACTCAGCTGCTGCAACATCAAAACTCACACGAGACACTGCAGTCTCCCAAACACTGCTCTGTATCACAGGATCCGACTGTCCCTAATTAATTTCCTTTGTTGTACAGAGAGCATCCAGGAGCTAAGTGTTCTGATGAGACAGATAAAACATCAAAGGAGGTTTTAAAATGTGTTTAAAAACACCGCACGTTGACAGCACTGCAGTCTGAAGCCCACCAGAATTCAATCAGCCTGTGCCAGGGAAGGCTGGTCCTTGGGGCCTCCTCAGGGCTTTCGAGCACTGCTTTGACAGCCTGCCTTTGCAGGGGTGTAAGTATACAGCTCAGCCTCTGCATTTGGCTTCCTTGGCTGAGGTTGCTGACACGGATGCAGCTCTCAGTTGGAGGGGAAGGTGCTGTATGTGAAGTGGTAGAAGATGCTCCCCTACTCCTTCACCTCCCCCCCAAATCCCCGCACTCACTCACTAATTTCAAGTAACTCCTAAGTGGCCATCAGGCAGTAATGAGTTTTTGCAATTGGCAAGCTGGATGGACTTGAACTCCTGACCCAAGAATTAAAATGCTTCATATGTAGTTATGTGTGCGTTCAGAATTTGTCTGAGTCTTGCTAAAAGCACAGCAGATAGCTTTGATTTCTGATCAGATACTGCTCCCAGAAATGACAGCCAGGAACAGGATGAACTCAAGTCCCCACTACCTGATGTTTAAGTTTGCTTTCTACTGTAACAGAACAAGAAGGCAATGGAAAAATCTGTCAGCCCAATTGTAGCCACTGGAAAGAAAAAGTTTTTCCCTTAAAAAGATTGTTCGCATGTTGAACAGCAAGAAACATGGAAAAAGGAAAAGCCAAGGAGAGCGAGAGATTAAGACACAGGCACAGGGCTCATGGGAGTTACACAGATGCACAAGTGCTGTCACGAACAGGACTGCCTCTTTGAAATGGGTCTTGGGAAAGAGGAAAGTGGAGAGAGAACAAAGAGAACATGGGAGTCTTTTAAACTATCTGAAAAGGAATCACAGGCAAAGAAGAAAAATGCCAGAAAGAAACAAAGGAAACAGGGAACAAGTGAACTGCGCTCGAGATGCTACAGAAGAAAAAAGCAAGGTCATGGTAGCATGGGGAGAGACGCAAGGAGAACATTGAGCTAAACGGGGGGAGCTGCTGGAAACCACAACACAGACAAGACAGAGCAGCCTGGCAGAAAACAGGAGCCCTCGCACTCTGCAAAACAGCATATTCCCTGTGCTCCCAGCACTGAGGGACCAGCCCCAATTCCCAACAGCTCTGCAGAAAACTGTCATGCAAAATGCCTTTGGGACCTGCAGAATTCACAGCAAGTATCAGGACAGAATCCTCTCCTGTCCCTGGACTGTCAGCATTTTTGGGGCATGGAGGTTGGTGGTACTGTTTTGATAACAAAGCTTGTTGATACAGGTACAGAGGAGGCTCTTGGAGGTCAAACACCACCCTTGGAAATGGAGCGACAAGTTTAGCAGACTCGCTGTGTTGTTTTTGGTGTTTGACCTTAAACAATACACGAAGCTTGCAGGATAAAAGAAAAACAGAGTTATAAACATGATCTGAAACAAGTTTTTCAGAGTTCTATTTCAAACACAAACATAAGAAGGAAACAGAGAAAATAATGACATATGAACAGAAACAAACCCCACCAACCCCAAAAAGCTGCTATTAGAGCTAGGAGGAGGGAAGTGGTCAGAGCAGATATATTGCTTGTCACTTAGCATCTTTTATGATTCAGGCCCAGTACTGAAAGGACCAGCCAGCCCCATCTCACTAGAAAGGTTATTTCCCTCTGTCAGATTTCAGGTTATGTCTTAGGTTATACTCTGCACTGTTGATGGAATGAGATGAAGAGATTAATTCTCACCTACACTGCACTAAAGGCATGTGGACAGACTTTATCTCCAGATCCAGGCCTGGAGCTATGGTGGCACTGGGCACAGTGACTGTGGTGGCTGTCACTGCTAGCGCTGGCAGCACACTCGGCACCTCTCAGCATTTGGCCTTATGCAAGGTGGTTTGAAAATAACATTTGGCTGGATGGTTCTCTCGCAAGGAGAGATGGAGTTTCACTGTGTGACACTACATTCGTAACTTGTTCTGTTATCCTGGACTTCCAGACTTCCTTACAGTGAGACCAACACCACATCCCTAAAGTACAAATACCTAAGGGAAACAGAGAGAACCAATACGGAAGAAAATCAACACGTGTAAGGAGTGTTTGAAAACGGGATTTTCTGGCCTGCTATCAGATTCCAGTTTTTCTCTTTAAAACAAGGACAAAATGTCAGCATTTTTCTTTTTTTTTTTCCTTTCAACGGCAATTTTGAAAATTTTTCAATCCAGTGTTGACTCAATAGAGTCATTTTTGACATACATTTTTAAAGCGCATTTCAGAAAAGGAAAAGCCACTGCAAAGTAAAACTTCAAGTTTCTGGTCTGTAAAAACATCTTCAAAACATCTTCTTAGAAATAATGACATTTCAGCATAATTGACAGAGCACTAAATTTAGAGCAGTCAAAACGGAAAGCTGCTCCCGAAGAAAGTTTTGCAGTTGGCTGCAGTACTCACTGTGTATCTGCCATAATAAGAAACACACTGATCTCCTGGCTATGCAGCCTCCTTAGACCGGGCTAACAGCACCGGGTATTCATCAGGATGCCCTGCTAAAAGCCAAGCTCCATATCTCACTGTGAGATGAGGGGGCATGCCCCAGGACACGGAGGAAGTTAGAGCTGAGGGTGAGCTAGACCTCTGCTGTTGGTGACTGCTAACTGTGTGCACATTCAGACTAGGATTTCCCTTCAATGGGAAGCAGTGGAGAAGAGAAAGAACCAGCAAGTCCATTCAGTTTAAAAGGAACCTGAAAGTCATTATGGTGACAGCAGTTCCTTGGGCGAATTTTGCACGGAAAACTGCCAAAACACCCTCACGTAATGGGGATGATATCCCAGACTTTTGCAGGTAGCAATTCAGGCACGCTAAATGGAGGAATTTGCCTTAGGACCGTGGAGCTGGGGGAACAGAAGGGTTGGTGGGAATAATTGCTGACCTGGCTTTAGTTGTTTTCTCATTGTTGACACAGATTTACTTACATATCACCATCCTACTGGTTAAAAAGGCTGTAAGTGCTGTTCGGCTCTGCCCTCCAATCCCCTTTTCAAACCTGGAAATGTATTTCACAACTATGTCCTCCCAGCACTATTCTGTGGTCTTCTGTTTATATGATAATGGTGAAATACATATCTTTTTTCTTTTTTTTTCACAAGCTAGAAGCCAGATTTCTTTTCCATTCATCTATTACATAGTGAGAATAAGAGAATGAACGCTCTTATGCCCATTAGATATATCAAGAGACTGAATCTACCTTTTATTCCAAGAGCTAGAGATGACTGCATAGATCATGAATTACAAAGCAATTTTGAGACACAATAGCAGCAGAAACAGTAGTGTTTGGCACAATGTACCACACAGATGCAGTATCCAGAGACTGAAAAGTAAAGGAAATTTCTGTCTATTTATCCATCCATCTCCTAACTGTGTGGCTTTTACTTCCAATGTGGGAAAGTAAAATCTGCTTTTACATGCTATTTTTATCATGCCTGCTCGACTTAAACACTGTTGATTTATGAAGTCTATATCAGTGGCATAAAATATAACTATGTCACAGAATCTGGAGGGGTACGTTCAGACAAATACGCTGGAATACCTGAATCTGTGAATTAAGACGCATAGTATAAAAATAGTAAATATATTGTTACCATAAATTAAAGCTGTAAAGGTGTTTTTTTCTTATTTGTTGGCAAAGGGAGCCATCTCTCCAGCGTCAGGATTGAACTGCAGGGCACTAATAAAACATGACACAAATAACAAATAAATTTCCTCTGTATTGAATGGTTTGAGATTTATTGAAGTCTCTTATACCAAGTTCTATTAGGAGTTGTATAATCTAACATACAAAATTTATAGCTAGGAGATAAAATGGGGGTAAAATAACCATTACCTTACAATATTATTTCAACTCTTGCCTCTAATTTGAATACTGCTTAATACAACACATGCGGCTTTAGTGGAGAAAGGCATTTACACTGAGTGAAAGTCATGACAGTACTTTGAAACTGAATTACAAGATGAAGAGTTTTCCTGACATTTTATGAATACGTTTGTCTTGACATGTAAACTAGCCATCAACTCTCTTGAAACTACATGGGGGTTCAGACATTTGCACACGTGTTTTTTCCCAGTTCTCAGCAGATTTCTGCCCCTTTTAGCAAACAGCTTTGGAATCCTGGCTTGCCTAATTTCAACTGGATGGAGCAGACCCTCAGCTGGAGACAGCACAGAGGTGCACTGATTGATGGCATCTTAAAATCTGGCCAGGTTCAGCTCTGAAAACAAATCCCAGGTAACCTGACTGCGTGGATACCAGTGTGGGCACAGACTGTAGCTGTGATTTTGTTCTCATTCATGGTAGTGTCAGTTTAGAGATAAAGCAATGACTTCCGTGTCGGCTTGACTATAAGCCAGCAGGAGAAAAAACAATTTGTTCTTTGGACCTAATTTTACCTCTGCTTGATTCTGTGCTGATGAAACTGCACTGACATAGAAGCGTGATCACTCCCTATTTATATAAGTACGCCTAGAAACAGAAATGACTTCACATTTTATTCTACTTCTCTTCCATCTTTCAGAACTTGCCAGGGCAGATATGACATTTTTCAAAACTCTGCTCTCCTTTGATGCTGTCAGTTTAAGTAACAAATAAATAACCCGTGTTCAATACGCACAGCTTAATTTTGCAACAAACTTCCCATATGGAAAATTTGGATACTGAAGATTGCTACCAGCAAACCTGAGCCTTTTGCTATGAAAGTCATCTGGGAAAGCCTGAGATAGAAAAGATCCTTCTTCCCTGCAAATTTAAAGCAGGTCTCCCTGTTTTCTGGTTTTTAACTACTACCCTCATTTAAAAAGATCCGGAAAAACAACGTCACCCACTCAGGAGTCAAATCTGTTTTCCTCTGCAGCACTGGGAAAGAATTACAAATGAAGGTGCGGTGCCCTGGAAACCCAAGTATTCCCTGGAAGCCCAAAGAGATTGGATATTTGCAGTGATGGGATAACCTCCCTCCATGCTATATTAGATGACCATTCGATCACACTGTTCAATGCTGAGATCAAGAAGGTGAGAAGCAAACAGGAAATGGTTTCAAGTTGCACCAGAAGAGATTCAGACTGGAAATTAGGAAAAAAATTCTTCCCTGAAAGGGTTATCAAGCACTGGAATAATCTTCCCAGGGAAGGGGCTGAGCCACCATCCCTTGGGGGTATTTAAGCCTACATGCGGCACTTAAGGAAATGGTTTAGCGGTGGTCTTGGAAGTGGACTGGAAGTGGTTTACAGCTGGACTGGATGATCCAACCTAAATGATTCTGCGATTCTGTTCTGCCCAGATGGGATAGCAACACGAACTAGCTGTTTACCTAGATGTCTGTTTAACAGAAAGGTGACACCTACTAAAGAACTACCAGCAGCTGTCAGAGGTAATGGCATGTTTAGTGTTTACCTTGAAGCCAGATGCAATCACTGACCTTGAGGTGAAAGGCTCAGTAACCTTCTTCCCAGTGCTCTGAGCCCTTCCAGTTACAGAGTTTAGGTAAGGAGCATCTTGCTGTGCTTCTATACAGAAGCTGCTCGAAAGATTTAACTCCCAACGCTTCCTCTGACTGCTTCTACCACTCTAAGCCTTCTCTGATGGGTTAGGGAGCCTGCTTTTCTGAGCGCTATAAATTAGAATAAAATCTCCCTTCTGCTCTTATGTTCAGGCACTTATTTTTAGTTTGTGAGTGCATGTTGCTCAGCAAAGACATGATCCTATACCTATCGAAACAACGGCATGAGGTGTTCCTCTAGTTTTTCTCCCCTAAAAGCATGCATGGAATGCAGGCTGTTCTAGCCCAGCCATGCACAACAAACCATCCCCAAAGTCATATGCTCTGGTGAGGTCAGGGGTACACAGAGCTTTTGGCCCCAGAGTTGCCCGTTAGCACTCTGGTAACGATCTAGTGTAATATTGTAGTGTTCATTTTTCTGCCAAAGATAGCTATTTACCTTCTAACTGTTTGGTGCCTGCTTTTATCCGTTTGATATTTGACTGCCCCATGTGCAGAACAGGGCAAGGACAATTTGACAAGTTACCTACGCCAAAGCCAACCCTCCACTTTTGGATGAAATTATTTGCCTGCAGCACTCCCTGGGGGAGGACCTAAATAGTGCCCGTCACGTGTCAGGAATAAGCTTTGTACCTCAAGGGAAATAATATGGGCTGGGACGCAGGACAGACAATAATGCCTAATGAAAGTTAATGGTTTGGGCAACTCAGGTGCCTCTTGTCATTCTAATATTGCATTTTGCCATCTCTGTTTTGTTTTACCTCTCAATTTATCTGTGTGTAGAGCGGGTTTGGTACTTATACTTACCTGTCCATAAGGAGTGCTGTTTAGACCAAATGAATACAGGCTTTTTGAACTCCCTTGATGATAGAAACTATGTAAGCACAAATTATCCTCTTGTCTATCCTCTCTGAAGTCTAACTTACTTTGATGCGATTGTGATCTCTGTCACTTGTAGTCTGTATTACAGGAAGGATTCCCAAAGCAATGGATGCAAGTAAAGCTTTGAGTAACATGAAGTAACTCATGGATGTGTAAGTTCAAACGCAGGATGGAAATTATTATTTTAGGCATAGTTCCAGGATTTAGTTAAAGTATTTTAATTCTTAAATTACTTGCTCTCCATTTTCAGATACAAGCCAGCTTTCACATCCTCCTTGACACATTAGAGGCCAGACCCTCAGGCTGGTATAAATCATCAGTATTTTACTGATACCAATAGAGCCATCCTGATTTGTACTTGGCTGAGCACTTAGTCCAGTGAGGTATATGCACAAAACGTAGCCAGGGGCAGTACTCCATTGAGATGGTCAGTAAAAGTAATGTGAATAAAAGCTGCCAACTATGAAAGCTGAAATTTTTAAATTTTATAGTCTTGCTTATAAAGCAACCATATAGGTTAAGTAAACCATCTCTAGATATGTGTCATCACTCACTTCTGACCTTTGCACCAAGAATGCTTTAAGGAACACACAAATACATTGATATAAATCTTGGTACGTCTGTTGTTCTGATGCAAGCCCAAGATGGCCAGGGAATTAATGCAGAATTTGAGAAGTAATTCCTATAGTTTTACCTCTGCAGGTGACTCAATTTGAATCAGTCATGAAAGCAGGTGAGCAGGTTTGTTCACACAGAGTTATCTGGATTCCCTGGCTGCACTCTCTATTCAGTTAGCATTGGAACACCACACTGCTATGGGCTCCTCTCTGCAGGGATAATATTGACTTCTATTGAAGGCTTTCTCTTAGAAGAAAACAAAAGAAAAGCTTCCTTTTTTCTAGTCCTACAATGAAAAGTTAGGAACTGAGTTTACAGCAGAGAAAAAGGAAGGAAAAAAGAGGGAGGAGAGGACGACGGGGGTAAAAATGGATAAAATTTAAAGGATGCAAGGGGAGAAGGATGGACATCAGAAGGATTTATGTCAGAAAGGTAGTTTTTCAGTTCTATCTCTCCTTAAAAGTTCACAGGCTTGAAAGAACTGAGGTCTCAGCAAATTACTACACAGGCAATGTGCAGGATTTTGTTTTGGTTTGTTTGTTTGCTTTAAATCTCCAAAACCTTGGTTCAATCTCCCCTGACTCCTTGATGAGTACCTAGTATTCCTACAGTCAATAGGCTAAATGCACCTTCCTGCAAGGTCAGTACTGCATAGGTGAATGCAGGAAGCAAGAGGAGAAGAATAGAAGCTGGAACTAGAAGCCCAAATCCAAGTCACCAACTGAGCTGGGTGCCCCTTCTCACCCCAGGTTTCCAGGCAGCAGCTGATTCCTGCAACAATTCTGCCCAGTGCTCCACCTATTTTGCAATTATTGTTTCAAATAAGGGTTATCAGAGAACCTTCCCTCGATGGAAATCATGAACAGGCAAAATACGCTGACAGATTCAGGCATTTGCCCTATTTGCTGCTCTTGCATTTCACCCATACTCTTTCCACCTTAATTTTAAACAAGAGGGACTTGCACTTCATCCCTGTACACTCAATAGCAAAACCATAAATGGTTTCATTGGAAAAATGATTTTAAATCACAGCAGAATACTGCTGATACTCGTTATTTTATTAAAGAACTGTATTTTTCCACCCGAAAGCATTTTCTTCCTCCCCTTCTTTTGCACCAAATGAATAAATCTGTTTAATCTGTAATTAAACACAGTCTTAAACACATAAATTCTTTCCCTTGATGAGATTGCTACTTTGGAGACTGATTTTCTTCACTGCCAAAGTGTTTTTATGTCAATGACTTCTTATTTTTGCATTATCATTACATTTAGCCTTAGCTTGTACGAGAAGCGCAGCAGCATCTCCTTCCAAAATCTGCTTTTAAGGAAAGTAAGACCTAGCCGATAATAAGAAAAGAAGTTCACAAGGGGAGGAGGGGTAATTTTCCAACATGCTCTCAATTCTGATTACCATGAGAAGCATTTGAAGTGCTCAGCCCTTCGGTTTCAATGCCTGCTCTTATGACTGCACTTTGGTGCAGACTCTGAAATAAAAAAGTTTCTGGGGAAAAAAAAATGAAGAAAAAAGAGAAAAGAGAAAAAAGGGGGAAAAAAAAGGAATGAAGAAAAAAGAAAAAAAAAAGAAAAAGATTAAAAAGAAAAAGAGAAAAAAAAGAAAAAAAATCAAAAATAAAAAGGAAGAAAAAAGAAGAAACAAGAAGTTTCTTTGTATGGAAGCAATCCAGATTAGAAATCAAGGAGTATGAAGCCTAGACATCACTTGTTCCACCTTCACTGACACCTGTTCCCTGGATGTATAAGCAGAGGCTGGTTGGATCACAATAGGTAACAGACAGAAGGCTGTTCTGCATGAAGCATCATTTTATGTTTTATTAATATACTCTTCTATTCATGGCTATTTTTTAGGGGCAGGATCCAGCTAGGCTATCAGGACTTTTAATCTCATTTGTGGATGCTTAATAGCTATTCCACCACAAGAAATAGCATCACTACAAATAGCTTCAAATAGTGCCCCTTGTGCAGGGAACTAGGAGTATTTCTGGTACTTCTGAAAACCAGAGCACTCGTTCAGATAGCGATAAAGACCAAAGAAGTTAAAGCCTGATCATGTTAGACCCTGTCTGTGCTGCACTGCTCCATTATCTTTTGCAATGCCATTACCGGGATGCAGTTAAAGCCCCAAAGTCTTTTTTTATAAAAAAAGACAACTGTACTTGATAGGCCTAATCCCCCTCTATCTGAAATGGTATCGCAGGCTTCATTAGGCAGTGGGATTAGGCTTGTGTTGCTCTGCATGGGCAGATTTTGAATCTCTGCTAGCAGCGTTCTCAAACAAGCAATTAATAGTGCTAACCGTTCCGGTTAATATCGGGGCAAAGAGACACTCCTTCTGATCTGCCATTTAGGTTAAATACATTCTCCTTCTGTTCAACTTGCCTGATACTGTAACGTTAAGCCAAGAATTTATCTAAGTAAAAAGATTAAACATATCTCCAAGGAATGCACAACATCATTACAGTTGACTCACGAGGTTAAAGTGTTGCACTGAGGTTGCAAAATATCAGCTAGAGAAGAGATTGAAAGGATAAATCCTTCCTCATTTAGCATAGTTGCCCTATTCCACCTGCTAATGAAATGGGTATGTAAAGTGCAGCAGGAAGGGGCTCTGCAATTAGTTGTTGCAGTACAAGTTACATTGCTTTCTGCTATGGAAAGTGATGGCTTATTGTAATAATTCTTTAGGCTTGTTTTTCACTTGGGATCAGAAGAATGTAATTCAAACATAAAGAGAGTTGGCAATGATTCATTCTTAAAGAGTCCTATAAAGATATGTGGCCAATACTGTGGCCTCTTTCAGGAAAAATAATGGTCAGCCATTCTGCATGAAATTATCATTTCATTAATGTACTGATCTTTCCAAATGCGTTCAGACTTAAGTACGAATTAAATAGTATCATATTCATCTTAAAGCTGTAGATACAAACCTCATCACCTGCCACGGCATTACATTTTATTTGCCTCTGGAAACAGATTCATGTTTATATATTTGAGCATTGAAGGCCCAATGAAGAAAAGCACTCCATCACATGCTTAAGCAATTTAGTGGAGCAGGGTCTAGGGCAGAAGCTAACCCTCTTCACTGGTGAGCATTTCAAAAGCAAGCAGACCAATTTTAAAACAATTAAGAAGACGTTGTAAGGTGAGACTGCATCGAAGGGTAATTAGACTGCACTGTTACAGGATAATATTAGGGACACAGGGGTATTTTCCAGCAAGTTTGCATGCATAAGCTACATATTCCATTAAGGCAATGCATTCTGACATGTCCTTAAAATTCAGGATGGTATTTTTTAGTCAGTTGGAAATAGGAGGTCTCTGCCTCATTATGCATTATGCAAGTGGCATATGACAATGCTTAAGACATCCAAAGGTGGGGTTTTAAGCAACAGTCAGACTAAAGGTGTACTGGAAACAGATCACCAAAATAATCTTTTCCAGGCATTAAGGACATACCTTAACTGCTATCCAAATGAAATTACTATGATGTTATGGCTATGGCCTTTGAATCTTCTAGAAGGGGATGAAGATTTCAGTGAAAGAGTTGATACCTATTTCAGAGAACTCTCTGTAGTTCCATGTAAAAACTGTATTCTGTATGATGGCTGAGGTTCTGATCTCATTGTGCAGCCCTCCTGAGTCTGTGGTTTCCAGGCGTATCTGCCTTAACCAGGCTCTAAGCACAGCCAAGGGAGCGGAAGCCTAAATTCTACACCCACTTCTGTCACCAGTTAGTCCTTGTTGTGCTAATCCCTGAAAAACAAGCAGTTCCCTGGACAGGAAGACTAATGAGCTTCATTTCCTGCAATTTATGGCTTGTGGCTAATTGGATTTAGCTGTTGAGAAGATGAAAAAGCCACCTGAAGTTTTCCTTGCAGCTATAGATTCTCTATGGGCTTCTTCCCCAGTGAGCGAGTGAATTCTTGGATGTCTAGTAAGGATTCAACTCTTCCTGCTTCCTCTTCCACATTTGTCAAAGGCACTTTTTTTGCTGTGCTCACACACTGTTCTCATACACTTTTTTTTAGGAGCACCATTCCTATAATTCTACTCACATCAAACCTGATTGGAATTGGACAGTAGGTCAGACTATCCTAGTGTGAATACAGATGATGCGAGAACAGAAGCCTTACTTCCATTAAAAAAACAGCTTTTGGAGGGCAGCCTAGGTCTACAGTGCAAATTCATCTTCCTGCTCTGGAAACAAGGAGTCATGAGCTCAGAAGAAAAGTAAGTGAAGGTTGGGCAAGCATCACAGCAAGGGCTATGAACTGGGACCCAAATTTGCAGCATGCAGCTGACCTGAAGAGGCTGGGGCAGGGATTCTGCATGAAAACTTGATAATTTCTCAACATCCATAACCAGTAGTCTTCAAAAATACCTGGGTTCAGGTGCTGTCTTACCATGTTGTTTACGCTATAGGGAATATATTTCATTCAACAGAAATAGCCATTACTGCCTGGAATCTAGAAGGGTGGCAAGAGATCATTGCCTTCACTGCAGGCTACTCTGGAGCCATCAGATAGCTGCCGACGCAACCTTTCAGAAGGGTACACAGAAGGCAATGGAGAGGGAGGTCTTTCTTTTCTCTCCTTCTGTAGCCCTCCAAAATTTATGCTTCTCAAATCACCTCCTGATCCACCTCCTCCTCCCCCTTCCAGGGACTTATTTAAGCTTCCCATGTCTCAGATTCCTCTTCTGCACAATGAAGTCAGTGTTAGGCTAACACAACAACACCTGCAGCTACCCTGATGGGCACTAGAAAACTCCAGGGTGTGTTATTAGCTGTATTTTATATGTGGGAAAATTAAGATTGAGAGAATTTAAGTGACTTGCTCTGACAGGAATCACGGTCCAGTGACTTCATACGAGCCTTACATGACAGCACGCACCGAAATACAAGGGTTCGCATGACTGGGTTATAGAAAAGCAACAGCGACTTCTGTTGGTAGGTCTGTCACTCGCTTGCCAGGTTATTCTAATTCTGACCCAACCTTCCTATTTAAAGTCCTTCAGCAACGCCTCTTTACTGTCATCTAGGAAGTCCAACACAACTTACTAATAGCTGCAGAATGCACTGGGAGTGTGTCTTGAGCTTTGAGGTTGCTGAAAATCTTCTAAGGGCCTTTATGTCTGTTGATGGTTGAGGCAAGAGGCAGCAGAGAGAAACAGAAGGGAGGGGAAGGAAGTAAAACCTTTCAAGAAATGTCTTTGACTGAAGATTTCAGAGTGCAGGGAGAGGGGAAAGGTTTGGAGATTTCTTGAAAAGTTAGAGGTGAATCAAGTAAGTGTCTTCAGTCACTTTTAAGGATGAAAACTGCTACCCAAAAATATCCATGAAAAGGAACAAATTATTAACACGAGCAAAAAAATCCTAATCCGGCAAACTCCTGAAACATCAGTTTAATATGCTCCACATGTGAAGTATTTACATGCATTCAACAGGAGATGAAATGTCACAGTAGCTGTCTTATGCAACCACAAGGTTGCATTAGCAAGTCTGAAGGTGACAAAAACATGAATGAATGTGCTAAGCTCTTTATGCACAAAAGAAACAAGGCCAACAAAGAGCTAAAAACCTCCCCAACTTTAGTTTATTTTGACTTTTCAGGCACCCAAGACAACAGACTACCTAGCTATTTTTTTTTGCAGTGCTGGGGCTTTTCATTACTGAAAACCTCTACAGCCTTGTATTAAATTCTAAAAGGGAGTCAGGGATTTGCCTCTCGGCTTTTTGTAGCCATAATTCAAGAAGCAGAGAAAGAATTATTTAACAGAGAAAATGAAAATATTATTTTATTCTCACTATAGCCACAAGCAAACATGGGAAACAAAGCAATTGAAGGAGGAAATATGGATATTTTCGTAGGAAAAAAAACTCATCAAGCATGATAAAAGCCACTGCAGCTTAACGTGGACTAGCCTAGCAGCTTAATAACTTAAATATGTCCACATATAAGCATATACACAAACAGGCCGGATGCAAGTGTATATAAACACACTGATTTAGGGACCTGTGCAGGGTTCTTATGGTGTTATTATTGGAGTTTTTGAGAGAATTGTGCACAACATGCCCTCCTGTTTCTGCTCTTCACAATGATATGAAATGGAGCCAAAGCTGAAGTGAATGCAATATTTTTTTCATGGCAATTACAGTGACTAAGTGCCTGATAAACAGGCCTAGAGAACCCACTGACTATTCCTGAGGCCAGCCTTCCCTCCACTGCAATCAGCCGGGTCACATAATCCCATTTGTGACACTTGCTGAGATCTCCCATACGTGCCTTCACAATCCTGGACTTCCAGTACGCTATTCCGAACACTGAATGGAAACCTGATTCTAAGCATAAACCATAGCTCACAGCTAAATTATACCACTTAATCTTTTATCTATACTGATTTTCTGGTTTCACGGCTTGCACTTTCCTTCAAGATTATAAAGGGCAACCAAACCCTTTAGTTGCTAGGCTAAGCCAACCAAGCCTTTTCATCCTCCTTGTAAGACAACTATTCAGTCTGTCAGTGATCTCAATACTTTTATTTCTCTGTTTCATATGTCCCACTTCAGTTCATCTGCTCGAATAAGACGCTTACTACATAAGAGGCACTGCTCAGTCAGTGACGTGTACCTTTAACAATGGCTCTGAGACATTCCCTGCCACCACTGCAAACACCCTCCCAGCACATCTCTGCATCAAACCTGCCTTCCTCAGGGTTGGAAAGCGCTAGTTCTCATCTTCGTCTGTGGATTAATTACTGCGTATGTACAACCCAAACACAACCATAATATTACTTGCACAAAATGTTATCTCAGACCATGATACTCAGACACAGTGAAAAATAGGGAAAATTAATCTCTATTATTCAGCCCTATGATATGAAATATTCAGCCCATAATACCCATGTGTTATTAAAGGGAGTGCTATTGGGCAGCTTTGGATATTAAATTGCTCTCCAATTAGCATTTTCTCTTCTATTTTTTTTCACATCAGGGACCAGCAGGAAACCAATGAATGACAGCTAAGCAATGAGAGAAATAAAAGCACTTGAAAGCAAAAATAACCAAGTCAATAATAGTACTGTTCCTATTATTGAGGGAAAATATAAGTGTTGTACAAATGAGCCTTATGGTTTTGTATGCCGGTCCATAAATATGTAGTTCTGCAGACAGCAATCAAAACTAAGTGATTCACTTCCACAGATATAATTAGAGAACAACTCTGCAAATACTTTCTGCCTCCCTCCTTAACAAAACTTTTATGTTTTTGCATTCATACCTGATTCTTGCCACACCAGAGAGCTTTAAGTGGAGCCAATATGAATCCTTAGAGTTACAACAATGAAATATGCAAAGGAGAGGAGAATGGAAGACAACTTTGCAATGTTGATCATACTAATTCATTCTGTAGCTAACAGTTGGAGTGGGAATAATTCAAGGTGTAATCGTCAAGTTAGAAACTGATGAACACTGCATAGGAGCTTGGAAAAAGAGGGAATAGGAATCAAAGGATCCCCAAGACATAACCTAATATGTAAGAATGTTATACATTTAAATAGGAAAAGGGATCAGCTTCCTTTCATGTAGAATTGGAAAATGTCTCCCGAATATATCTTTAAAATAGAAATAAAACCACCCCCCCCGCCCAGCAGAACACTAACAGTCACTAATGAACACTGCATGTTAAGGAACAAAATAATACCTAATGCACACAAACAATCTAAGACACACATATACCTTGCTCTAAAGCCCACTGAAGCTGCTACGGGGACACTGTATCAACTTGGGAAGACTTTGGGTTGTACAAAAACGAAGGCAGACTCACAGAAAATATCAAGAGTTCAAGCGTCTGTGTCTTTCCAATAATGTTAGCTAAGAAGGGGATTCAGATGCCAAAGGTGCAGGAAATTCCATCCTGCAGCCATCCTTTTCCAAAAGGCACTTAACACCTTTACCCCTTATTCTCGTAAGAGTTTGAAAATATGTTCTGTTTTCTAACCACAACAGAATGATCAGCATCCCTACCAGCCAAAGGTATGACTGGGGCTCTGGAGAAGTACTTGTTCTTTCTTCCCCTGCTGCTGTTCATCAGATAGGTAACGCTCACCACTACAAGTCAGAGCCACAGGATGTCCTCTAAATGCAGAAAGAAAGGCAGGATGAAAGCTCCACAACAGGCATGAAGGTTAGTGGCCTCCTCACATGTTTTGGGCTATTCAGTGGACTGCCACTGAGTTCCTGCTACCTAAAAAGAGCTCACCAGCTTCCGGTTCTTATGTTGCTCTTATTTTCCATTCCTCCATTTCAAGTAAAATGTCTCTATAGCAACTGGTTTACATCCTGATGCAACTGAAGGATGGGGACAAAAGAGATACAGTTTATTCCAAGGGATACTTTCCTTTGCAAAACTGAACTTAAACAGCATGTGTGAAATGTACATATATAACTTGCATATACTAAAATGTCCAGAATTCACCCAGATTCCTGTACCTCCCACAAAATGCTATGACTAAGTGCCTTATATGAGATTCCTGACAGGACCTGGCTCGGCAAGTGCTGTGCTCTCACCCTCTGGAAAGCTGAACCACAAATTTCACCCCAAAATAATCCAAATGAATACAGACATTCATCCTTCAAACTGCACTTTACTCAGAAGCATGCTGAAAACATGCACTAGCTTTTAGCCCAAGGTTTCTCGGAGGTAAAGTATCATTCCTTTTCCATGTGACGGCATTGCACTGAAGTCTTCACCACTCATTGCCCACAGTGAGAAACAAAGATAGTGAACAACTTCGAAGTGAATGCACGGTAACAATAACTCAGTTCTTTAAAGTACTTAATTCAAAACTATTTTGTGTCTCGTTTATAATGAAAAAATAATGAAAGAAAAGATTTCTTCCTTACAAAAACACTGTTCCCAAAAAGCCCTCACCTTGGCAATGTTTACTTTTCAGCTGCAGCTCTGAAAATTAGCGAGTACATGCCTTTTGCCTTTTAGTTTAATTTAATTAAAAGTGATACTAGATTGTATTATACCTCCTTAAAATACTGTTCTAAGAAACAGCCTGGGGATCCACTCCCCAGCTGCTTCAGAACAATGCATAATTCTGTTTAACTTCCCAAGCAGCGAACAATGCTGGTTTATCATAACTACTTGGAAGGCTGCCATGCCACAACCTAACACTCCTTTTCTTTACTACTGTAATTTCTTACTTCTTAAACTCAGAGGATGGATACCCAGTGGACTGAGCACAATATTTTGTGTGATTCCGACACCTTTGAGAAAACCAAGCTTCACTGTTTGCTTGTCACTCATTGAACATGAAAAAGCTCAGGAAATACATACACACTCCAAGAATTGTGCAGTGCCTTTGGAGGTAAGCATCTGTGATAAATAGCTGTATAATGGTTGCTGGGAAGGTTCTTTGAGCAGTGAAAGTATGGCATGTGCAGCTAAAACACCATGTGTTGTATGTCTGCAAGAGTATATGCTCCCTCCAAAAACACACATACCATTTTGTTGAGTTCAACATCTATAACCACATACACCAGAAGTAGTTCAGCTTGCAAATCAGGTGTAGAGTTTATCTACAGAGAAACTCTCATAACTAAAAATGAGCATAAACTTCAGGACTGATAGGTATAGGTCAATTTTTATATTAAGGTGTATTTCTAATGCCTGCAATGTTTATTTGCATATCAAAGGTCACAGAAAAGACAAGCAGTTGCTCTAGCTGGAACTAGTGATAAACTACCTCATGATCTTAATTTCATGAATATACAGTCTGTGAGTCATAACATTCATGTAAGTTTGCTTTCATTCTCTTGAGCAGCACTGCAAGCATTTAATTCCTGATGGGAAAACCACCTAATTTCTTTGGAGATAAGGGATTGCAGGGAACACCTCGGCAATGTCAAGACTGATTTTCACTACCAGACAGAAAAGCACCGGTACACAGGCTGGCCAGCATCACATTCGAGCCACAGGCTAAGAAGGCTTTATTTCACCACGAGCAGAAGAGAATGAATTGACTAGGAACTCATGTGAGCACAACTTCTTGCCTGGCTTATGAAACCGTGGACCCCCAGACCCACCCAGGATGGGGTCTACTGTATTTTCAAGAACACTAGCAATCATGGCTAAGTTCAACTAGTTTGGGGATAATTTGTCCTCTCCATGACAATGATCTTAATGCTGCGAGAGGTAATACTGAAATGATGAAAAGACTTCTGTTTCTGGTGGAATGGAACATCAGCAGTTTAATGATTTTTCTTTTTACAGGGGCCTGATTTATTCTAATATTTGAGTACCTTAAGGGTTTGGATTTTGGGGGGGGGTGTTTCTTTTTTTTTTTTTTACTAGTTTTACAGTAATACCAATGATGACACAATATAATACCTCAGATTTAGAGAAATGCAGAAATGAGTTAGGTTCCTTGTTCTTTTCTTTTTTTCTCTTAGATATTAATTTATCTCTGTCAGTAACAAAATCGACAGGAGAGTCAGACTCAGGTACTTCTATCAATTTCAACTAAAAAAAAAAAGAAAGAAAAAGAAATAAAGAACCCAAAGGTGATGAGCATCATTGTTGCTGATGAAAAATCTTTTAGCTTCAACAAACAAAACCCGCAGAATCCTGTGATGCCCACTAATCTTCCCTCAGTCAAAATGCCTATTAAAGATCATAGGAATTTTGCCTAATCAAAGAGGCTCTTTCCTCAAAACTACAGAATTTTACAAAACTGCTTCAAAACCTGCTGTTGTAATAGCATCATCTAGAAAGAGTTCTGGAACAGGTTATACTTGTTTTCCATAGTAGTACTGCAGCCAATATTAGCTCAAATTAGACATGAATCAGGTGAAAATTACCCTCAAGATAACTTTACAGTTCTGTAACCGATATTTAGGTCAGTAATTAATTAAGCCAAATTACTTAAATAAACTAAATGGATTTAGCTTAAACCTTAGAAGAACCAAAAGAAGGGGGATCTTCAACAGGTGGGACTTGTCTTCTCTTCAGATTTTCTACTGTCTTTTTCTGTGTTTTTAAATTACTACATAGCTTGCCATGCCTGAATCTCCCAGTCTGCCTGTATCGCTAATAGGATATGCTTAGTAGTTACAGAAAGGGTTCAAAGGCAAGAACGGGGTTTTTTTCCACCTCAGTGATTCCTTACCTGCCCCCTAGTAAATGTCTTAATCTCAGCCTGTGTACTCATTTAAAAAGGAAAAGTTACAACACCCAAAATAATCCAACCTTGCAAATGGTGCTGCAAAATGTAGTTAACATTTTAACAGGCTCAGTGATCCTTAAGTGACAGAGCCTAAGTGAGGTCTGGCTGTTACACCTTGGAGTGCTGCACAACCACAGAAAGAAAAACTACCCAGGTAGTACACCTGATAAATTAGCCTGAGGAAAATGGAGACGGAGCTCAGATGCCACTCAGTTTCTGCAGCAGGGCTATTAAAGGCCTTCGTACGCGTGTGTACACACTCAAACAGCAAGCTGTATATGCTGCTGTTATTCTAACTATCCCCATGCATTTTTCTTTGAGCGAGCAGGTTCCAGTGATTAGATGGATTAATGACATGTTGCTTCGTAACAAGTCGAGTGCTCCTCCTCATGAAAAGATAAAATAAAACGCTTCAACTAACAAGATTCATTAAAAGGAAAGCAGCCTGATTCAAACCCAGCCTAGCGCACCTGCTGCACAGCCTGCCTACTAGCTCCAGCTGTGGGTGGTGAGGAGAGGTGAAGAGCTGGAAGTAATCCAGCGGTGCTTGCCTGCACACAGCACGTTGTCCTTTGGAGAACATGCTAGGATGAAGAACAAATCCCCACAAAAGATTTCATGCCATTTCCATGTAAACTTTTGTTGCCTAAATCACAAAAGAAGGTCTTGCTGTCCAGAAAAAGCAAAATTAACTAAGGCATTTTTCAAGCCTTCCAATGTTGCCATTTCTCACCTCCTCTCTTATCCCCCAACACAAACTACTAGAAACAGTAGAAGCACAAACTGCAGAAACACCAAGTTAAGGATCTGAGCCTGAGAAGTGATAAGAATGCTTAGGTCACGTTGGTGAACCCTGAGGATGCTATGTCTCTGTTCAAAACCTTCAGCAGCTCCTAGACACAACCTCCAAAACACCATCAATTACAAGGCTTTTTGTAGCCAATCTACCATGACATGATATCTTAGTATCTGTAGGGCATTGCCATTGCATCTTTTACACCTGTCAGACCCACCCGTACCTTTACTGTGGTTACCATCAGTGACCAAAAAAAAAGATGGGAAATGGCTTCAGAAAACTGGTAGGTGTAAACAAACCGCACAGCTATTTTATTCAGTTATTTCTAAAGCAACACATGCAAATCCACTGCAGCGCTTACTATTTATGTTTCCCTTCTGTTTGTCTTGTAATATGGCTATTTCCACTGTTTCTGTCATAGGTTGCAATACAGGCAATTGAATGTCAGGCTCCTACTGAAAATGCAGAAGCTTTGAATTCTCTGAGCCTGGATTTATGTACCGTGCCTCCTCTTTGAATTTTCTTAGCCTACTGATTTGAGCTGTGAGCTCATGCCTCTCTAGATGTCGTGGCATGCTTCGTAGTGCCAGCGTTGTGAATAAAGAAGTACTTGATGGCAGGTGGGGTAACTAACATGCATCCAACACCACAAGTATCAGTTACCTTTCTATACTCCGTTTCTCACGAGAGATCACTATGATTGTTCTTAGCAAGCATCAGTGGGGGATGCAAGACTAAAGAGTCTTTAGTCTTGGAAATGACAAATCAAGAAGTCCTAAAATAAAAAGGTTGGAAGAGACACAAGATGATCTTTCTAAGCCTGACAGACTGCTAGAGCTAACTAACACTAACTCATCGGCCTCGGAGCACTTCAGGAGGTAAAAGTCTGGACTTTTTTTAACGTGAGGCTTTTGAATCATAGAATCAGCAAGGTTGGAAAGGACCTGTAAGATCATCAAGTCCAACCTTTGCCCCAGGACTGCCAAGTTGTTATCCTACAGGACACGGCCACTGCTATTTCGTGTGTTAGAGGCAGACTCTAGGCTTCCTAGTTATGAATTAAATAAGCAGTCCTCTTAAATCAGATGTTGAGTAAGAGCAAACATTTTGTGAATGTCCTGTGTAATAAGGTGTAAAGATTTTTTTGTAGGGCAAGTTGAAGAAATGAAAGGTTCTCTGTCTAACAAACTTACAAGGAAAGCGCCAGGTATCATTGCCAGACACAGACAAGCATGGTGCTAGCAGCAGTCAAGCTGAATGCTGTGCTGAGTAGCCACATCTTCAGACATTTTGTGAGGAGAAAAGGAATTTGGCATGTAGGAAGGGAGAAGCTGTTCCAGCCATGAGGGGCAGTGTGAAAGACTGGATGAGGAGACAAAGAAAGCAGCCAGATAGGAAGTGAAGCCAGACTGGGGTGAAAGGGAGGAGCGCAGAAGAACTGGGGAAGAGAGGACAGAGCAAGCTCTAGCTGCAATCTGCTCTACCGACCAGTCCATGGGAGTGTGTTACCGAGCAAACTTCTGAGGAATGACTGAGAGAAGTCTCCGCTGCAGAGTCAATCTGCGCACGGTTAGAACCTGGGACCAGCTTCATTTCAATTACTATTCTTCCTTCAGCCCACCCATTTGTGTTCTGTTGATGAAGATTTCTCTATTAAGTCATAGCAGGCCTCAGCCTAAGTAATACCAGCACTGAACCCGTGACCTTTTCAGCCATGCTGTCAGGCACGGGGGCTGCAGTAATGTGAAACAGAGCTAACATCGAACCGGCAGGACACAATGGCTCCATTATTGCGTTTGCTTGCACTTGTCAGACACTGGGTAAAATCCCCTGAATGATGTCAAGACCTTTTAAATGCCGAGTCTGCCTGGGCCTGGGCACTTGTGCCTGAAAGCTCCTAAAAGAGCAGCATGGTCTGGTTTGCACAGAGTGAGTGCAGGCTGTTTACAGAGCAAAATGAGCAGGGGCAAATGAAAAGAAGAAAAAAGTGCCTGGGAAAAGACATTTTTGCAGCAATCTGTGAGATTTGGCCTGGTAATTAACTTAGGAATCATGCAGTTGTTGCAAACAGTTAACCTGAGGCTGCCCTCTGGGTTGAGGGCTAAGTTTTGCACTTACTGGCTACCTTGGGAGAGCTGGAGCAGATTGAAAGCAGTGGTGTTGAGGATTATTTATTAACAAGTCACCTTTAAAGTGGAGGGCAAATGGCCAATGAAATCTGGCTTGGGAATTTAATGCGGTTTTGTCAGCATATGGTACCGCTCAGGGGACGAGGGAGGCACTGTTGTTACATATGTACATGTGACTGGCAAGCAAGCTGTAATGAGAAGACTGAAGCAAAAATAGATGTTTCTTGTACATACATTTGAGCAGAGGAAATGAAGCAACTCTGAAACTGCTCAAACGTCCAGTACTGACAATACTACTTGTGAACTTCGAGCTCCAGAGTGAATGCTCTGAACTCCCTGTAGCAGAAATGGGAACACACAAACAAACAAACAGTTTTGTCCGAGTCACTTGTGCAAAATATTATTAATTAAAGTCAAGGCTTTGGGAAAATAATCCACAATAACGTGATTTAATATGGATGGCTGAATCCCATGTCCATGCTCCAAAACTCCCAAAGACTTCACAGGGTGCTCACCCCCAATTTGTTGCATCTTTTTTGTTCTTTTATCCGAGTCCACTATTTTACCAACTTAACTGAGAGTCACAGAAAACTCATGAACTGCAGAGAAGAAAGAGGAAAAAAGACGTCCCACGTGAACTTGGAAATGTTCCTAGCATTCCCGTTCTACGCTTGGAAAGATTTCAATGGACTTTGGCTCAGGTCTGTGAACATGGGGAAGGTGTTAGGAACAATAGGAATTTTCAACAAGTAAGTTCTTTTGCACTAATTCCCGAGGAGAAAATAACACTTCAAGAGTGCTAGAAGATCCTTGTGCTAGGTGCTTTACTTTGTGTAACTGCAATTACTTCCTTGCTTACGTCTTTAATCCTTCATTTACTACCCACCACATGCTGCGGATGCTTACGCTCATTTGGCAAAGTATAAGACTGTTTTAACCGCAGCACGCAGCCCAGATGAGTTAGATATTTGCAAAAGTAGTGCAATGATCAGGAATTATCCCGCATCTCCTGCTATATCTTGCATTGCTGGATGAACAGCCCAAAAATGTCACATCTAAATCCATGACACGTACAGGTAAAATGATACGACCATCTCCTGCAGTCACATTTTTCTTTGGTCCTTTTATCTGTCATGAATGCATATGGAACCAGAATAAATTCAGATTTTTTCTTTTTTTTTGGTTAAATAAGGAACAGAACTCATACCACACTTGAGAGGAAAATTACAAAAATATGAAGTTGAAAATGACACCATTCCTTCACAGTCTGATACTTTTCAGTCTTGAATCAAAGACGGAAAGGTAAAGGAAGAAAAGGTAGGACCAGCGATTCTTCCATGTGTGAAGCAAGCTCTGCTACCTGATTTGATAGCCATCTGCCTCCCAGTAGCAGCTGCAATGTACGACCAGAAATTCAGGCGACAAAATATTACAGCACCGCAAGACAAGCCCCATCAATTATTGTTTAGGAAATACTTCCATTATAGGCATGTTTTCAAGTGCTCACAACATTCTTAAAAACTAAGGGGAGAAAGGAAGGAAGAAAAAAAAAAAACCCAAACAAAAACCCACAAGCTATCCTTGGGCAGAGTATCTTTAAATAGTCCTCTGCCCAACAGAGACTACTTAAGAACTCTATTTAGCTCTTCCAGGTAAGTCTTACAAGTTCATTTGTACAGCCTTATTTATGTATTTTTGTTCTCTTGAATAAAATTCAGAGGTCAATCAAGACTTTGATATGACTACTGGTGGCCTTCAGCTCATGGCCCCTTCCCTTTGTTTCTACATTTGGTCTTTTCATTTATCAAACGCTGTTCCATTTGATAATCAAATGTTTGAGTAGGACAACTATTCATTATCTTACACATTTGTGCCTGACATTCACTTGAAAAACTACAGGGTGGAAGACACAGAGGTGATCTTTTCTGCAGAGCTCCCGGCAAAGAGGCATTAATCTACTTTGAAGATCTCATTATTTAAGTCAAGATCTACTTTTAGTTCTAGGCACATGCACGCAAAATGTTCTCAAAAACATGTCTGATGATTCTTGTAGGACGTCCATGAAGAGGCCACAAGTCTCCTAAAAAAGTATTCATTATTCACAAGTATTCACTGAGATTTATCACCTGTCTGCTGCATTGCCTGCACACAGTTCACTGTGCAGAGCTAAGATCTGAATTCCCAATTGCTTTTACTAAGCACAACTCATAGCATCTATTTCAGTGCCTTGGCTGGCCAAGAATAGCCTGTGAAAGCATCACTTTGAGCAAACCCTAATGACTGAGCGTAAACAAAAAGACGCACCTTCCAGTTATCATTCTGCAATACAGATTTGATATTCACTATTGTGAAGAATATACCCCTTCTGGAAGATAGAATGCATACCACACACCAAAAAAAACAGCCCTCAATACAGCAAAAAAGAATTTGCTTAAAAATCACAGTAAACAGTAACAGACTTGTCGGTTTTGTGTGTAATGGCCCAGCTGTTATTATCGCCATGGCTGCAAATGCTGCTTGCCTGCTGGGCTGCAGAAGGATGCTGTACCAGTTGGACATCAAGAGCCTGATACTGCTGCTAATTGGCATAGCTGGCAGTGTGCTGCGTGCAGCAGAGTGTGGCTCCCTCACCCAGCTGGGCGCTAACTGGTCCCAGGGCAGAGCTGCAAACACAGCAGAAGGAGGAGAGGCATCTTTCTTCATGAAGGCACATACATTGTGAGGGTCCTGCCATAGAGACCTTCCCGTTCAGTGCAAATCCACAGCTGAACACGCTGTGTGAGCAACTGTGGGAAGGGGAAGCAGAGGGCCCAGGGCCACTGCTCACAGGTCTCATTCCTCAAGGGTATCAGCAGCCTGCATGGGAGTTTTAGAGGTTTGCAACTGCAACTCTAGTGCAGCCTGTGCTGCAGTATGAATACAGCTGTGCCTAAGGATTTCGGGATAAACAACACTAACTTCTTCATCTTCTCCTTTCCTCTTTCTTTTTTTTTTCCTCATTCAATAGGAGAATTAAAAGGTAAATGCCATTCAAAGCATTTAGCTTTTAATGCAACTGAAACTTGTAACTAGGGTGTGGCAGATGCTATTTTGTTAGTGTCAGCCTTATATTTTCAACAAATCTTAAAACAACTGCAATCTTCATGGACATTCAGAAAGAAAACATTTGTAAACTTAAAGGGAAGGGGGAAAAGACAGCCTGGGAAAGGAGAGTGAACAAAAATGCCACGGTGAAAATACTCCACAAGTAAGGGCGACATAGGCAACTGCACTTCCATGCCAGTCACTTACACTCTTACAGCTCTAAACAAAAAATCTACTGATTTTGTAGTCATTTAAAGAATTAGCATCTGCTACACTTGTAACGCTCAGCCAGAGCTACGCTCAAAAGCAGTGGGCCAGGTCTCTACTGCTTCTGACCTTTCCTGGCCAAAATAATGCTCTTAGAAAGCAACTTTAAAGTTGTGAATGTTGAATACCTGCTGACAGGATATATTAAATTCCCACGGGCAACTGTGTGAGCCATAACTGCTTGCTTGTCCATCCAATTAGTGGGAGGAGAAAAGAAAATAAAAGTGAAAGAAAGTGTGCTACTTGAGTTCTCCAAAGAATTGCAGCTTAACAGCCCAGCTCAACGCTACAATGTTTGTAATCAGGCCATACAGTGAAAACAAAACGTATTTTTTATTGAACACTTTTGAATAATGTATAAATTTAAGGAAATTGTAATCTGGTTTGCTGAGAAGAAAAGCAGGCTAAATTAATTGAATAAATTATTCATTGTAAATTATGGGCTCAAGTCTGCTACTGTGTCTTTGTACATATACATCCCTTTTCTGGCGTCTCTGCTGAGCTTGCTAACAAGGATACCAATTAGTAACAATGGTACTGGTGGGTTTACTTCGGCTTTACTTGTCTCTGCATTTCCTGGCTTTGTCTGGTACCATAAAGCTGATGTACTAAAAGGACACAGATTCTTTCATTTCAAACGAAATCAGAAAATACTGGAAGTATAAAAAAATAATGGCAAACAGAAAAGTTGTCTGAGCTTTGCAGCTTGATCTTTCAGTCAGCAATTTGAATTCCTTTCAGCAAGAGCCCAAACTTCGGTATAGGTATTCAGAATAAACCTTCCAGAGTTCAAAGTTGTTGCTTATCTCTGGTTATGAAACAGCAAAATAGATATCTGAACCCAGTAACGGAGAGACCTCCAACTTTAAAGTATGCAAAATACAGCTTATTCTATAGCAAATTCTCGTGCTCCTGTGATGATTTGGAAGGACACATGCTGCACATCTGACTTGGGTAAATCAAAGTAAAGTCAGTAAAAGAAAAGAACACCTGAGGCTTCACAAGCCACTCACAGGCACAGAGACTTGAGCTGCTTCATGGACAGACAGTACAACAGGAAGGGTTCAGTAAAGACCTTAGCTTTTTTAATTAAATTCAAGTCCTTCAAAAGTTGAACTAATGAACTCTAGGGTGGAATAATTTAATCTGATTTTATATGTCTACAATATAGGTATCTGTCAGAGTCTGACCTCCATGGCTGCTTTTATAACAGTGCTCTTACCACAGTTCCACCTACTTCAGGTCTCTGCTTAGGTTGAGGCAAACTACTGGGCCAGCCACTTGTTCTCTGTGAAGTGCAAAATAAAGTAGGAGGGTGACTATCTAAGATCGAATCAACCACTGATGTCTGGCTGACCACAGACCCTTGTGCCTCAGAACCAAACCAGAAATGGAGGAGGAATTGCATGTGTTTATGCCTGTGAACAGATGCTGACCAATGAAATGCGTGGTACCCAGTATTCAGAAAAACAACGATCAAATACACAAAGAATGAGAAAGAGAGCTAAAGGCTCAGTATCTGCTGCCTTCCCCTGAAACTACTTCATACTCTCCCTGTTCCAAAAATGAACACTAACCATTTCTTTGGAAAACACACACAAATACATCTTACATAATGTGCTATGAAAAAGCCAGTGGAAAAGCTGTGGTTTGACAGCCTCTCTTCCAAACCTCCCTTCTCGACTCTTTCATTGAATTGATTTGAAAAATACTCATTGAAATGTCAACCTGCATTTACCATTTCCATGGCATTTTTATTTGGTTTTTAAATGAGCTGTTAAATGTTACATGGCTGTTCTCTGTGTGGTCTTCTGAGTTCTCTTCGTATCTGTGTATCTCCCCCTCAGCGTGTAACTGATCTCACACGGGGCAGTCATGGACAGGCAGCCAGCTGCAGCAAAGAGACTGATATGTTTTCTAATGCTAAGACTACAGACACAAAAAGATGAAGGTTTTGCCATGTGATGCAAGCTTTTGAGATAACCAAATTTAACACAAACTGGCAGGATATAGCACTGCAGATATTAGCCACAAATTGCTCAGAGAATCCAGGTAGCACGTTGAGTATGAATATACGGCTGCCTTTGCCACCTTTTATAAACCCTCTCATCCTTGCTATATGTACCTTCGCAGTCAGCTGGAACAATATCCCTGAAAACTCAGAATTTGTGAAGGAGGATGAAACTTTTTTATTAAGGATTACTCCAGCAATGAAGCAACTCTATAAAACTAGATCAAAACTTCCTCAAAAATGAAAATGTTGACTGTCAGAACAACAGCCTGTGCCAGGGATTTGTTATCGTTTGGCTCCTAGCCCTCTGACTTTCATAAGGTTGGATATGATGGCCTGAAAATCCCTCACTGACTGTGTCTTTAGAAAGAGGAACTCAATGATGTGGTAGCAGTGTGTATTCTGTTCACCCTCAAGCAGGAGTAAGCATGAAGGTTCACCTGCTGATGGGTTTTGAGAGAAAGATCCTAACATCATACTGTAGAATAAGGCTGAGGACTTGGATGTGGGCAATGCTGGCACTGCCATCCTCTCGTGAAGGTCACTGATGTGACCACGTGGGCTCAGTATTCTCCAGGGACTGCCTATCAATCTATGCAGTCTATCAAAATTCCCCTGGGATTAATTGCTGTACTTTTCTGCACAGCCCTGGGGAATCACACTGACAGAGGATTTTTTTTGTTTACAAGGGGAATGGCAGGGAAAATGATCCTGGAATTCCTTTCTGTCAAGTGCTCTGCATGGATGAATGCACTCATTAGAGCTGTTGACCAGGGAGGCTGAGTGGGGTGTGCGCAACAGGCCATCCCAAAGATCTAGAGGGGTAAAAGGAGAGAGCTTTACTTTCTATACTGCATAACCTGTGATTTGCTGGATCGTTCTTCAGCTTGGTTTCTGTTGCTATGTAAAAATGAGACCCAGTACTCCTTGGTAAAGGGTGAATGCCAGGTTATCTTTGTTTCCTGCTTACAGAGTCTCTTGCTAGATGCCTTGCTAGATGCCCCCCGTGGCAACAGACATGACATTGACACAGATTACATCACACAGACAAACTATTAAGAGCCAAAAGAAAACTGATTCTTTCCTACATTAATGCTTATTTTCTGTATAATTAATCTCTGCAGTCTAAGTAGCACTGGACCAGATATTGTTCCTTCGTTTTAAGCTTACCAGCTACCGTTGCTGAAAAAATATAGTCTTATTTTAGTTGTCTTTAATGTTGCAATCCACTAAATTGTGAAGATGCTATTCTGCATACACCGTGGGTCACCATTCATCCCAATAAATCTTGTTCTAAGGAACAGTAAACATCACAATAATAACAAATAACACAAACCCAGAGGATCACCATTCTGCAGATTACTTGGTGAAAAAGAAACAATTTCAAACTCACTTTATCCACTTTTAATTGTTCTTTCAGGTATTTAAAACTTGCTCACCTCTTTGCCCAGCTGCCTCATATATGCTGAACCAACTGGCAAGTAACTAGCATGAACTAATGAAGTAATACTTATATATTTCCTAATTATAAATACAAGAGAGGGAGAGAACAGCTAATTAAATGACAATCAGATCTATGAAAGACTTTAAGAACAACGAAAAGGGACAACACTTACAAATCAATGCATAAAATGGAACCCTGCATTTACAAAATGTTCTCCTTTCCGTAATCACAAAGCAACGCAGCTCTTTTTTTTCCCTCCTGAAAAAGTGGCAGACCCCTAATTCTGAAAGGCTTAGTGGGAAAATGCTTTTTTTGAAAGCATTAATTTAACCCGTAAGTATGAAAAGTGCCAAACACTGCTTTTTATTGAATTCAAGCTGAAAGATGATTTTTCAAAATGTAATTTCATATCCTTGCCTGTCTGAACTTCAACAAAGGTTTTCAACTAGCTCAGGCTTTAACCCGAACTAGCCTTCAAAGAAACACGCTTAAGGCCCAGGCAATAAGCAGCAATCAGTTACAGTAGGGGAGAATCGATCCTGTAGACTACACAGTTGTTGGATCAGTTCAATGTCATGTATGATGCAGGTGGCCTGGAAAAGAAAGTAAGTGATACAGTCCAACCTGAGCTGTTTAAGGCAGTCTCCTAAATCCACCCAGCCATTAAGAACCTGAAATAATGTACCCTGTTATATATCAGGGAAGGAAAAACTGAACTTTTGTCAGCAGGAGGCACTTGGCACCTTTAGGAAAGCATTTTAATTTTAATTCACAGTATCATGGCCACTGCATTCTCTCAGTGGTGTATGTACAGTGACCTTAGTACTACTTTTTGAGATCCAAGACCACAGCTTTGATCCAACTGTTATCGTCTTGCAAACTGTTCACAAGAACACTTCCCCCTTTTGGGAAGAAAAAAAAGGTAATCAGAAGTGCAGGCAACTTAGACCAAAGTTGAGATCTGGGTGAGAAACAGGACCTAAGGCCAAAACTTCAACAGTCACACTCACGGCTTTCATTTTTATCTATCTCAGCGTTATTATACAAATGCCAAAAAAGAGACAAAGCAAAGATCTTGTTAGAAACAAGGGCAACACAAAAGGCCAAGGAAGATTGGCATTCTGGTTCTCAATGCCCACCGGTGGCTCTCTTGACCAGATGCATGTTCTGCCGGAAAGCACGGCCATTCCAATTAATATATTCAGGTTAATGAAAGACAAAAGAAAAGAGGAATTTTCCGTAACCAGTCCAGAAAGGGCACAGCACTAATTACCAGAATGTGGCAGTTTCTGGTTGCTATTTTATATGCTTGGATATCTTCTAAAGTGTGTGTGACAGCTTGCTATTCAGAAATTCTGGGTGCACAATGGGATTCTTTCTCTTGGGAAAGACACACATTAGAAAGCTTCCTGAGGCCATGGAAATAGAGAGTTTTGCTCCAACCATGTTACGGACTCTATCTTCACTATCTGAGCAAATGTTCTGGTTTCTGCTATTTATAAGCCTGGTTGCTCCTAGCATGGCTTTAGCACAAGTTACCTTGATAAATGCAGAGTGGGAATTATTCTGAGGAGGTGTTCACAGAACCATGCAAGTGTGGCAAATATATTAAATGAAAGCTTTATTGAAATAAATGTATGAAATGAAAAGCTACAATATCACCCACCCCAGTGACAGGTTAGTGTCATAGCTCAGTGTTTAAAGGCAGAAAAGCAAGAGTGGGTGAGAACAGCTGGTGGGCTGTGAGAAGCCACACTTGCTCATTTCTGTATACTGGACTCGCGTAACTCCTGTTTTCAGGCCGTACAAAGTGGTGCATTGCCTTTTGGAGAAACTTATCTTTCCACTTCTATCACAGGCAGCCCAGGAGCTCAAACCTCTTACCTTGGGGACATCTATTTAGAGTCATATCTATAGCCTTCCAGGTTTATAGGTCTCAGTACTAGCATCAAGCCATGCCCTGAATTTACCCTACTTAAGTTGGGTCCCCACTGATCCAGATGCTTCCTACACCACTGCTTGCAACTGCACCCATGGATTGGTCTCCACAGTGGTGGTGCTGGAAGAAAAAAAAACCTTTCACTTGCTTTGTGCAGCTTTTGTGCCAATGTGTATCTTGGCTTAAGATAAAGGCAAGGAAGCTGAGACTGGAAGACAGAAATGTAAGGGGCAGAGTGGCCTGAACACCAACAAGGAACAGTTCTGGCAATAACCTTCTAAGAGTATTCCAGATTCTAAACGTTGTTGATGTTCTTACTCATTTCAGGGCAAGAACTGATGTAAGTACAAACCATGCTATAAAAGGAGGTAGTGATGAAACTAAGATTTCACCTCATTTTTCTTCCCTTTTCTCTTTTTAGGGAATACAAATAGTTAATACCATCATTCATAGCACTCAAAAGGCTCTGTAGGAGACTCAGTTTCAAATCCTTAATCTACTGAGTTGTTGTGTACAAGCATGACTGAAAACATGTCTACTCACCTCAAAGCAGTCGTTACGCTAGGGAAGCAGTAAGGATAGAAGAATAATACAGAACAAGCCTTTGAAACAGAGTTCCCCACTCTGCAGATCCCAGCTCTAATTTGAATTATTTTCTTTTCAGGCACCTGAAAGTTTTAGGAAGAGGAAGGCAGTTTCTTGTCCACACTAGCTAAAAGCTGACACAGCTTATGGGCTTAGAACATCTATTTGCAGGGGGACATAAGAAACTGGAAGACTTCTACTAGCAATGCCCTTCGCAGATGTGCAGGTCAATATAGTTCTTTACCACGGTCTCTGATGGACTTTGATTTTTTTCCCCCAAACCAAGAGCTATAAAGTAATGTGTCATTTGGCTGAGAGCCTCAGGATCTAATGCTCCCCAATAGCAAGGGGCAAAATGCATAGGTCTGCATGAAACATGTGAGGGAGGTCGAAATCTGGTGAGAAAGACAGCATAACTTTGTGTAAATATTGGCATTAATACCAGGAACTTTATTGAAAAAAAAAAACACAAAGAACCCCAAAAATTCAGCAACAGGGGAAAAAATATAAGACTTTATATTGACAGTGATGGCATTGATTCTGTAAAATTAAGCCACTATTAGGACAGAGGAAAACTGAATACTAACAAAGACAGACAGACTGTAATGGGAATAAAAAAGGAGTGGCTGAGCTGGGAATTTCACCACTGAACTTCTTTCCCAATAACAACAGCAGAAAAAAATAAATGCATGTTTCCAGAGCACCAACCACGTTGCTAATTAGCAATATAATTTGTGCTGCCTCTAATGATGGCTTATTCTGCTCTGGCTGTCAGGAGAAGAAAACAGGAAGGGCATTCGGAAACATTATGAAAAATAACCACAGTTTTAGGGCATTTGGGCTTGAAGAAAGTACAGCTGTTGATGGATTAAAACACACACACACTCCCTCCCATAAACATTCGAAGAATAATAGATGGAAGGAAAATAGGTAATAAGAGAGTGAAAGATTTTGTTTATAGACTTGACTGGTTGACTAGGGTATAATTATGGGACCTGCTTCCAATCCATCCTATGTAAAATAATTGGTGTGTACAGGAGACGGATTTGCTTATAATAAATGGATCTCCTAGCGATGGAGCAGAATGATATCTGTGTGAATACACTAGAATGACAGCATAATTTAACAGGAGTGATGCTGGAGGGTGGACGTTATTAGCTTCAGCATTTCTGAAGTCATGTTATACTTGCAGGCACATCTTACTTTCACACCGAAGGTGCACAAGGTAAAAGAAGCGACAGTCTTATAGATCAGAAGTTTTAAAGGACTTAATTACATTGCAGTAATCTTTCAGCTGTACTGCTGACAAGCTGGGCTAGGTGCTGCAGAAAGAAATGTGGCCAGCCTTGGTTCAGGCAAAATTATTCACGTCTGCTTGGAGAATGCACTTAGAGATGGAGAATGCCTTTACAGTTCTGCCAGAGCTGAGCCAACCAAGACAGGTGAGAATAACAAGAGAGTGCAAACACCCACCGTGCTGTTCTGCTCCCACTGCCCCCTTCCCTCCCACCCCTAAACCTCAGGGTTGCTCTATCCAAGAACAGTCTGCTCACTGCCAGACTCAGGGAGCTACTTTGCTCCTTTCTAGCACACTTCAGGTTACTGCTGAGCAGTGAGGAGCTCTCCCGGCTACAGGAGAGGCACAAAGTTGATTACAGACCTTGAGTAAAAGGACTTTCATCCATGGCCCTAGTGGAGTTTTAAAACCCACCCTGAAGCACTGAGATGTGTTCAACGCACAGGCTGCTGTCTGCATTGACCTTGCATTTATGAATCGTTCCTGATGAATCTGGGATTCTGATCAGAATTAGAGCAGTTCAGAGGCACTCCAAGTTAGCAGCAACCAAGAATTTACCATGATATGCTGAAAATGTTCTCACAGACAGGTTTCATGAAAAGCTATTCCCATTGACCCTACCAAAAAACCCTACTAATTGCTCTTGGGAACTGAGGATCTGGAGATGGTCCTTCCATCTGAGAAGAGAGTTACCCTGGCAAGTCATTATTCCAAAAGAAATAGACACTTCCATTATTATATTCACTGATTCATTAGTGACACAAGCACTAAAAGAAATCCAGAATTTAACTGTTCTGCAGTATGCAGTAAATAGTGCTACTATTAATATTACTACTAGTGACAATTAGTTGCTGAGAAGAGAGTTTCAATGAGTTACTTCAGAGTAATATACTGTCATCTATACCTATATTCACTGGAAACAAATAACAGGGTATCTCTGTGGAAAAGCCATTTAAAAATATCTATTGTACAGGAAACTGTGGTGAATGCTTTATGTCACACACTAAAGATATCAAAATGCTTAGGCGTAATTTATTTACTTTTGTTAAGTATCTGTTAATTTAATTTTGGAGGTCTTCATCCCCTGCTTCCAATGCAAGGTCGGTATAGAGCAAAGCTATAACTTACATTTTACTTATCTGCACTCCAAGATACTTGCTCCAATTTGAATTTATTAAGAATAATTTAAAGTGTATGTCAGAAGGGAAAGGTGTAAACTGCACCACAGCTAAGTCACAAGCTTTGCCAAAAGTTAGATAAAAACATTCCCTTCCACCAGCTTTCCAAGGAAGAGGAGCCAAATCTCTCTCTGGAGCAAGTCCACTGAAGTCAATAGGGTGGCACAGGGAATACATTTGGCCAACAGTACTTGGCGTATGGCCTGCTAGGAAGCATTGCGATTTATTAACAGGTTGGTGACATTACTGTCTTCAGCCTCTCAAGTGCATCGTATCTATTCTACGGGATACATTTCTTCACTGTACTATCCCACTGACTCCAGTAGAAAACCAGGAAGGAATGACTGACCACAAAGCACAACAGTAGGTACTGCAAATAAGATTTTAGCCAGATGATTTGCTCTTTTTTCTGCATCCCACTGGTTTTATTTCCTTGTCTGTAAAAAGCCAAAATTTACATTGACATGGCTGATAGTTCAAGGTAAATTCTGGGCTCTGGTCAATAAGCAGGAACAGGTACACAGGTTGGCATGTCATATAACAGCCCAACCTTTCCTGCACAGATGCCAGAACTGGTTACGTTATAGCTCCTGCATTGCAGTAGCTTACAGTGTGCCATACGAAGTCAACACAAAATCAGTGGGTGTTTGCTGCACTGATAACTGATAGTGACAGTTGAAGTAGCATACAATTGCCCATGTAACAATGGAGATTTCCAAGCCAGCACTTCTTTTTCCAGAACAGTTTTTGCTGCATTGTTAACCTAAAGCATCACCTCCTCCCTCACGGGGAGCATCCAGATAATTTCCTTCCTATTTGTTTGTCTTGTCTTATAATGGATACTGCACGGTCACCTGCTGGAAGGGGTCCCTGCCACCAGAAGGCTTTCCAACTTAGCTCACACACAGCGGCTCTGGGCAGCCAAGATGTAAAAGCTCTAGTAGCCATGAGGAGCAGGCAAGCCTAAACTCAAGGAGAGTCTTAGTCCTACTCATAACATGCTGTCTGTCCACAAAAATCATTCTGAAGATTCCTCTCTTTTTAAACACTTTGTAGGAACAAAAGTATTTCGGAAGAGCCAGTGAACACGGCTGCAGCCTCTGGAGTTACATGGTTTTCTTCTCCCCACTTTACACTGCTGGACCAGAGCCTTATCCCAGAAACTGGTGTGTGGTCAAAGAGCAAAACAATAAAGTAAACCTACAGTCCAGAAAAGCCACTTCTTTGTAATAACAGCCTTAAAAAACGGCCCCAGGGACACAGTTCTAAAGAAACCATTTAGAAACAATCTGATGCTGAAATTAAATCTAAACAGTAATTAAAAAAAAACAACAAAAAAGTAGGCATCAAGGCTAAGGAGACAAACAGCCTAACACAGAGGAGAAAAGAGCTTGGAGCTCCTCAGTAAAAATAACAAACACCACCAAAGCAAAACCCAAAACCCAAACCAAAGCATAACAGTGGGGTTTTCTCTACTGCTATTGACACATAAACACCATAAGAAACAGGCGAATTAGCAAAGCATTCTACGAACTCAGATCAACAAAACATTCCAGAAGTAGGTTTGCAGGTGGGATAAGACAGATTTTACCCTGCAGATGCATATGCACGTTATGGCCTACTTATATTTCAGCAAGAAACAAAAGTGTTAGTTAAACAGTGTTCTTCTCTCCATTGCAGGCTAGACTTTCAAAGCACATAAACACCCATAATATATGAGTAAACTCTTAGATACTTCAAAATGTGCTTAGCCGTCATTGAGTCACATGAATGTGGGTGTGAGAGAAAAGGGCATGTGTTCTAAAAACCCTCAACAAGAATTAAACTCGAAATCAAAAGCCTACATATTAGCCTCTACAGAGAAAAGAATATCAAGTTCAATCTAATGAAAGTTGGGTAGGCACCTAAAACTAAGTCTGTAGTAAGTTGAAACTGCAAAAGTCACATACAGAACTACTCTTCTACAAGTTATTCTCTTCCTCCCTTCAATATCCTCTGTAGCCAATCTTGGAGTAGTCTGCGACACTGCTAAAAACCTTTGTAAATGCTGTTTACAGTGACGATGCCTCCAGATTCCTCCTGAAGGCTGTGTACATGGATGCTGTCATTGATACCCGTTCTCATTCCTTACCCTCCCATATCCAATCCCCAAAATAAAATTGAAAGAATGGTGGAAAAGAATGAGAAACCTAGATCAACACATAAATACAACAGGAAATGCAAAAAGAGAGAGCAGCTGACTCTCCACTGTTTCAAAATCTATATAGTAATTTAGATCCATGCAGAATGATCTGAAAATCCAGCTGTGCTCTTTCAATTAGACTGTCATCAATAATATAAATACTGCATTCAGAATTTATGTCACAGTTTTGTTGCCTGTACATGAAACAGCAGTGTACAGCTTGTTTTGCCTTTCCAGCAAGCATACATAATATGCAAAATTTGAAGTGCAGGCTCAAAGAAGGAAGATTTGTCAAATAAAAAGAGCCTTTTCAAACAAAATTTTTTAACTGAAACTTGTTTGGTTTTTGTCCTTCTTGTGCTATGATTGTTTAGATGAGCTAAAAAGACAAAGGGCTATAACAATCATTGTAATTATTACTGGTAAAGAAAGTCCATGGGTACATCCTACACACAAAGCCAACCATGACAGTGGGAGGTATGGTTACTGTTCATAAAATTTTCTGATTAACAGCGAGGCAGATTTTCTAAATACATATTACCAGAGATCTGTGGAATAAATGTACAAACAGCATAGCTCAAACAAAGGGCTAACAACAACGCACCAGCAGGAGGGAATATGGGAAGAGACAACTGCCTGTAAATATGCCAAGGTACAGAGAATGACTTAGGAAAGAAATTAACCTGCAGCATGACTCAGATGAGATTGGCTGAATATAAGAGAAGCAGCCTAGGAAAGAAACATCTACTAGAAGTTACAAAGAGCTGTGTTATTAGCGCAGTCAACTAAAGAGGTTGAGCAAATTCCAGCTGTGTCAAGTGCAATGGAGCTAAGACCCAAACGATGATGGCAAGATCAGCTCCTGCTGATTAGGGGCAGAAGGTTGGAGGCTGAGGCACAGAGCCACAAGCGGATGTGAATCAGCTACACTGACCTACCTTTGGTGCGCCTCCACAACCTAGAGTCACAGGTTTTGACTGGAGTATGAGCACTGAAGGACAGTGCTCATCCAGCAGTAACCAGGGAGAGCTGATCCCATTCACCCTCAGTCCCTTTGTTCAGGCTACACCAGGCGATGTACCACCCTAGTAAATTACACGCTGAGGAAGAAAAGGGGGCCTCACTGTGTAATATGGGACACGGGTGGTCCACAAGACTGTGCAACCTTGCTGCTTCTCTTTAGCTTTGGTTTGAGTAAGCAGCATCCTCCAGATGTAAATGTCTGTCACAGTTGAAGGAATTGCCTCATTAACGTACTAACTTAATTTGGCTAAGAAAGTTCTCATAATACTTTGTCAGTTGTTAACTAGCATGTTGGATAAATCCCACTTTCACTTTTGAAAAGTGAAGTACTTTTCAACCCTATAAATTCGCCCTGCAGATGCAGGTATATGCTGCAACTCTAAATTTCCAGCTGCATGCCACCTGCATGTAGTTGCTATGCTCTATGCTAATATGCTTTCATTGGTAGGCAGAATGACCTCTAAGAGCCAGTTATTACTAATCAAAACTGTTATTAGGCATCCCTCCACAAAGACTGTGACAGTAAATCACCTAATGATCATAAAGGGCTTAAGAGAGATTTGCAGGGCGAGATGCAATACATATGCAAAGTATTGAACTGAGAAGGAAAAGCTGAAATAATCGTATTTGTTTTGAAGGGAGACACCATTTCAAGTACAGTGATTGAACAGTGGATTTCAAGAGAATTGAACTCCTGCATGCTAGTCAGCCTGATTGAATCATCCTGTAATATTCCATTTAGCTTATAATATTCAATGTTATAAGAGCATCTGGAAATTTTCAATCAAGAAAGTTGTTTGGAAGCCCACGTACTAACTAAAATACCGAGTATAAATATATTATAAGCCAATGAATGGTAACATACTTGAAAATCCATTTACTAGCTCTTTTTTGAGCACTATAAATACCCCGTGGTTCTCGGTTGGGGGTTTGAAAAACAGCTGGTCCGTGATTTACAGCATTGTACCGCCAGTTTCTCACAAGCAAACTTCATTGCTTACAAGAGGCAGAAATTCATGTGATGTTCCCTTTCAAAATAAACCTGCCTGACAGCAGAAGTTAACAGGGTGGGAACCTTGTAAACAGACACTTTAAAGGAATTTACTGAAACTCCCAAATTCCAGGTGTTTCAAGATTAAGTACAAACCCGTCTCTGTTTAAGGTAACAATGGACCTAAAACAGAAGACACAGAAAAGGGAGATGATGCCTTTAAAAATATCAGGGCTTTATCAGCCTCCCTCTTCTATGAAAATTCAGGAAATTGTCAGGGCACCCATGAAAGGGATATGCTAAAACCCTGTTTTTTCTCTCATGCTATTTCTGAAATACTTCAGAAAGGAAGTTTCCGCAGCATAGCTTAATAACTAGAGAACAAAGTAGTACAGAAAGTTCCGGATGATTCTGGAATTACAGATCATGCAGACAAGGCAGAATGCTCTTTGGGGAGCTTATTCTTTTGGATTTAGAAACGCAACTTGCAGGCAAGTTTTAAAAGAGTAGTAAGCAAAATAAGCGTCGCAGACATCTTACAAGAACACAGCCCTGATATCCTTCTCTGAAACCATTATTTAAAGGGAAAGAAGGCCCAGGATGTTTCTTCTTAGTGGACATGTCCATTTATCTTGTGCAGTTTTCAGAACTGTTTCTTCAGGCATTCACACCGATAGCTTCCCATTCCTGTTGGGTCTCTTCAGGTAACTTGTATGAAAATACTTTGGCTGAATCCTGGGACTGGCATACAGTCACAGAGCAGACAAACAGCAGCAGTTTCCTACTCCTCCTCCTCCCCTCATCCAGGGGATCCTTGACAGTGCAGAGCAGCCAGCATTGCATTAAGATGGAAAAAAATGTTTTTCTCTCCACCCCTGTTTTTCATTACTCATGCATGGCACAGCTCTCAGGCTGCATCAAGAAGTCTGGTACACAGCTGGTCAGCATGGAAATGGAAACTTAGGTGTTCTCATCTCACCTGTACCGCTGGGTTGTTGTATCACCTGGGGCAAGGCAGCTCAGCTCTCTGCATGTATAAAATGATGCAGATGGTAATACATATCATCTCACAGAGCTGCTGCAAAGGCCAAATAATCAACAAGCACTTGTAAAGCATTTTGGGAAGCTTGAATATAACCTGCTCTGTAAAGGTGACTTGGGAGGGTTTATTTTGCTTTCCAGACTATTTCAGTTTCCATTTCATTTCCCTTCACCATTACATGGAGCCATACCGAAAATACAGGCACTGAGATAGTGGAGAGTCAGTTTAGCAGCCTTTTCTATAGAATTCATGTGACATGACTTCTTTTTGCTCAAGAAGTATATTGTACAGCTTATGCTTAGTATATTGCACACTCATGCTTTTGTTGTTGTTGGTTGGTTGGGTTTTGTTTAATATACTGAGGCTTCATGAAGGTGGAAAAAGAAAGTTGACTATCAAATATTTATAAACCTTACAGTCAAGAAAGCACTTTAAGTGACCCAGGCAAACTACACTGGTACAGCTAAGGAAATTCAGGTGTACCTACAAAGATGGCATTAAAATAGAAAGCTTCAAACCCCTTCAATCTCCATCACTCTCACAGAATAGCCTACTGCTCAATCTTTACAGCTCCCTCCTGCACAGGTAAGAAAAGAGACCTTTGAGTGAGACGCACTGCACAGGAACCCTTCAGACACAATCAGTAAAAGTTATTTAGCACAGATGTTGCTGTAATTGTGAGATACTGGGAAAATCAATGTTTAATGGCAGACTCCCAACTCCACCCTGGCAATGCTCTTGAGTTAACATCACCAGGCTAGAATCTGAAACATGTAGAACAACACTGGCTGAAATAAGTCCTCTGAAGTTTTTTATCATCACAAACAATATCCCACGATTTTTTCTGATCCCTGAGTCACCCACAGATAAATACATTGTGATTTAAATCCATGTACTTCTAACCTTTGCTACCCACCGCCAGTTTAGGGATGATGTTTTTGTGAAGTGCTGTGCATACACATAACATTATTTGCATAGGAGCCAATCTTTCTGTTGTGTTCAAACAGTATGTATCATAGTGTGTGCTGTTTCAATGTGAGGAATTATCCTAAATGCTGAGAATCTCAGTCAGACATTATTAATGAAATACATAATCATAATGCTTCAGTGAAAGGTGAGTATGGAAGCAAATGTAGAGACATAAGCGATACAAAATTTGGTAAAACATTGTCAGTGTAGCATTCTACTCATACCAATTCAGCATGAAGGACAAAGATGTTGATGACACAGGTGACATCATTCATTATTTCATTTAACAAGAACATCCCAAATGCAATCCAACAGAATTTGTTCCATCCCTCCCTCTCGTATGTAGCCTTGCTCTTTTTCTCTGCTAAATTGTATATTTGTAGAAGAGATATAGAGAGGAAATAGAATTTTATCAGCTTACTGACATTCCTACATGGCATACAGGAATCTTACCAACAATTCACAGATGTACACACCACACAGAGGGGTAAAATGTAATTTGTAGGGATGACTGACTGATCTGTATCCATCTGTACATTCATCTCAGGATAGGCATTCCATCTGCTGCAGATGCTAGCTACAGGGGTTTTGTAATATCGACTTTCAAGGCAGGGAGGCATCTACAGTATACCTAAAGGGCCAGCTAACAGAGAGAGTTACAAGGGCAGTCGAGTTGCATGGAAGGGCTTTAAGTGGGTCAGCCATCCAGCTGCAGAACTGCATGACGTATTCCATCCGAATTAACAACACTTAAAACCTGCATAATCAGTAAGAGCACTGAGAGGAAACATCCTCTGCAGAGGTTTACTTTTCTTTGGTGTTCACATTCAGAAGCAATTCTGCTTATGACAGAGGAACTAGGATCCTGATCTCTTTATGTTTTATCCCCTTGCACTCCCTGCATGGCAGTGTTTACGTGTGTAACCAGCCTGTCTGACCTTAATTCTACTCAATTTTACTGAATTCCTCTCTTCTTTGCTCCCTGTGCCCAGTGAATTAAAGAGCCCGATGGCTAAAATGGCAACTATTGACCAGGATTCCTATCTGCTGCCTTGAAGGCTTGTAGCTTGCCTATTGCAATGAAGGTGGTCTCTCCTGTCACACACGAGTATACTCAGAGCAAAAAGGAGAAGAGACAAACAGACCTGCAATAGTGCCTCAGCTATCAAAACAGCAGTTGCAGTACTGAACCACACAGGACCCCAGCCATGGGGCTCAGCACAACATCTCTGCATCCTAGAACTTGAGTACCTTCCAATGCACTACAACAAAAAGTGACTAATGTCTGCCGCGTGGTTTGCATTTTCTCTCTCACACCCGCACCCACGCACACACGTCCGAGCTGGGTGACTTAGTCAAAAAACAAACCTGTCAATGCAATATGTTTGAAAGCTGAGGGAGCAAAAAAGAATTTGGGCACATCCTGATCGATGACCAGATTTTATACAGCAACAAAAAAGCCACTGTGACTACACAGCCACACAACAGGTTTTGCACACTTCTTTTGGGGGCTTAAGGCGTTTCTAAAGGTAAGGTAAAACTCCAGGCTGTTTCTGCCATGGGAGGAATTACATTCTTCAGTAGATAATGGTCACCGGTATAAAAAGCAATAAAAAGACATTTAAGGAAAAGATGCCTGTAATACAATGCTTTCCGTGCGGAACCTATTTTCACAATGAGTACCTTAGTCCAAAAGGTATCTCACTGACTTCCAGGGAGTAGTTGAGAACTAAGACGTGTTTCAGTGGGCACAGTTTTGTTACAACCTAGCTGTCACAGAAATATGCAGGCAGAGCAGGGCAGTAGGGTGATTAGGAAATTGCTAGTTGCTGACCTCTTCCCTTACAGAACTATTCATACACAGAGGTATAACTTTCTAATTCCATTTTAGGAAAAACTGATTAAGCAGTGACACCGTATCTCTGGTGCGATTTCAAAACTCCATCCAACCTTGCCAGAATTTCCCCTCTAACAAATAAACTGCTCACAATCATCAAAAGCTATGAAAGAAAAGACACATTTTTGCCCAGCAATTTTCCTTCATCACAACCAGACCTCAGTAGTAGCGGTTCACAGGAAGTTCTTCAAATGTTTTGGGGTACCCATGTTCAGTATGATTTCAAAGAAAGGGACAAAATTACTTCCAAATCAGTGAAAAGAAGAAACACTCCTGGTCTTTTAGCTGCTCTCACATACTGAGCAGTACCTTACCAGCTGCCAGGATCAAAGCGTAGCAGGAGTTCCTAAAGGGGCAAGCGACTTCATATTGTGACTGCCGATTACACCTTGCCCAGACAGCCTGGAAATGGGAACATTATTAAAACAGGATTATTTAAGGCTGTGCTCTCAGTGTCTCCACTGGGCTGAGCTCTTGCAGTAAAAGCTGTAGTTAACAGCATAAGTAAACCACAGGCTGAGGTATGTCCAGTGTAGCCTTCATCCCTACCTCTGCTCAGAAAACTTGCAGCCAGAACATTTAGTTTGGAAATATGGCTGCGTATTACAGGATACCCACCGGTATTTTTTTTGTACAGGTTACTCATTCTGCATTGACTCCTCTAAACTGGACTCACGCTGCTCAGCAAGCATATCCATCACAGTGGCCAAACCAATGTGTCTGTGAGGATCAGCACCACTCCCACTGGTGGCCTTGCTGAAGTCAAGCGAAGGCATAGCGAGCCCCGTGGTAAACAGTAATGCCACAGCCTCAGCAAGTGACGAGACCTGATCCAGCTCTGTCCTGGCTGAAATACCCCGAGCACATTTTGCCTGCCCAAAATAATTAGGCTTCCACTGCTGCTGCCAATGAATGCCTCAGTAAATCTCTTCTTGCTTTCAGGATAAAGCTGAATCCTCGGCAGTGGGAGAGTTTTAAGTGGTTTCTTGTTTCTCAAAGAAATTCCTGAAGTTAAAATGTGTCCTTTCAAAAAAAAAAAAAAAAAAAAATAAAATTTGTCCTTCTTGGACCTACAAATGTGAGACACAACCTTTGCAAGGAAAAGAGAAATAAAACTAGAATTTTACCTCTACCTCTATTTTACCCAGGTATATTGCAAGGAACAACAGGCTTTTACAAAGTTTTTTTGTTTCCCTTCTGCTCCAAATGAAATTTAAAGATTAAGGGAAAGAAAGTTGAAGAGAGAAAAAGTGCTTACTTTTACCCCTACATTCAGGAAGGGATCTCTGGGAGGGAAAAAACATCCAAACCCAACACGCCAAGTAATATGACACTGTTATCTTACATGTGGCTAGAACTGTGATGATGCTTCTGTCCACTACTATTAAACAGTACTTTTGGAAGCTGCTTCTACCTACTGCTTCTGAGGAAGAAGCTCCACCTCCCACAGGACACCAAATTCTGTTAAAGCTCTCCCATCTGAGTCCAAGTTCTGGCAAGGTCCAAATGCACCTCCAGTACCTGACAGGAATACATCCCGAGACATCCACATATAGACTGTGTGAGTCTGTGAAAGACCTTGTACATTTTCTTTTACTGCAGAAGCATGCTGTATGTTTAATACTTATCTTCAAGTCTTGCTTCAAATATTTCAAGCGACGAAGTTCACACCACATCCCTCGGGACATTATCAGACTCATAAATCTCAATGTCAGGAAGTTTTTCCAATATATACCACCTAAACTCAACATTTGAGTTCACTCCATCCCTCCCCTTACTATGCCAAATGAATCCTCTGCTCCATGGGTACACTCTTCTAGTGTCTGTAGACATCCCCATCTGCAAACCTGCCATTGATTAAGCAAGCTGCAGCAACTTACCTTCATTTTCCATTGTAAAGCAAACCCTCCTGTCCCCTCAACCCTTCTTTTTTGAGTACTTTACTGATACTGGTGTGCAGCGAGGTTATAAAATGCCCTTGATTTTGTGGTCCTTTAGAACAGAACACCTCTCTGCAACTACAGCACAGGATTTCAGAGTTTAACTCTTCTCCCAAAATAAACAAAGCAGGCATATTTTTCCCCTTCTGTGTATATTTCAGAATTATAATTAGATTTATTAGCACTTGCAACTGTTAGTGAGAAGCCAGATCAACTGCTTCTCTTTTTTTGTTATCATTATCCCTGCACTGCCCATTTGGCAGCACAAATTATTTCAGTACCTTCTGTGCTGCGAGATACAGAACTCCTCACCGCTGAGGTGGGCAAGCTCAGACTGAGAGGTTCAAAAAGTCATCTCTACCACTGCAGCCTTCTCTGATGTTCCCTGCACTGAGGGCAAAGCAACCGTTACTATTTCACGCCTGCTGTGTGCACACTTCCGATAGGAGCAAACCGTGCTTCTTGACCCATAACTGAAGTAATCTCAAAACCACATACCAGGCATGCACACAGATATGTTCGCTTTGGTGTTTGATCCTGAAGCAGAGCAAGTGCAGTCTGAACTGAGAGACTGCTTTGCCCAAAACCCATGAACTTTCTCTTTTACATTTCTGAAACAATGCTAGAAATGTTCTCCCACTGTTAAGGCACAGCAACACAGTTCAGTACGCCGTGTGAGAGTGCAGATAGAGAAAAGCTTTAGCAAGCTCAAATACATACAAAAGCCAGAATGAAACTTAATGCATGAAGACACTCCAGTAAAAAAGGTGACTGTGTACCGGAGCTGCAATACTTCTAATTGGGTAAACCACAAGGTCTTTGAGAATTTCAAACTATTCTAACAATCCTGTGAGGAAAATGGAAGCACCTGATTTAGTACAACTACCTCTTCCCAATCCAGTCACAATTAAAAACATAATTTCACAATAAGAGGCATTCTCCTCTTTCCCCGAGGCCATCATGATATTTTGGCAATATTGCTGAGCAAGGATAGCCTGAGAAGTAAAGGATATAATGAATAACCATGTATGCTGTAAGCAGGCACAGGAGAAAAAAAGCTCCTTACAGGAAAAACGGAAATCAAAACCAGCTTGCCTGAATTTTAGCGGGACATCCCATCCTGTTCATTGGTCAAGCGCAATAAAGCTATCCTTAAAACCTCGTGTCATACATCACTATTAATTAGTTGCTTATCAATTCTTCCTTTTACCTGAAATTACCCTGCACACACCTAAGATCACATTCAGCCATAGATTCAGACAAGCTTTGGAACAGAAACAGTTTTAGTCAAGCCCCAGAAATATATCTGAACACCCTACCCCCACACATCTGCTGTGTCCAGCTTTCTGGTACTAAAGCAACATTTGACACAGTTAGGATTTCAGAAGATATAAGCTGAAGTTAATTCAAACTTTAACAATATATATCTGAATTCGCCTCCAGGCACATACTTGGATACTGCTTTCGTATCAAACCTAAGCATCTCCCTGGAATGTTTACTTAATGACCTTAGTGTTAGCATCAAGAGTTTAATCAGTCAGCTATAAATAACTCCAGACTGTCCGTGAGATTGTAAATGTTGGCAGAGAAAGGAACTATAATGAACAATAGAGAATTGTTTGGGTTTTATTCTGAGGGCCCTGGAATGAAATAAAATAATAAAACATTTTGGCGGGGAGGGGGGGGAAGGAAGCTAATCCCAAACGTAACCAGCTACATTCATTTTGTCACTTTCAGCACCTCACTTAGCTTATACAACTAATAGACAGACGTCACTCATTGTTTCCTGTCTTCTCAAATACCAAGATGGCTAATTCACTTTAGAAGAGCCTTTATTTATGACTCTTTCCCACTGTGCTTTGATTCAAGGGGGTGGGGCCAGTAATATATTTCTTTATAGCTTTCTTTTAATGGACTATAGGATGTTGTTGTAAGGTCACTGACCACAGTGACAGGAGACAGAGGACTATGAATCTGTATTATTTTCAGGTCACTGAGTGACCAGGAGAGAATGGACTGTGACTGGAAAGTGCCAGCTTTCATTACCCTGCATAAGTCTGAGTGACCTTTCATTTCCACCATCCTTCCCTACCCTCTGCTGTAAAGCCTCCTCCATTTCCAGTTTTTCTCTGGTATCCATTTTCAGCTGTACACTCCCCATTCCAATGGGGAACACTGTCAGGAGGCTGAAGCAGTTTGGTTCGGGTTGGGTTTGTCCCAGGCCTCTCCCCAGTTTGGTTCCCAAACCCTTCTCTTTAGCTGTCATGCATAATTTATACAGCAGGGCTGTAACAGACTGCAGTTTCAGCCTGTGGCAAGCATCCATATGGCTCAAGCTAACCCTTGGTGAACAACTACTGCTCAGGCAGTTGCTTCAAAGCGCTGTGTTCGCTCACACATAAAAGTATTTTTCAACTGACACGATACTCAGCTGTTGTGAAGTTTGTTATGCCTATGACTGCTCTGCCTAAAACAGAGAATAATTGAGCAATAACAACACAAAATACAGCGGTCTGGGCTAGGCGACAGTGACATGTAAGAGATGATGTTCTGCCTCTGGGCTTGCAGAAAATACTCCTACTCCTCCTACTTTTTATCCATCACTACAACTCTGCTGAGCACCTGCCTTGTATGTAGTACTGCTGGGCTCCAGTCTGCACAGTGCAGGTGTTGTAAAGCACGTAACTACAAAATCATTTGATAAATAGCTGAGACAAAAAAAATCAGGAAAGTTAAGACAACGAAATAATAGAATAAAGGAAAAGAGGATGGCATCTGAAGCAGAAGAGAAGAGGATGGCAGGAGAGGCAGCTGGGAAACTCAAAGGAGGGGAGGAAATGAGTGTTGCTTCAAAATGCTCTTGCAGAAATATTTCAATCTTCACTCTTCATTTATTAAAAGCTCCCTTCCTTCAACTCCACTACCAGTGATCCTTGCTTCCAAACCAGTTACATCAGAAAACAACGTAATAAGGTTTCTAATTCTTAATGCAAAGATTTCTGAAACTTTATAAAGGAAGAAGACACTAACTGACATCTGGAGAAGGGGGGGAAGACTATGAAAGCAAATATAAGTAATATGTACAAACAATTAAACAGAGATATTTGTATCCTCCCTATGAGACGCTGGACACTGTCAGAGGAAAGATAATAGATAAGGTGAGTCACAGGCCTTAGACTGTTTGGTTTGTACTGTTTGGGGTTTTAACAATAAACAACTCTAAAGACACAGACTGAGAACTGCTGGCTGGAAAAATCAAGATCAAGGCTCCCAAACTGTTCTCAAGCCAGAGACTGTTCTCAGCCATCAGCATTTCTTGCAGTTTACCATCCACCCTGTCATCAGCCCTTTCAAATACAAGAATGATGCTGCTCTATGCAATATTTAGCAAGTTCCTGAAAATCTGGAAAACTGTTCTTTTGGAAACATGGAAACTCTTCCTGCTAACTTGTACTTAGAGAGGAAGAAGGACATTTGGTCTGTATAGGTGAGACATAGAACTATTGCTTTTCCAAAGTATGAGATGCTTAGGACAGCTGAGTAAGACCAAGTGCCAACTATAAATAGCCTGGTAAGCGCAGGGCTTGGCCTACAGCAGCAGGAGAGAGATCAACAGGCCCAAAGATTTTGAGTGAGAGGTAATTATGGGGGGAGGGGGATCAATAGAGAATAGAGTCACATCACAAAGGTTTATTGTTACAAATCACTGATTGCTTACACATGATGTTATTTAACTCCACCTGTGCATCACCACATCTGTCATTGGTCAATTCGTTCATGTTTTCAAGATGCTCACATATTACATTATAGCCAGTCTATTTCACACTATCATCAATACTACAGAGTTCATCACTGTCACTTCAGGCAGTGTTCTGTAGCTGCCTTGACCTGTAAAAATAGAGGCAATAAAGATGTAGAGCAGTGTGGCTCTGAAATCTAGTGTGTCGAGTCCTGTGGCAAGATGCTTTCAGTGCTGAATTTCTTCAGCAAACTCCATCCAGCTCAAGACAATCCTTCAATGAAAGGCAGAATAGTTGCCAACTATTAAAATCACCAGTCTGCTAGGGACTGGTGCACAGATGGGAGGAAATTCCTATGCAGAGGGTCCATAGTTTTGAAGGATTTTAAGAAATCCTGCATAGAACAGAGACATGTGACGTGCATCCACCAAGCAGCGTCTGGTTTAATGGAGGCACGTATTTGTCTATGAAAACTGAAACGAGACAAGACTGAATGCTCAGGGTCTGACAGACTGCAAGGCAGCCACATTTTCAAGAGCAGCCACTGGGATCCAAACCATTGTAACATCAACACAGTCACCACAGCAGTTCAGTGTCATGCAGCAATGTTTTCTTTCTACACCTATATGAAGTCAGTCAGACTTTGCATGGATCAGTGTATACTCATGAAAAGAAAACGGGAGAAAGACACTGTAGGCAAGAAAATACCATTGTGCTTTAAACAGCAATACCCAGCATAAAGTGGATTCTCGAGTATGTGACAGAGATGGCTCTAGTACCTAGGCCTATTTCCTTATTACTTCGCTCTTTTACGAGACTGCTCATTTCTGTCAGAAATAAGAACGTAACTATCTCAAACCTCAACTCAGCCACGAAGAGAGCTCACCAGAATACATTACAGATGCTTTCTGGTCTTTTGCATGACAGTTGCTATTAATATTGAAGCAATGAGGACCAGAGATGTGGAAAAAGCACAGACATAACAGAGCCTAACATAAACTCACCCACATTTAGGCAAACCACATTAACCAAAACAATGGCCATTAAGGTTTTTAGGTATAAACCTTTTTGCCTTTGACCTCACCTATTAAAAAAAACCAAACCAAACAAAACCACCTAAAAGTAAAAAAAAGAAACAAAACCAAACCAAACCCCCAAACCTAAATATCTGATGACCATGGTTATAAGTGTCCCAGCAAGCCAGTAATATGACACACAGAGAAAAGCAAAATAATTCGCTGTTGGAAGACACAAAGTAAAGAAGCAAGAGCTAAAATAAAGTCTCCTGCTGTGGTGTAATCCTTCTGTCCTGGATGTTGCACTGAAGAACTAATAAGTTCAGCCCAGGAAATGAAAAATTGGTCAAGAAAGGCTGAGGTTAGCGGACCTACTCAGACAGGATTTGCTCTCATAGTGTTATCCAAAAAGGAGCATCAATGTCTCCCAGAATGAAATATCTGCCCAGGAACAGCAATTTGAGAATGCTTTCCTGATGCAGGTGAGTAATGCAGATTGCCTGGAGGTCAACATTGCAGCAGGGCAGAGTCCAGTAATTTTCAAGCGAGCTTGAGTGACTTAACGATAAGCAGCAATAAGGGGTCTGAATTACCCTTGCCTTAACTGCAGATTTTCTTGCAGTATTTAGTCAGTTATAGAATCAGGGTTGCAGAAAGAAAAGTAAGGTTTCCATGGGAAGAGAAATATTATGATCCCTCACTCCTGTCAATTAAATACTCCCAAAATCACAATAACTGCCAGGTCCTAAGTCTTAAAAACCATCCCATTCCCTTGGGTGATATTCAACATGTCAATTCCTCATACTGGAAAGAGTATGCAGCTAATTTAGTTCTGTTCATGACTATTCCAAAACTGCATGCCTGACAAAGATATCACCCGGACTAAGTGAATAGGGAAATAATTGTTCAGTCCTGACTTCCCATTTGTATTCCCATTTAATCTCCAAGACAGAGTCTTTTAATGCCTTCCACCAAAACCTTTGTCCATGCATTCATTTCTACTTAGAATGCGTAAGAATAATAATTAGCATTGAAAAATAAGGGGAAGAATGGTACAGATAATCACTTTCCAATATTAAAAAAAGGCAAATCAAGCAAACAACTTCCAGATGCTTTCCCCTGCTAAAATTACCTAAGAAGTCCTTACTTTTGATTACAAAAATAAAACCCCAAACTATTATTATGGAATTAAAGCTTACAATTTCTGAACTACTTAGAAACATGATTTGAGAATATAAAAGCTAATGGGTGCTTACATTACCTACCATCATTAAACAGTTTAACCTTTTATAGTAGTTCAGCTCATTAAAAAAAAAAAAAAAGGAAGGATTATTAGGGAGAATAAGCAAGTTGCTCTACAATGCAGTCATCTCCCTCCCAGCCACCTGACAGAGAGTAGTATGCCTACCAATGAAGGCATTGTACCTTTAAGACCTTCTCAGAGCCCTACAACCTACCCATGCTGAAGGCTTGGTTCTTCTCTAGTTACAGAAGTCTTGCCTGGGGAGAGGCTGCGGAGAAAGATGGGCGAGAGATTTGGTTCTGAACTGTCTTTGAGGACTACAACAGTAAGTACACCTCTACAATGGAATAAAGGTATTTCAGGGTTGGTGAGGCCAAGAGATGAGTCCTCTGTAGATGGCTCTGAATCTTTCTGTGGCCTGAGTCACTACCTTTTCTGCAGAGGTGGAACAATAGCTCACCGAGGAGATTCTGCCCATCATTGCTGAATAGAAGATGAAGTAAGAAAACCATTCCATGGTTCCTTTCTCCGTTACCAAACTAGACATAACTGGAAACAAGGAAGGGGAAAAAGTAGCACTCAAAAAAAGTAATACAAGGCAGTGAGCAACCTTTCACAGTGATTCTCTTCTGACTTCTCCCCCAGGCCCCTTCTTTTATGAGTGCAAACAGCGATGGTTATGTAGCCATGGGTTTAGCTTGCAGAAAAAGTTACAGCCCAGGACCCTAATTTTGAATTTCCCAGTACAATATACAAGTCAGCGTGCCAAAATAAAGCTGCCTCAAATACCAGACTAAAAGGGAAACAGGAGTCTGATCAAATAGAGGCTGAGTATAAACATAGTCCCAAGTGGTACCTTAGGAAAACTTTAAAAGATCTTCAGTAAAAAGATGCAGTAAAGAAGATAAAAGTTTTCTTCTGCTCCCCTTCCCTCCCTCCAAAGTTTGTTTTCCTTTACATAACACTATCCTCGTTGGAGAAAAGTGAATTGTGGGCAAAGTTCTCTAATAGCAAAAGCAGTTTATTCAATTTTATTTCTGATGCTCAAATTCTATGCTTTCTCTGGTCCTCGCATCCAGTTGCCATGGCAACAAAAGTGCTGAAAAATCCTCTGCCCATTTGATAATCATTTAATCATTTAACAACAAAAGAGATTGGGAATGGGAGAGTGGATTAGTGGAAAACACCAAGAAGAAAATAAACTGGTATAAGTAAGAAAAGCAACAAACCAAAATCCAAAAAACCAAACCTACACAAACCCCCAAACAATTCCTCCCTCCAAAAAAAAACACACCACAGGGAGCAGAAGTAAAGACAAATGGCCAAATGGCTTGCAGGATCCCTGTGTCCACACTGGGAGTAGGTTTGATCCTCTCATTATGCTCCTTCAGACACCATGGTGCCTTTTCCCCAAGAGAAACCTGCATGCTGTCCTTTGAGTGACTGAAAAAATCCAGAGAGAAATCCAGAAGATCTGTGCTAAGAGCCCTGAAAATGAGCAAAGAGTGAAGGATGCTCCTAACCAATAAAAGCCACATCCTAGCGTTTGTCTTATTTCTTCCTTCTTGCCAAAAAAGGAGGTCTGGGCCTACAAGGTATTTCAATGGGAAATCTCTGAAATGCTGAATGTAATCTACTGGGATGCTGCCCTGAAGCAGAAGTCCCTGTCACCTTTCAGCAGCAGGGCTTATGCTCCCCTGATGATAACAGGAGTGTTGTTGAGCAGCTGTTAGCCTGGATCAGGATGCATTCCCTCCCCTGGGAGAATAACACCATTAGAGGCAATTTTCCATCAGGGTGGAAACTCTCCTACCAGACAGATATAAACATTTCTTGCAGCATGTTCTTGCTCCTGACATCCACAGAAGATGAAGTCATGTTCAGCTCTGAATACCGTGGCAGTTACGTCTTTGTCCACACTAAATCTGTGACTGCAGTAGAGCTACAGGATGCATGAGACATGGAAGTGGGGGCATCAAAGGGGGTTGTATGCAACTAGACAGGCACAGTGCACTGGCAGTGCTGCAGCAGGCAGGCAGCTACAGCAGAAAGCCACAGTGCTGGACCTCATCTCCAGCATAAGCCCTCAAGATTGACAGCACATGCTGCTCCTGCTGGTAGCAATGCCCCAGATGTAAAATTAAAAAAACTCCTCAAAAGAAAAAACAAAATAAACAAAACAAACCCAAAAACACTGAGAAAAAAAAAAAAAAAAAAAAAAAAAAAACCCAAACAGCAAACATACATGAGGGACAGGACATATTATCAGAACATCCAGGTCCAGGTCAGCTATCTACCCATCAATCTAGATACGGACATGGAAGCTATCAAGGTAGCCAGTGATTTAACTTAACTTACACTTTCCCCTTATGCTGAGATGGAAAACTGCATCTATATAACAACATTTCATTAAACAATGGTTTATCTGTTCACATTAACTCAGTGGGAATGGAAATCATTTTTGAATCTTTATGCTAGAAGTCAACAGCTCCTGTGTCACTGGTAGCCCATTTGACACGGGAAACTGTAAATTATCAAATGTTCTTGATGTACCCTTGGCAAAATGTTGCATCCCAGAGAAGGTGGTGAGGAGAGGGAAGAAATTTGTGTGACAATCTTGGCTACTCATGCCTGCCAGGGAAGAGCAGCTTTGCTCTTTAATGGATATTATTGTGAATACCTTATGAAAAATATCTTCTGTGTGTGCCTACAGCAGGGAAAGGCACAGAATTTTTACATGGCATTGAACTGATAAGGCCTAATATTTTTAAAATAATTGCTACTTCTCAGGTAGAAATAATGTATCTTCAGGCTTTTCAAATTATTTGTAATGATTTCTCCGGGGTGCCACATCATTGTCATCTCAGTATTCAGTGCAATTATCCAAACATACCTCTTAGATAGGAAAAGCTGCATTATTCCCACCGCAAAGAAAGTGAATTGCACACTACAGATTTCTCCTTCAAACCCAACATATACAAAGGTCACTTATACTGCTGGGAATAGAGGCTTGAGTTTTGCTTACATATTGCAGTGCTTTCATCACAAACCTCCCCTTTTTAGCATAATGGAGGGATGGTGAACATTCATCACCCTCGAGCTTATCCCAAAAGGGTCTTCTTCATATATGCTTTCTTTATAATTTAGGACAGTTTGAATGCGGATCTATATTCATTGATAACACATTGCCCAACAAAATAAATGCCAAATAGGAAAACTCCAGAACTAGGGATCTTTGGATTTAACTCCCAGCCTCAAGTAAACAACCAGATAAGATTTCTATTTCTGTAGCTGCCTCTAGATTTGCCTTGCTTCACTCATAACTTTTTTCTGTAAGCCAAGGACGTGTCAAATCTAAATTCTGGTCACAGATGTTGAGGTGAAAACAATGGCAGGTACAGATCCGTGGGAATTTTCAACCTGATCTGCAGTCTTTGCTCACACATATTTATGTAAAATTGATGTGCATAAGGGCTTCTAACACTGCTTTCTTTAGTACCTATCCCTGACCTGAAGCGCAGAGCTGTATCACAAGCTTAGACAGATGTGCCAGGCTGTACCTGAAATGCAAGTAACCATTCAAGTAGCTTTCCCCTGCAAGCCCCCAAGTGTTTTACACTTGCAAACCTCTCAAAGAACTTCAACAGAAGTTGTCTCAATTCTTCCAAAGCCACCCAAACAATAACATTCAGTTCCATGCCAGGCTGGACCAAGACCTAGCTGATAACTTCCCAAGGCAGGCAAACCACAGTGCAATTTGAGGTCTGTAAATTCTGATTAAGGTCTGACGCTGCGTACCCCGCAGTGACAGCAGGCTGAACAACTGCTCGGACAAAAGAGGTGGGAGGGAGTGGGCTGAGCAGGGACATTTCCATGCAACCCTTGCACTGTGGCAATTCAGGCTGGGGCCACCGCAGCCAGCAAGAGAACACATGCATGAAATGAGCTGTAATTTGTACAAATAAAAGCCTCATAACCAATCACAACATTATAGCGTGCAGATGCCTGTGCTGCAGAGCAGTGCAGAAATGCACCATTCAGCCTTAGCTGACGCATTTAACTTTTGGGGAGGGTAAATTATCAATGCTGAACTCCATGCTGCGGAGTGTTACTGTAACCTGAACTAAATTCTTTAAAGTGCTTTCCCATCTTCCTGCACTGGATTACATTGTGATATACAGACATCCCTTGTCTTACCTTGCACACGTGCAAGTATCTATTTAGCAATTAAAATCACTGCTCTAAATATTTTACTTTTGCTTTTTACCTTTCACTCTTCATTTTGGATGCTCTAAAAGTTGTTCCCACTACCTTTTGCCATTTTTTTCCTAGTTATTCTCTTCTGACTTATACATGTGGGAGAGGAGAGGCAGATTCCAAAAAGGAAAATACACTGCTCTAAAAATAAAATAATAATAATAAAAAATAAATATAATCAGTCTGCTCCCAAGTTTATAAGGTGAGTAAAAAAACTGACAAATCTTGCCTTTTTATTTGCCTTTGGGGCTTTGCACCTTAAAAACACACTTAGGTTAGAATTCAGAGATTTTTTTTCCCCTACAATCCCTGGACAAAGAAAATTACTAAAAAGTAGTTTTTACCAAAAAATAGATTTCCTTACCTAGTCATTTGAGTCCAGAAACCAGAGCTTTCAGTAGAACACCAGGTCATGCAGCAGTTAGGCTAAAGTCACAAGAAAATGGCTAGAGTACTAATACTCCACACCTGATTTGTAGCTCTGGAGGAAGAGGGCAACAGGAGGGTAAGGAGACAATATCAAGCAGGTGGTTAAAATCAACCACTTAATCCTTTCACCGGTTTCTATTTCTTTCTTCCAGCTGTGTTATGGAGCAGACAACAAGAAAATCAAGGATAAGCAAGGGGGCACCAACCTGTAGTCAAAGGCACCAATATAACTTCTTATGAGCTCTGTCTTCTTGTACTACAAGTATTTTTTAATGACCTCTGTCAGGCACAGGATATTGGGCTATTCAGACCTTCGGCCTAACCCAATCTACATTGGGTCACCTGTATACTGTCATCATATTACAGTCTTATAAAGCCGATGTGGACTCTAGATTATTATTACTGCGATTTTACTATGTGTCTGTCATGATCGGATTGACTAGGTACTACACAGAAACAGAAAGAGAAAAATTACTTCTGCTTCAAAGTATTATACTCTCTAGTTAGCATCTGGCTCTGTTTTTATTTTGTGACTTAAGGAAAAGTTGGAGAGGAAAAACCTTCCCTGTACTCTCATTGGCAAATGTCATCTTCAATGTACTGAAAGGGAGATTCCACAAATTAAGTGTAGGCAGAAGTGGGTAGTAACCTCCCTCCATACACATAAATCACAGCTTGTCTTTTGCTCTCCTAAGGCAGGATTCACCACTAAATCCCACTGGGAGACGGCGTGCCATCATTTCTTATGCAGGTGGACTTTGCAAGATGCAGCAAAGGCTAAAAAAATTTGGCTTGATGTCCAACTAGCTTGTGCTTCTGTAAGAAGTTAATTGGTTCCAATATCACGCGTACATGACTGTCTCCTGTTTCCTCAGACAGCCTGACTTAAGTCCCCACAAATCAAGGAATTTAACAGTTAGCACACTGAAGCATCTTCATAATTGCAGAGGAGCTGGCTGTATTGTAACGCAGCTGCTTACCGCTCCAGTGGGATAAAACAAAATAATTAAGAGCAAAGATATCTGATATTTAACTAGTGCTGTATTTAAATAACTCACTATTGCTATTTTATAGTAAGACAATTGTCTACTAAAATATAAGCAGTCATTTCACATAAATAGAATTATTCCTACCTATAATTAAAAATTACTCCTCGACATTTAAGCATTTCAGAAAGATCTCAAAGTGCTATGAAAATTACTTCATTGTAGAACACTTCCATTTAACTTCACCCACTCAGAAGTGCAGCCACTTCTACAACAGATTCACTCCATAGTGGCTCAGCCTATGGAACAGGCAGCCAGAGAAACAGCAGAAGAACTGTATTGCTTTGAAACGACAAGAGGAGTTTTGCTGGGGCAAAACCTCATTCTCTAAGCTGGAGTCTCCAAGACACTGGACTTAAAACCCTAAAGCAAGTGAATACCTGTAATGTTTCACTTTGCTAATAGCCAAGTAATTAATCGTTTGCCTTTTTTATAGCATTGCACAAATCACACATCAAGTTGGCTCAGACAGGTGGGGAACAGAGCTCTATTAATATTAATGCAATTTTTCAGAGGAAATTTTATTTAAAACCAATTACAACAAAATTCACAGTATTTGATCTCTTACTACATAAAGAAATCCAACCCCTGTATATGTTAAGATGTCAGAGACACTTAGAAATAAAAGATAAAGGTGAATAATGCCCTTTGTTCTCATTCCTTTTCAGTCAGGTAGGTTTTCAGTATAGAGAAGTTTTCCGGTTTTATGGATCATGGCTGTAACAGATGAAATGCCTGTGCAGCACTGAATTTATTTTTCTTGCAGAAATAACATTTCACCAGTTGTGCCAGGAGATGGCAAGTTTTATGTGCTTATTTCAATTGAAAACATCTGCACTAGATAGTATAAGCTGCTGGGTCACATGTTAAATAACACTATTACATGTGACTGCATATAACAGCTATTTTGCATCTTCTTGATTACGGTTTGTAACTAAGCAGAATTGGATCATTAATTGAAGTTGCTGTAACATTAAGCCTTAATGCATTTATACTTCTTACTTTTTCAATTATGGTCTGATTCAGTTAAGTATTTGAATATGAGCCATTGCCAGAAATATAACTCAGGTACCTACACTGCAACTCAAGTACGAAAGGTATTCTCAAAGCACCTGTTTGCCTCCTAAAATCTCAGATGCCCACATTTTTTTTTACACGAAAACTTCAGAAACATCCAGTTTTCTTTTACTGAATACATCAGTGCTAAAGGGCTCCTTGCCAAAAACCATGTGCATCTTCTTTGAACTGATAATTTCTGGAGGATCGTCTAAACAGAGTTTGCAAAGCTGCGCTGCCAAAGCAGCCTAGGTGCTGGGTGAAGTCTGCAAGGGTGGCAAAACATTGCTACAACACAGGCCAACTCCCAACACCACCAGTGTCACCATTTGCATCTTCCCAGTTAGGCACGTGCTTGAGCACCTCGTTGGAATCTAGGTAACTGTGGTTACCCAGCCAGGTTTTTCAAGGAGTGGCTTCAAATCCAACACGCCTGAAAATGCCAGCATTTGGTCTTGAACAGATGCTAGAATTCTAATGAAAACCTGGCATACGCCCCACCACATTAAGACTACTTATATTTGAGTAAATTACAGAGAAAGCAAGTGTGGAATGGAAGAGGATGTTTCGTGGCTCATTTGTCCTCGGATTTCTAAAAGTTAACGACCACATTCCAGTTACACCAATTAGTGGCTTGTTCAAAACTCAGCCTTTCTGGCTTCCTGATTCTCACTCACTTACCAAGTAAATCTGGAAATGTTTTTCTAGATAAGAGTTACATCAATGTAAGAATGGTGCGTTTGGCCTCTTCCCAAATATTTATTAACACTGGATTCAAACACACCCCATTGCATGATAACAGATTAATGGGTTGAGAAAAAATGAAAACATCTTAGAAAGCAATGTGCCTTCCATAAACACTTGGCTACAACCTAAGGGAACAAGGTTTCAAAAACATGGATACAATCTTATTCAACACACCATGTTAACCAGGAATCTTCTCATCATAGCATATATACAGATGGTTTTCTTCTGCTAAATGAAGGCATCGGTGATCTAGCTCATAGTTATTTACTTTTCTGGAAGTCTATATTGATATAGATAAGCTAATGATTTGAAGTTATTAAAGATATCCCCACCCAAGTTCTCTGCCGGGCTGCTAGGAGCAGAGATAATAGATTGTCTTATGCTTCATCAGTCTAGATTGGTTCTATTCTAACAATTACAGAAATAAAAGGTGCAGAACAATGAAACGAGGCATATTATTGTACCAGATGGTCCATTTTAGAACAATTCACATGCAGGTCTAGAATAAGCTGTGGCTCTGATACCCACTAAATGCATTTGCAGACTGTTCCAATAGTTTCAGTCCAGTTTACTTACTTTGATTTGGACTGAAGAATTGACACATTTTTATGTGTTGGTTGCCCTCAGGATTTAATCCCGTTTGTTTAGCAGCATTATAACTTGCACTGGCAAGAGTTTATTCATTCATTTTAACATTCATATGGGCGACCACTGTAATTGTTTCACTATCTCAATATCCATCATAATGGGATCTCAGCAGGATTTTCTCTACTAAGAGAAAATCTCACTTTATAATTAGGAGTATCATATCCAGTCTTCTAATCAAACTGGCAGATTTGCAACCAGTATACTGGTTGCATGTAAATCATTTTAAGTTCATTCCCAAGTTAGCAACCTGTGAAGCCCAGATCCAACAAGTGCTCAAATGTATTCATGGTATCTATTTAACATGCACCAAAACGAAGTCTTCCCCACTTCTGAATAACAAAAGAGGTTTTGTTTAGGACTCGCAACATGGTTCTTCATTTCCTCTACTCCTCCCAAGTCACTCTGCATTAAATAATATTGGCTTTATATTCAACGTGGTACTACCTAACTCAATGAACCACCACATAACCTGTCATCGTCTAATACACTGGGAGAGAAAATACTGGAAAGCATTTTCATAAACTTGTTTTCTTTCAGGTTGGGTACTTGCTGCTATTGAGTTGGATTTTAATTCCAAGTTAAATTTGGGCAGCACACAGATATAAGTCTGGCTTCATTGGGATTGCCCTTCCCAAAATAGATAGCTCACTGTCATATCCACATACTATATCTGAGCCATCTGTTGCTAGGATTTTTTGCTTAACGCATTCTTTCTGCTGAAAGAATGTGCATGCATTAAGTTGTCTTTCTTCCATTCCCTTCCTTCTTATCAGTTCATTCAGTAAGAAATATGAGAGTCCTGTAAAAAGGGCAGTAAAACTATGTTCTGTACTAATGCTACTCAGGAATGAGATTTCCTCTAACATCTGCACTCTCCCTGAAATTAACTAAATACGCAGAGAACTGCAGGCCAAACCCAGAGACAGCTAAATGATCCTGATTTAACAAGTACTATTAAAAAGAGGGAGAGGTCTCACTGGTAATGGAATGGAGAGGTTCTGCATCTATTTAACACAGCTGCAGAGTACATTCTGAAATGCCATAGAATAACTATGGATGAGGAAAAGATTGCTACCCGTCTCTGGGAGGGACAAGCAAGCTGTCATAACAAAGCATGAAGTCAGCAAAGATGTCTAAACTATCATGGGCTACACCACGACAAAGAAGGGACAGCACAATTTATTGGGAATCAAATGCCGTTTTACTAACAAAATTTTGGCACCGAGTATGGTCCTTTTACCACGTCACACTGATTTAAGGGGAATAAATTGCACCACCTAATTAAAAAGAGTACAGATAACACTAAAAGACAGAGGCAGGGTTAAAGCTGACACTGGGGAGCTGTAATTTGCAACAAAAAACCCTGGAAATCAAAAGCCTGCTGGCAAGGCATCCACTGAAGGGAATGAGGTGACACATACACGTCCTGTCAAGAGGGCGCCAATGCATCAGCTAGTGTTACAGTCTACTATTTTACTCAAACAAGATTGCAGGGCTAGGAAGAAAGTCAGAGAGTTCAACAATGAAACTCTTCCGTTGGCTCACCAGGAATGAAACGCTCTGCAGGCAAAGGATTCAGTTTCTGCACGGATCCACACTTAAAAAAGCTTGTGGTTTTCTTGTCCATTATTATTATTTTTACCGTTCAGGTATTCTGGTTCAAGAGGCCTGCTCTGACACACTGAAACACTGGGAAATGCGGTCAGAAAAGGACGCCGCACTCTGAGTTGCTAGGAAATTAATGACAAGATTCTGCTGACCCAATCCTTCCCTTTCCAGCCTAGGTTATTAATTTAGAAACATTTTTGAGCGCTTCAGCACTACGTCCCCATTTAGAATAGCACCAAGTCTGAAACCGTTCGAGACAGGAAGCCCAACTTTTGTTTTACAAAGGATCTTCCGCTGTTGCCAGAGAGTCTGTTGTTACACACGGTTGTTTTCCTTCACTGTCTGCAAGTGAGAAGTTTGCTCATACTGAACAGCGACAGGAGGCAGCTCTGTCAGAACTTGTTTTGAAACAGGACCATCTGAACAGAGATGCTGCTATCATTTCAGAGCAGTAGAGAAATTTGTTTTCTCATCCAGATTTAGAGGTTCTCTCTTTTTTTTTTTTTTTTGGTATTTTTTTCAGTAGAAAGCCAAGTTTAAGCAGAATAAGGATAGAGCCAGGGCCTTTCAAAATATCTCGTGAGAAAATGAAGCAGAGAAAATGCTCTTGCTCTTCTTTGCTGTGTGAATATTCAGGCTCTGGCCAACAAAATGTGTGGAAGGCTTTTCTAGAGTCACCATGCAAACAGTGAACACAGGGCTGGGAAGCACCGAAAAAGGCTAACTCTACCTGCACAGTCCTGCTGCCAGCTGCTCCCGACCCGCAGAAACTAAACACCCTGTTTCCTTCGGTACGTCCCAGTCAATGTTTTCCTTAACTTTCCTTCAGATGCTCTTCTCCTGATCCAAATTCCTGCTGAATCACAGTACCCAGACTTAGACTGAACATTTTAGCCATTGCTTCACTACTTCTGACGAGAATGAGAGAAATGCACCAGGTGCCTTATAAATACAGCTCTTTCTTATATCCCCAATACAGCGTTCATTTCTTCACAACCCTCCTTCCCAAAATCATGTGATAGTTGTCATTGCATGCATCCTTCCATTAACTACAGCCCTGTATTTCTTTTCCCTCATAACAGGACAGGAATAGCAGGTGCCATTACAAAACAGAATTTGACCCTCCAAAACATTTACTGATAGCACCTCTGAGGAATAAAAAGGTGAAAAGAAAGGATTAATTTCAATGTCTCTGATATAAGAGCACAATGTGCTCTTGCCCTGAGAGGGAACAAGTGAGCCACAAAGTCACTGAGGTGCATTAAAATGGAAATCCCCAAGACACCGTTTTTTGTAAAGCACTTTTCAGAAAATAGCAGTGAAGTAAAAAAAATGTATAGGTCCAGCAATTTAGTCCTGATGGTGTAATTGCAATTGCCATGGCTATTCTAATTCCTAGAGGGTCTGATGTTACAGAGGTGCTGAGCAGCTGCTGTTTCCATTCATTTCTGGTGGAACTGTAAATGATCAGGACCTCTGAAAAATCCATATCCACTGTGATCTACCCTTTTTCATATTGCTTGAAACTTGTTTATTTCCCTCAGTAGGTATTTCTGATACAATTCTCCAATAAATAATAAATCCCACAAAGAACATCCCTCAAAATATCTGACACCTAGCAAATGCTTTGCATGTCTAGAAAGAGCCAGAGGCTTTTTAATATTTTGGAGAGTTGGTTTTTAGTGCCAACAAGTCAAAATTTTGTTCTTGGACACAAGATCTCTCTGTGTATGTGTCTTGGCGAAGCTTGGGAAATAACAGCATGCAGTCTGAACCTGCTATAGCACCTGGAATGTATAACAATCACTGGGTCACAGCTCAGCAGGCTGTGCAGTACTCTGAAGCAGGCACCATGTGTAAGATGTTTGGACACTAGGACTACTTATGAAGTTATAAGGCTTTTTTTCAATAGTTTCAGCATCGGAAATGAGCTAACGTGAAATAATCCCAACCTTTTCTCTGCTGGGCAGACGGATTTCAAAGTCACATTACTTGCATTTTAGAAATAAAACTTTGGGTCTAAGCAGCTGCTGATTTTGTTTTGCATTTGAAGGGGTGGGATGAGGACAGGGGAGTGGAGTTCTGATGTAGGAGAATTAAACATGCCTAACTTCTTCATTGGCAAAACTGTCATAGTGCTATTAACTGTAAAGGAAGAAAGCACAAATGAAAGCAATAGGCTATCATTTGAATAATGCACATCTTGAATGAGTAATTAGGTACCAAACAACAGGAGAAAGCAAATGTAAACACCAAAGGGGACCTCAGTGGAGTACTAAATCAACATTATCATATAAAAGAGGGTGCATAAATACAATTATAAATGTATATTTACATATTTTACACGCTTCCATTACAGAAAATCTACTCTAATACCTGATTTATAACAATTTATTTGACAAATAAGATGAGATTTTGTTTGTGAGAAAGTTACCAAATCCTCAAGGAAAATGTTCTAAGGTCAGATACATGCTCTGCTACCCATTCTGCAAATAAATTCCAATTCTATTGGACTGCAGCATTTTACCAGATTCATTTTGTTTTGCTGTTTATGGTTTGCTTTTTTTGGTGTAGTTTTGTTTTGTTTTTTTTTAACTTCCCATAATTAAAATATGCTGGGCATCCAGACAAGTTGCTTAAATTATGTCATGTGTCTAATAGTTCAACATAAATAATGAATAATCTCAAGGCAAACAGTGCTCAAAACCCCCTTAAGCTTTAAGTTATTCATTGGAAATATTCAGAGACTACTGACAAATAAAAATGGCATTCATAGAGATCAGGACTAATTCATGAATGATTCACAAACAGAAGAAACAGCTGAATTCATAATTAATCTTCTTTACTTCAGTAGTTCAACCACAAAAAATAACCCTATTTGAATGAAAAGGAGTGACCTGAGTTGCTTACCAAGTAACCACAGGACACTGCGTAATAGGCCACAGTATCTGGAAAAATAAGACTATTTGACCAGACATACTGTGAATAGTAATCTGTCTACTGAGTAAGTTGATTGATACGCTGTTTCACCATACAAAATTGTTCTACATTTGCTTTCTGTGCACTGTTTGCTGATGAAACCTCAGAAACATCCTTTCTTAAAGAAGATGTGGAAAGAAATTAGGTAAGACTGTCTAGATTACTGGGAAGATAAAGGAACTCCTTTTGAATAATGTTTCAGAATGTAACATACCACTGATTTTTCCTAAAATTGAAAACCTGCGGGGGTTACATTAATTTTACATTTAAATTATTCATGATAAGGAAGATAATTTTAAGTCCAAAAAATCGTCAGAACATTTTCCTTCATAAAACATTCCAACACCCTGGCACTTTGATCAGGTTTAAAAAAAGACCTGAAAGCTTACAATTTCATTTACATTAGAACTGTTCTTAGCAAATCCACTTCTAAGTACAAATCAGTCAATGACAATGTCACAAAATTCGTCTTACAGATAAAACTGGAATTTTGAAATTCTTTTTCCGTTTTTAATTCCGTTGAGATGGTCAACTGAAAAGAAACAGCCAGGCATTGCTTTCACAAAATGTTTCACAACAGAAAAGAAACCCCCTACAGCATCCCCATTCTAATGAATATTTGAACAATTAAAAAAAAGGTTAGCATCATAAATTATCCTGCCGTGTTTTCTCGACAATAAAAACCACCCAGATTCGTACTTCACTAAATTTATCTCTTTATGTTTAGCCGAAAAAGGAGGGATAAATAAAATGAGAAGATGGAACGTTTTCCTCCAGGTAACAAACAGTGAAGATGTTCATTTATTTTAAGAGGAAGTTCAAAACTCACAGTTCTTTCTTAACTAATTCCAGTACGACTCTTTCTTATGCCATGTCTACTGCCATGGTCACACTCTGGTGTCATCTGATACCATGGTTATCCTACATTTTGATTCCTGTCTGCTTCCTTCCAGTATCCACCACCTCAGTCTCTACGCTCCAAATATTTAGTACCAGTCTCTACTTCCACAAGTGCCTTGTGAAAGGCAAACAACTCAAAACTCAATAAACTCTACATTAATTCCTGGAGAGACTGCCAAACTTGCCTGGGCCTACAGCAATATTTTTGAGGGCAGAGAGAAGGCAGCATTTTAAAGGAGGGTTGGGAATAGTTTGAAATCTTATTTTGAAAACAGTTAACACTGAAAGTTGGGTGCTCCCTTCCAGGGCAAATATTGGAGGACAGATGAGACAAGGAGTGCCCAAATTTTGATTTTTATGTGAACTGCTTGTGATAACTTGACCTTCCATGTTTCACCTGTTTCTTCAGCTTTTACATGTCTTGATATAGCATCTGTATCCTTTCCTTCCATAAAAGTTGTTTTATAATAAAGCAAAAGCGTAAGCATAGTAGACCTGGTATTGCATAAGCATAGAAGACCTTGAGTCTTTTATGAACAAGTTTAAAAACCTGAAATCTGAATCTGAAAACAGGAACTGAGTAAAATTCACAGTCAAATCTTCTGCACTTCTTGGCTTCACCCGGAAGCAGAACAGAACAAATTCCAAAGAGCAAAGTGCAGTCAGAAATGTCAAAATGTCCCATTTTGGCATATTCAGTTAAAACAACTGACTTTCTCAGAAAAAAAGTGGTTTGGTTACTCAGCTGTACTTCAACATTAAACTTTATCTTCTTATTCTCTCAATCCAGTGTGCCTCCCATCTCCATAGCAGGCAGACAGGCAGGACCAAAATAAAGCTGTCTTTATTAAGCTCAGGTGAGTCATACGACTTAATTAGCTCAGGTGTGTCATATGACTCCTGAAAACACATTAGAGAAACATGTTCGACCAAACACCCAGCTTATGAAAGAAAGTAAGCTCTATAAAGGTAACATTTACCTATGGCGAAATGCTATTTAATATTATATTTATTTAATATTGATCTGAAGCAAAATAATTTAGATCAGTGTCAAAACAAACACAATGCTCTTATTCAGGTCAACTAACATGAACTAAAATAGCAATTTTTGATTTTAATTCTTCATCAGAAAAGATACGACACTTAAAAAAATGCCATCATGCTTTTTTCCCCCTTGGAAATTACTCTTCACAGTGGAACAGCATTTCAGTGAAAAATTCCTAACTACCTCTAGCCAAAATCCATGCTCAAGTATTCAAATACGTTTCCTGATTTTGCAGAGGCAGAATGCTCTGTGCTTCCACCAGAACGGATTTGTACATAATACAGCCAAAAGGGACATTCCTATTCATTAGCCTGACGTCCTGTATAGCACAGTCAATAGCAATTCCCTGAATTACGTTGGAACTAAATAAAAAAAATCTTGCAGGGATGAAAAATCCACCCACATCTTGGCAAGTTTAAGTTCTTCCAAAGGTTGAATAACCCCACTGCTAAAGATTTGTACCTGATTTCTAGTCTAAATTTATCCTGTTTCCATTTTCAGATATCAGCTCTTCTCATACATTCATGTGCTAGAATGATGAGCTGTTTATTATGCCATTGCCATTCCCCATGTAGTTACTTGTAAACTGTGATTAAGCTCCCCCTTAGCCTTGTCTTTGTTAGGATAAACAGATTGTGCCCACTGGAGTCTTTGACCATAACTCTTGGTTTTGAGCACTTTGGTCATTCTTGTGGCTATCCTTTGATGAGAGCATATTGCTGTTAACAGAGGGAATGCACTGGCTCCATAATTTGGTCATGATTTTGAACACAAGGCCTGCTACAGTGCCCCTGGAGGTTAATGGAAAACTGCCACTTGGATGCAAGGAGTTTCATCTATAGCGAAGCATACATGCTCTTTTGAGAGAGCAGGGTACCAGCCAGGATACTGCCTGCTCACCTGCCTATCTTCTACTTGGTTTCTCTCCAGCTCTCACCTAAGAGATTCTCTGCATCCATTCAGATAGCTTGTATCCCATTGAGACTCTGGCCTTTACAGCATGCCCATTAAGTCAAAATAAAAGCAATACAAAATGTATAAACTAAGCCATCTCCAATGTGCAGCTTGCAAATGCTTTTCTTATTGCTGTGATTTAAGTGGAAGGATTTCAAAACGAGGACTGAGGATCTCTCTTCCTCTCTATTCCTTTATGGGGGAATCAATTGGTGCTCATTATCTAAGTGCTTTTGACAATCAGAGGCTAAACATGACTTCGCTGGTGGAACAAAAGCATTCAACAGTTATTTAAAAGCTTTTAACACAGGTATGCAGTTTCTGAGACAGACAGCAAAAGGTTCACTTACAAAAAGTAAGTCTTAGACTTCTGGCACAAACATTTTGTCTCAAAGTGAATTTAGCAGTTTCAGTGGCTGGTTCCTTGAAATACAGGAAAGGTTCATTCACACAGTTTTCATTCAAGATGCTGACAGCTGTACTGCTGTTTTCTTTCTGGATTTCATAGTGCTTTCTCTGAGAAAGACTTTAAAGAAATGGAATAGGCTGCTTGTCACTGACAAGGTTTGATTTGCTACCAGTCAGGAGATACCCTAAGTGTCCAAATGGGAACAGGCTGAGACAGTTTCTCAGTAAAATGTCATCAAGTCAGGGAATGACCCATTGCATAGAGAGGAACATTTCATACACTTCTTAGCTGGTGGGACAGCCGTCTTCCTGAACAAACATAATTACATAAAGTTTCAGGTCAAAACATGACATTTTGAAAGAGAAACTGGATGTTTCATCTCATCGCACAGAAAAATACTCTTTGAAGTTTTACAATTTTGCCTTTAAAAAGAATTGTTGCAGTTTTCATGCTGAGCATCATGGGCCATACATATGCAGATCTGCCTAGAATGAACAAGCTGCCCAAGTAAACTGATTCTCTTGGGCCCCTTTCCATGTAGGAAACTTTGCCTAATTCCATGTCTTTTCCACAAGTCACAGTTTTTCTTCCAGCGTGTTTATCTGCTGGTTGCTGAAACACACATTTTGAATTGTAGAATCATAGAATGGTTTGGATTTGAAAGGACCTTAAGACCATTTAGTTCCAACACCGCTGCCATGGGCAGGGACACCTTCCACTACACCAAGTTGCTCAAAGCCGCACCTAACCTATCCTTGAACACTTCCAGGGACCCACAGCTTCTCTCTGGGCAACCTGTTTCAATGCCTCACCACCCTCATAGTAAAGAATTTCTTTCTAAAACCTAACCTAAGTTTCCCCTCTTTCAGTTTAAAGCCATTCCCCCTTGTCCTGTCACTACATGCACTTGTAAGAAGTCCTTCTTCAGCTTTCTTGTAGGGTCATTTAGTTACTGGAAAGGCTGCTATAAGTTCTCCCCGAAGCCTCAAAGTAAAAGGAGTCTTTATTTAAATCCCTTGCTGTTGTCTGATAGCTCTGCAGTAGCTTAGCTGTTCATCATGAAGCAATATGAGGTCATTTCACCCCTATTTGTAGTCCAGTATGTTAACACGATCTGTTCACCTCTTAAGTGTTACGAGTAACTGCCAGTCAAACCGTTGATTGAGCCTAATGATCTCACAGGCTCTAAGAGATTTTATTAGGTTAAGCCTGAAGGTTTTCATTTCACATTCATTACTCAATGTATCAAACTAAAAATTGCTTTATCACAAAGCAATACATTCTCACCACTTCATTGTTAGATATTCTTATTGATTGTGCCTTGGTTTCAAATAAACAGCACCATCCAATCTCTTTGAAGTACTCTTTGTGGATGGGTTGCCTTGGCAATAGAGATAAATGGGAAAAGGAAATCCTCTCCTTCAGAAAATTTTCATATGTTGGAATCTGGTTCCGCTCAGAAGCAAGCCCCATCTGCAAAAAGAGATGGGGCCCTGACCCCGAACCAGCAAGTGAAATAACCTATCGTTTTTTCGACAGCCCTGAGGTTGCCTATGCAACAGCAATTTTTTTAGCAGACTGCTGAGGAGGAAGACAGAGAAACTGACAAGTAACTACTCTTTGCTGCAAGGAAACCTTATCTGTGATAGATTTTAGCTTCAGAGAGTGAGAAAACCTAGACATAAGTTGTTTAGTCGTAATTTTGCCAGCTAGCTGCATTTGGCAACGCATCAAGTTGAAAGGGCACTGTAATGAATACTTTGATGGTTTTAATTTTCTCTGTGGCATTTTAGATTTTAGTCAGCATCTTTACTTCCCATGCTTTACAACAAATAACACGAGTATAAAACGATATCTGGAAGAACCACATTAATATTAAGAGCTACTATGTACAATGTATAGCAGGAAGGAAGACGTCAGATAAGGAAATTAATTTCTAAGCTTGAAAACTCTCCAAACTTGATGCTTAGCCTAAGCACCCACAAATGCTAAGGTTGTTTTGTGCAACTGCAGAAGTGACACTTGCCCTTTCATGAGCGCTCAAAATCCAGTTCTTTGGCTAACGTCTGCCATTCAAAACTCCACTTAGGGATGTTGGCTCAGTCTCTGAAAATTTTAACCTGCTCTTCCTGGTTCTGTCCTATCCATGTTGTATGGTTTGGGCGCAGCTTGCTGACAGAAGTGAGCTTCTGCTGATTTAGCTGGGTTATTCAGGGGAATGGTCCAGCTACCCAGTCAGATGCAGCTACTCAGTCAATATATTGCCTTACACGAGAAGACTTTTACTATACAGACAGCAGCAAAAGAGGCTTTTGTAATAAAGCAAGAAAGGACTAAGTTATATTACAGTTATGCATATGTATGTGTAAATATCAATATCAAGGAATTCTCTTAACTACTCTGGCACACACACAAAAAAAATCAAAATTAAAATCTTCATATCTAGGAGGACAGAGGAGGATTTATGATCACTTCACATGACAATGCCTTTCAATACGCTTACACATGACAATGCAGCTCACAAATAAGTATCCTACATAAAACCTCTTATTTTACCCTCTTGCATGTGTGGCCAAGAAAAGGAATTGCATCTCATCTGAGCCAGGGTGTATATAGAACAGTCAAACACTGAGGGCTGGGTACAGAAAAATTAGGAGAAAACACCTTGCTGTCCATGTTGCAGACCAAATACATGCCGAGCATGTGCCCTCCTCCAAACAGTGAGGAGTGACACCAGAAAGTAAATCAATCAATAAACGCCTTTAATTTCATTTTCTTGGTAGTCAAGACATGCAGACACAGCGTGAAGATGAATGCTGCAGACCTGTGTTACTTCTCAATCAGTAGCAGCGCTCATAGAAGCTCCTGAGGAAAGAAGGATGTCTAAACCAAAAAATATTCTCTTTCTCCTTTAAAGGTGCACTGGGTTTAGGTTGATGGGGTTACCATGGTTGGGCAAACTGAGTTTCTCACAGTCTCGTGAACTGAGTCTTTTTGGTGTGAGGGTAAAAATCAGCGTTCTGCTGATTTTTATTTCTGGTTGTGAAGAAGGGGCTTCCTGCAGTCAAGGAGCGTGCATAACACATCGTGTTAGGGTGCCAGTAAATGTGTAAGCAATACAAGCAGCACAAAATCTTTAAAGTCACACAGAAAATCTGAGGCACAGCTGAGAAATAAAAGCAAGCCTATTGATCCTAGCTTACTCACTAATACATCTTTACTTCAGAAAATATTACACCCTGTGTTAGCCATCTACCTAAATAGTTTCTGTTTCACCCAGATATACTCTGCATGCATTTTGGTGCCAAACTGACTAACGCCAGTTTTGTTATTAAGACGATGAATTGCCTTTGCTAGTTCATGAAGATGAGGTGAAACTGGCACATTCCCATTAGATGATGTATCTAATGGGACCACATTCACTAAGGCTTGTTAAATCCTATAGCTTGAAGAGTGTATCTCCTGAATAAAAGTAAACATATTCATGAAATAAATAATTATGTAATTAAACCAAAGCCATACGTAATAGGATAATGTCTGATTAAAGTCTAAGACGTTTTAGCACTATTATGTGAGTCAAGGGCTTGATGTTATTACTACCTGCACAGTCAGCACATCTTCCTCATTTATTCATTGCATTTTACGACCATCCAAACAGCTCACAACAGAGATTATTCTAGAAAACTCACAGAAGCTGCACATACAGTGCCCAAGCACGATGTGTAGGCAAGGCAGAAGCCTGTCATAGTTGTACTATATGAATAACGCACAGCCTGTAATGTATTCATCAGGGGATCATTACCCCCATATTATAGACAGGAAACTAAAGCCACAGAGAACATGAGGAAAGAGAACATGAAGAAAGCTCATACAGCAACTAGCTTCAAGGTATCTTGGTATTGGCTGGCTGGCTAATTTAGATTCCTTACCTTCCCTCTTTACAGTCAATGTAGAAAACTGAAGACTTCTCCCAAGCAGTAGCATGGCAAAAATACATAGAAAGTCTGCAGCAGAGGCAGGCATTGAATCCAAGCCCTTAAGACCTAAACTGACATTGTACTTATGCCAGGTTTAAGCTCTCATCCAGGACAAACATCTACTTAAAGATGCAGCTAATGTCTCATTGTATGTAGGTGTTGGAAGACTGGATGCAAACTTTAAAATAGCTAGACAAAACAGTTGCATTTGTACGATAACCTAAAGCACATGTACTGCTCAAGAGCTCCCTTCCCCACTTTCTCCTTCTCCTTCTCACAAGTCCACTTCTGTATTAATATAAACTAGAAATGGGATTAGATACAAAATATTCTCATTCCCAGGGAAATTTCGTAATCATTAGGCAAGGAGAGTTGATGCAGATTCTCATGTTAGTCCAGCAAACTCACAGTTATATCAAGTTAGATCAAGCTATATCAAGCTCCAGAAAGAAAGTTTGAGGGCCCCTTCACAACACATTTGTAAGATGAGTTAGGGTGGTCTCCAACTGGCAATGAAATATGCTCTTGAACACTGGGTGAGGAAACAAAGGAACAATACAGGCATGGAGCCACAGAGCTATTGGATGAGTGAAGCAATTGCAGAGGAAGAACACAATTCTTTCCCATCTTTGGGAAAAAAGTCTAAGTCCTCCTCAGATTTCAGCCTGGCATATGTTATGCCTGTGGAAATGATCTTGTGCAGCCACATGGTGTCCTTGCTTGCTCATTTACCTCTTTACATGAGGTTTGAACATGGCCAATTTCTGCCAAAACTGCGGCAGTGGTCTCAGAGACATTGAGTTCCTACAGGTTTCATGTAGATAAACAGCAGCAGCACATTTACCCTTCTCACTGAGCGAGGGACAGCAGCTTCAGCTTGCTCTTGTACACCAGATTGCCCATGCAAAGGGAGGGAGGCTACCAAAGACCCCAGTGTAAGAAAAGCAGCAAAGGAGCTTGCTTATTAGTTAATATCAGATTTTCTGGCCAGGAGACCCCGAGCTAGCGGGAAGCGAGCTGCTGGCACTGTGCCTTCTGAAACTGTATGTTTCATGAAAGTCTTTGATGCTCTCAAAGAGCATCTTGGTCTCAGAGCTGGGAGCTCGTGATGGAGGCAGGCACCTGCCCGCAGGCAGAGCAAGGCCCCTCGGTCTCGGAGAAGAGCTGGGTTTGACACACAGCTTTCAGCACGTTATTACTTTTGCTTTAGAGACAGGTAGCAATAATGCAAAGGCAAAAGGAAAGAGAGAAGGTAAGCAAATTAGTAGAAAAGCAGTGATGTAATCCCCACTGGGCAGACTATCATAATATGTCATTAAAAACCACTGGGACGTTTAAGGGAATTAATTAGTTTACAATTTCTATAAATATATTCCTGAGTGGCAGGTGTTCTGGCATCCATATGCAAAGCTGACTGCCCAAATACAACTGCAAAACCACCCGCCAGGAAAAAAATCATGTTTATCTGCTGAGAAAATAGATATGTTGTGCCAATCTGTTCTTCTCAGAGTAGCACGCACGGCAAACCTCTTAACTCTTCCGTGTCCGTGCAATCATGAAGTGAAACGTGGAAGTCAGAAGAGCTAACATCCCTGCATGGAGGCTGAGAACACTTTCTTCTTCTTTTTTTTTTTTTCCCCACTGATATTCTTGGTATTGAATATTTCTTCCCCCCAAAAGTGACAAATAATTTACTTGCTTATTGTAAGACACAGAAGAGCAAAATCCACCCTTTACATTTCAGTTTTTCACTGATGAGTGAGAAATGATTCAGCTCCTCATTCAAATGACTGCAAGCCCTTCTCCCAAGTGAAGTCTACAGTTCTTTATACTTGTATATTCATTTTACTCAAATTCAATATTCTAAATTTAAATTAACATAGAATTAAAAATTCTAGCCCTTAGCATTTAAGCCTGCAAATAACAATTAATATGCAATGCAAAAGCCTGTATTCCTTTATACTATGGGATGCTATGTTTACTTGATTACAGAATCACAGAATAGTTGATGTTGGACGATGTGTTTGGAGATCATCCCATCCAGCTTCCCCTGCTCGAGCAAGGTCAGCCAGAGCTGGTTGCTCAGGGCTGGGTTTTGAACATCTCCAAGGATGCTCACAACCTCTCTGGGCACTGGCTCCAGTGCTCAGTGGAAATATTTTGATTAGGTTATTCTTTGTTTTCCACTTGGAGTAAAAAAGAATTGTTTGTTTGCTATAAAACTATAAATTATCAGCAACAAGAACTATAGACTAATCACTATTAACTGTATCTAACATATGCTCGACTGGATAGCTGAAATCACAGAGTGACTGCACTCTTTTCCACCTTAAACCCAGTTTGTTAATAATGCATTAGCATATTTTGGAAATTACAAGGATCCCTGTACATACTTGTCACACAAGCGGTAACAAGAACTTTCTGACCATCTGACAACGCAATAAACTGCGGGAAGTACCAAGTGTTTCCAGAGTGGTGACCTGCACCAAAGTCAGTAGCTTCTGGTTTTTATCACTTGTCTTAATCACCAATTCAACACTGTCTTCTGTCAGCTTGACTTGATGTATCTATGTGAATACAGACAGTGGGCAGCACAAGGGAGTTGGACTAGTACAGAATTGAAGTAACGTTTGTAGTAAACAAAATCTAACATTTTTATTTAAAGGGAAAATAATCTACCATGCAAAATAAAATAGCATGACTGCAACAGGGATGTCACCGCATCTGGCTTCAGGAAGTATGCCTTCCTTCTCATATGGTTTGGTTTTCACAAGCTTCCCTCAGGGTAGGGCTGCAGAGGTGAGTTAAAGCCACCAGTTGGGTCACAGAAATCCAGCCTTGTAGCCACAACTTTTGATTAATGGAAATCCAACAAGCTCTGCCAAAATATCTCCCTGTGCTACTCCTATGAGAACCTGCTCCCTGTTTGCAGAGGAAAGGAACCCAGCTCAGACAAACACTACCCAAGAAATCAACTGTCTTAACATGCTGCCCTCTCTGTATCATGCTATACTTTCTTTTAGATCCATACAGGGCTACCTTGTTCTGAACATGGTCCTCTCAGCTCACCTCCCAGTGGAAACAGTCTGCTGGGAGACACTGTGCATTACAGGGCTTTCTTCATAACATGGGAGACCCATCTCTGCGGTGATGGCTGATGTGACCTTTTGTGGGGGTGATATCAGTTTATCACTCTATAGAAATCAAAATGCGTATCTGACAAAGAAGTATTTGTCTTGAGGCTCAGATCATAGAAAAACAGTGCTTGGAAATCTGTTGCTAACTCAGCTGTACCTGTACTCAGCTGAGTACTAAGCTGTACTCACCTGTACCTATCTATCATTTCGTAGCTAGGAGGAAGCCTTGTTAAGGTTCACCACTTCCTCTGCCATTTATATAGAGTACTGCAGCTCCTACATAATTTATTTAGAATTAAAATAACTAAAAACACATATCTGCAATTCTAGGCTTTTATAGCACTTTAGAATACTGTGTTCAGTTTTGGGCTTCTTACTGCAAGATAGACACTGAGGTCAGGATAAGGGCAGCAAAGCTAGTGAACAGTCAATTCTAACGAGGAACAGCTGAGAAACTGGGGTTGTTTAGCCTGAAGAAAAGGAAGATGAGGGGAAACCTTATTGCTCTGCAACTACCCATAAGGAGGTTGTAGTAAGGTGGGTGTTAGTCTTTTCTCCCAAGTAAAAGCAGTAGGACAAGAGGAAACAGCCTCAAGTTGTGCTGGGGGATGTTTAGATTGGAGATTAGGAAAAATTTCTTCACTCAAACAATGGTCAAGCATTGGAACAGGCTGCCCAGGGAAGTGGCTGAGTCACCTTCCCTGGAGATGTTTAAAAGATGTGTAAATGTGGCACTCTGGGACGTGGTTTAGTGGTGGACGTGGCAGTGCTAGGTTAATGGCTGGACTCCGATCTTAAAGATGTTCTCCAACCTAACCAATTCTATGATTTTATATGACACAGTGAAATCCAGCAGCATTAATCTAACCAGTTCAGTGTGAATGCAACAATGCACAGAAATTAATTCCTTTCCCTCGGTCTCCGTCAGAAGTTTGCTCTCTGCTTTCTCCAAATGCTCTTCAAACAGCTGGCTTTTATAGTAGCCTGAAAAGGCACCTGAGAAAGGCAATTTTTGGCCCCAGGAGAGGCAGCAATTTCAGTCTGCTCAGAGCCATCAGAGCTGCTCCCCTCTTCCATAATGAGAAAGCTCTAGTTTAAGGCTTACAGCTTCTACAGCATGGCCCAGAGGAGAAATCTCCCCATGTATCAAGGCCCATGTCAGAGCCAGCAACTTCAATTTCAGCTCAAAGTGTCCACAGTTTCTAGAGCGTTGGAATCACATTTGCCCATCAGAATACTTCCTATAATAAACAGCTTCATTCCTCAGTAGCTGTGATTTCCAAATGATTTAAAGTTACAGACCTTTTGTAAAGGGTGGTGCAAACATTTAATCTCACAATGACAGAAGCAGGGACAACTGCATCAAGGCCAAATCCAAAAGGAAAGGTCACAGGCTTCTAGCCAGATGATGATGGTAAGGTGGCAGGCATAACACGAGAGTATAAATGGCAGCATGCACTGCTTGCACTGCAGAAGCACTACTGTAAACCATTTTCATTAAATGTAAGCAGTCAGCAGAAAACCACCCCTCTTTAAGATAAAGATCAGGTTAAAGGGCTTGAGGACAACTTTTTTCTTCCTTTTGTTCAAAGAAGATTAACCCTTGCAAGGCCACTTTAGCCAAATATTATGCAAAGTCCCAAGCAGCATAAGCACTGTCATTTCCATCAGAATCTAGGCAATTTTTCATTCTCATTACTTCCACTGCTTCCCAGGAACTGCATTCAGAAGTCCAAACATGGCTTTTAAAATCCATTGCTCAGGAATTTAAACTTTCAAAATATATGTTTTTACAGAACTCAAAAAGCCCAGAGTATCCTGAGTATTTGCATGTAAAGAGCTCACCCATTCTCAGATGGGACAGAAACGGCATTTAAAGTCCCATTATCCTACCAGCACACAAGCCAGACTGACAGTTGGTTTCTATAGTATTACTAATCTGCATTTATTAACATGGAGTTCAAAGACATTAATAATTTGTAGCACAGAGGAAGAGACATCCTCCCTCATTATAGCCTGACCACACTGATGCTATCATGGTTATCACTCCTGATATAAGAAAAACAACGGAAAACCCCAGTACTACAACTAGGCTGTTCTGATGGTGTAGATTATTCCCACTGTGGCTGACATGACAGAACCTTGGAGAACAGACTCAGAGGATTTGCTTATAGACATTTTCTACATAGCTTTTCACCCCCTCTCACACTCCCTTCTGTGCAGGCAACGGACAGACAAGGGTCAAGGGATTCAGGTAGTTCCTTTCTGTCCTCAAGGTGTATCCTTTACACATTCCCATCTTTCTTTCTTTACATTTGCCTCTTTCTTGCTCTTAATGTGAACCAATAAGCATGTGTGGCAGGTAACTTCCCACACAGAAGTCCATCTGTTTATAGATAAAGCATTTCTAAGAGTCACCATATACATAGGAGACCTCCTTTGATTCACTGCAAGTCTCATGGCAAACAACGTATGATAGCTTCTGAAGGACAAAGGAATTTGACTCTGTGGGAGTGACAAAAGCCAGAGTGTCCCTTCTTCTTGTGTGTTGCCTGCTTATTCTCCTAGTATTTTTCACTTAAGGTCAGCGGTCACATCTGTGCTAAAGCAATGAAAGCTTACTCCTTTCCTGTACAGTGATCTTAGGCTGTCTTAGACAAATACCTGTGGGGAAAAGACATACTTTTTACATTTATAGGAGGACCAAAGATTTTTTTCTGCAAGTAGTAATTAGTAGTGCAAATGGTCAGCAAGCAATTCTTCCATACTGGAATAAAATTAAATCCTTAGTTAATTAAGAGATGAAAACACATAAAGAATATATGAACTCTGACTACTGTTGTAATAACAGTAATAAAGGCCTTCAGCTCATTGTTAAATGAACAATTAGTACTGCTGAATTGTAACCCCACAGGGGACAGAAGAGCGGAGGACGTGTTCCTGCACGCTGCGTTACTCTGACAGCACCAAATAGCTGTAACCACAGGAGATCAAGTTGCTCTCCAGACTTTTTCAACAGCACAGGTGGATTTCAGCCAGTAGGGAGGGAAACTTAAGAGCGTAATTGTTTGCATTCTGGGGAGACCGTCCTCAGCATACTGCTCCAGCAATCTCCCAGCCCATGAAGCCTGACAGATAGGCAAAGAAATGAAGGAAAGACAGAACGGTCAAGGGGAGTAATGCAACATATCCAGACCAGCCAAGAATCAGAGCCATACTTATCCACGCTTCCCCTTCAGCTGGCAGAAAGTAACAATGTCCCTGAGGCTACTCCAGTTGTTGTACACTGATATGTACACCTATGGCTATGCAGCGTAGAGACTTTAGCACCAGTTCTGAAACGTAAAACATCTGAACTTGCTGGTTACTATAGAACGGAAAAGAATAAAAATGCATGAAGAAGGAGCAGATTTAGAACAGGAGCTGACTGACGGCACACAAGAGGGGCTCTGCAGGGGAGAAGTTTCTGTGGGGTTTCTATCAGCCTAGAATAATGCCCATGAGAAGAGACTCACCTGTCAATAGGACTAGTTTTCTACATTGATCAGCAGACATAGGCATAACCAAGGAACTTAAGGTGGATGATGTATCTGGCAACAACCGTGAGAACACGTTGTTTGGTGTGGTTTTTTTGTCTAAAATAATACCCTGGAGAAATTGCTCAGGAACAAGTAATTCATGGAAAAGTTTTATTGCTGAAATGTTCCAAACATCAGTACCTGCACGGGCTTTTTAACCTGTCACTCACAGTTAACGCTGGGCACATAAATTAAAGTCATCCATGAGTTAACTGAACTAGCCTTCAGCTTCTCTTGGAAATATCCGAAGTTTTCACTTCATTCTTGCTGTTATGCACCGGGAATGCCAACATGGCACCCCCAAAATATTCTGGTGTCCTCTCAGTAAAACATCACCACACTGGAGGAAAACCGCAAAAGGAGATGCATTTCCTTCCCAACATGAAGGCAAAAGGAGAAGGAAGATGACAAGGTTGCTACACAGTTTCTCTTATCTTGTGACTGGACCTGGGGACTAGCTGCTACCCAGGGATGCTTCAGGGCCTTTAGTGATTTGGTAAAGCCACCACTAAGTATCTCCACATGAAACAAAATGTGAGTTATACAAGAGGAAAGGTCTGGTAACCCCACAGAAGTTTGCAATCCCTGTTTCACAGCACACCTGCATCCATGTTGAGAAACCAATGCTGCCTGAGCACTCGGCTCCTGAGAAGCGTACTAAGGTACTCTTCTCAGTGTATCTTTCGTGCTGTGCAGGAGTACCATCACCCATTATTGTGACTAAACATGGCAAATGCTCAACAAATGACAGCTACAGACAAGGTCAGGGAACTAAAATTACACTGGGTCAGACTGGGTCTCTCTTACACCTATGAAACAGCACAGTAGTTATTCTGGATTTAGACAAATTTAAAGAAGGGAGCATGTGAAATTGCAAAGGAACTCTAAACAAGTGAATGCAATTATCCACATTACCCTTTGCTCTGTCTGCCTCTTAAAGCACTGGTAATGCTTGTGTATATCTGTTCTGGGAGACCCTGCATCCAACTTCTCAGCCACCTTAGAGAGGTAACTGAAGGCTAACTGGAACTTGCACAGAAATAATTGCTGTGGTATAACATCAAAAATACTGACTGATTTTTTCAGTGGAAGTGTCTGTGAAATCCAGAGTCGCTAACCATTATTTCATTCAGAGAAGCAAACCACAAGCAGTGCATGAACAGCACTGTTTATCCATGGAGAATGCACACCACTGTCCCAGGATATCGTGCTTCCTAAAAAGTTCACGTGATTTCAAAAAAGCAGTTGGACAAATCCCTGGAATGAAAATTGTACAAGTGCTGCCCAATACAGAAATCAATACCTGTGCACAAGCATGTCTGACCTAGAGATAGCTGCAAACTGGGAATGGATACCAGGGAGCCACTACAACATATTTGCCTCAATCTTCGATTTTTTCCCTAGGTATCCAGTTGATCACTGCCAGCGACAGGATCCTGGGCTGGACTGAGCTTTGGTCTGACTCAGAGGGATATTCTTCTGTTCTTTGAGGGGGAATTCTGTATTTGCTCTTATTACACATAGCACTTTAACTGTGTAAGACTGATACGAGATATGCAAAATCCTGTAAAGCCAAGCACCTTTACTGAAAATACCCTGACCACTAAATCAATGTTCACCCCTACAGTAGTTAAATTTGCCACTGTATTTTACAGAAAAGAGTCTTACAAGTCCAGTGCAGCAAGTGTTGATTACTGTATTTTTAACGATGCATACAATATCACTACAGTTATTATTACTTTGCTGCAGCCTAACTGAACCCATGCTTTAGAAAAGCTTCCAAGTATTTATTTCTTCTCCTCTCTCCTCTTATGTACTGAAAAAATCTAAAGCATTGTAAGAATTAAAACCATTGCCTTAACACAGACAGAGATATTCCATACTGTACTGAAGCTTCAGACTTTCTCTCCCTTCCTCTGACAACAAGGGGTCCAGAGCAATCAGAGTTTTGCTTCATGGCTACCTTTACTGTCAGTCAACGCTGAAAATTGCACACATCATCTATGTAACTGTTTTTTATTTTCAATACATCATACATAGACTAACTGACTATGAATGCCTATGTAGATCTTTTTAGTTTATCAACAATTGCTGTTGCATCTAGCTAGCATACTGAACAGCTTACAGGCACAGTGGACAGCTGAGTAGTTCCGTGATCCTCTGCGGAAGAAAACCTAAACCCTAATCTTACAGTTAAGCAAGCCTGCATGCCTTTACTCATGCACACGGCTGTGATGTATTTGTGAAAATTATCTGCATTAGTGTTAGACAATCTGGGTTTAACTGTTTAGACAGCCAACGCTTAAATCTACAGTTACACAAAGCTGGCACTCAGTGTGTTTCATTTCTCATTCTGAGCAAATTCTAGGAAAAAAAAGTACATGCACTAAAAAGTTATAGAGTTCTTGGAACACAGAAGAAAACTTACTCTAAGTAAAACAGTCTTTTATCTAGTCCTTAAAAAAATCAATCTTTATGACTTCTGAAAATTGATATGTATTAGTTATGAGTCTTATGTGATTTCTTCAATTGCTTTCTGTAAAATTTGCCAAGTTCCTTCTTTTATATAACTGAAGCTGTGTATTTTATGTTAAAATTAGAAACTCTTCTTTTGTGGCCTTTTCAACTTAATTATATCTCACAATTGTTCCTGATTTTAGAGCTATCACAGATTTAACCTCAAATCTGTTTTTATTACTAGCTAACTCTACTGTGTAGCATAATAATGAAAATACTAGACAAAGAAACAGCAGAGACAACTCCAAAGTTTCAGCCCCAAAGCATTAAAGTAGCTCTTCTCTTCTTAAAATATGTTGCTAGATCTAGCAGTGTGCATAGGTTTCATTTGAAGATTAGGATTTCAGCATAGCAACGTCCTTTGAGTGAGACTCGGACATTTAATTAATCAGACACCCTTGGCTGCATCTAATCCTGGTTTTACCTTCATTTATGTAAACCTGGAGGAAATCCTGTAAAATTAAAGTGGTTATATAGAATAAATCCAGTGCAAGATAGGAACAGTTCCTTCTCGGCCCTCCCCACCTGTGCTATGCCTTTTAAGACTGATTTCCCCCTTTCCCCACTTGCATGGCCACCCACCATGCAGTCAACAACTATGCTATGTGTCTTGCTCGTGTTTACCTTATACATCTTTACCGTGACGATCACGGCTACTGCTGAGAGTCAAACATCTGAGGTCTAAATTTCAACAAGGTAAATAACTGGCAGGTGGGACGTTTATCAGCTAAATAATTTATTTATACAGTCCAGATACATCCATTATACCTGCCAGAAAAACGATACCTTCGACAGAATTTTCCCTCAGATGACTGAAGGTGATGGGGAGACAATGCGGATGCATAACCCTTTATATTGGACGACAAAGGAAAAGAAAGCATTTTGTCGCTGGGAAGTGTTGAGCATGCCTACAGAGGGAGCCAGAAATACAGGGCCCAGATTTCTTCCACAGAGCCAGAAACACTCTTTGTCATGTATCAGTTGCAAGCTCTCTCCTGTCTGCTGCATTTGCCACCTAGTATTAGTTCTCTCCTCGCAGGCAGCAGACGATTCTGAACCGCTGTAGCCTGGTAGAGCTGGTGAGTTTTGTGCCTACCGCTCAGTTACACAAAGGGCAGGGATACACGGTGGTTTGCCTTAATGTATTTGATGGGTTTTTGTTCTTAATTACTTGGTTTAGGAAAGCGGGCATTTGCTGCACTTCCATTTCCATGACTAACTCTGTGGCACGTCTCCAAAGAAACCAGGCATCTCCAGGGTGCCTCCCTGGCTTCCCTCTCACCAGGAAGTTCTGCCACCCCTCTGCTGAGTCTTTCCCGCTGTCACCAGGCAGCTGCTCAGTGGACATGCAGATAACTCACCTGACACATCAAGCTGCAGTAGGTAGCAAGGCACTACTTTGACCTTCTGATCTACTTAGCTTAAGCACCTAAACCAGATATACCTGCTCCAGTTCTGCGGTGCCTTGAACACTGGAGATACCGATTTTGCCTGGGGCTGCAGAAGCTGATGTAACACAAATATGAAAGCTCTTCTGTAACCTGTCAGCAACCCTTGTAGCACTGCCTTGCCCCTTCTCAACCAGAAATTATTGCAGTTTTGTAGTGTAAAATCTCAACGGGATTATAACCCTTACAGAAATACTTTGCTCCAGCAAAGCCATCAGGAACAATACATCTGAAGTCTCCTTCCTTTTTCAAGGTAAAAGGGATGGCCAACATGTAGTTCCCTACAAAAAAACCTCTCCAGATCTTCATCGTCAAAATAGCCTGGGTTAGATAACTTTCTAAAGGTAATCCAAATAGCTGATCTACCAATTATATGTTTAATATTTATATAGTAGCCTTCTGTGTCAGCCAGCTTTCTGTTTGCTATTTTTATTTGCTTTCCCCTCCCCTCATAAATAGTACCTGTGTTGCATTAAAAGGTAATGCTTTTCTCCAAAAACTTAGTCTTAGAACTAAAACCTGTAGGATGGTCTCTACTGAAGGTAAGAGGTGACCAGCTGGACAGCTGGAATGGATTTTGACTCAAAATTTCATTTTATTTATTGCGTGATTAATCTTATTGGGATGCCTAAAACAATGAAGAGACATCCTTATTTCCTAAGAAATAAATAAGTAAATCAATCACATTATTAAGTACAGCCTAACCCACGTGAGGTTTAAAATCAGGTCATCCAAGGTGATGAAACAAGAATCTCCTTTTAAAAGTACTTACCCCTTACGCACACGCTTACAGCTAAGGAATGGTCAGTGACTTATCACCATTCTCTACAAAGCCACTCTTCCCAGCAGGGCTTTTCATCCGTTTTTTACAGGCAGCACTAACAAAATCACGGAAAATCTGTTGGCTTAACATTTTGTAGTGCCTGGGGGGATTTCCCTTCGATTCCTTCAGCTCAGGGAGTCAGGGGGTGGATGTCCTGTTCTGAGAGAACCTTCTTGCTGCTGCTTTTGCTAACACGTGTCTGAGTGCTCCACAGGAAAACCAGAGGAAGGAATGTTTTCCTTACTGACATGTATTTTTGTGAACAATCAACAAGCATTTTGCTCTGAGCCTTGGTGATGAATGGTCCCAAGGCACCCTTCCTGACATCAGGGGTTTCCTCTAAATGTCCTTGGGCAAATAAATGGTAGATCAGACATCTTTTCACTAAGGGTGGTGACATTCAGAGTTGTTTGGCTGTTAACTGCTGCCTGAGAAACAGCTGCTTTTCACTTGTGGTAGGCATACAGAGATCCTGAGAAACATCATCCTTTGGGATAGGAAAGCACTGCAGAAACATTGGATCAACCTTTTACAGAAAAACAGCTGAAGGAGCCTTGGATCACAGTCGTGTTATAGAGAGAGAAATACACGTCAGCTCATATTCTCCTGCTAGACCAATGTCGAACAAGTCAGGCCTGGCTTGAAACAAACGCAGTGCCTGCTAAGATGTTCTGAAGAGCTGCTTGGCAATAGGGATGTCTATCAGGGAGCTCACACAAATGAGTTCTCCCTCCCCCAGCAACTTGCCATTAATCCTCCCCCTTTGCTGTCACTGCAGGAGTTACTGCAGCAAAGCTATGCTCTGAGCCTCTCTTGGGAGCCTGTCTGAGGCAGAGAGAAAAAAAAAACAAACCCCAAACCATTCCAGGCTACCAAGCCAGGCAACTGAAACCCAAGGGCAACTCCTCCAAGGACTTCTGCAGCCAGCTGTCAGAGATTTCAGTCCTTTCCCTTCCCCTATGGGTTCTCCTAATCTCACACAATTTTATTTCCAGGGAGGCAGGAATCCACTGTCACCTGCCTTGAACAAATGGGAATTGAGGAGATCAGCAACTTGCTCAAAATCAAACATCAGCCTTGAGCTGGAGGAAGGAACTGAACTCATAGCTCCAGAATCACAACTTTTCATCCCTACTCCTAGATCATCCTTCCTCTATTTACCCTTAAGGATTCAAGGTAAATGTTACGGGTACTTCGGGAACAGGGTGAAACCACGTGGCAGCACACACACCCTCCTCCCCTCCTGCAGCCTCCCCAAGCTTGTCAGTAGCAACAGGATTGAATATCAAGCCAAAAACGTTTGCAAATCTGGGTCCCTGTCTGGACTTTGTGTCCTTCTCAGCGTAACACCGTCTGTCCCAGCTACACTGACGCACAGAGCACAATACATCGCACCCCCATTAGCAGGAGGAGGTTCTGCGCTGAGGACGAGTGCATGAAAAACCAGTTTGGCTCCAAGGAGCTAGATAATCCTAACTTCCTGAAACCTCCTTATTTTCTTTCTGTGCTTATTGAGGTAATCACACTTTAGAACCTTAGATTTGGAGCGTGTTACGTCGTATTATGATGCAATATAATACAGGGTAAATGCTTGCTTGCTTCCGCTGGCATGCTGCATTTTGAGGCACAGTACTGCCAATGCCCAAGTTTCTGAAATACAACTAATGACAAAATTGTAAAATCAGGAAGTACTGATTTTAACTTAATTTAAAAAAGGTTAAAAAAAAAGGGAAAAAAGAGTGATGGACAGGGCAGAAGTTCTAAAGACTGTTGACAGGTTTAAATACAAAGCTTTTTGACTGGCATTTCTTGAACTTCCTTTCAATTTTAATACAGTCAATTCTAAAGATAATATACAGACTCTTTTCACTGCCTAGCCTGCTATTTCTGTGTACTGTCCAATTTCAGTATCTCTAACAAAGGCATAATCAGACTCATCATTACAGATGTGGGACATATACTCCCACCACATTTCAAGTTGAAGCTTTAAGACCCACTTTTCACAGACTACTGCAGCTGCTTTTATTCTTTACATGCCTTTTTCCTTTGTTCAAAATCTCCATTTGTTTATAAATATTTAACTATAAGATGATACTAAAAAGATGAATATTAAAGTCTATAAAAATGAAAGTTACAGATAAAAAAGAGCTGCAAAAAATCTAAGATAATAATAATAATAACCAAAAAAAAAGCAACAATCTTCACTCCCAGATGGCTATTGACAATTAAACCACTTTAAAATAGGTCCCACTATACAGAGATTTCTGTTGGGCCTTTTATAACTTTTCTTCCTAGGGATTAATCAGTGGACAGAATCTCTGCTGAGATGGGTGGCATGTGTTCCACAATACCCATGTCGCCAAGCATACAGTAGGTAATTGGCTTCTGTAACATTACTACACTTTAGCTGCAAAACCCCATGTTATCCTAATGGGAATAAATGAATGGCTGCTACTGAGAATAAACACTACTGCTTGCGAAGAAAATTGCTGAAAATTGGACCAGCCTGAATCAACAAATCTGGGGAGACACTGAGCTTTGGTTTCACTAATTTCCTTGTATGGTTTAATAGAAGGCTGTCACCCGCAGTATATTAAAAACATGGTTCCCAGGGCTCTCACACAGGAAATTCTGGAATGGCTTGTGTCTCAACCAGAGACCTGTCAATCTCCCAGCTTCTTACTGAAGACTCAGAGAATACAAAAAGAGAGGGAATGTAGGCATTTAGGAGCAAAAGCAGGTGGCTGTAAGAATAGCCTCAGTAAGCTCACCAAGCCCTCTATTCTTACCTTTGCCAGCATGTACCTGCTGATGTGCTGCATCGCTGCTACCGCACTGATACATCACCTTGTGGAAATGAACTTATTTCTTAACCTGCCACAGATCATATATTCAACCAAATAAAATGCAACAGAACAGTTTTGCACCAGTCTGGTTCCTACTGTGTGCAGTCCTGAAGGAGTGATTCTCAGGTTATTGTTGCAAGCCTCAGCTATATTGCCTGGATCAACTAGTTGACATCACATGGTGCAGAGAAATGATATACCCAGAAAGCCATCAAAGGCCGAGGGCACACAAATGTCTTCCACGTTATTCTCCTGCTGTTGCTCGGGAGCAAAGAGATGTGTCCTGTTTCTGTCTGTGGCATCTGGCTTGCTTGGCAATCTGACTGTAATGCTTTGAATTTCTGAGTCATCAGCTATTAAAACAAGTAAACATGGGATTTTAGTGAGACTGAAATACACAGAATGAGGAAGTGCTAAACTGTACTTTTGTTCCCCAGAGGATCCCAGGGGAGTAGCAACAGGAACACGTGGGTAAGGTAAAAAACTGCAGCAACCTAACATGAAGCAATCCACATGAAACAAACGGATTCCCATCAAACAAAACCTGTACGAGGTGCATCCCTCTGCTGACACAATGTCAAAACAGCTGCTTTTTCCATCCTAAAAGTCAGTCCACTGACTGACTCGGGAAGGCAAATCCTGTGTTTTGCCAACTGTCTAGGCTACTGAGAACTAGAGGTTGCAGATTCTTGGCCAAAGGATGGCTTTTATTTATGATGTCAGCATTTCTAAACATCATAACATCTGTCATAAACCCAACTGGACCAGAATTGCCAAGATACCTCATTATAACTATGTGAATGTAACTTATGTTGTAAAACATTTACCTCCCAACAGCACAGTACAGTAGCGGCTCTTTGTGTAAAATTAACAGGTATGAAAATATCTCTATTCATATGAAATTAATAGATATATGAATAGATATGTGAATAGATATTTTCTCTCCCCATGAGAACAGGCAGTACCAGCCATTTAAGAAAGATCAAACATTATGTTCCTTTTCTAGCAAATAAATCCAAAAGACTCCAAGGTTTTGACCTATTTGCTTAATTGCTTTGCTTTATTTTTTCCATCTGTTGATTGGGAATAATTCAATACTTACTCTAAGTCTCTCATAAAGGTATTCTAAAAATTCAGCATCATATTCAATTCCTGACATATCTATGCCATAAACTAGCACAAACCAGTTTCTGCTATACTTTCCACTACTTTGTCCCTTAAACATTGCCATTTTAGATAAGGATGCTCATTTCAATTTGCTGGTTGTTTACCATTCACATAGATGAATGGTAAGCATATAGATCATATATATGTATCTTGATCCCAAATGATTCATCATCTCAAAAATTCAAGAGAAGCGATCACAAACCTAAGATTAGAGAAAGCTACTGATTCCAGTGAAGTACACCAAAGTCCTTTAGGTGCCTTGCATCACTTCTGTTTTGCATATGTACTCTTCTGGGGGAATTTTACAGAACTAAATATGTGAGGTAACAAATCGGACAACACGATCAGTCACTGGCAATCCTGGAGATACCAGATTGAAGGAAGTTACTATCAGAATTAGGTTCAGTATTTCTAGAGGATCTGAAAACTAAAATATGCTGCATGAGCACTTGATATTACCTATGGCTATAAGAAAGCTTGGCAGCTCCAGCTTGGCATGCCACTTAAGCATGTGCTTCAAATCCAGGCATGTTCTTTGGGTGTGTTGATGATTATAGGTCCCTAACAGCTGTGCAGTGCTGTATATGCATGGAGGGAAAATATCCTTCCTGACCCCCTGTGGGCAATCATCTCGCCTCCTGAAGCATGAAATTAGAGTGGCCTTATCTTTGCTTGCATACTGTAACTACAAATGTTATTAGCAACCATAAATTTAGGAAGCCCTATTTTAAAATCCATCCACAGCATTATTGCGTAACATCTGAAGACAGTCCTTTTTGAGAACTTACAACTTTTTTTCCTTCCATCTTTTAATTTCATTTGCGTGAACTGGGGGAGGAAGGTCACCATCAAACCTGCTGAAAGGCAAATATTAACAGTAGTGCTCAGCTCCATTTCAGCTACCTAAGAACAAACAGCCACTTCCTGACTTGTAGATATAACATTCAAATAAATACTACTCTGTCCTTCCCCAAAGTCTATGGAAACCTTTATACCCTGGGCAAAGGAAACCTCAAGTCCCAAATTATGAAAAGTTCTGGTTTAATTGAAGTTGCCACCTGGCCAACTTTATATCACTTGAACCTATGACCACAATTTGCTTGTCTATTTGTTTCTTCCTTTAATGGGAAAGCCCACTGCAGCTCAGCAGAAATGATTAATCACCAGCACAGAGCAATCACTGATACAGACAAAGATAATTGGCTGCATTTGGAAGACAGCAGGAAGAGCAAAAGACCTATCAATGCCTAATACACAGCAACATAACCTTTCTGTTCAGAGAGGGATTCATTGCTAATATCACTCCTACCTAGAAGGAGAGAAAAGGTGAATGGCAGTGGAGCCTCCCGCACACGGAATGCCCATCTCTCATGAGCAATGAACCTGTGTTTTTCAGTCCAGATGACTTTGTATTTTAGCTTGAGGAAAACCAACAAAGACACAGTGAAAATAAACCCTCCATGACCTGCAGTGGGGCAGAGTATCTTTCTCACTTGACCTTACTTGAAACCCTTCCCCCAGCAGATGAGTTCCCACTGAGGCTTAAACCACGAACAGCAGATAAACAGATGTTAATAGCGTCTTTGCTGGAATACTGTGCTAGTCCAGAACTCCCGCTGAAAATGCTACTGGGCTTTATGCTCCCTCCCATAGGCAGCTGTGCTAATGGAGGCATTCTGAAAGGATTACAATTTTTCTGCAGGCTCATGAAATAGAAAAAGCAGAGTTATGAGGCAGAAAGCCCTTTACTGAACATCTTTTCAATTCAGCTTACTTAACAGTCAGACGGGGGAAAAGACTGATGTCTCTTCCTTCTTGCTTCCAAGCCTTTTCTGGGATGAATACCCTGTGATTTACATTGCATTCGAGCCTTTTGCATGGAGGTCACTGTTTGCCCTCCTAGCAAACCCTTCCTTCCATCCTGCTCCTGATCTCTGTGTCTTTGATAACACTGACTTAAGTAAAAACATCATTTCAGAAACCTACCGAAGCAGCTCGTAGAGACCGTATCGTACTTTAAATATTTGCAACAGCAAAAATAATCCTTGGTGCTAAGTACCTGCAAGCAACAGAAATAAAACTTAAAATTAAACAAAAGGGTTCCTCACATGTCCTCCTCACAGAAACCTCTTGGAGTAGCTTCCACCTTTGCCAAGGAATGAAGCAGGAGCTTACAAAGAGAGGATGCTTAAACTACTGAGGGCTATATAAGGTTAATTTTGTCTGCAGAACAGGCACAGAGGAACTTACATCAACATTTCACCATTACTCAGCCAAAATTTACATTTTCACTTTTGTTTTGAAGGACCGCTCTGGAGCATCAAAGGAGCTGAACATTATGTACACCCAGCAGGTGGAACTGTTTCTGTTTTAAGATTTCTGCTCTGGTACCCGAGTTCTTGGGTCAAAGAAAAGCATCACAAGCTGGTTTTTGGTTTTAGCTGGATGCTATTTGCATGTATCCATGAATACAGTGAAGACTTGAAAGTTGCTTTCTAGAAAATTAGAAGCATACACCTTCCTATCCAGCTCAGAGGATTGTGAAGCAAAAGGACTTTATGGGGCTTCTGCGGTCTGAAAAACAGGCTTTGGTGTGAAAAAAAAAGAGAAGAAAGTGTTGGTGGAAGAAAACATCACTGAAAATAAAGAAAAAGGGCACCTTGAAAGCTTTTCCCATGTCTATGGGGTTTCTAATTCCTGTGGATTAGAGAGGGTGACGAGTGGAAGAAATTGAGGATGTGGACAAAAAAAAAAAGTCAAACTAAACTATAATAGCAGAGAAAGCAGATGAAGGCTACAAGCAGATACAGAACCTCGCCACAGAACTACTGGATCAGCTTCCAGCTGAAGTAACACGGAGCAGCCATGAATACATCCAGATTTGGATGTATGCTCCCTGGACTGGGAGCAGAATATGTTCTCCTTTTCAAAAATAATATGGGCACAATTTTTTCCCTTTGAGAGAGAATGACTTCCTAATGTGGAGGAAATGCAGGTACGAAAATGGTTCCTAAATGTGCTAAAATGAGGTCTCCGGTTGGTAAATGGGCAACAGTTTCTTTTCTCTTCTTTTTTTTTTCCCCTTTGCTGGAGCTTCTGAATATTATTCAAAAATAAACGCATTTCAAGTGTGTGGATGCACTTATGTGCAAAGTGTTATTGCATCTCCTTCCTTTTTCCTTTTCTTTTGCCCTTCCCTGCTCCTAATATTACCAAATGATTTACCAAATGATTTTGAGCTGCAAGGCTTTTACATTAATGGAAGCTCCCATCCAGCTGAATTCAAAATCTGCTTTTCTATGAATACTGAGGGACAACACAAGCAACATTAAAACTACTTAGATGGGTTCTTTTATTCAGGCATTGGTTACATTAACGTGTAGGAAATTACACGTGTTTAAATGCTTAAGAAAAGAAAGAGGGCTGGGGTTGGAGGGAGGAGAGATCTGCTGACTGGAAAATAAAACTGGAGGATGCCCACTGCTTTGTGAGAAGCGTGATGGCTTCTCACAGAAAGAGCAGACAACAGGCTGGCAAATCTAAAAAGCTGTACACCCTTTGTAGTGGCTTCCGAGCTTCGCAAAACACCTCTCTGCAAGCTTTCACTCCACACGAAGGGCTTTTTTAATGCTTTAGTAGATTTGCATCACACTCCAAGATTGCCTGTATTGTTATGGCATTGTTATCGTAACTACTTTTAATACTAATAGTGCAATTCATCTTCCTAATTGACTCAGAGGTCACAAGAGGAGAAATTTCCTCAAAGCCAAACAATTGCACCTCGTGACATGCAGAAAGTATCAAAACCATGCTGCACCCTGTGCTGTTTTGCCCCACTGGAGTCCATTTAACTGGATATTGGGACTGACAACATTAGTGCACAGCCTAACAGACAGTGATAGAGGCCCATCTGAGGCTGTCAAGCTGGACTGATCCGATCAGGAAGGCTGCTGGCCTGATCTCTGGCAGATGTTCAATGCCTGAATTAGATCTTGAGGCAACACTTCTATCCTTGTATGATAAAGTGGGGAAGCAAATATGCCTTTACTTTGAAGATGAGGCAACCAGGCTATGAAACTTACATCTGGGTTTTAGTCAAATATTCATACCCCTTTTTGCATAGGAATTGATAGAAAATCACCTTCAAAACCTGAGTAAGATGAGAAGTCTTATTTTTTTTGCCACAGCTTAAGCCAACTGTATATCACACAACAGTGCAAAAATAAAACTCCAACAAAACAAAAATGTCAAAAAAAGAGCAGAGCGGAGAATTACACCCATAATATGTGCAACTCTAACTCAACAAAAATACCATCTTGCGAGCAAGCACTTTCAAGTAACATAAACAGACCAGTTTACGTTACTGATACTCCTACACAGAGTTCTTTTGAGGTTGCTTTGCCCAGTCTTCAAGCCTGCTTTCACATAGGAGTCACACCACCATTTGGCTTTCCAGGTGCTTGTCCCCTCTTCTGGTGCAGACTATCTGACCACTTTTCAAAGGTGGACTCAGGAAGACACAGCATGTGGGAAGGAAGGAGGAGGGGATTGCTCTCCGAGCATTGCCATGACTACACCTCCAGTTGCTTCTTTTCAAAGGCTTTCTGGCTGAATGCAACAAATTCCCCCACATATGCTTTGCAGGGCCACCTTGTTTCAGCTTTTAATGTGTTTGTTTCTTCAAAAAGATCAACAACATTATGGGAATGAACATCAAGAGAACAGGAGAAAGTTAAACAGCATTCTGCTCTGAAACACTCTGGTTAAGGCAGAGAGCATCTGTGCTACTGTATTTTAAATAGGCATTTGGAAAAGAAGTAGCTTTGAGAAGACGATAATTCCGTTCTTTTGCCTCCATCGCATGGAAGCAAATCTATCAGGGAATTCTCAAGGGAAACAAAGTTTTGCTGAAAAATGTCAAATTCTTGACCCTGACCTATTTTGTTTGCAACAACAGGAGTGATACTTCTGCCAGAGCAAAGCAGTGTTTCCAGGATCCCAGATATATACATCCATGCTTCTGAGTCACTGGGAACCCTGCCTGGCAATTTCTGTCATCAGCTGCAGAATAAGGGCCTTCTCAGTTTGCCTTGTTTTTAATTGGCCTTCGCCTGGCAAGAACTGTCAAAAAGAAGGAGAAAAAAAATCGCTCTCCTAAAAGCAACCAAACAACCCCCTCACAAATACGTGGCGAGTGGAAAATCTTCTTTTGTGAGATGACCCCGATTTCTTTCTCTCTCAGTAAATATGACTCCACTGTCAATACTGGATGTTACTCATCTGAGATGACTTGGGCTTTGTCCGCGTGGGGGGTTTATACACATTTTCCCACTGAGCAGAAAACATCAGAGTTAACAATACAGGCTGCAGTGAGTTCTGGAGGCACGACCTATATTTTATTTGCCTCTTCAAATGACTTATCAGCTTATCAGCTGTTAGAATATTTTTCTTGGGAAAGAGAATGGAGGACAAAGCACTGATATTGTTACCCCCATTAAATTCAGGCCAATCTCTCACTTGGGATAAATTGGTGGAAACACACTGGAAGCAACAAATTAATGTTTATTCATCACCAACCTGATGATGTGTATTTTCTCATGTGAACACAAACCCATAGAGAGAGTAGAACCAGGCAACAACTGACACTAGATTGATTTTCTCATTTTCTGAGTTTGGCAGTATGTTACACATCCCAGGAGCAGATTTGCCACTGGGCTGATATTTCCCTACATCTATAATATTTCAGAGGATGCTGCTGAAGCCTTTGCCTTTACTAATTTAAATATTTGCCCATTTCACAAATCTCAGCTCAGTTTCTCCTGCTTCATTTCCTCACCACTCTAAGGCACACAGTGGCTTACTGCAAATGAGAAATACCAACTCTGCAAACTGGCAGATGCAGAAAAGAGCTATGTTACATTATTTTTCTTAAAACTGAGTTAATACAGCCATTCACGTTCATTGGCTCAAAGTTTTACAGCCCTTGCAATGGCATCCATCCTCCCTGGAAACAGTAGCTGTTATCTGCAGATATCTGTTATCTACATGAATGTGGATGGGTTTCTTCTCTCATAATAATTGCATTATTCTGATAATTCCTGAGCAGTCCTGGCTCGTATACTGCAACCACACTGCTGCAATCCAGTGCAAAAGTACCAGTGCAAGTAGCGCACGCATCCTATGGCACCTGAAATCTTCCTCTCGTGAGTTGCCCAAGGGGAAAGCTTTATCTTTCTATTTGCAAATAGCATGAATGAAAAAGAAACAAATCTGGTGCCTGATTAACAAAGTACATGCTGCTTCAGCATGACTGAAGGCTAATAATTCAATTCAAAGGTATACATTAGAAGCACATGCTACAGCTGGCTCGGTGCACTTTTAATTGGCTTAAGTACCAGGTTCACAGAGAGGAGGTGGAGCTCTTGCTGAGGTGTTCACTCAGTACAGAATGACACACCGTGACAGACTGTCAGTCACCGAGAATAAAGCAGAGGTGAGCAGTGCCCTTCTTTCCCAGTGTTGTTTTCTAATCCAAAACATTCCCCTTGTTCCCATATTAATCCCTCCAAGTACTAATGGAAGCAGACTCACACCGGGGGATTTCACAATGTGCCACAGAAACTTACAAACAAATAAAGCTCAAAACATTGCTCATTTCTGACATTTACCAAAACTTCTGTTCTAAAACTGCACTATATCTGCACTTCCTAGGAAAAAACCCCAAATCAATATTTACGTCTGTCATAATTCAGTCATCAATAACAACAAAACAGTTTTCCTTTAATCTGGTGTTACCCACCCTCCTCCTCAGAAAGCATGCGAGTGTTATTATAACAGATCTGGCTGTTCTGTTGATTGTTAAACATCACGGTGATCGGAGCTCTCTGATCATTTTTGATGTCAGTTTCCAAGCTCAACTGCTTCACACCTTGTCTCACTTGAGGATTCCTCACTTCCCTCTGGCTGGCAACCCCCACTGTTGCAGCTGCATTTCTATCAGCGTCACACACGCAGCTGGGGTAGAGACATCTTAGAGGAGGAACTGTGGCGCCTCGGCCAGACCATTAAGTCCTCCTTTTTCCCCTCGCATTCCTTGTCTATCCAGGAAATTCAAAATAGCAGAATAAGATGGGAGCTCTGCATTTTAAGTGCCTTGCAAGATGCATCTATTTTTTTCTCACAGTAAGAGGCCTCCAGCCGAGACTTTCAGGACCAACTGGAAGCGCAAGTGGGAAAACGCAGCATCTTGCATTATCTCCTCAGGATTGCAGACAAGGGGATCTAATAGCTCTTATCTATCTTCCTAAATCTGGAAACACCAAGTAAATCGTGGTTTCAGGCTTCCTGTGCATCAAGCTCAATATACTTGATGTCTAAGGGAAAAAATAACACAAAAAGCCTCAACCTGTATCTACATTGAACTTAAACTAATAGCAGAGCTCATTTAATCTTTAAATTTTACATCTGGCAGCAACACATATGGAGTTTCTCAAAATCCACCATCCTAGACTCTGCAAAAGTCTATTGAAAATCTCTGAAAGGGTATTTCCTCTGAACTCGGCGTGTCTTTACGGTGTGACCTCCAGACTCCATGGTGTGTAGAGAATCTGAACTGCAGTTAATAAGACAGTATTGTAACAGGCAGTGTAAATTAGTTTGAAATGTTCCAGGAGTTTTTGCAAAAGTAAATCAGAGTTTGCATTTTTCTCTGAATATAATGGCTTACATGAAAATATGCACCTGGCTTTGCACAGTACATTAAAGAATCCTGAAATACGTAATTATGCTCCTGCAAACAAGGCTTACTGGTGGATGTAGCAAAGAGATGCCGTCTGAGATATGGATGCAAGCCAGTTCCCCAGACCTGAATATCAAAAGTTAAGGGAACTCTGTAACCTCAGTGTAAATGCACATCTGAATGTATGTAACAGACACTACTGTGGAGCTCATCAAAATAACAGGAGAAACACTCTTTTGAATCATAAGAAATCCAAAATCAAATCCAAACTTTCTAACATATCCTGTAAGTCAGCAATTATTTCAAAGGAAGTTGAAGGTGTCCAATAGCTCTGAAAAATCACAGCCCAAGTTGTGCATAGCACATAGTACTACAGGGGCTGGTATTATTACTGTCTGCCTCGGGAGCTTTGAAAGGGACAATCCCCAGCATGCACTCTTTCAAATTCCAGCCAATATTTCAGGTTCCGGCCAGTACAATCACATTAGTTATGTAAGCCACTTTCCCAAAATGCATTACTAGCTAATCATTTTGTACTTAAAGTGATAGGTGTCTTCTACTGTTTTAAAGTATTTTTAGTGGAATTGAGGGAGCTTCAAGGAGGAAACACAGCTTCCAGTATTTTACCATAAAAAATATTAAGTAAAATGGAGAAACATTAAAGTTTAATGCTGCACTTTCAGTGTTGCATTTTTCACAATTTAACCTCAGCCTTTGCAATTCATTTTTTCCCATCAGTTAAAAACTAACCTAAATACTTCTTCCAATCAAAGACTGGACCTGCAGAGCTCTCTAACTTTCTGGCAAAACTTGAAGGTTGCTACTATTGTCATCTGAATGACTACAATTATTTGTAATGCCATTTACTTTTTTAATAGCCCTCTGTGAGACAACAGAAACAATTCCTAAACCTTTACTGCCATTAGAAGGAATGATTGTCAAGGACACAGAGCTGCTCAATGCAGAAAAAGGAAGGGAAGCAGAGAGAACAGCCTCCACTAAAAGATTCCCCCCAAAGGAACATGAATCCAGAAAATTCAGCCTTCTTAGGGGAATGATCCTTTGGCTTCTCTGAACCTTTGAATAAGCCAAGCTTTTGCTAATGAGCAAATGGAAAATAAGGGGATAGCAGCCTTATAACTCAGGTGTGCTTCAAAGCGCCTGCATTCAAGGACAATAAATACACACCCATCAACTGACCAAAAGAGCTGGCAGAAGGCAAGCAGGCCCAGGGTTGGTTTTAATTCCTTCTTATCTTCCCTACCAAATACATCATTATAATTTACCTCACTATCTGCATTTTAACTTTTCTTGCCCAGGGATCAAACTGCAGCCTGTGAGGTTATGTGTTATGAAGCAATACAAAGGGTAGGAGATTTTACCCAAAACAGTGTTTTTACACATATGTTCACAGATTTACCTGTGAAGACTTGCAGTCACAGATCCTAGTTCAATTTCAGACATGTAGGCTTCTTACTCGAAGGTCTAATTGTATTACCATTTTGCTTCATATCATTTCACTAGCGTCTCTCATGTTAGCTCATTCTCCCCATCACTCTGTCTGAAGTTAGCCGATTAAATTATTTTCATTCATTGTCACCTACTATCCAGAGTGCATGGGCCCTACTGGTCTCACTTCCTAAGTATCCCAGGCTATGAGCACATCAGCTGCTGAGGTCTCCTTTCCTGCATGAAAATATTGGGATGAATGTTATTTGCTCCATGTGCCAGCTAGACACGTATTTGCATTTCTTTGCATAAATGGTCATAGGAAAAAAGACAAACAGATGACTGTCAAATTGTCTTTGCTTGAGAATTTGACAGTTATCCATCTCCTCAGTGTTGTGCCTGTAGATGTGCATGCCGAATTGTGTATTTCATTTAGCACACTTTCTTACAGTTCCACTGCTTCAGTCTGCATGTGGGTTCCCAGTCATGTTGATACTTTCCATGCATCACCTTTTAGTGACATGTTGAAATCAAGTGAAATTTCCAAAAATGCAGGAGCCTGAACTGCCATATATGAAACAGAGTTAGTGTCTAAATGGAAATAACTTTGCAGCCTTAATTTCATGGCATAACTATTAATGAAGAATGCTTGCTTAGTTACCCATAGAAATTGTTGTTCAAGCAAGTGATTTCTGCTACCTCCAAACAAGCTTTTAAAAATCAAATCCATCTTACCTGTTATTTTGTAACTCAGAAATTAACAGGCTAGGCTATCAAATATTTATCTGATGAGGATTTTATCCTTTGCAAAGAACACTAATACAAACAGTTCAACATATCATCATCCTATGCAAGTTAGAGCTAAACTGTTAAGCCATATTACTATTTCTATGTAATATGAATGCTGTAACTCGAAGCTACAGTTTTTGTTCTTGCTCATTTTGAATCAGAAAATGTTTATTTATAGGTATTTCTAACCATCATGGTATGCTGAATAGGCTACAAAATATGCTAAATAGTATAGAATAGCATGGTAAAAGATGCTTAACTGAATTGAATGCATGGCCTTTTCATGCGTGGATCTTGACCAGCTTTTTGTTTTTCATATGGACACTACCCATCTTTTCTGCATGATGAGATCCAAGCACTCATCTTGAGGCAAAAAAGTAGAAATATACTAATATTGCTATGCAACTTGAAAGACACATTTCATTATGCAGATGCACATTTCCTTACAGGTTTTAAAGTTACAACAAGGTTATCGGAGATCTTTAAATACGTTAAGTCCTTCACGCAGCTTCTTAAATTTCTGGCTTATTTCCTGACTCAGGGAATAGGCCACAGTAATTCAGGTACAAATGAAACTGCAAGCAGGTTGCTGCACTCATTATACTAAGCCAACTACACATTCTGACTCCAGCTTTTTACAGTTACGATTTTGGTTTCATAACGTCAATAAGGCATTTCAGATGTAATAGTCATCAGGGATGATTGCTGAACTTCCTGTGTGGTTATAGCTACTCAGCCTCTGGCTCTGCGACTTCACGCAGACTAAGCACTATTCTGTAGTGTTCTTAGTATGTATTCATTCACACGCATCACACCACACATCGCTGGGTAAGGCAGACAGTTCACAAAGCATGTTTCCTCTTTGTCTCCTAACACAGGAAGAGTTTTGGTGCACGTCTTGCCTTACACCCCCATGAAACCTGTTGTTATTCAGCCTCCTCCCATCTCCCTAGGCCATCAGGGGAGGAATCAATCCATAAACTGCTGAAATCAATCTTAAAGGTGCTTTTAGGGTTTTTGCTTGTGTGTAAAGGTAGTCCTGGAGGGGAAGGAAGACAGTGTCTGACTGCTTCGCTAGGATTTGTCTGAATGGAGGTGTTTCAGAAAATGACACCAGATAAATTTGTTGCATGGCTAGAGCTTAAGTGTCTAACGCTTTAAACAGATGGAAAGTTTGCTGAAGAAATGTGAAGCAGCTTCCCTTCGTTTTGGACAGTGGTAACTGGGTCACTCCAAGTTACACAATGCTAAATCAGAATTGCTGAATGGCAAATGGCAAAGTCCTCCTTCCTCTGAGAAAGAAAGTGCCCAGAAATCTTACACTTTTTCCATTATGCCTCTATTCAAACCTACTTCAAGGTGAAAGACAGCTTAAATGAAGTCTGATCCATGCTCAACACAAAATGGAGATACTGGTTTTTTCATTATCTTGTGCATATTTTATAAGGCCGTTTACATGACTCCTCTTGACTGAAATGCAAATGCAAGTTACCAAAAACTGAGAGTTAACCATTTTAGTCAGGTCGCTTCCAGTCAACAGAAAACTCTTAAATGGGCATTTGTGTATCACTGAGAATGGCCCAAGCTTTTATAAAGTGATTATAAGCTCTGATTCATATCAGCTGCAGACCAGCTGGCTTAATTTTCTCACTTTCTCAGCTGGATTCTGCCCATGAGAAAGAATCTCTATCTTGCATTCTCTTATCTTCAGCTAAATAAAATAAGCTATTTCTCAGGCAGAACAATTAAGAATTAGACCTCTCTGCAAGATGACATGCTGCTGTAGCCACGTTGAGCCCATGCCCTTTCAAAAATTCCTCATGGAAGTTCCCTGTTTTTTCAGAGACTCCTGTCTCTGTGCTTTACTTGTCTAAAGTTTTCTGGGATATTTTTGTTGGTGTATCCCACTTAAGAAAGTGGGATAATTTAAGTGTGCATATCACGAGCACATGTCCCTTTCCCTCCCCCAGAATTGTTGCTGTAAGTTTCTAAGACTCCAAATATAGCCCAAATCAACTTGCTTGTGGCAAAGCACAGAAGCAACACTGAGCAATGCATGTCATCACAGATAACTTCCCAGGAAACCAGACAAATCGCAGTACACCTGACTCAGAACGCTAATTTCTTACTGCTGATGCCTCTGTTTTGAGAAAGGCAACAGCCTGGACCCACACCACCACGTAAACTCTAGGGGCCCACTTGTTCTGGGCTCTTTCTCCAACTGTTGGAGATGGACACCCCACTTCAGAGAGTGAATTAGCTCACTGAGCTAAGAACCACACCTGGAAGAAATGCCCTCCACTTAGATGTTTTAGACAAATCGAATGATATCAATGTCAAAACGCCACTGTGCTCTAATCCTCAACATGGATCCGTGATGCAGGGCTTTTCTGTGAGCAGGTGTGGGTGTGCACACAGGCTGAGAAAATCTTTCTGAAGGTCTTTTCTGGAGAGGCCAGGATACACCAGCCCAAGCGGACGGAAGTATGACAGGGGGTATTGATGCGCACACTACAGATCCTGCCGGCCTTGAAACAGATGCTGAAATTCCGAAATACCATTCAGAGAAGAGTTTGTTCAGCTGCCTTCGTGCAACTGAAGTGGCCTCCACATCAACAAATGGCTCTAAGACAAGTCAGGAATTGTCTTCGCGCAGGATCAAGGCGCAAGGTTGGGGATCTGCAACCACTCAAATCTAACAGCCCCAAGTTACATGACAAAGCCAGTATGCTGAGGAAAGCCTGCAAAGCAACCCAGACTCTGGCTGTACACTTGGGCCGTTATAAGTTTTGCTTTTGCCTCCCTTCCTTTTCCTCACACACACCAGATACCTCTAGACTTTCTTCCAGTCCAGACTCACACTTCACAGCAATCAGCAGTAGAATGTTGATTATCGCATTTTAAACAAGCTTATCTTTAAGAAAAGTGGATTTTTAAAGTTAAACAACTTTGGGGACTCTTTTGGCACTACTGCTTCAGATTCTTTTAGTAAGGAACATCGATTCAGCAAAGGAAAAAAAGAAAAGCATTTATCACAGTAACAGAGTGGAGGGTGTTGCAACTGGAAGGACTACAGAAACTAGATTTTATTTATTTCTATGGTATACAAATGCATTGGGCAATGGCAACAATGAGACCTTGGCACAGCAGGATTCCCATCCGAAAAGTGTTAAAGACAGAAGAACAAAATCAATGAATTTTCTAGTGGCCCATCCACGTGTTGGATAAGCACGCAGGAAAACATAAGCTTCATATTCTAATTTGACATGAGCATATCTGACTGGGCAGATTATACCAAGGGAATGAACAAAGAACAGACATCATCCTCCCCATTCCAAATGTGTATTTCTGCTTTAGCTTGCCTTCCAGTGGGCTTAAATCAAATCTACGAATGTTCAGGACACGTAAAAGGATATAAATTAAACTGGGACCCAGAAAACAATAGCACTGCAGTAATACTACCCAGCTATCTTAATTTTCTCTAGCTTTAGCTTCTATCACAGCCTCCTTAGGTGCTCTACTGTGCTCATTTTTGTTAAGAACTTGTTTCAGAGTTGGGATCCCAGAAAATGAGAAAGATTGTTCTGCAGTAAGTCTCACAGCACTGCTAGGAGGAAGCTCTGAACACAAATGCCTCTGTCCATGCAGTACCCAATTCCAGTCAGACAGGGATCCAAGGCAGTAAAAGACCTAACGGAATAAGGACACACCATAGTTGTGCAAGAGGGCTTTGTTTCTGGAAAGGTAAAGCTGCAGTGATGCCCAGATTGCTTTAGGACTACAGCCAGAGACTGTGCCAGTGGGAACACCTGCAGGTCCCATATAGTGATATGAGAATACCGAAATGGCAGTGGGAGGGGAAACAGAAGATGTGGATGTGGCTGGGGCTCTCTCTCCTGCCTGGCATCTCTCTTAAACTCAGGAGACCGTTTTCAGACATAGGTGCTTTGGGGGAATCTGCAGTGATTAGTAAGCAGGAGGCAATGAAGAGATGAGGGTGCTGGGAAGAGGCAATCAGATCCCCAAAACCAGCAGGAGCAGCTGCTGGAGCTGTAGTGACATTTAAGACTTTCACCACTTTGCCCCTTATCATCTGCCATCATGATCGCCTGCTTGCTGCAATCCCCCCACCAAGCCACCTCTTTTTCCCTAGCCAGGACCTCATTCTCCTCTTTCTCCTTTTGCTGTATTATCCCTGCCTTTTCATACGAATGATCCCCTTTTGGTGAAGATTTACCTCAGCTGCTCCCTAAATCATTCCTCTCCTTCCCTTCACTCCCTATGAAGGCTTTGTAGGTTGCTCTGCAAGTCAAGCACTGTCCTCTTCCCTGTTTCTATTTAACCTTAAGCTGCTTCGAGGCAAAGCCCTTTTTCCAGGTTTCTACAGTACCAGCTGCCTGAGGTGAATGATGGCCCCATGAAATCCCACCAACCCCATGGTTTCAGGGCACTTCTGTACTTGGTGGTGTTACAGTACTTCTGTTTTAGTACTGTAAACTATTAAAATGCTGCCACAGCCACTGACCAGCGCCTGGGTACACAACTGATAGAGTGCACATACATTACACTAATAAGGCTTTGTGAGTTGAATGTGGGGGGGAACACTTCTGGCTTTTTGATAAAACAAGCAAAACCCCATTTCTTTTTCACATGCACACAGTGATTCACCTGCCCCTGTGTTAAGGAACTTGCTCACAGCAATTTCACACACTATTTTTAAATGTCATAAACAGTTCTCTTAGAACACCAATTGATGCAACCAAGTGGGATGTCCTTCTGCCACCAAAGTGCGCTATGGCTACACTCACAGCTCCACGTTACTCCTTCCTGTATCACCTTTGCCACAAACGGCTCTGTTTACTCTTGGCTAAAAAGTGTTGTCTCTGTTCAGCTGCAGGCTGCCTTGGCTTCTCAATGACACCAGGAGCTTCATGCTCTTTCCAAATGCTTTTCATCATCAACACACAAGGGTTTTCTCTTATGCTCCTCCTCGCACACTGTTATTCTCAGTCACAAATTCACTCTTAAGAACACGGAGACTTGAAATCTGGGTTGGCACCAGACTCTAAGTTCCCCACCCTGTTACACATTCCTTTTTAGTTTGTATTAATAAACCCCTATCCGTTCAGACAGCCAAAACATTCTGCAAGTGAATGCAATTTCCTATGACAGTTCTGAAAGCTTTTCTTAGTGCCTTAGGTAGGACAGATCATGGCTTACTCGCTCTATTTTGTAACACTTGTGAATCAGTACATTTCATTTTCTGAAGTCGTATCACAGACTGGTATCCAGGTGAATTTAATCTCTTTGGAGAATATTAGGCCTTTATATAAATGTTCAGATTATAAATGAAGCCTTATGAAGCAATTCATTTTGCGTGTAAGTAATCTTTTTGCTTCACATTTACACTGTGCAGTGCCTTTGCAATGAATGTCTAATTTTCCAGAGCCCTGGCAAATGTTTTTGATTGCTTTTCTGTAGGTGTTTCAGCTTGGTTTTGATAGTTCTCTGTATCTCTCCTATTTATTAGTACCTTCAGTTTGCCCAGAGGCATCTATTTGAAACAATAAAAAGTTAGGACAAAGGATCCAGGCACATACTAGTGTGTGAATGATTTTTTTTCCTTGAGCTGGAAATGTTCTGAATTCAGTAAAATTTCTAATCATCAGCTGCAACAAGAAGCAGCAGTCAACACACTCTAATTATGTACTGAGAATTGTTTGCAGGAAAGCTACAAATACTAATAAAGATTAAGCTTAACCATAAAAATTATACTACATTAAAGAAAACCATGGCTTGCTGCCTTTAAGAGCTAATGTAGTATTTTTGTCCAAAATAAACATAAATGCCATCAAAAACATTCTGCAAATACTAGGAAGAAACACATAAACCAATCAAGGAAAGACCAGACTTAACTAAGAACTCTCACAGGAGGGGGTCTGGATGCTCCAAGGGCATCTTCAATGGATTTCAAACACTTACAGTACTGATTACTAATTTAAATCCTGTCCACGCCATGAGCCACTGAACTGAGAGAATTATCTACAGCAATGAATTAATACCAATACATTTCTGCTTATAAACTCTCTAGAAATCACTATTTACAGTATATGAATAATCATTTAATCATCTAGAAATACATATTTTATGCACTGCATCAGTGCATGGAATGCTTGTGAAATATTTTCTATTCATAATTTGTTGTCTGCACTGCAACATTCATCATAGTCAAATATTACAGAATACAGTACTCTCCTCACAAGTTTTGTGATCCGTTCTGTATGATTTACAATAAAATTAGAGAACTTCTATGTGCAAGTTAAAAAAAAAACACAAAACATGCTGAAAGTTGATTGCGGTTGCTATCAGAATACTATTAAATCCAAAGACAAGCACACGCCTGGATAGAGAGAATTCATGTATTAAGTATCCAACTTTCAGGCTACATGGAAAGAACACCTATGCCTATCCTTGCACCAAGGTAGCAGGATAACTATAGTTCAACTCCACACACCATATAACTGAATATCAGTAAAAACCTACACTTATTTACAGGTATTTTCCTAGAGAAATAGGCACTAAAGATTGAAATTTGCACATTGTGGCTTAAAAACAAAATAGTCCTGAGGAAGCCATCGTGATGCCCACGACACAGCTTCTTGAGTTCAGAACGCATTGGAGAAAAGAATTACAGGTCTCTGGATGAAAGAACTGCCCCTGGCTGTTGCTACTGAGTTCAGGAGAACCTGTGTATTTGTAAGTAATTGGACTACTCCCTGCACCTGTCCTTTGCCAAGACACTACTTGAAGTAGTACACATCTACAGACAAGACAGTCCCTGGAGTTCTGATTGTATCATCTGTCCTACACTGAATCCAACATTTCCATAACAAGCTGGTCACCAAACTCATGGAAGGAAACCCACGCTAGGAGAAAGGGTAGCCACAAAGACTGTGAACTTGCTTGAAAACTACCCTAAACACTAAATGGTTGACTCTCTGCAGAAGTTTTATAGCTCTACTCCTAGATTAAATTTTTCTTTCATTTTGATTTTTTTTTTCCCAGTAACTCTAAAGTTTAAAAAAAAAAAGGGGGAAAAAAAGTAAAAAATAGAGAAGTAGCTGGGACTCAACACAAATATTCATGGAAAAATACCTTCATACAAATGTATCCAAGGCATCCTCTACCTGCGAAGATGGTGCTAAATCATTTATGTGAAGGTGCAATCATAAAAAGTCAAAGAGATAGCAGAGACCTTCAAAGAGAATTTCAAGATTCTTACTGGCCCACTCACTGGATATATTTTCCCACTAGTTTCCTGCTTACCATTGTTGTGGTTTAGACTGAGCCAGGAGCTGAGCCCCACACAGCCGCTCGCTCGCTCCCCTCAGATGGGATGGGGGAGAGAACTGGAAAGGCAAAAGTGAAAAAACTCCTGGGTTGAGATCAAGACAGTTTAACAGGTAAAGCAAAAGCCGCACAGACAAGCAAAGGAAACAGGGAATTAATGCCCCACTTCCCACTGGCAGCAGGGGATTCAGCCATCTGCAGGAGAGCAGGGCTCCATCACGCCTAACTGTGACTTGGAAAGACAAACACCATCACTCTGAGTGTCCCCCCCTTCCTTCTTCTTCCCCCAGTTTTAAACCCCAAGCATGACGCCATATGGTGTGGAATATCCCTGCGGGCAGTTGGGGTCAGCGGTCCCAGCTGCGTCCCCTTCCCAGCTTCTTGTGCACACCGAGCCACTTGTTGGTGGGGCGAGAGGCAGAAAAGGCCTTGGCTCTGTGTAAGCACTGCTCAGCAGTAACTAAAAACATCAGTGTGTTGTCAGCACTGCTCCCAGCACAAATCCAAAACGCAACCCCATAGCAGCTACTATGAAGAAAATTAACTCTACCTCAGCTAGAATCAGCATAACCATAGAAGAAGATTTTCTCTTACTGAAATTATTAAAAATTACTGATGTCAGAATTTCACATCAGTGATTTAATAGCGTTTTCTGTCCTGGTCCCACTCCAAGAGTGTGGGTAGGAGAAGTATTGTAAGAAAACAAAACCAGCTTGAAATGCAAGGTGCTTTGAATTTCACTGAGAATTCACAAGTCAGTGTATTTTCCCAGAGAAATGGGACAGATGTCAAGTGAAACCAGACTCCTTTGCTGAGAATACATGGCTTAACAATAAAAAACACAGCAATGAAACAGCAAAAAAAAAAAAAAACCAACCCCAATGGTCTGCCAAAAAAAAAAAAAAAGAAAAAAAAAGGAAATTGTGCAAAGCATTGCACTGGATGAAACCACAACCAAAAAACGTTACCTATTCTAGCAATTTCCAGAGACTATTTGAAGAATTCTAGTTGATACAACCTGATTTTACATGAGGTTCCCAATAACTGTGGGATATGAATTTGGGCAAAGACAGCTCCCTGTGCTACAGTTGAGATGCATTATTTAGGCAGTCTCTGCAAGGCTGAATACTTATTATTTGGGTGGCAATAATTCTATCTGCAAAAGCAGGTAATTTATTCTTTTTTTAAGACAAAATGGCACCTTTGCTGAGCATTCACCTCTTCTAAAAAGAACCTCTAGAACGATGCTTAAAAGGAAAAAAGTAACAAGTTTTACACACAGGTCCTTGAAATATACCTCAGTACACTATTCCTCATCGTGCTAGGCTATTTTGATAGGTGATTATAAGGGATAGGTATAATCTTAGAGCTATGCTTCAGAGTGAAAATGTGACTTGGCTGCCTGGAACATGAAAGAATGCTACAAATTAGATCTAGTCAAGTAGTACAAAACGTCATTCGTTACATATACACAAAAAGAAAGTACCAAGTTAGCGCTATCATTATTCAAGGAGGTCAAAATTAGTCCTTCATGTACATTCAGTTCATCAGCAATTTATTTGCAAGAAGTTTTTGAATCCTAAAAAATCCCCCGAATTTTAGCACCAGTAATTATCTTGAAAAACTTCATGAAATGTGCATTTTTATTCAATACTCAGCCTTTCTTATTTTAATTCTTCCAAGGAGGAAGTATTCTGTGCCAGCAACTGAACAATCCCACAATGGCAGCTATGGCCAAGGGCTAGTCAGCCACATAAAATAAAGCCCTAATTCTTACCCACTATTATCTATCTTTGCCTCAGCGGTCTCTAGACATCATCCGCAATGCAAACAGGTAATTTGGATATAATTTATGAAGGGACACTTGTCTGACTAAAACCCTTAGACGGTATTTGCGTGACTGGGAGCTAACAATTAGCACACTGGATTAAACTATTGATTTATCTAATTGATATCCCAGTTTCAGAAGGCATGAAAATGATTCTCAATAGTCAAGAAGAGATTACTACAGCTGAAGTTTTGCAGCTAACTGGACAGCTTGTGCCTTGGTGTGCAAGTGTTTTTCCACCTTGAGTTTATTTTACTCTGCTTAATACGAACATGGAAGGTGTCATGATCGATAATAAGTCTTTTGTGTTTAAAAAATCTACTAAATACAGGGAAATGGATTTTAAAAATAACATGGATAAAGCACAATCAATTTTTGAGCAACAGGTGAGCACCAACAGATTGAAAAGGCAAATTAATGAGATAAACGTGGCTAAAATGAGAATATGTTATTTACGTTACATGAGTCTACTGAAATGACTGCGGCCTACTCATCAGCAAGGAATAACTTAAGACAACTTAGACTGACATAAAAAGCTGTTCTAAACCAAATGGAATTTGAATTAAAAATGGAAAAGAAGGAAAGCAGTAGAGTAGGAATAAAAAGGGTAGCTCTGCATTCATGGCACGTGGTGTGAGTCAATATTATTAATTTGCTTACTAACTGGGTAAGAGGAAAAACAGAATCCTCAGCCTATAATCTCCTTTTATAAAACATGATAAATTTATTTCACAAGGAGGAAGGGGAGACTTCTAAAGAGAAGACACGCAGTAAGAGTCAGTCCTACAAATACCTGCCTTGCGGTAAGCCTCCAGACCCAGGAAAGGGAACATACAGAACTGGATAGCTTTACTTCAGAGCTTAGTTGCCAGCTAAGCCACCAAAGCCTTCCACGCATGGATCATCCCCTCTGCCTTGAGCAGGGGTGGATTAGATGGATCAAATAAATATTCATGGCCTACAAGCAAATAAGTAGTACAAAGGTGCTTTAGTTTTCCTATGTTATCTTCATCTTTGTAAAAATGTTACTCCTTTAAGACTTCGCTTACCTTAGGATAATAAGATCAGGATGTTCACAATACTGAAGAGTCATGTCAGCCAAGACTGATGCTAAAGCTGATCTTGCAGTCAGTTTAGGGAAGGATAAGACATGCCAGCCAGCGTATGCATTAACAGAGTTCCTCAAATTTCTATTTGAGGAGGTTGCTTTCTGCAAAGGCAGAAATGCCTACGCCATAAGTGCACAACTCGCATCAGGGCAGCACAATGACCTTACACAGTAGTATGGCCAGCCCTCATGAGACCCAGAGGTCTCCAGATCTAGAGAACTAGATCAGCTTTGTAAGGAAACTGAGGAACCCTTGGAGCTCCCTATGCAAATGACATACTCATGGGAGAATAAGGACGTCCCTTCATCTTCTGAAAATTAAGACAGCTGAAAACTCTGTGCAAGAGGACCTCTGAAGGAAGAAAAACAATGAAACCAAAGCAAACCAAAATAAACAACAACCCTCCCCAAACTCTATGAAGTTTCTTCAGCAGTTTTTCCTGCATGAGGAAATGATCAGATTGGCTATTAGCATGGAGCCCATTTCATCCACAATTTATTTCCCAGGATGGATACTGAGGCTGCATTATTCCACACTGGTATTTTTTTGAGCTGTGGGTGTTCTGCATGATTAACAAAGACAAACACCATCTTTTACCAAGGTTTAGTCCAATCTAGGCAATTGGATTTCGTCCATAGCAGAGAAAATCAAATAGAGGATTAGGAAATGCCATTTCTTCTCAAATATAAGGTTGTCAACATATGGAATTTGTGTAGGAATATATTTAAATGGATATTTGTAGGGTGTTTGAACATGGACTGTTTTTTTTGTTGGTTTTATTTTTTCTTTTTCTTTCCAAATGTATTATTTCTCAGAGCAAGTAGCTAATAGAGTTGGCAGGAGACATGGAGTGCGCAAGCAGCCATTGAACTGTGTAATAAAGACACCTTGGCTTCTCTACAGCTTTCTCAATGTTACTTTATTCATGGGTCTTTTAAAGGCACTCCGAATCGCACCTTTCAGGAGTTGGACTTGTAATATCTCTGAGAGGTAGTGAAAGGGACAGGGTCTCTCAGAATGATGACAGATACTTTCATACAACTGGCATTACTCGTGGGTGAAGCAGATGCTCACCAAAACTGGAAATACATGCAGATTTGGAAAAGAACATCGTAAGAATGTTAAGTACTGGTGTCTATACCCTGCTTAGAGACAGACTATGTCTCTTACTAGAATATCACTGAACACTGGAAGCATTTAAAATGTTTAAGTATCCTAATTTTATGTTAAAGTGCATTGGTTGCCTAAGACTCTGCTCCTGGGCATCCCCAGATCAACTATGACCTTTTGGCTTTCCTCACATACAATCCTGATCAAGAAACAGAAATTAAGGTGTTGTTCTCTGCTTGCATCTCCCAGAGCATTCACTGGAGCGGCATCTGACAAAAGCAGATGTGCTAGTCATTTTTATATCCTACCGTTTGCCACGACATTACCATTATGGGAGGATGCAGGATACATCCATTCCTCCCCTTCTGTACGAACCTATTACAACACATTAGCTAGTGCAAAAATCTTAACACTGCCTGCTGTTGAGTGTAAGCATGGTTTTGCTTCTTGTTGAAAAGGTTTGTCTATGGGGCTGAATATGATTTTTTAGCTTTAAAGACAGAACCCTCTGCTATAGTCAACCAGTAAAGACTTTAACCACAACACAGGTCTGCACATTGTTTCTGCAGTCATTCAGAATTGTGTTCTGCTTGGTGGCACAGTTTTCATGCCAACCAGGGATGGATTCTATCCTTTATCCAGGCCTTTGTAACACCTGGTGGGTCAGAGACTCTTCCAGAAGGAGGTGAGAGCTAAGTTTGAATTCGAGCAAGAGGCAGGGGTCCTGCGCAAGTTTGCTCACAAAAAGGCTAAGGAATAAAAGGGACTGGAAAGAGGTGTGGGCAGCACCATCTGTTCCTGTTTGGTTTTAACTAAAAAAGAGAGATTCCAAGCTGTAGGCTCCAAGGAAAGTATGCGAGGGTCTGCTTGACAGAAGCGATTTCATTTTGTCACTTTTAAAGGAGAAAGGATCCCATTTGGCTCTGCACGATTCAAATCCCAGCCCTACCTTAGAATTTCCCAGCAGCTCAGCCTAAGTACCTCCCTGGCTGAGCATGCTGAATTCAGCATGGTAGTACTGGGGTCCCACCATGAGGCACGTACCTCACCCAACATAAAGGAAAAACCCTGCACCATGGGAAGAGCTGCATTGCCTCACACAGTTCTGCCCTGTTCAGCACTGTGATTGCAGTGCTGAGCACAGCCGTGCCCTCTGCACCTTATGGGATGCCACTCAAAATATCTGCTTTTGGGGAGCCATTGACTCAGGTCGCTCCCACTGAGAAACCTGCTGCATGGCACGCAATTAGCAGCCAGCTAACAACACTGGCTTGTAATTATACACAGCCCCTGCCGGAGCTCTGTTGGAAGCCTGTCTCCCCGCCACGGGAGGAGGGAGGACTTGCCTCTTCTCAATGAAGTGACACTATTAGATGTGCCCATCCAGACCACTGGTTGCAGAAGCAAGTTCTTGATTAGGCAGTTAGGAAAGCTCATGATTTGTTTTTCAGACATTCCCTGTTGATGTAAACATCTGCTATCCTCAGTTATGACAGCAGAAAAGCGGCTGTTACAAACCCAAACACGTAAATTGTCAACAGTTAAGCTGTCTGTGCCTCTAACCAGTTGCAACATAACAGCGAGAGCTGCAGCACATTTCTTACCATCAGATGCCAACTACTGCTCAGCTGTACGGTTCCCATGTTTCCCTCTGCCCACTTCAAGAGGGTGAAGAGATAAAGAGAGAAGTCTGCCCCCAACAACAGCAGTGATAACACTCATTATTATACCCACGATGCTGAAAAATGAAGGTTTTCATAGAGAGCTGCTGCATGCCACATACATCAGTTACTCGCTGTTCACCAATCCTGTTAGTTAACAAATGCTCAGTGTTTCATTAGTTCCCCTGGCAGCTGCTCCAGGGGAAAAAAACTTCCTCTGAGGGTGACACAATGAAGCTGGCATTTTGGCTCATTCTGCTATTTGCTACCAAAGGGCTTAAAACCCCCCAGACTCCTGCCAAAATAAGTCTGAAATCCCTGGCTTTTGTCTGCAGAGAGTGAAATACTCCACAGAGGAGGTCAGGAATTGTTAACCTCTGTCGTTAGCATTCCTTAGGTATCAGCAGCAAGCATGTTCCCCAGAGTCAGAGCACATTTTACTGTGTACCAAGGTATCATTGTGCACTTCATTTAAGTTTCAGCTAATAAAAGAAACAAACACAGCTTCCACGAGGGAGGAGGGGGAGCTCAGCTTTCACACATGACACTACCCTCCGTTTGTCAAAACAAGACAATCTGCTCCCTCCCCTGATAGCTAACTTGCAGCACAAAAGCATAAAACAGGGACTTGTCCAAACTGCTTGCATAAACTGATATTACCGAGTACATTTTCATGTTTGAGGTACAAGAGTTTCTCTTACAAATCTATTACTTTTCATTACGCTTTCCTTTTTGTGTCTTTAGGACTTGAAGAATCAGATAAATTATTTTCTTACGTGCTTCATTACATATTCCCCTTCGATAGCATTCTTTTAATTTCTTTATGGTTCCTTGATAAGCAAAAGAATCTTTGATTTCATTAAAAGCTTAAAAGTTTGGCATTTTTACAATAACGCTTCCCTTTATTTAGCTGAAACAACATTCTATCTTCAGTCAAATGTCATTATTAGGAAAGTAGTTATGATGCACATGATGTTTTCTGGGCTGAACTAACAATGAGAAACTTCCTATATATATACCTTTAACCTGCTGGTACTTGGATCAGCAGTCCTTCAATTTACTGACCTCAGAAGTAAACAGAATGATGGAAGTAGACTTAGAAAAGACGCTAATTTTTATATTCAAGGAAAGATTCTACCAATATTCTGGGCTTTCCCTTTAATGTTAAGATCACAGTATCCTTTTTTTAAACTACCATCATCTCTATTTGGCTTCCGTAAAGGATATAGAAAGAGGGAGAAAAGGTATGTATTTGCTAAGAATTGTACCTATGCTGTATAATCTTACCTATAGGCCTGATACAAGTGTTTCTGGAGCCAGCATGAGATTTTCAGGTGACTTGATGGCAGCTGCATTAATGGTAACCCAAAAATCCCAGCCTTTAATAACCACTTATGTCACTACCAGGGCTGAAGCTGTATGTATTTGTTTTCACTTGATAAGACAATAAATATTTCAACTGGTTTATTTTCTATGTATCAAGTTATGACTGATTCAGCTTAAAAAGTTATCTTGTACCAGCGGAATGACAGTAACTGTGTATGCTCAATTATGTGGCAGTCATGAGATCGATTTGACTTAGCTAAAATTTTCCAAAGCCTGACTTAAAACAAGAGCTGTTACACTATTAGATGAAATCACAATCGCATATCATATTATGTGAGAGCAACATCATCAGCTTTATACTGTTTTCCCACCCTTTTGCATGAACATGACCAAAGGGAACACAAACGGGTAGGGAAAGCACAAGCAGACTGGTCACTGAACTAGACCTGGGACCACGCTAAAGATGGATCTTTGAAGGCTTGCAGAGAAAAAGTTAAATTCACTCAGGCTTTATGTAGAGCTAGATTTTGAAGTTTTAGAGCACTATTTCTGGAGCTTCAGATAACATTACCCCCCCCCCCCCCTTGTAAACTAATGGTTAACAAAAAGATGGGGAAAATTGACAACACTGTAGAGAGAATGCACCATTTATCTTGTTCATACAGCAGATTGGAAAGGGTTATGAAATTTATCCACATTCCTAAGTAGCCTGAGATCATCAGATGGAAGGTGAAACACACATGCAAGGTGTCATTGTTCTGCATGTAAAAGCATGTGGTTATTGCTGAAAGCCAAATCTTTAATATGCACACGGCTACGAGAATGGTTTTCACACCAAAAAAAATGAACAGTAGAACTTGCAATATTAACACAACGCTGCGTGTTGGTTTCCTGTGCTCGAGACTTTGTTTTCATGAATATGTAGATTTCATTAACCGCTATTCAGACCATAGCACTTTGAGGGGGGGGAACGAGAAGGGAAAGGAGGGAGGGTGAGACCACGTGTAAACCTTCCAGCTGCCCTGCAGCGTGCACGGAGGTGAGATGAGGTCACTGATTATTTACACAAGAAGGAAAACCAGAGGAAGTACTGGTTCAGCAGGTGATTAAGGGACACAAAGAGGATAACAGCCCTAGAACCACCGTACGTGTGTCAACAGCAAACAGAGAAAAAGCCAAAACGTTTATCCTGAATTAAACCCAACAGTTAAACAGTGAAATCTGTTCTTGTCAAGGGAGATTTTAAACCAAAAACTTCACGTGCAAATCAGGACAGGGTCTCCTCCCTCGCGTGGTCAAGCTGTTACTGTAAAGCTGTTCTCCTGAGTTCAGAATTAAAATTCCTTTTCTCTTTTCCCAGATCTCATCTGCGGTTCATGGGACAGAATCAGACATTAGAAGTGACTCACTAACAATTAGGTTCCCGCTTCTGAACGGAGAAATCTTTGACTGCGGATGCAGCAAGGAACGTTTTGGGGATGTTCTTTCTTGTGAGATGGAATTTTTAAGAAAGAAAAGTTTCTCCAACAGAAAACACAAGGAAATCATCCAGGTGCTGGAGAAAGATGCTTAAACTTCAACCGTACAGAGGGAAGATGATGTTCTACACAGAATGTCAAAAGCAGCGTCCTTGCAGAATTAGACTGGAACAGTGAATTGTATGCAACCTAATTATATTAACAATGTTACACAAATTCCAGCAGCATAACAGCTGGTTTTTATGTGGGATGTGGTAAACAGAGCCTCAGCAATCTCTGCCTGAACCATTCAAGCACCAGGAAAAAAAATCAAAGCTGTTTCAGATGTTTATATGGTAAAAACATCGAGAAAGTAAAAAAAAAAAAACGGATCCATTTGGGCACTCTTCTGTACCTCGTTAAATATACAGCAAAAAAAGAAATGCTTATGCCCTTTCTCTGATGCTCTACTTCTCATAAACAAAAACATCTCCACTTGCAGCCGGAGCGCTATGCTGATGCCAGCAGTTGTCACGAATAGGGACTACTAGCAGCTAGAGTGGGATTTACAGTAGCAGGGAGTACAGAGCCAGCCTGCACAGGACAGCATTTCTACCCCAAGCCCATGCTGCCACCAGGGTTGCCCAGTCATACTGTGAGAGCCATGGCACAGAAGCACTTCTGAATATTTACCAAAAGTACTCAAAAGTTTACCATGCTGAGTGTGAAGATTTGCTCAGAGTTCCCAAACTTTCCATGGGAAGAACATGAGGCCCCCTCTAGCTTCCTTTTAAATGTGGTTGAGTAAAAAATTACAAAGGAATTATGTGTTGAAGTGTTTCAGCTCCCCAGATTTCCTAAGGGAAACACTCAAGAGGTTCCAGGTTCTCCATTACCTGCCAATATGTGTGAATGAGAGAGAGGAATGTGGGAGCAGTGATGGAGACCACAACTTCCCAGCTTGGGTTTGGCTCTGAGTGAGCTTGCAAGGGAGCACACTGCTGGACTTGGAGCTTGGAGGGGAAGACTCTCTAGTTCTGCCAAGGGAGCTCCATCCCCTGACTGACCTGCCTTGCCTGCCTCCAGAAACGGAGGTGATTACAGAAATGCAGAAGTGATGACAAAGAGCTCCTGTTCTGAACTGCTACAACTGCTCATGGCAGAGTTATTTTTTGTTACTGCAGTTACTGATTTGATCCTACGCATTCTTTTAACCACAGGGAAAACCAGAAGGCCCGTGATTAATAAAATAGGATTCAGTATTATGATATCCTCTTTCCTTTGTGAATTTTATGTATATCCATAGTCCAAATGAACATCTACTCACCTTTCCAACTGTATTGAAAAAGCTACTTTTTCTTTACTGATTTATATCCATAAAATCTGCTGTCCTGCTTCTTTATGCCTCCGGTTTTCCCATTCCCCATAAGTGTAATGATTATCTTTTCCTTGAGCTGAAAGCTCTTCGGGAATGTTTTGACTCCTATGCCTAATGAACAGTTTTATTCCTTTTCTATAGCTGCTGATAAATACACCACCCAACTCAAAATTACACTGCTTTGAAGTTTTCTGCTAATTTTTATGACTTGCAAAAGCGAGTTTAATCTTGATTAAATGGAGTGTGCTCAGATACAGTTAAGACACCATCGCCTAAGACTGGCTGACTCATTAGGTGAGAAGAATTAGGGAGGGGAGCTGCTGGTTCACTTTGAATCTTTTCTATTAAGAACGCTTCCAATACCTCATAAGAACTTTTCACAGAAACCGGAAAACAAGCCCTGTTCACGTAAAAACCCAGGCCAGATTTCTAGTAAACAGGACAGGTAGTTAAGAGAAGTTTAAGTCTCAGAACAAGTGTTCTCAAAGAACATTTCCAACATCCTATCCACAAAAAAAATTGGCAGGTCCACCACCCCTTTGTGGTGAAAGCCTTGAGCTTACCTATAATTAATATAAATCAGGTACATTCCTAATGCTTTTTTCCAGGCATCATTCATCACTTACCATACATTACTTGCTCTCCTGGGACTCTGGGTTCAGCCCCATGCCCTAGTCCTGTTGTATGCCAGGGACAGACAGTGACTGGCAGCTATCCCTGTACATTATTATTCCTCAGCACAGCCTGCTCTTAAACTGGTCTGAGCAGAACTCTCCTAACCACTGGAGATCTGAGAGGGCAGTACTGGAGCCCTGGACACAGCAGACACAATACTGAAGCTTTATCAGGTGCAAAGGAATTGAACACCTCTGTGCGTATCAATACCATGAAAAAGGAAATGCATACGTGCACAGAAAGTAAATGCTTATGGCATGTTTGCCGAGCTACAGAAACTGGTGAACATAAATAAAACTTTAAAAAGCCCAACACCCTAAATACAATATTATAACCGCTTACGAGCAAGATTAGACCCAAAGCTTTTCCTCCCCATCCAGTACTTTACTGATTAAGCTCACGCAAACACTTTGCACGCTCAGGGTTGGAGATCCAGTTCTACAAGATCCTACACCAGCAGGTTACACACAGTTGATAAGCTGGGTATTCATAATTCTCTTTATATCTCAAAACATTTGGGGAAGGATTATAAAGTCAATAGTTCGGAGGTCTAACAAAATAACTACTCCTCTCCCTTTCATCTATTGTCTTTATCCTATTGTTTTAGAAATGTTACTATCTCTTGAGCATGGCCCATGACAACCATTACCTGCCCAGAGAGTAATCAGAGGCTCTTGGTGACTACTACAGTACCTGGGTAAGCACTTACTTAAACTGCTAAACCACAGCAAGACAGAATGCTCCTTAGTGCCAGGCAGTACAGCACTCAATTGCAGTCTGAAACTTCTTCACACAGTAAACCATACATGCTACAGAATGATGTAATGTGATTTCACACTTCATGCAATGGCATAACTGAGATTAAAATATGCTGTTCCCAACTGGCTTTTGCTTATTAGAAGAAAAAAAATCGCCCTCGAGTGATGACTGGTTTTGGGTCAACCATTCCTACCCATGTCTCTGAGGGATATTAGGTGATAATTGCTATACCACACTCATAAGACTGCTGCAACTCTATGAGTCAAAAGAAGTGTTATTTTTGCAGGGCTAGAAGAGAGTCATCTGATGCAGAAAAGGTACAGTATTTACAATGCACTTAGGCAATAAGCACACAGACCCACACAGGTCAGAGGCTCTGCTATGTAAAGAGATGAAATGCCTACCAGAAAGCTTTGCTATTAATAAATATATGTTAAAAAAATAAAATAATCAAAGTCTGCTCCGGGTTAGACAAGTATTTGTGGTGTATCCAAACAAAATGGCTGGTTATGTACCATTGTATATAACCATTATACATCGTATTATTACACCCTGGTCCAGAGCCATTTCACTGCCATTACTTGTAAACATTTCTGAACATACTGGCAAAGTGGTGAAGTAAATGATTAGTATATTACCAAAAGCATCTTCATGGCAAATGAAAATGCAGGCGTTTATTCTACTACTTTTTCAAGTGATCTCAAAGTTTGCCTAGACACTGCAGGAAAGCAATGTCTTCTGACTCCTGCATGCCCCTCTGTTGTGCTGCAGACAAGGAGGAGCTTTTTCTGGTGAGTATTTTCAGTGTCAAATCACTTATGCAGCCAGATAGTTGATAGTGCAGCAGTTCAAAAGCGCATTCTTCCAATCAAGGAAAATATGTGTTAGTGATTATTAGTATTAATTACAGTACATTACAAAATGTTAGCATTTCAGACAATGGTTAGTAGCAACATTACATTATTTCTGTATTGTTCATTTTAATTACTACTGTTGCAGCTCCAGAACTGGAGGTGCCCTTAGACACTGCCACTGAGTAAAGGGCATTTCACACATATATACACATATATATACACACACATATATACACGTATATTACTCCATAAGCAGCCCTCAGAGCAACTACCACTCATGAGATACTCACTTTAAAAGCCTGTTAGAAGCAAGAGAGCTGCTCAGGGCAGCAGATATGAGGGACCGTGCCTCAGCTCCAAACATCCTACATGTCCGTCCCATTGGTTTGGACTGGGGTTGATGTGTACAAGGGGGAAGGATGCTCTTAACTCCCTCTTTAAACTCCTCTCCGGATGCTTGCTTGTGTTTCTCTAACTCCTACCCACTGAGTAGGATTTTTGTCATGTGCCACGTGGCTGTGCAGATTCAAGGAAGGAACTACACTCCTCCATCTAACCTGCATGGCTGAGCTAGGCACGAGACACACCAGCCTCAGGTTAATTAGTGGTTATTACAAAGAACTTACAATGTTTCCTTTTCCAGAGTGAAAACTGGCAGCACAAACTGTACCATGAGACATACATATCTGGTATAATAGTACAGCAGTGACTCACATCTGCTGGGATCTCTCCTGGTAGGTACCAGCACAGTAGCAGCAGACACAGGAGTGCAGCTTACGGGCAGAGACCCCATCCTGTTCCAGTGCCTGCTGTTTGAGCTACATTACTTTAAATATAAACCTGTTTTGTTCACACAGTTTACAGATCACATCTAAAATAAGTTTCCCGTTTCACATCTAAAACAAATGTTTACATTCTTTCCTGAATCTCCTGAAAATAATTGCATACCTAATTCTGAAATATCCACAATCTCAGAACAGAAAAGTAAAGCCATCCCAAAATTAGACTTGCCTTTATCCCAAATCATCAGTAAAGGTGAATAGCACACAGCTTGTCACTTCGCTGTTCTACTGTTCTAGCTTTGCATTCCCTTCTCTACATGGCCAAAAACTTTCACAAACCTGACTGGATTTTTACCTTCTTGGCTGTATGTGAGTTTGATAAGTAATGTAAATTGGGCAAGCAGTGACCTTGAGCTGAGTTCCTCTGAGAGGAGCTGTGGCAGTGGTGTCTAGAAAGGAGAATTGGTCTTGGTCTAGGAGAAGGTACAAATAATTTACAAGAAAATGGGACATTTGGAGCTACTGTGAATGGGACGGGGTATGATTGATCCAGCAGGATCCAGCTAATTAGCAATGCGGAATTCATTAGCAATGACAGGAATTCACAGAAATACCCCAAAACTTATCACAACAAAAATCAAATTACCCATGGAAGCAGAAAGATTCATCAATAAGACTGATTCCCAAATAAAAGTCACTGGGTTTTTACGTGAGCTCTCCCTCATCTTTCTGCCCATTTGAATTCCTGATCAATTAAACTTGTGACCCCCAAAGAGATGACTCATACCTGCAGCGGCCAGCGTTGTCTCAGTGCTATCCTGAATTTAGCTGCTCTTTCTTTTTGTTACCTGAAAAAAGAAAAAAGAGAAAAAAAGATAAATCTAAAAATGAACTGGATTCTGAAACAAGTCCAAGTGATTGGCTCTGGGCACCCCACAATCTCTATGATGGGAAAAGAGGGGTCTTCTCATATGACCTATTCAACAGCCCTTCATTCAGCAGGCAGGGACAGTCAGCAACATCAGGAAGCAGCAGTGAGACAGCAGAGCAATGTCACAAGCTGTTATCAAGTATTTTTCATGCCAGCCCACAAAACAGGCATAGGATCAACTCCAACCCGAAGTTCACTGTGTTGCAGCAATGTCACAGGCTGTTTAGAGAGCATTTTCAGAACAGTAAGATTTCTTGCTTGATCTTCTCCATTAGTGCTATAGGGTCAGATAAAGAGTCCAAAATCTAGACCGAGTATAACAACTGGGTTAACAGCAGCTGAGGACTATGTTTCATAGTGCTGTATGAGATTTCCTGGCCTTTAACCAAAAGTATCTTAATCAATGGAGTTAGTGAAACTCACTGTTTTCCATCTGGCTACCAGTTCCCCCCGACAGACTTTATTTGTGGTTGTAGTATTGATGATACATCACACACTTGTACCATGACATCCCAACAGTGGTCACTTAAACTGCTATTAGGTCTCACAGAAAATTATTTTTCTCTGATTGGGGCACTGACATTTCCTTGTTAGACTCTCACCCTTAGGGGAATTTCTTTCACCAGAGCTATTAACAGTGATCTGGATCTAAACAATGCACTGTATTATCTGCATCCAGATGGCATAAAAATGGAAATTTCTATAAGATTCAGTCTTGACCTTTGGATGAAAACCATTCTTTCCACAGTTACTGACGGAGGTACTCTGAGGTGTTTCGCTTCAAGCATAAAAGCAAAACTGTGATTTATGATTAACATAAGAGCAAGATAGCTTGCCAATGAGTTTATGACAGGATAAGTCTGTTTCTAGCCCATCATTTTAATAAATCACAATGTTGCTACCTAGTCATCCTTTCATGGGTAACATATCTGGGTGTTACTCCTGCACCTGTGTTTCCTTCTCCTCTAATTTTTTCTTTTTATATATATATCCATATATATACAAATGCATATGCAGTAGTAAAGCTAACTAACCCCTTTGTGGTTAAAATATTGTGTCTTTGATTTAGAGGTAAAGCTTCTGCTGCATATTTAGAACAATTTGCCAGGAAGTTAAAACTCACCCTCCTTTGAAACGAGAGCACAAAGCACACATGTCACGTCATCATTACTTCAATACCCTTTTTGAGGTCTAAGCAGTAGCACATATTTTACAGGAGTTCTCTCATCAGGTGAGACTGGCAAGCACCTCTTAAGAATGCAGGTATGCCTTTCTTGTAAGCCCCAGTCTTGCTGTCTCAGGCTGTGCTTTAATTTCCCTCGTGGGCTGAGCTGCAAGTGAATTTGGCTTTGAAGGAGTGACTAAGAGAATATAAATATGAACAAGGTTGCATTCTTTTGGTAAGTGGAGCCATCTGTTGCCACATCTAGAAAAAGACCTCTTTGTATGGAAGTCTGTTGATGGCGTTACAAAACATCATTTTATCCACTTCTTTTGGTGACAGACAATACTATAATTCAAGTTTAATACATCCATTGTCTGAATTGGATTTGGAGGGGGATAGGGTTTTTCTGGATGGAAGAGTGGGATCCTTGCATATCGTTTGGCATCATGAGCTTGTTCCAGCTCCCACTGGAGTTTCTACAAGTCTTTTTATACCTTCAAGCAGGCATACATCAGCCCAAATTAGGATACAAAATTGTGTTCCATTACAAGAAAAACTCCTATTAAATGTATTCAATAGGATTTTCCCTTTCAAGAAGACTGTAAGGTCAGTCTTATGCTGATGTTGCCACTGTTGTAGCTACATCAAAGTTATGTGTAGCCATCAGCCATACCTATAGGCACCATACAAAAATCAGCCCAAATACACAAATTTGGAAGCTCTTACTCAAGATAAATCTATCAATTTGCATGCGTTTTGGGGGTAAGGAAACCATCTGTTTTTTTTCAATTTATCCTCAACAAAATAATAAAGCACATGCTAAAATTCTGAAGCCTGTTCTTCCAGTTAAATATTTAATTTTACCTTGTTGGATAAAACGTGCACGCTTTAGTATTTTGTTGAAGTCACAGATCAGGAGACAGAGATCATGGAACTAAAGAAATGTAACATCATTTTATTATGCACATACCTTGCACACGTAACTGTATAGAAAGTCTTAATAACAGCCACTGTACAATGAAATTACTTTTTGGGTGTTTTTTTTCTTTTGCAGCCATTGCAAATCTCCATTTAATAAGGAAATTCAAATGCACACAGCCTGTTACATTAGAACTGCTTCCGCTGTCTGACAGTTCATGCTTGTTGTTTTTCTACCTATTTCATTCATTTAGGTCCAAGACAGTTATAACCCAGTTAATTTTCTCACTAATGATTTTACCCAAACATCATCTTCCATTTGATGTCATGATGACTCTATGAATGTGATTATATGGCAGTAAAACCAAAGTTTTGATTAATCATTGTAGGCCAGAGAAAAAATTGAAATGTAACTTGTTTTCTGACATCCTTTCATTTTACTGGGGAGAAGCATGTGTATTCAGTTAAATGTATTTAGGCCATTTATCTAGTTAATGTGATTCTCAAAGATCATTTGGTGTATGTGATAATATATAATCAATGTAGCCTGCAAGAGCCAGTCAAAGCTTCATACATTACAATTCAGGAGGTCACAGGGAAAAGCAAGTGTTCATTTTATTTGGTTTAGCTTTTAATGATGTACATCAGTACACCAGCACAGAGTTACCTTGCAGTCAACTTCACTAGAAAATGTTGTTTTCAGAGTACTGAAAATAACATCAATGACTTGTGTTAGATTCAGGAGTTGCTGTGTTTAAGTAAAACTTGGTTTAATGAGAAAGCTGGATAAAAAATTGAAACAAGCCACGTTCTTACTAGGAACAATGTATTATATTTAGTATGCAACTTTTCAGAAACCTAGATACAACAGAGTTTCAAAACACTGGGAGAAATTCTTATCTCTTGTTAGAAATAGGGGAAGGAGGCATTAAGAAAGCTTATGCCAGCTCTTTCAATCTCATATGAAGAGTAAATAATCTGGAGATTTACTATTAAACTCAAGATTATGTTATTCACTAAGTGATTCTTGCAAGAACTAGCCAATTCTTCCCAGCAAGGCTACAGCTACACAATGGGTTACTTAAGCTGACCTGTTCTAACGCATCAGCCTTATTCCTTTCCTCTTTATTTTCATGGCGCTATTTTAGAGCCTCACCCTCCCTCACTAGTCAAAATAAAATAAAACCAAAAAAAAAACCAAACCAAAAATGCCTTTTATGAAGCCAAATTTTTGGGAGAATAGAAATGGTCAGAAATTAACTATGTGCCAGGTTACAAATCCAGGCAACACGTTCTGCTGGACCATATGAAATAAAGACATTTGCCAAAAGGCTGGAGTACACTGATGTAGTGTCAAACTCATTAATGTTAGAGTAGCACTGAAGATGGATATCGGCATGTTCAACATTGTATTAGCAGCATCCATTATTCAATAAATTATTAAATTAATAGACAGATAGTGACAATGGGCATATGTCCTCATTTAATTAATTAATGAGAAAGAACTCAACTTATGGTCATCTTATGTCTATAGATTTAATAATTTATAGAATAATAATTTATTGATTTCCCACTATTTCTACAGGAGATGGAATTCTATTTCAATAACCATCCATTCTTGTCAGAAGCTGTTATTACCAGGCATTCCAGTGCCTATACACGCACTAATTGCAAGATGGACCAATCCTTCTGCAGCTCCATTCTAAAAGCTGGGACTGGAATGCATTACAAAAACACCAAACCAAACCCCCAAAAAAAACAACAAAAAAAAAAAAAAAAAAAGAAAGAAACCAACACTGAAATAGCCTCTGAAGAGCAGCCACAAAATTGACCTCTATGGAAATGAATGGATGAAGGGAGTAAACGGTGTTATGTTCCATCAGTTTGAACAGAACTCATTTAGCCCTTGTGGATTAATTGAGCTTTTCTAATTGAATAAAGTGCAGATTAAAAAAAAATAAATATTTTTATAGGCATTATTGAGAGCAGAATTAAAGCTCTTTTCCAATTAAAAACAGTCTTCTTTTTTCCAGTCCTGTGTCTTACGTTGCAACATATTTTTACATGGCATCAAACACACAAATTGGGAAATACTTGGTGCAATTATTTATCTATAATAGCCATTTTCCTACTTCTCAATTTTACTGTTCAAGTTATGATAAGTTCTCTCAAGACAAATGACACCTCTCTCATCTTCCTCTTTACAGAGAAATCTAAAAAGATAGTTAAAATTTATGATGTTTTTCATTTAATTACACATTTTGGCTGATCTATTTTGGGCTGTATAAAGAGATACGGTTTTGCTGGTGGCCAGTTTCAGTCTACTTGCATGAATCTCTAAGGACAAAATGGGCTGGAGAAGTAAATGTAAAGGTCGGTTTTCTGTCCAAAGATACATTACATCCAGAAATAACATTCAAAGCATGTCTCTGAAGTGAAGTTTCCTCAGAAAGAGGATCCCAAGTCATTTTGAAACTTTAAAAAGCAGAAAAAAGGAAGAAGGGTGGATCAGTGCTATATAATATTTGGAGGACAGGTGTAGGACTAACAAAGGAAGAGAAGCATGGCATGGCTAAGGGATATACTGAACAAGACAATGCAGTTTAGATGGACCATTTTTATGATTCCCCTTGAAGTGGTTAATGAAAATGTTGGTGGAATTTATAATGAACGTACGTCCTGGCCTAAATAATCTGGATTGTGGTCCATTAAGAGACAGACTTCTGTGTTAAGCTCTGCAGGCCAGTTAGAAAGCGGCCAACAAGAGCACAAGCAGCTTTATGACGTTTCTCTTCATTGCAACTCATTTCTGAGTAACAAATGCTGCTGAAGCTGAAGTTAACTACAGAAAGCTCAACAGAGTTATTAAAAGCTTGACGGTAGAACCGAAACTCTCCAGAGCATGGAAGGCTCAATGAAAAACATTTGAATGCTGCCTCTCTCTTTGTCTGCAAGCAGTGGGTGAAACCAGACAAAAAAAGAAAGGGAGTGGTGTTATTTTGACAACAGTTGACTCTGAAGCACTTGATGATTTTAACAGCTTCCAGTTAAGTTGGCAGAAGAAGCTGTATTGAACCTGTATTACAGAAATTTGAAGAGAACTGCATTTCATGTAAAAGGAAAGGTGAGACACACGTGTTTTCATATGGAAAATACAGAGTACAAAAGCCTATCTTGCAATTTTGCAGGTCTTAACTGAGTTCTTTGTAAGAAACCAGATGAATTTGGAATAAAACAACTGTGCTGGAAGACCCAGAATCAGGTTTTGGCAGTCCCAACTGAAATTAGGTTTGTAATAGCAGTCATTTAAAGTGAACTGAAGTTTCTGTATTAGTCTAGTCACAGTGCTCTGACACAATGTTTTGACACTGTCACAGTGATGGAGAACTCGAAATAGTACAGGAAAACATCCTAAGGAAGAAAGGCATTGAAAGCTTTTACCAAAAGAGTCAGCTTTTCTCAAATAATCTCTCTCCCCCAGCCTGTGAATAGTGATCAGTGGCAAACAACAGAAGCCATGGCAATACTGCACATTTAGGGGAGAAAAAAAATCTACCATACAACAACGGCAGTAAAACAGATGGCTTAAGTGGTCAAGAAATAGTACAGTATGCAAACAGTGGACCAAGTGGACACGATAACTGGGGACTTACAATACAAGAGCTGTTCACAGGAGCAAAGAAAATGGTTCGGTAGAAGATGAATAACAAAGAATGCCTCTGTTAATTTCAAATCAAGAAGGGTTTCCAATGTGATTCATGTAGCAAATGAGACAGTATTTGTAAAAACTACAGGTAGGAAGGAATGAGCATGTAGAAAAGCAGAAGGGAATGTAAGAAGCAGCATGCCACTCCCCTAGAGAAAACTAGGGCTGAATATATCCAATATCTGCCTAAACAATATTATCGCAACAGAGTTAAGCACTACTGGAGAGACTGCCCCAAACCCATAGAACTTTAAGGTCCTATTTCCCACGACTGGAAAGCCCTCTGCAGAACAAAGGACAGAAGTTTCCCAGCTTTCCAGGTCACTAGGAAAATTCATTTATATCGTAAGTCCCAAATAAGGGGGAAAGCAGTTAAACATTGGATCACACAGGGCTCGACAGCTTCCCCCCCAGAGTCCATTAAAAATTTTACTGCTTTGTACTTAGTAGGCTTGATTTTATTGAGAGACAACCAACTTCTATTGAAAGGTATACTGAGGAAATCGCGCCTAGTTTAGAAGGATACGAATTGAATTTGCAAGCAGTTTGTGTTAAGCCACTAAGTCACTGATATTGGTAGCACCACAAGAAAAACAAAGGTAACTGAAGAAAAAAATGAACAAAAGTAGGTGTCGACTTGTTGCAAGTGTTGATTGAGAGAAAAACCCACAACACACCCCCATCCCCATAGCTCCCAACCCCTCCATCCTCAAGGGAAGGAAAAGTGGCAAAACTAAAAAACAGGTGAAAAGAACAAAAAAAAAAAAGGAAACAAAAAAAGCTGAACCAGCTATTAAAATAAAGAGCTCAGGAGTTTCCTTGGAGTAGTATTGTCCCTCTCTATAGGCAAAGAAATAATTGTGCATCTCAGACCTGGTTTCACTATCATTGCTACAGTTCAATGACCATGAATTTATGCAGAAGGTTTAGACGTGTCCCTCAGCTATCCATTATTACCCATCTGAAGCACTGACAGAAAACAGTTTCAAAACAGATGAGAGTTTTATAAAAAGGCTGCAGAAGGCAAACTCTACCATATATTTAGGTCACACAGAGCAATAATAAAATGCTGGTTGGCCTCTGCTGACATTCTCTTCTCCAAAATGGCTTGCGTTAGATGTTCACATCACAGTCCCTAAAGATAGGAAACAGAAAATACCGAGAAAAAAATCCCAGTTGGATTTGGGGTCCCAGAAATGGCCACAGCATTCTCAGCTACTCTGTAAAGAGTAATGGTCAAAACCGCAAGTGGAAGTAAAAGAGAAAGCCTTTGGGAGCTGCGATATTTTCATCCCAGCCCTACATAGCAAAAAGACATTTTTTTTCCCAAATTCCAACAACAGACAGAAATGGACAAAAAGCTGACTTGTCCTAGGCAAACAGCAACCACAGCAGGCTGGGCCAGAATAGTCTTAATGCTTCTTCGCAGTACAGTAGGTTGTATTTTAAGAGAGACTCCCAAGCCTGTGAAAGCACACAGCATCTCAGGAAACAGTCAAACTTTCATCATGAGTTTTCTGAATACAAAAGTTAAAAACACTGGACTTTCTGTATCGTGTTCTGTTTGGCAGGGAAAGGAAAACTCATATTTTCAGGAGTACGCTACCTGGAAAGACCCATGTGCAGACCCAGGCGACGCCACAATGCATGGTGAAAAGCTGATCTGAATAAAGCTGGCTTCTGAGAGAGGCACCAGCAGAGCTTTGGGCTCCATTTCAGGAAAATAAAGTACAATTTACCTCTGGTGAAGAAACCACTTAAAGACATGCTTAAGAAGTGATTTGTTCTAATGACTTCACAGCGGTTTAAAGCAAGATTTAAGTAATTTCTGGCTTAAGAATAGAAAAAAAAACCCAACCTAGCAAAAATCTTTCTATGCTCACAGCACCATACATGTTCAAGTAGCAGAGTTACAGCAGCTAAATGTTGGGCTCTCACTCCCTTTAGCAGCTGTAAACACGCACACTAGTTGATAGAGGTGAATATTATTGCTTCTTTCTCATTCCTCTGTGTTTTGGTTTCGGGGGGGGGGGGGGGGGGTTTGTTCACTACTGGACACATGACTTGGGAGTTTTAAGGAGAAAGAAACATGCTCAGAAATGTTTAAAGGACATTTCAATTAGGTTTAAGTGTGTAACACTAATCCTTACCTTGTTAAAACCTTGTTATTCAAGGCTGTCAGCAATAATATGAAAAACACACACACAAGTTATAAAGTATTCAGCAAGGGGCTTTTTAAGAAAAAAAAACCCTAATAGTAAAACCCAAACTAATTAACTTTCCTTGTAAGTAGTAGCGTACATCCTGTATTATTAACTACACAATTAAAATATTTAAAGTGGTTTTTACTAATTTTAGTTTGGTGAAACTGCAAGATTTGTGGTACTTCCAGCATTGTGAACATCATGGGGTAACTCCCCGACAGACATCTGGAAACAACCATCATACAGTTATCAGAAAGTTTTCTTCTCTTTATGAAGAGAAGGGTAAAATTTCCAGAGATGCCTGTACTAGTTAATACCAGAAGTATAAGTCCTACCTGGAAAAGGAGGTTAGCTGCTCATAAGGTCATACTGATGCTCAAAATCTTTCATGACCAACAAACTCACTTTACACTCCATTGCCATGGCAGAGGTCAGCCCCTTCTGCATGTCTCAAGTAACAGTTCTGTGGCATATTCAGCAGAAAAGCTCACACACACGCAAGACCCAGCGGCTCCTGTGAGCTCATCCATTTGAGTACTAACTCAATTTTCAGTCTTCATTTAAGCCAAGAAACCACTACACAAAGCAGCATATACTCCTTGCTCTAACTATATGGGGCACTGACCTTCAGCAGAAGAGTGTCAAACAGCCATAGCGAGGTTTAACCTAAGTTTCTGCACTGCTTTCATCATGCCACGACTGCTTTACCAGCAAAAGAATGCCAATAGATGTTCTTGGTGCGGATGCCAGTTTAGTGACCAGTCTGTGTCTCTTCCCTCCCAGTAGCTACAGCATTCCAGAAGAACAGAGCAGTACAAATATCGCTAAACCAGGATACAGGTATATAACCCCTGTTGTGTGGGTGTAAATAGGAGGAACAAGTTCCTGCTGAACACCATACCTTCCTATCAATGCAAGGGCATACACACTGGGTAAAGGAAAGGTTAATCTCAGGTGATTTTTAATACTGGTGTCGATTACTTCATACAAAGTGAAATAATCTCCCCACCAGCTGCACCAGACACACTCTTGAGAGATGCTTCTCAGACAAAATCTAGCAGAAGACATGGACAACTTTTGCTAAACAAGAAATGTGTTTCACTGAATGTTTTCCAAGCAGATGTGGCAAGTAACTGAAAAGTCACTAGCAATTCTGTTTGCATATCTCAGCATTATAATCCAGCTCCTAGTCTGAAAAAGCAATCTGAAACAAAGACAGTGCACCGCTATTTTGTTCTGACTGTACAAGCACACATAACATCCTAAATTCCAACCAGCACTGATCCTTCCATGGTTCATGATTTCTTCTATTTCTTCTGTTACAATGACAATACTTACAGGATAGGTCTAATTTCTGCCTGAAACCTGATTTTTTTTTTCCCCCTAAAAAAAGACGGTGTGGGAGAAGGAAACAGGTCTTATTACCTGAACTTCGGCTGTATTCAGTTCCCAAACAGAATTGAGCTTAAGAATTTAGACAGGAAAGATTATGAAGGCAACAAAGATAAGTATAAACCTCAGAGCTGTAGAGTGGAGCTCACTCAGAACTAGAAGCACAAAGCTCTACAGAGAATTAAACTATGCAAAATGAGGTGTTCCTACATGAGCTACACAGTGAAGAGTGGACATGTTTCATATAAAGGCTACAAAAAGGGAGGAAAAATGGGGTAAAAAATAATGTATTGCTCATTATTGGCACCTCCAGAAGCCTGGGGAACATTTGTATTCTTTGAATGGATTCGTATTTAGTCACTCAAGAAAGCATCCTGTAATAACCTGAAGATGGAGGAAGAAGATATCTGACAGGTAAGACCAGAACATGTCAGGAACGTAACAAAGGTGATGAGAACTTTAAAAAGGATCTAATAGGCTTTTTGTAAAGTACAGAATACCCAGGAGAGAAAACCCCCAAGTAGAATTTGAAGTTTTTACTTCCTCTGCATCTTTAAAATATAAAATGGGAAGGGAAAACTCATACTCTGGACATGTCATGTAATTGATAGCTCAGGATGAATAAACTCAGCAGAGAATCTTCCTACTCACACAGCTGGTCACTAGCACTGTCAACAGCTCAGGCCACTCCTGGCTGAACAAAACAAAAAACTCCAGCCATCTTAAAAACACAAAAACTAATAAAATGTTTTAATTCCAAACTTCTAGTCACACTCCTGCTACAAACCAAACAGATCCTGCGTTTGCTATCTACAACCGAAACAATGCGGATGCTGTGTGAATCCTGAATGACAGAGACACAAAACCCGATGCAACATACCATGACAAGCTACTGCCAAAACATGGAAGAGCCTTTGTATAAAAAAAAAAAATCATGATTAAGGAAAATGAGTCACCTGTGGGAAGCCACACACGGAATGGTTTTAGACAGACATGTGATGACTGCTGAAATCTCTCCACAAATAATTATGAAGGATTAGCTGCAGAATTGTTATTCTGTTTGCAGGTAAATGTTTTCGAAGACACTAAGACTTGCACAATGTATTACTATCCCAGCAATGTAACTATTAAATTCAAATGACATATTGCTGTTACTGGGAAATACGATATAGACTCAGTATAGTTTATAGCTATACATTCAGCCTAGAAACAAGTAAACAGTTGAGCTTTTGTTAAGAGGCACAAAGGGGCACAAAGACTACGAATGAAACTGTGAAATTTGGTTTGGATGATGTGCACAGAATGTTTATAAAATCCTAATTTACTTCTATATCTCTCCGTGTGTCTATATACACACAGGCATAGGGTAGCATCAAAAGTAACTGAATGATTGATGAAAAACTTTAAAGACATAGCTGTGAAATCCCTGAGAAAAGCGACTCTTCAGTCTCCATGCCTTCACTTCCCAAACTCCTGTTACCTGTTATTGATCTCACACAGGAAAGTGAGCAGCACGTGGCCAAATTTCCAAATCATGATTTATCCGTCCATTCCACACCATTTTTTCCTCTTCAGTTTCTGTCTTGCCCATCCTCCAGGCCCTATCGCTTTGAAGAGCCCTCAAGATATAAAGCTACCAAGGTTCAAGAATTATCCCTTCACTACTCTACTCATGGGGATATGGTGCTTTAAGCTAACTTACACCACCTAGTGCAAAACTCTTTTATTTTGCCTGAAAAAGGAAGAATATCAACAATGCTAGTTACTGCTTCTTGGACCATGTGCACAACACCCTCAAAATACCTTTACCTGATTTATGATGATGGAAACCTTTCATATCACCAACTCAAGATGCCGCAATTAGCTACAAAGAGAGGCTGTAGGTTGAGTATTTCTAGGCCTGGGATTCCTTCGACCTAATGTCTTCAAAACAGTGCATAGGAGGGGTGTATTGTTGAGGGAGGCCTTTGCTGTCCCTCTCGTTAATTGGGCCACTGTTCAAGTGACTGGAAAACTGCTGCTTGTAGTTTAAAGTGGGCATTCAAATATGACTTTTTATTTAAATCAAAATATACTTGCAGTGGAGAAAGACATCAAAACACAGAGTGCTGGACAGAGCTGACTAGGGTAGTAGTATCACTCCTACTCATCAGAGATTGAGAACGGAGGAGGCAGGATCCTAAGGTGGTCAGACTGCTAGACTTACAAAATACAGGCCCTGGCAGCTTTACAAGCAAAATGACCACTGAAAGAACATTGATAATTTTATCTTTTGCTGCTTCTAACTCATACCAGAACACACAGAGAGCCAAAACCAAACAAATGACCAGCGAGAAAGTCACAGAATACTCTGGATCTGAGCAGATGACCACAGTTTTTATGACGTGGCAGAGACACTTCCCCACTCTCAGACAAGCTGCTAGATTCTCAGAGTAACCTAGTCACAGAGAAAAATCATTGCTATGAACAAACACCTAAGCCCATCCTAGCACTTGCATAAAAGAGACACTAACAAAATCAACCTTAAGTGTTCCAGAATCAGTTCAATAATGTTCTGTTATTCTTTCCAAACAATTCTTTTTATACCTGCGCATATTGCTTCCCAGCTTGGTCTTAGTCAGAATACAGCACCTGCTTCTTCACGCACTCCTAGACCTATAATTTGCATGCTCTAAGCTTTCTAGTCTTTTCTTGGAGCAGAGGTTAATCTTCCTGAGAGGCTGTTTAATTTTGCTTGAGAAAGCTCTTCATTTCACAAAAGTGTTACATGGAACCCCTTTGAAATCAAGTGGTGATGCTCAGAGCACACTGCATTTGACCTATAGAAAAATCTGAGGAATATTAAAAAGAAAAAAGAAACTTAAGAAAAAGCTTATATATTTTTGCTTTTTAGGTCAGTAGTGCTCAAAATGTCAAAACCTATTGCTGTCTTGGTTTCAGCTGGGATAGAGTTAATTTTCTTCCCAGTAGGTTGTATAGTGCTGCGTTCTGGTTTTAGTATGAGAATACTGTTGATAACACACCGATGTTTTTATTTACTGCTGAACAATACTTCTGTCTGGCTGGGGGTACACAAGGAGTTGGGAGGGGATGCAGCTGGGACAGCTGACCCCAACTGCCCACATGGATATTCCAGATCATATGGTGCCATGTCAAGCATGGGGAAAGCTGGCCAAGGGCCACTGCTTGGGAGCTGGTTAGGCATCGGTCATTAGCGTGGTGAGCAATCACATCGTGCATCACTTGTTTTATATATTTTAATTCTTTAATCATTATCATCATCACTGTTACTTCCCTTCCTTTCTGTCCTATTAAACTGTCTTTATCTCAACTCACGAGTTTTAGCTTTTTTTTTTTCCAGATTCTCTCCCCCATTCCACTTGGAAAGGGGGGTGAGCAAATACCTTTGTTGTGTCTAGCTGCTTGACGGGTTAAACCGTGACAATTGGTTATTGCTACAGAAGAGCTGACACACAATGGATCTAGGTAAAGCCCTACTGATTTTTCCAAACATAAATAGATGCAGTATTACAAGCAGCTTTTTTGTTTGTTTTTGTAGCTCATTTCCCTACATACATACATACATAGTATAAGAACCCAGCTTGTGAATATAATGTTCATAAACATCAGTGGTTCATTTAGTGAGCAGGTGGCTATTGCTCTGGTCTGTGGATCCTGGGGAAATACACATTAACCCTTCTGAATTTGAATAAGGCAGGACAAGATACCAGCTTAATACAAGCCAGGACTAAATTCACAGAGCTTCTGAAGGTGTTGAGTATTAGCTGGATAAAACAAGTCCTCACCTTTTGTTTCATTTTGGAGATTATGGTTGTCTACCTTAGCTGAGTGATTGGCAGCACAAAGCATCAAATATCACGTGAGTAAAAAGGATGGTGAAGGCATGTTACCTAATTAAGCCCCTGAGCACTGCATAGCAAGGATGTTACCAACCAGCCAGACAAGACCGGCCAAAAGGGGAATGCCATGTGGTAAGAAACCAGAGTGGCTTTCTCATCTGCTGCAGGAAAGGGTATTAACGGAATAGCAAAGAAGCAGACCTGAGCCAATTGGATACTATTTATGGAGCTGAATGGGAGACATCAAACCTTAATGAATCAGTTTCCTGGGTTGCTTGCAGACTTAGGAGAACTTCCACTTCACCTTCTACTTCCATAAGGAGGAAGGCTGCACCACTGGTTTAGTACGTAACAAAAGCAGAGATACTAACATGCCAAACATGTCAAAGGCCTTATCCGAGGTGATTACTGTAGCTAACCTTTCACCCACCCTTGCCTAGGCCTAAAGAGCCCCAAAATGAGCTATTGAACAGATAACTTGTAAAAAGGAAGCGTATAAGAATTTGTAATAGAACATGGAAGACACATATACATATTTGTATTCAACAGGATCTACTACAAACATAGCTCTTCAAAATCTTTTAAATCCATTTAAAAAATCACATGAAAGCTCTTACAAATATATTATCTTTACTCCCTTAACGTATGGGTAAGAGACTAAAGAGCCTAACATCCAGATAAACTGACACAGAAACAGCTGACTGGCAAGCTCACACCTGGTTTCTTGAATTCTTTGTGCTGGGGTGTGGGGGGGGGAATCCCTAGCTACCTGATAAGCATAGAGAGAGATGAAGTTCAGCTCACAAGGCACCAGTTCACAGGTTTCTATTCTCTTTCACTAAAGGAAAAACATTACCATCATAATGTGTGTCTGAAAGATTTCCACTATCAGAGAGTACAACCTGCAGATACAATCAGTATAAACCCAAGCTCCCTATATATTTGAACATGAGATGTATTTTGGCAGTGGAAGATAGCCAGCGAATTTTGGATTATGCTTTAAGGGGTTTATGCAAACTGATTTCTCACGGGAGACAGTTTATTTGTGGAGCAAATGTAATGTAGGCAAACAAAACTCAAGCATCTTATTTTCCTCTTTCTGTACCTGCAGGGCTATATAGTGCACGGGAAACAGAGGCAAAACGCTGAGGGGAGGTAAGACATAAATACAACCAAAATTGCTAGTGCATCTGACGAACAGCCCTCCTCCCACCCCTGCAAAGCAGAAGCGGTCCCAAACTCCATCTGAACTAAAATCACATGAGATTCTTTATTCCATGTGAAGCACAAAGCACATGTTAGCACTAAATCATTTCTATGAAATCTCGACTATATAATTCATTCTATACGACCTCCTCCTCTGGAGATTTTTATTTCATTAATAAAAAACAAAACTCTTGTTAAACAAAAAATTTACACTGTTCAGCACTTCCACTTAAATAATGCCTTGGTCTTAAAGAAGGCAGCCTCATCAGTTTAATGATGTCTGTTGATTACTTTCCATTAAAATGGACCAAAAAATATGGCTTTGAAAGTGGCAATTTAACCTTTGAATTAAAATACACCTTCCTTTTTTTCTCTGTCTTGCTCTATTCCCTCTCCTTTTGGATATTTATTATGCAGCTCCTTTCTGCTCTGCTCTGAAAGCTTTTAGCAAGGAATAATCTGGTGAAAAGCAAACCCTGGTTTCGATCCCAACAGGAAGCAGCCCAGGAGCATGAGGGGACTGGTGACAAATGGTCCCACTGCCTCAGCTCTCCATCTTATGTGTACACACGGTAAACAGAAGGGAATACCGTCACAGCAATTTCTAAACCGAAGAGAGGTTGTTAGTGCTACCTTTTGGACCTCTGCTGCTCCTGCAGACCAGCTGTCCTTATGGCAACCACTTCCATCGGAGACAAGCAGCTCGGTACTGCTCTCTGCTGCTTGTCTCGGCTTTTGCAGCAGCAGTTTTAAAACGCTTTGGAAAGAGAAATTCGGGAGGTGTGGAGAAAGAAAGAGAAGAGGCTGATCACTTCAAGTGCTTCATTCTATCGTTAAATTCAGCTCCAGCCTTCTTCCCATTCTCTCCTTCTCCCACACTTACGTAAGACTTGCTTTCTGTACTATATCCCCTTTGAATTTTAGAGAGGAAAACCCCCTTCACTTTTCAAAGTTCGGTGCCTGATCTCCTGCGTAGTTCAAACTATCTTGCATTCACCTTTTCAAAGAAGAATGCACACTACAAAGAACACACGAGGCATCCTTTGTCACTGCCACACATTCGCACACTGCGTCTGACTGCAAAAGCTCAAGCCGCTTTTAAAGCAAATGAAAATACTAGGGCAATGGGGTGTGGGGGAACAACAGCTCCCTAAAGAGCAGGGAACATTTGTAAACAAAGCTGGAAAACACAGCTGGCTCATTCCTGCTTCTTAGCATGCTTTAGCTAAATAACCTCGGGCTCTGTCAGCCACTGTGGTCTAAGAAAATGTTAAAGAAGCTGCAGTGAGTCTTGCAGTAGGTCTGCAAACACAACCACACAACTGCCAGCACAGAGCAGTGATACAAGAGGAGATAACGCGAACAGCGCAGGGCTCTCGGTCTCATCTTACCTACTACTGGGGAAACTACCATGGCAGAGCTGGCAAACTTGCTCAGCCCCACTTCAAAAGCCTCTGAACAACCTATTTTGTCTGGAGCAGTAGTTAAGACAGCACATCGTATAGAGCCATAAAGAGCAAAAGAATGGAAGCTAGTGCCTTGCCTACTAATAGAGGTCTGCGGCTTTAGCAGGCAGCAGTAGAAAACTTACGTCAAACGCCCCACCTATCACTGAAGCAGGCAGTTCATCTGTTAAATGATTTACAGCTATTAACAACACACAAGAGTACAATATGCTGGAAACTTGTCGAGCAAACATGTGAGAAAGGGTTTTGAAAATGAGACATATGCATATTGAGCCTAATACGCTTTAATAGCAAGTGTCAGAAAATGTCAAGAAGGTTGCTGAATATTGCAGGTCATCCTCTTCCTCTAGACATATCCACTCTGAAGTGTTCCTATCAGTGGCTTCAGTATTGTCTCAGCTGGAAGGAAGGCAGCCCCAATAATGCAGTAGTTTGAACTCCCCCTCCCCAGTGTGCTTCCTGAGGAGCCTGACCTTTTTAGCCAGGGAGCTGCAGGCAACCAAGACATCAGGGAATTTACAGGCCATAAGAGGAGGCTAAAACCTTGGGTAGCGAGGATCATTTTAAAGCAATCAGACTTAAAACCTTTAGTTTCAGATGCAGCCCTTTGACCTGTGTGAAATCCCTGCCCGTGATACAGGGACATCATGTTTTATTTCTACTCAGAACATACAACCTCATTAAAGTGGGACTCACACAAGAACACGCAAGTTAATTATAACAGGAATCACACAACTGTGCAACACTTGCTACCACATATGGCTTGCTGGCTGCAGTCAGTCCTTGCTGAGACTTCCAGATCCCAGTAAGATGAGAACAGCAAGCAACAGTAAACTGAGAAACACTCCTTCCCAAATGACTGCATTCTGCTAAGAAAGCAAAAAACCCAAAACCAGTACCACTACATTTTAGGCTGAAAGCCTGTGATGTCAAGGATTTTAGACTTAGTAAACAGTTCATAAGCAGTACTGGATTTACATCCTTATCGTGCAAGGGTGATGCAACAGTGATGGACTAGGACAGATTGGATTTCTCAGGTAGATTTGTATTTTGCACTGATGCAGGTTTCAGCTCAAGTACCTGAGACACTTCCACTTTGTTATGAGGGAGCGGGATTAGTCTCACATACCGATTTCAAATTCTACTTCCAGCTTTCCTGTTGTTATTACAGGTGGCTATGAAATGTGCTTTCTGGATGTGAGTGGATACAGCCTAGTCCATTCAGTCCCTCTTGATAGGCAACTTTTACTGCTTCAGTGCTTAGGGAACGAAGGGGACCTCGTTATTGCTTTAATTTTGCACTTAGTATCAACATTCATATTTCCACGCTTATAACAAGAACAAAATAACACCAAGAAAATTAAGACATGCTGCAAAGGGACAGCCCTTTGGCTTTAATTTAGACATGTTGGTTTTATCATCACTCAAACTGGAAACCTAAATATTATAAGAAAGCCATCAAACATGGTTCCTATTACATAGAAATAGGTAACCTATCTAACAACGGAAGCACCGTTCAGTATCTCAGTGACAGTGTTCAGATGATGGTGTCCCACCATTCACGACCGAGTATGAAAATGACTCCTCACCTTAGAATTCACCTCACCTAAAGCCAGCAGAAGTTTAGTATGACACTGCCACGGGCAAAAGCTTAAGTAAGTCGCATGTAAAGGAAAAACAAGAGAAACTGTTAAGCCCTTGTGCAGACCTCCAGAAAAAGCAGTTTTGTAGAATCCAGGAGTGGTAAAGGTGGGCTGAGGGGGAGATCAATCTGAAACAGTTTGGAGATCACCAGCTCCCCTGTGGGAACATTCATTCAGATGAAGCAGACATGCAGGGCCAACAACGAAAATTATTAGAGAGAGTGATTCATTTCCTCTTTTTCCTTTTTAGTACCATCTGGCAGCGTGAATACCAGACTAGAAGCAAAAAATGCAGTTGTGTTCAGCCTGACAAAAGCTGGCTAACAAGGACTGTTTTCAGCAAGACAGAGAGCTGAAAGCATGTATCTTACACTGACTTCGTGACCACAAGGAACCCCCAGATTTCTTCCTGACAAGCAGCCCATATGGTACCCTGGTGAGTGACTTTAAACAGCAAGCCACTGAATGATTAAGGACTTGTAAAACACTCCACGTATTCGTGGGCTTTGTATAAACTGCATCAATTTATTTCTAACACGTTACAAATAGAAATGTTATTTCTAACGTATTACAAATAGCTGTTGAACGCTGAAAACAATTTTTTTAGAAGAAGCAAAACTCAAAAAGGAAATAGGGCGTCCCACAGACAACTTTTAGAACCACATCCAAATGACTGCAGAGACGGGTCTTTATTCCTTCTGTAATGCTGGCCCCACACAAGCCACCTCACCCTCCTAAAGTTGCACATGCATCCATACATAGGAATTGCAATGCTTCCTTTCGTAAAGCCCTCCTATATCTGCAGGCGAAAGCTGGATGCTGGATCCATAAGGCAACAAGAACGAAGACCTCTCCTCACAGAAAAGTCCATGCTGGCTTAAATTTCACATATCAGGTGAACTGAGCTCTGAGCACTGTCCTACTGGTCTGACAGAAATTAGATTTAAAATACCCTAAAGGTGCTTCATTACTTCACAGCCATGACTCACCTTGGCTGTTTCCCAGACATATGGGTAAAAGAATATGTTAGCTTTCAATAAAGGGATCCCTTTCTCGTCCCAGAAAAGGAGGAGAAAAGGGGTTGTTGCTGAGCCATCCTACACCCTGCTGCCAAGGGTTGCAGTACCAGGTCCCTGGAAGTCCACAGGGAGCCCAGTCATTTTCCCATTTAAGCAGCTCCAAGCATTCATTCATTCATACATTCATTCATTCATTCATTCGTTCGTTCATTCATTCCTGTTTGAAGGCTGTTAGAAACAAAGAACTAGCCCTAGAACCCTTCATTGCTAGGAAGAAAGCATTAGCCGAGAACATTCTTTTCTCCCCATTCAGTTTTCACATTAGACTCTGATCTGGACTAGCAGCCTGCCCTCCACCACTAACTTGATACATCATAAGCTAATAAACCTTGTTCTTGAAAAAGCCTCCATTCCTACAGTATACATCTTAAATTGATACACAATATGACACACACTGCCAGCCTGGGGAGGAAGAATTTGCTGTGCCCTTGACTAGCTGACAGAACAGAGGGAGCTGCTTGCAGCAGCCCTGAAGCACTAAACCAATAGGAGGAACCTCGGAGAGCACACAAACAGATCTTCACAGCTCCGTGTAGGTGTTAGATACACAAAGGAATTCATTAATACTAGTGGAATAGATGTTAACTTTCAATCATTTCAACTGCCAGGCTCTTTAGGAGGGCTTCCATAAAAGTTTCAAAGCAACCCAAGCAGATCACACCATTTCAAGGGTCTTTAAAGCAGTTCTAAACTTTGGAGATGACTACAGTTCTAACACAAAATACTCAGGCTTTTAAATGACACAGATATACCTACCTATTGCATCATTTACAAAGCAAAGCACTTAAAGCCCAAGCAGTGAATATTAAAGGACATAATAAATATTACATTGCCTACGTAAGAAACATACATTATTCATATATTATTCACATTTACATAAAAGGAATGCATTTTGCATCATTACAGAATAACCTTAACTATGACTTGTGGATTTTCTCAATACATTTGTTGTACTAGTTTTAGTTTCTAAATATTTTATATTAAGTGCTACATGGGAAATACTATCATTCGTTAACTTTACCAACTGACAATTTTAATTAGTTTTTCCAGAGAAGATCACTGAACATACAGTTTCATAAAGTGTATAACAGTGTTGATTTATGGAAAAATTATGCATCTTGATTTGCATTTGGGAATGATTAAAGTATTATTAAAGTGTAGTTACATCTTTTAAGTTTGCATTGGGATTACACTTGAAGGTTAGTTATGAAAATAAGCTTTTCATCCATCAAAATCCCCGACTCTGCATTTGAGCTATCAATCAGTTGTAAAGCGATCTGTAATATTCCTCCCAGTCTGCAACCAGATCAGAGAACCGTATGCTCAAACACAAAGGTTCTTTCCTTCCAAGTAGTCACGCATGTGTTTACAGTTGCTATGTAAAACAGACCCACAGGGCTCAATATGTGGATCAATATGTGGATTAAGACTGATGTGGGCAGATGAAACTTGCTTCTTAGTAAGAACAGGAAAGTAGGATAAAAAGGGATGTCCATGGTCATCTTTCTTCATGCTTACAGGAGTACAGAATATTTGTGCATTGAATATATCATGCAGATGCTATAAAGTTGATGAAGTTGTTTAGTGTTCATCTGTTTAATTCTCACTCCTTCTGTTGCCTAACTATTTCAAGACACTAATATCATTTGGCTGTTCCACTCCTTCTAATACAGATTGGATGACGTGCAAAATTTGCAGACAAGTAAACATTCATCTTTTAATTACTTTAAATGCTTTATTGCCCTAATGAGACAAAAAGAACCTACTAATTTAAATATGCGTCAAAATACTTGGAGGATTATGGTCGCATCTTACTCCTTAGAAACAAATGCAGAACCATACTAACTGACTATCAATGCTTGAAGCCAAAACCCAAGATTTATCTTCACTTTTGGTTAATCAAGCTCTAGATCCAGCCTCTCTTGGGAAAGTACACCAAACATTTATCAGCCTTATTTCAACACAGCACCTACAGCAGTAGCCCTTTTTAGTGCAATAATTGTAGTAACATGTAGTTTCTGGCAGTAGATATTTTGCTCACACTCTGTCATGTAAGTCTTTACAAAAGTCTGTCCATACTGAAGCCATAGCTCCCTTTTTGATCCTCATTTATTTTTGTTTGCTGGTGGGAAATATGAGCGCAAGACAGGAAGCAGAAGGGGAAAAAAATTCAACTAAAGGACAGCAAGAATGCTTTGAATGAAAGGTGTGAAAATACGCAAGTCAATACGTGAAAAACCTATCCATTTCTTTATTGTGACTATATCAGAAAACTGTAGCTTCTGCTTGGCAAAATCATTAAATCAGTTATTCTTTCCTTTATCATTACAGATTACGGTGACATGACTTAGGTACGGTATGAGGAGAGATCTAATTATCAACTGATGAGTCATGCTATACAATTTTAGTTGTAATCAGTCATGTTCTAAAAGGAGTCCAAGTTACATGCTAGTAATTACCTACTGTGGAGGGAAAGATGAGATGATTTATTTTTCAAACTGGCTGTGCCATCTGATGCATTCACAAAAAGGCTACAAAAAAGAATTAAGAGTCTAACAAAATATTTACAAAACATGAAAAATACCTACATTTCTATAGGTATCACAACTCCAGATCTAACTCCTGAATGGTAAAGGTCAGCTAGCAATCCACCATTTCATACATGAATCTAGACTGTCTTTCCCCATTACATCACTTTAGATTTTACATTGAATTTAATCTGCAACGTTACCGCCCAGTCTTGCACTCTCAGAAAGTCTTTCAGCCATTCTTCAGTTTACCCTTGTCCTGACAAACCTTTGTGTCGTCATCACCACTGCTCATTCCCTTTTCTGTGTCTTCTATGAATATTTTCACCACCACAGGACTCAACAGCCAGCCATGCAGAACTGCACTGACCATTTTCTGCCAGACTTTAACTGATTATCTATCCATGATTATTTATGCAATGCCAGGCTGGTTTCCTTAAAAGCCTTTGCTGAAAGACAGTTAAAGTGGGACGTATTAATGCATTCATTCTTACGCATGTTTGCTAGTCCCTTCCAAGGAGGCCAGTGGGCTTATAAAGCAGAACTTCCCTTTAAAGAAGTCATGATGACTCCTCTCAAATCGGTCATGTTTTTTCATGTTTATATGCATGATTTATCATTTCCACTAATTAGCCTGGGACAACGATTGAGCTTAGAGGCTCCCTACACTGCAGTGAAGACTGGCTGTCAAATCTGTCACTTTTCAATCTTCAGGTACCAAAGAATTTCAAGTCTTCTCAGTACTGCTAGGAACTCATATAATTCATCTGGCAGTAACCTGACATTGCTAATACCACCTGATTCTAGCAACCTGTTAGTGCTTGCTTTCCCTTAAACTGGTTGCTTCAGACTTCTGTCCTTTGATGATTCTCCCAGCCTGAGCCTCTGTAGAGGGCTCTGACATCTGACAAAGGCATCAAAGGAAAAAAGTTCCAAAGAAAACAGACCACAACTAAAAAGAGTAAGTCTAAATACTCTGGTCAGGTCATGCAGCCTGGTACAGCCACCTCATTCGTTTGCTCTGCTTAAGACTTCTTGTGCTACCTCAGACAAATACTGGCTGTTATGCATCACGCTATCCTCTACCTACCAGCTGGTAGTGATAGAACGGCTCCAAACACCTTGGGTCATCTATACATTGTAACAGTTGTTTAAAGACTTTTCTTGTAAGCTTAGCGTCTCTTGACTTGGTAATGTGTGTTGGGTTATAACCTGGAGCCCTGCCGGAGCAAAGCAACTGGATTTGCCAAGGAAACAGCCACAAGCAGAAAACAATTTACCAGCAAGGCAGCCTGGAGACACAGCCTGGAGACAAGGGGCTTTGTCAACTCAAGCACAGCTCTCAACAGAAGCATAAACGTATGTTTCAGACACCTCTATTAGGCTGAATCCTGCCAATGGGGATGTTTTTCTCCTTTTGAGACTATAAATAGAGTCTATTTGGCTCACTGCCTAACTTCCAGATGATTATTATTATTAGGACAGATGAATTCTAACTTTTGTGATTCAGATTCTCCTTCATAAAGCATGGGGATCAGAGTCCTGCCCTGTACCTCAGGGGGAAAAACACATTAAATATTTCAAAACACTGATACAGCACTTGGAACAGAACTCTCGAAATTAATGCCTTCTAGGGAACTCAGAGAGATTTCAGAGCAATTAGTTTTGTTAATTGCTGTATTTTGCAATTTTGTGCACATTTCAAGTAGTTTCTACTTCAGCTCAGCTGAAGACCATTTTAACTTCTCTAAGCCATCTTAGACAAGAACTTTGCTCTCAAAACTAGGCTGAAAACGCTATGGAAGTAGGTTGTTTGGGTACTCTGGCATTTCATACCGATTGTACACCATTTTACACCAGACGATCATAAAAAGAATGTGTGCGACAAAATGCTACAGCAGGTTTTTCACTGTCAGAAAAGTTTTAGTTGGAGGCTCAGGCTGGTTTTTAGTTTATCGTCTCAATTTGATCATCTGTAATAAAGTTAACGCAGAGTTTATAAAATAGGTATTATTATGTACTTAATGGCCCATAACAACTTCCATAGAGAATTCATATTTCGCAGATTGTTGACTTGATAGATTGTGACAGCTCTTCTGAAGATGTTCTGGTCTACTGGGTCATTACAGATAGCATGCACAGTCAGTAAATCTGTGTCCAAAATACCCTAGTAACATTTTGCTCCAAACAGTTAAGTGAATGGGATCAAAGTCAAGTCAAAATATTTATTTTATATTTAAAAGACAAACCAGCATCAGGCACACAACAGACTCTTTGCTAGCAAAAGCCTGAAAAAGTCACGTTAGACAAATGTTTTTATGTACGCCCTGCTGAAACAAGCAGACACGTCAGAAGACGGATGAAGAAATAGGCCCTGTCTCAAAGAGCTTATGCTTTAAAGCCTTACGCTGCAAAGATTTCCCTTTTTGTTTTAAATCTGTCTGGATTTCAATTACTACGCAATATCTAATCCCAGCCCTGAAGGCCACATCTAACCTTCCTCCTGGGAACTGTCCACTGTTTTCACAGAAGTTGTGCGCACAGGCACCTGTTTCTTCTTGTATGATTTCAGACCAGTTTTAGGAAGCAGAGGACAATGTGTACATTTTAACGGCTCTGTGAGTCTTTTGTTAAAATGAACATTATTGATGCCCACTCTAGCATCCAGAAATTGGCTGAAACAAGGCTCTCCCTTTTTCCCTTCAACTTCACATTAAAATAAATTAAATAATTCTTTCAGCTGCCTTCCCATCTTGTCGAAAGTGAACAATCTAAACTAGAAGCCATTTATTACATTAAGATATAATGAAAACACTGAGATCTTGAATTACAGTGCTGTGAGCGGCACCACTAAGCCAGTGGCTTAAATGTCATAAACTCAATTGATACTTGAAGATTAGATACACAAGGAACAGCCCACAACAGAAGCATGCAAACAAAGCACCAGACAAAAAGGCATGGGAGGAGGGAACATATCACTAAAACAGTAAATAAACAGTAGCATGTGAACAAGAGGGTAACATTTGGACACAAGCAGGCTTAGATTCAGGAAAGTGAAGATTTTACCCATGGCCTAGGGCTGCTACTGATTTTTTCAGAGCAGCCCTCCAGCATCCCCTCCTGAAGAGCAAATCACTCTAGAGGCAGCTTACCAACCTCTCACCAATGCTTAAAAAGAGGGTGATTCTAAGCCAGGTGCTGCTTGGGAGTAGAGGAAGGCTAGAGGAACAGAAACCCTGTTAACAATAAAAATGGCAACAAAGAGCAGCGGAAATTGAAGACTGATATGTAACGAACAGCACAGAAATACAAAGGTCAACTCTTCAGCAGCAGAGGAGAGCATGTCTTCTGTCTGAAGACAGCTGCTGTCTCTCCTAATGAAGACCTACCATGGCACAAAGAGAATGGAAGGTTTGGTATTTTTAATTTAATGTTGGAAAGTTACCAGCTAAACTACAATTAGTTCAAATTAAAGTCACTAGCAAACATCTGCTGTGCCCTTCATTCACAGCTGGACCTCTGGTAGCAACATCCAGCTGACGAGCATCCTTACTTTTACACAAAATTCAGTGCTGTGACCAGCACCTTTCTTTCCCTGCATTTAAAAAACAAAGCTGAAAAGCAGACACCACCGTGCAGGCACTACATGCTGGCAATAAAACAACATCCTGCATGTAGACCTGAGAAGACAGAGATGCTTCCTAGAGCCCTAAGTGAGTTCACCGAGTTCCTCTTCTTGTTTAGGGTGTTTCTATTTTGTAGACAACAAAAGGAAACATCATGCTTTTACAAATCAGTAACATGGCTCACTAAGCTTTATCATAATGATGGGAAAAAATATCAACCAATCCCTAGTCTTCATTTTTGGTATTATTAATCATATACTTTTGATACCATACCACATTTTATTTAAGACAACATGTATACAGACAGGACCTAGCTAGGGAGGTAGAAAGATCAGAAGAAACAAGTTCTCTGAGCCATTACTAACTTGAAAATACCAGGTTTTAGCTGTCTCTTCCTTTCCTCCTCTTTGAGAATAAGGAAATAAGGATGCACCAAGCTTTCAGATTAGAAGTAGAGACAGAGTAGAACGTACTTCTTCTGTATTCTTTTAGATAGGATAATGGTCTGGTAATAGATAACAGCCTGAGGTGTTGCAATGGCTGATTGGCATACAGCTAATTTTCTCCATGCTTCACCAAAATCCCACTTGTGTTGTCTTCCCCACTCCCGGCAGAGATCCTGGACTAATGCTTATTTTCCTGGACCACTGAGCTGAATCTTATAGTGCCTGGTAGAAAGGCCAGTCAAGTGCTCACTTGGGGAAGCAGCTGAACTCGGCCACCACATTTCCCAGCAGATGTTCAGGGCTGGACGTGGTGACTTCCCTCCTGCTGAACGGAGCTTGCAGCGCGTGGGATTCAGCGACATAAACTGATGAGTCCCATCACAGCCATTTGGGACAGTATGCCAAGAGGGAGGGGATTCATCTGCAGAAAATTATTCATACAACAGTCTTCTCCTTGTTTCTCTTAAGGGTGCCCCATGGCTGGAGTTTATGTTTCTGAAAGGTGCTTATTACTCTGAATTTATTGTATAGAAAAGGGGCTGCGTAGTCTGTGGGTTGGTGACTGACTACTGACCATCACTATTACCTTGAAAGAGTGCTCTTTAGGAAAAGCAATAGCTCATATCTGTATGTGAACTGTTGATCCTGATTGGTCTCATTTTACTGTCTCTGTGGGAAAATCCCAGCTGCAGATTAACCACAAGCTCAGATGCACTGTCCGTTTCCACATGCCATCTTGACTCATTTTGCTAGAGCCAGGTTTCTAACCTGACATTTTTTGAGCAATAAAGCTCTGGACATGTTATCAGTACGTATCACACCTACGTCAGTCAGTCCTTCCCTCACTTGTCAGTGCGGTCAGACTGCACCACTTCCCCTCCCTGCTGCCATCCACGTTTCCACGAAGGGCCTCGTCCCTGGTATAACAGTGTCACTAACAGGCCAGAGCTGAGAAGGACAGCGGGATGGCCAATATTGTGTCTGGTTTCTGTAGCTCTTTCTGCTGGTGTTAATGGATCAACACCTTTTCCCTGGTACCACAGAAACTTCTGAAAGCCTCTTCCTTTTCTTCCTAAATCAGCTATGGCAAAAAGCATTTTTAACTTAAAAAGATAATCTCATTTTTCAAGACCACTCCGACTCACAAAAGGCTGCTTTTAGACATGTTTCCCCGCAATAAATAAGAAGCCTAGAAACTACTGAAGCACGTTCTCTTTTATTCATATTTTATTCAGTATAGCTTGTTCCTGTCAAGATTCCCTATATCTACTATTTGAGGCTTTCCTTCCCAGGCAGAAAGCCTGTTACAGCATTTATAAGACAGGAAGATAAACATTTGTTAGGCATGCAGACAAGTCAATTAAATTCATTACCACAGCCTCCCCCAAAACTCTTCAAGCAATGGTCCTCTTATCTCTGCAGGTTGCCACTAGACTTCTTTTGAACAAACATCTGCCCCTTCCTCATAAGAAAAATGGGTCATTTAGTATTTGATTAGCAAATACATTCCACAGTTGCGCACATTTTAAAACAGAAATAATACTGTGAATATCAGTATTGATTTCAAGAAGGTTTGTGCTGCATTATTCTTGAATTCATACCATGTGTCTCACAATAGAAAGAATTCATTATCTCTTGGGAAAGGGCAAGTAAAAGCCCTTTATTTGGGAGAAGACAGGAGACAGGATTAAATAGCCCTCTCTTTTTTTCCCCCTCTGATAAAATCCACTTTATTTTAGAGTAAGATTCTGGCACCAATTATGCTTTTTTAGCATCTTAATAATAAAGGTAAACTCTATGCTCACTGTCTGAACATACACAACATCTAAGGGCTTGTCAGAATGAGAAGGAAATAAATCTGATTGCTAAACAATAGCATTGCTTTATCTTGCTCTGGTTTTATGTTTTGGAGAAGAAAGGTCTCAGAAGAGCATCAGATAGTAAAATCTATTTACAACAATTACATACTATTTTTGTGAACTTCTGAGGATTTGGGGGTCTTTTTGTTGTTGCTGTTTTCCTTAATTTGCCCCAAACTTTTCATGTCTGCAGAGCCTTCAACACTGTAGGACTGTAAAGAGTAAAGAAAGAAAGACAGAATAGGGGAAAGCAGGATTTTTTGTTTTCAAAGAGAGAAAAAAGATGTGCAGGGCTGGCTGTTGGTGGTTGTTGTTATCAAAAGCTTTCCCCTTTAAAAGCTGCTTGCAGAATGTAGATGCTCATGGCTTACTATAACTGATCTTCTGTTGCCAGAATAACACCTAGAGGAGGGAAAGCTCTGTGGCAGAGATGGAAAGCCATGCAAAAAGGTGCTGGAGAACCACCAGCATGAAAACGAGCACTTCATATGAAAACAAACAGTGACGTTCTGCATGGATTGTAGGATTGTCTTCTGGCTCAGGCACTAGGCTGGAACTCAGAAAACCCTGGTTTGGTTTCCAGTTTTGTCATAGTCCTTCTCTGACATTGAGCTTGGGAGTTTGTCAGTTAAACTCAGCCTTTCTATCAGAGAGCAATAGTGCTACGCTCAACAGTATTTCATCTATTTCGACTGCAAGCTTTCCGAGGCAGGAACCGGCTCCTGCTGTGTGGTTGCACAATGGCTTTAGCGCACTTGGGCTTCTCAGCTAGGGCCTTTAAACCCTAATAAGAAGGATAAGGCTGATTGAGGAGATGGGCTTTTTATTGCAGTTGTCAGTTGTGCTTGATTACTTCAGATTGGGCATTGCTCTTCTGCTAATTTAATGTGAAATACAGAATACTGAGGTATGCTCAGGAACGTGGGAAGTACAGACTTTACATAACTACCTGAAAGGAGGTTTTAGTGTAGTCTCTTCTTCCAGGTAACAAGAGATTGGACAAAAGGAAATGGAATCAAATTGTGCCAGGGAAGGTTTAGATTAGATATGAGGAAAAATTTCTTCACCAAAAGGGCTGTCAAGCATTGGAACAGGCTTGCCCAGGGTAGCGGCGGAGTCACCATCCCTGGAGGTACTGGAAAGGTATGTAAGATATGGCACATATGGACATGGATTAGTGGTAGACTCAGCGGTGCTAGATTTACAATTGGACTCTACAATTTTAAAGGTCTTTTCTAACCTAAATGATTCTACGATTCCATGATTCTATGTTTACTTTTCTTTTGTCTAGTTTGAAATCTGGTTTACCCTTGTGTCAATTCAGTGAACCTCCAGAAGCATCCAAATCCCCTCCTGAGACTGCAGCTCAGAAAAACAGCAAGTTCACCAGAAAGCTGTAGATGCTAAAGAGATTAAAACGAACAGTGTACTGCTACTTGGAGTTAAAGCTCTGTGACCAGTAGTATCCATTTAAACTGATTACAGCTTGCTTTCACTTCTTGTGAGCTGTAGGGGAAAGATTGTCTTCCCTCACAGGGAAGGCTGTGGGACTGGGAGGAAGACAACTAAGAGGAAGGCTGCTTGCCCACAGTCAGGTGCAGCCTTCTGCAGCAGAGGGGGAAGGTTCCTGCCACAGAGAGCAGATGGAATCTGCTTGGGTTATGGGGACAGTCTTGTAGGGGGATAGGCAAAAGCCAGCCAAGAGTAAGAAAAGAAAGCCTGAAGGGAGCTTGAAGGGGAACCTGAGGAGAGGAGGAGGAGGCTGATGAAATAACCTGGGAGGCAGCGAGGTGGCTGGGGTGTGAGAAGGAAAATCACCCTTGGGATCCAGAGGGAGTTGAACAAAGCTTTTTTACCTGAAGGTTACTGAATGCTGCTATGTTGGGAATCAGCCTGAAAGAAAGACTCACTCCACCAGAACAAAAAAGAGTAGGGGACACTTGTTTACAAACCTATTTCAAATTGGTTTTAAACTGAACTTCTCCTGTACTGAAAAGAATTCAGTTAGGATGCTGGATGTCTACAATGTACAATCATGCTAAACTCCGTGTTCTGAGATTCAAAGCCCTTTTCACTGCTTAGGGTGCTCATTTTAAAGAAATGATTCAAAGAAGCACCTATAGCCCCCCACAAACTCAGGACCCAGGAGGAGCTGTTGTGTCAAAATTGTGATCTAGGGTATTCAAGTCATTTTGACTTTTTTAAGAATAATAATAATTTTAAAAGTAATCTGTAGAGTTAGATTACCTTTTGGAAAAATGGCAAAAATCAACAAAAGAGCCAACCATATCGGACACAAAGAGCTAAGTCATCTGCTCATCAATTCAGGTAAAATTCTCATTATTGAAACCACGAATAGCATTCACCTTCCTTTACTTTTGGAAACGTTTTAGAGGTTTATTTTTTAGCTTTTTAGTCAGTACTTATCTGGGATTTGGGAGCCACACAATTAATTGAGAGGGTTTGAACTTGTACCTTGCATCTCCCAGGAGTGTGCCCACAACCATTATACTGAGGTGGTTTTCTCTTGTTTCCCGCTGTTACTTTTCCAGTTCGTGTAAAATACTTTAAAAGTCATTGAGAGGGAAAGAAATAACCAGACACAGAGAAAAGCAGCTTTCCTGAGTCTAAAGAATGGGACATGTAGCTATAAGGATACTCAACTCTAGAAGCCTGTGAAAAGCTAGGGCAATTAGTTGAAACGTGAGCACTTCGGATTCTGATTCCTTGTGGACTGAATTTGATACAGTGATTACACCATAAGAAACTTCATTGAAAGGAGAATCTCAACACCATCTTTTTCAAAGGGGTCCACATTTTGCATTTCTCACATTAAAAAAAAAAGGAAAAAAAGAGGAAAAACTAGATGCTGCTACTGGAAACAATAGCATCGTGAACAGTAAATCTAGTGAAGGCCAATATTCAAGATTTATGAGAAGCAGACAGGGTCGCTTGACTTGTTCAGCTTGGAGAAGAGAAAGCTGAAGGGTGACCTCATTGCAGTGGACAACTTCCTCAAGGAGGGCAGCAGAGCGGGAGGGAGGTGCTGATCCCCTTTCTCTGGTGACCAGCATTAGAACATGAAGCTGCATCAGGGGAAGTTCACACTGGACGTTAGGAAAAAATTCCTCACTGCCAGGGTGATTCATCACTGGAACAGGCTCCCCAGGAAAGTGGGGCGCAACACCAAGCCTCTCAGAGTTCAAGCAGCATCTTGATGATGCTCTTAGTCTGATGGTTGAGTTTTAGGTAGTCTTCCAAGGAGCAGAGAGTTGGTCATGACGATCCTAGTGGACACCTTCCAATTTGAGATATTCTGTGATTCTATGATCTATACCGTCTTTAAAATTTTATGTTCAATAGTTTGCTACTTCATGCTACGCAATTACATCTATTAATTACATTCAGCTTATTAATAAGAAGATTAAAATTATTTCCAGATCCATGCAATAAGTGGGTCATTTGTCTTGGCAGATGAACTACTGGATAAGATAGGAGGATCAATAATTCAATTCTTCACAATATGGGTATCAAAACAAGATTAAACCTTTTGGACAATTAATCTGGGTCTTTAAGTTTCTACAGAGTAGAAAGATTCTGTGGATTCTGTAGAGATTAGAGGACAGAGCAATGACTGAGTGTGATGGGGAATTAAAGAACCATTTCACATTAAAATTTCCATGGAACAGAATATAAAAACAAATGATTAACTCCAACAATATGTCTCAAATTGTGATATAATTCAGTGGAAAGGGTTTTGGTGTGGGTTTTTTTGGTGGGGGGGAGGGAAGGAAGGAGGGGAAGGTTGGGGTTTGTTTGCTTTTGTTTTTTTTTTTTTGTTCTGTTTGGGGGGGGTATTGTTTTGTTTGGGTTTTGGTGTGGGATTTTTACTGTTTTATTCTGTTACTATTATGACAGATGAGGGGAGGGAGGAGGAAATTGGAGAAACAAGGAAGCACAAATGATTAGCACAATGTAAACACGGTTTTACATAACAAAATTAGGAGAAAAAGGGGCACTATCTTTCAGAGATCCTATGGAGAGCCTAATTGAGCTACTTACATTCAATTTGTGAAGGAAAATAAAAGGAAGAAAAAGATCTGTTGGAATGTTAGAAATAAATTTTACAGAAACTCAAAAACATAACAGATTGCCCTTTGTAGTTCTATACTCAGGACACAGTAATCCCCTCTTTCCACAAACTGAGAACTAGCTTGAGGCTATCAGACCATGAAAACAGTAGAAATAATGCTCCCTTTCTGGCCAGCTCTGGTGAGCACAGCATCTTCTGGAGAGAGGAGGAACTAAGACAACATAGAAACACCAATCTGACAAACGGATTTGATGACATTACAACGTGACAATACTTTAAGTTTACCCATAAAGCAAACTTACGCTTCATCCTTTAAATTACACTCCTATAGACCGAAGGGTCTATATCATATAGAATATCAGGAGGATCAGAGGCTTCCTTATGCAGTCCGTACCAGAAGGTTAACTGAATTTGTTTGGACTGTATGCAGTTTCTTTCTGTCTTAGGACAACATTCTTCAATAATCAGGAAGGATTAATGAACTTTTATTACTACAAAAACCTGTCAGCTGGATGCCACTTAGAGGAAACTGCTTTATCAAAAATAGACATTTAAAGACCATTTCAAGTATGGTTACCAATCTTAAAAGAGTTTCAGAAATGAACCATTTTATCCCAAAATACTGTGACCAGAACTGTCTGCTGTTCTGAAATACTACCTAGTGGAACTCGACTCTCTCCAGTAAAAGTCATAAAAGCATAGCATAGCTCACACATACTTCTTGGGGATCTGCGCTATTTTTCCAGTGACACGCTCTGGATGAGAGCTACTGATATTCCAAGTGATCAAAATGCTCATGCTTTTACAGAAAGATGGAAGGAACACATACTAGTGCTTAGAAGAGCCTCTGTACAGATCTGCAAACAGGTAATTTTTCAGCTTGGCTTTTTTATTTTTAATGAAAAGAATTAATCATTGTAATGCCTAAAAGTCTGGAAGTTCAGCACTCACAATAAAATTTACTTTAAAATATTTCTATTACCCTCAGGAAGACTGGGGACATTTATTTTTTTTTACAGTACCAGATATCCAGCATGTATTTATTTTGTTTAGACAGATACACATATCAAGTAACTGTTTATTAAAGGCATAAGCAGTCTGTTAATGGCTGGCAATACAAAGGAACCGTAACTGCACAACAAGAAATCCTGCACAGAGTTACAGCTCAGCCTCAGTAATACAAACACAAGACACACACAAAACTGCTGCAGAATAAAATAGAGAAAAAAAAAAAAACACTAAACTCATGCTCTTTTTTGAACAGACAAACAGCAAAGCCCTGGTTCAGTGCAGGTCTGTCCCTCCACATCAGCTGTTGGAGGGCTGGAGATCCCCAGACTGCCTCTGGAAAGGTGCATGAGACAAAGTACACCACTAGTCCACCTTACAGAAGAAGTCCCTTTTTTCCCCAGGCTCCTGTACACATAAGGTTGCTTTCCTGTACACCTTAGGTAGCTTTCTGGTTTTGAAGCACATAACTCTCCAATCATTACAACTAGTCGGAAAAATATTGACAACATAATTTTATGAAATGATGTATTTCTAGCTCTAAATAGTTTTGGGTTTTTTTTCAGAATACTCAGTAATTCTCGAAGTTATCATATACTTTTCTCAAAAAGTGAAAAGACAACAAACTCACACCCTACAAATGCAGCCTTACTAATAACAGTGATTCAGAGCCAACGGAATGCTGCTAAAAAAGCAGGATTCTTCCTTCCCTTTCAGCAGCAATACCACGATGGATACTGCTTTTCAGGAAGACACTGTAATAAACCAGCTTTACTCCTCACTAAGGCAATGAAAGAGGGTTCACAGAAATACCCAAGAAAATCAAAGTGAATTCCCTAAGAGGCACAGAATCACTCACATGTTAAAATGTGTGCATTTGCATTTATACAGGGGCTTCCATCTGGGATGGGTACATTTCATTCCTACCTAGCCCACAGCTGGTAGGAATTTCGCTTGGCCTGGCTTTCCATTTGTGCCAAGATGCATACCAGTCTACAGAGGCAAATTCAGACATATTAAATGTGAAGCCATCAGAACACACCAAAAATGCCAACAGCACAGCTCTAAAAAAAATGGTATTAAAGGAGATTATCAAAACCCAGGCTCCAAGTTCCCCTGTACAGGGTTAATTTACAGGAGGCACCCTGTAGTCCCATAATATTATGGGATTAATGGAAAATTCCTTTCCTTCTCCACAAGACAAGGTATTTGGGACGGACAAAACGCAGTTTCTGTAATGCTACTTGACACACGGAGGGTGGGTCTGGCTCTCTGATTGCGGAGCTGACTGCAACCCGAGATCCCAGCACCAGGAATGGCTGTGAAGTTTTACCAGAACGGCAAGGATCCGGGGTGCTGCCCGGGAGGAGGTCACTGCTGTTGGAAGCCAGAGGTCTCCTAGAGAGGAAGCTGACTGATGCTTAGATGAAACCATCTTCCTAAAATCCAGCCCAGACTTTTATCAGCTCCTTGCTTCCCACATTCCTCCCTTACAAAGCCGATTCTACTGTTCAGGATTATGCTCCCATAGTCCAAGAAAAGTAATTAGCGACATGACGTATTTTGAGTTAGCATTTGCAGAAAGCAAAAGAGAGAACTTCCCTCCACACTGAATGATAATCCAGAGAAAGAAAAAAAACTAGAAACTAAAAAGTTAGGTAATTTAAAGACTCAAAATGTTAAGATGCCCTTTGTAACACGTATCTCATGTGTGCAAATCATAATGTCAAGCAATAGTCAGCTGCTCAGTGGTAACAGCTTTTGTTGGTTTTATTCACTATCTACAGATTTGATAGCATGTTTAATTATTGCCTATTTTCTCTAATTAAATGCTACTCTGAAAACGATGCCGTTTTGGTGGAACCGTCTCTCTCTGTTTCAATGACACACGCGTCAGGAATGTTTTGCAGGCCCAAAGAAAATTTTGCAGTAAACTTAAACAAAAGAAACTCTAAACCCCAACTCCAGATAGTGAGGCAGACCTCACGGCAGCCACTGGTTAGGCCACTCTGCTGTGCCCAGACCATGGACTTGGCTGTAGGTACTGCATCCCCAGCCACTGGGCAATCCCTGATGCTTTGCTCTCCAGTAAACGACAGCTAACTGTAGCGTTCTACGTATTTTTGGACTATGCCAATACTGAAATCTATTGAAACCGGACATGCACTCAAAAAGAAGAAACTTGAGTGTGTCAATCACTAAAAATAAATCAGCAAAGAAACCAATGATCTCCCTAGTATTTCCTGCCTATACAGCTGGTTAATCCTTTCGAACTTACATGTGTTGACTTCACAATGCTGTCTAATGCATTCTCTCTTTTTGTGAAAACCTAACACACATGAAACGGACAGTAAGTTTTGTGGGACCTGGCTCAAAGCTCTGAGCTTTCCTACTGTTTGGGAAGAAGCACAACTGCCAGGATGGAGCAACATATTTTACTTTACCTTTTAAAACAAAAGCAGACACAGCAAGACAATTAAAGTAACTTTCACAGTGAGGATATAGTTAAAATGTTTGAATCGCGTTTGTACTGAACTGCCAGATTTCTAGCACGGCAAATTCACATCCAGCACACTGAGAAAAAAAAGCAGCAACATCAGTGATAGGAAAACCTTTTAAGACATGGCCTCACTCCTAAGCCTGGAGAAGTACCTTCTGTGTGAAAAGAGAGAAGAAACATTCAGCGACTAGTTCTGGTTGCCAAAAAAGTAGCCCACAAACTCTTTGTATAGAATGCCAACAGGGTTCACATTACTGTCCATTTAGATCCTTTATTTGTATGCAGCATACTAGGGACTGAATGGAGAGCACATTCTCTTTCACATAGGTGACAAACAGCCATCAGTAATGACATGATGTTCCCTCCCACCTGTTCTAGCTTCTAAACATGACCGTCTGCTGAAAGACTGGCCTCCAGCAGCAGTTCTCTGAGCTATGTCATTCCTTCACAGCCTTCGATTTATAGTCAAGTCATGAACATGACGCTTTTGTTAGCTTTTCATTTTCACCTTCTGCTTTTTGCATTAACCCTGTAACAAAAACCGTCATTGCAGTAGGCACTGTAGAAATCGGGAAAATTAATAAATAGTTGGAATAATATCTAAATACTCTCCCCTATCAGGATGAGTACATTTCTGCATTTGTGTTATGTGGAACAGCTGACAGTAGAAATAGTTGTAATAGATCACTTTGACAACTTTAGATTTACATAATGGCTTCATCCACTTTGTAGATTGGGTTTGTGTACATTCTCTCTGCCTGTAAAACATGCCTATTAGCTTTACGATACTTGCTTTGAATGGTATATGTTGCTACATAAACTATACTTTTCTGCAGTCTATAGCTTTAAACATGTTTAAGAGACATGTATTAGTATGTTTATATGTTATGTGCAAAGTGAATTTATGTTCCTGCACCACACATGCACCTTTTCAGTGATTTTATCACACTTTCATTCAATCCACACAAGCTTTTAATTCACGCAAGCTGACTTTTTATTCTTTTGATACTCTCAACCCCTTTTCAGATTTAGAGAACATCATTAGCACCAAATAAAGACATTGTAGAACTATGCCTAGAAAGCTGATACCTTTTTTAGTCTGCTCACCAGGTATTTATAAAAAACAAAACAAAACCAACCTAGGGTTAAGCTCATTCTAGTTCCAGTCCAATTCCATGGATACAAAGAGCAAAAACAGCAGAAGAGACTAAAAAGGGCCAAACACATTAGAATCCCTGCAACAAACACAAACACTGTGAAGGAGGCCATGCTGCTGCCTTCTGAGGCCTTCTCATTTGGGAGGATGTGCAGGACAGGGCTCCAACAGCCTGGGCTGCGTAGATTCTGCTCAGTGTTCAGACAGAGAAATTCAATACCACTAAAATTCTAGATACGAGTGGTGTATAACTTAGGAATGGGGCTTGCACACCTTCCCAGAAGGATATGAGGCAATGAAGAAGCCCAGTTCCAGTAGTGGGGGGGGGGGGGTGTCTTAAAAGAATATTTCTGCTTCAACATCACCCAAACTGAATCCCAGTTCAGGGACCGCCTGCCAAGTCATCACTTAAGGTTGGGTACTCACAATCCCCAGTCAGTGCTCTTCAGTCTCACAGGATGGGTAACTCTGGGAGAAGCCCACCAGGGGAACTCTCCCGGGTCCACGTCAGTGGGATTTCAGCGCACACCTCCAAGACAGTTCAGTGAGCCTTTGAACCATCTCTCACATTCTCCTACAAATGTCTTAGTTGATGCAGTTCTGTCAGATTTGCTGCAGCTACAGGACCTGGGGAACATACCCTGCTGTGCGTCCTGGAAACCTGAGCATCCGTCTCTGACAAAACAACCTGAATTTGCAGTCTATGGAAAGTTCTAAACAGTGAAGTTTCCCACGCACTGGGAATTCTACTTCTTGGACGGGAATAATATTTTATCATTTACTACACATGCATATCACTGAGGAATTAAAGTGATTTCTCCATTTTGACTACTATCTTACATGTCTATTTCTGCCAAGGCAAATCTATTTTTTACTTTAAAAACTGAAGGACTTTATAATACTACTGGATAACGTAAGCATCTGACTATCTTTCATGTTTTTCCCATTGGTACTTCAAAAAGGTGGAAAAATGCTACCATTTTTAATCCCCACCTTAAGAGCAAGTTCCATAAGGCAAAACAGGAAGGCTGTCACAAGGAGAACAACTGAAGATGGTCAATTTTGAAGTCAAATTGTTTAGATCAAGATATTTAAACTCTGACAATGCTGTATCACCTTAAACATTATGCTAAATTACGAGTATGAGATCATGTACGGGCTGTTGTTGCTTTGTACAGTTTGAGGCATGTGATTAATTTGCAAATCGACAGAGGTGCTCTAAGATAATTAGAGCCTCGGACAATCCTTAGTTTGAATATATTAGCGCTTCTTTTTTTTTTGCAAGGTGGAATATATTGCCATCATTGAATTAAACCACAAGCAAAGTCTGCCAGCAATAACTGTAGTTAATAGCTTTAAACAGTAGCTGTAATTTACTTGATTTTGTAACGTAAGCTTGCAAATAAAACAAACCTACAATTAGCTGTCGTTTTGTAACTCATTTTTTTTCAAAATAGGGTAAACACATAAGTTATAAATGTTCCCAGTTGTCAAGGTAGATGTTCCAGCCCCATTAACGCAAGTTGTTTCTCCTTATCACACAGCTTCTTAGACTTCAGCTGCACCCTCACACAAATGCTTACATATGGAAATACACGCATATCTTTAGTCAATGATGAATTGCAAGTTGTGGGGTTTTTTAACCAAATATTGGTTGTAATCATATTTGTCGGTATCTAGTCAGCCTCCCATTTAAAGTTGTCCTGATTCTGCTTGATTCTGCTTTGGTGCTACCCGTGAAATAAATGTTTCATCACTAACCTCACAGGGGGATTCTATGGAGCCACATGGCTGCAAATGAAAAAGTAATCATGAAGAGTTAAATAAAAAGAAAAGAAATCCGAATAATCCAAATGCACAATGAACTTGGCAGCACACACTCTGGCCTCTCAAAAACCCTAAGGGATGGCTGTGCTATTAACTGCAAAACACCAGTGAGTCCTTCTTTGTTCAGTCTGCCATTTCTTGTAATTGAATTAGGATGTGCATTTTTCATGCTTAATGTTCCCAGGTAACTATGCATTCTCCAAATACTTACCTGTTGACATATTTTCTCTAAAGAATGACGCTGTTTGGCCTGTTCCCATTTCATCAAAACAGATCTTCAAGTAGTTAAAACCTGTCGAGCTCAGCAGGCCATGCCACCTTTTAGCTTCCTTAAGCACATCACACTTGCTGTATGATGGAGAATCTTCGAGCAGCAGCGAGACCCAACAAATAACTCATTGTTTCAAGTTCTTTGCCGAACTAAAAATAAATAACCCTTAAAAGGTGATGATTTTTGTCACCTTTGTTTTGTTACTTACAACGAATGGCAACTCCTGAGCTGGATAACTGTAACTAAACCCAAAAGTTACACTTCAGGGAAAAAAAAAAAAAAAGAGCTTATGTTTTCTTGAATGGATTTTTTTTTTGTAGCAAACGACTGACCTGCTCTTTTATTTCTTTTTCACCCTACAAAGCGCGATTCCTGGAACTGGTGGGAAGAGTAACTACAGCAACTAACAGGACTTGAGCTTTCATAAGGTAAAAGAGGGTTGGCTGCTCCTCCACTTCGCTAAAATCTCAAATCACTTCAAAGAGTAAGAACAAAACAGGAAAAGAAAAGATGGTGAGGGAATGGGGGGAATCAAGGCATGAGCTGCAAAGTAATCAAACTACTTAAGTGAGAAGCAATGAGAATGTTTTAGGAAAGTGACATTGCTAATCCCATCTTCCATTTCAGACTTATGCTTTTATATCCAGATTACTGTGCACAGCAAGCTGTCTCGGCTCCTGGGTTTTCCCTTTGTCTCTGCTATGACTATTACGACAGACAGTCCTTCCAGCCGTTCCTACTCTCTACTGTGTTGTCTCCCTCATGCACTTGCTGTTTCTCTTTCTGCCTTTCATTATTTGCTCAGGCTTTCAATCCCTCTGTGACAACATTCCCAGAACAAAGGCTGCCATTACATTTATCTCTATTTATCCTCCTTTGATGCTGAACTGAATTTTGTTCTGCTAGCATGAAGAAAGTTAGATTTGGCATCATCTTCATCATCTCTATTTTACTTAAATCACCCTGAATACAACTGTAATTTATTTCCTAAATTTATCAAAGCCCTTTACAACCAAAAACTTTTCACCAGACCCTTCCACTTTTATTTTTCCAGTGAGGAAAATGAGCTACATGCAGGTATGTTTGCATCCAAAATGCTTATAGGCATTTTTCTCTTGTACCTTGAGAGCCCCCTAGGAGGTGCAGAGTGGCCAATTAGCCAGCTGTGTATATAGTTAAGGAAGAAAAGAAGTTCACATAATAAAGCTAAATTATGTTTTGTTTCTTTTCTTACTTTTCACAGAAATAAAAAAATAGTAACAAAAATCCCACCACAGGTAGGAATCATTCTTAAAGACAAACTGCTCAGAAAAAGCATCAGAAGGCTGAAGACGGATCAGGTTATAAACCACTTTGGTCAGTCCATCGCCGTAACAACTCCACCTCCTAGAGCCATTAACCGTCATTGTATTTTAGATTGAGCTACCTGCAGATTGGCACTAACTGAGAAAGGTGTCTTGCAAAGATAGTGCAAATGCAACAGAACTAGATTATTTCTGATTTCCTGTGAAGCTGATTCAGTGACAAGAAACTCTGAAATCTTCCAGAGTGTGGCACTGGCAGGATATATTTATCCCTCCCTCTAACTTCTCATGAAATCAGAAAGCCATTATATCTCAGAATGCTCTAGTCCCATCAGGGCCATCCATACTGTACCCACTTCACAGCAGACATTCACATAACTTTAACAAAATAGTAGTTAATTATGACTCACCATGCTTTCGGAGCAATAAAATAGTGTTTACCCCCTTTTATAGAAGAGTATATTGAGACTAAGCTAAATCATTTGTCCAAAATCATCGCTGGTACGAATCCAAAATTCTACACGGCTTATGACATTGACCACTGCACACATGCACAGTAGCTGAGCAGGCCTGTGCTACCAAACTCACAGGGAACCTATGCAACGGCATCACAAGAGCTTTGATCACTAAAGTGACAAGGGGAAAGACTATTGTGTCCCAGTGGCAGTGCCCTCTACTGGGACTGGAATAACTATTACCTTCCCAAATGTACTACCAAAGCAAACCGGGCCAGCAGGAGTTCACAAGGAAACCATGGAAAAGTATAAGGAAGAGCTCACAGAGAAGAGAAATGACATATGCATTGAACTGCATGTGACACACATGTCACAACACAGTCAAGATGATCACTGTGCCATTGTTCAACCTCCCAATGAACAAGGAGACAGCAGGAAGTATAGAGGATGCTATCTAAAGTTTGTTTCTGCAAAAGCTACATATTTGAGCGTGGAAAAAGGCCTTCTCTCTTGAGAAGTCCTTCTTGAGGACTAGCTACCAGCTACTCAGCGTTCAAAGATGATCTCACTGAATAAAGCTCTGTGTTCTACTCCCCTTTTCTTGGCAGTGAAAAATGAAAACCCAGCTGTCATGGTTTAAACCCAGTCAGGTAATTCGTTCACTCACTTCCCCCCTTTCTTGCCCTCCCCCTGCTCTCCCAGCCCTTCCGGCTAACTCCCAGTTACATCCTGGGCATGACGTGCTGTGGTATGGAATACCTCTTTGGTCACTTTGGGTCAGGTGTCCTGTCTCTGCTTCCTCCTGGCTTCCCCTCCTCCCTGGCAGAGCATGAGGCTCACAAAGTCCTTGGCCAAACCAAAACATCCTTGTTATCAGCTCTGTTCCCGAGCTGAAAGTCAAAACACAGCACTGCACCAGCTACCAAGAAGGAGAAAAAAATGACTGCTACTGCTGAACCCAGGACATTATCCACCCCTTATTCCATACCATTCACGTCATGCTCAGTTCCCACATTTTCAATATACCATCACTCTTATCTTAGTGCACGGACCAGTCCCTATAAAGCTGCTGCGTCCATCTGGTCCATGATGTCAGGCTTCATCTCTTGTAACAGTCTTCCAGAGCAGGAGAGACTGTGTGCAGTGTTCACACTCGTGAATAACCTGGGCAATAGTGTCCATTGTTAAGTCCACCCCTCGATCATGAGTCCATCTCTGTGTTGCATCTCTGCTCTGATGGCCTGAAGTGCCATGGGCCCACCAGGCTTAAAATAATTCACTGTCCCCTCCAGCAGTTTCTGCAGCTTGTTGCTGGGGACTCCATACAGCTGCCTTCCATCTCCGACGCTTCCAAAGCACTGGAGGGGCCCAGTGGACTAGATACTTGCCCATACTGTCCCACACACCCTGCCACTCATGACTCTCCAGCCTTGGGGAAAACCTTTTGGTCCCCCTATATTGTTGTCTAACCCCAGACAAGACCCAAACCTGACTCTGCTTAACTTTTGAGATCAGACAAAATGGTTGTGGGTAGAACACAGCCTCTGTGTGTGCCAACATGCTGATCCCCATCACGATCAGCAGGCAGGTCCCAGGGATACCCAAAGGCCATTCAGAGCCTTCAGAACTCTCAAACGATGCTGCTGTGCTTGTCACTGGGGCTGGTGTAGCTGCTGTGCTTGCCGGCTCTCCCACCACCGGCTTCTCTTTTCCTGAGTCCAGCTCTTCCTCCTCTGCCTTGCTGGGAAATGCTGCGTGGTCTCCTGCATCCTCCTGGGGCTCGGCGGGCGGCTGCCGGGGAATGCTCTCGGCCGTCGCGGGGCTGGGCTCCTCCGCGGGGCTGGGCTCCTCCGCGGGGCTCGGCTCCTCCGCCGCCTTCTCCCGCTGCTCGGCAGCCGCTTCCTTCTGCTCCTCGACCGCCCCGGCCTCCTCCACCGGCAGCCGCCCCCTGGCGGCCTCCGGCCCCGCTCCCGCCGCCGCTTGGTCCCCGGGGCCGCTCTCCCGGGCCGCTTCAGCAGCCGCCGGCTCCCGGGACCGCTCCCCCTCAGTTCCCCGCAGCCTCACGAAGATGGAGAGTAGGGTGAGGGCCAGGCCGGTGAAGAGCAGCCGGACGGCCAGGTACAAGTCCACGGCCACGTCCGTCCCGCCCTGCTGCTGGAGCCCGCCCTTATTACAAGCCATTGCCATAAAGCACAGTGAGACAAGAACCTTAGCCCAGGCCCCACACTTGATAAACACTAACACAGCAAATACCGGCTCTGCGTAAGTTACAACGGTCTGAAGCTGTGAGATCAACAAGAACAACTCTGATACCCAATAAATCAGCATTGTGACGAGTGACTATTAATCCAGTCAAATCTGTCGTTATCTCAACCCTTCGTGCCCCACGTTGGGCGCCAAAAAGAACTGTCGTGGTTTAAACCCAGTCAGGTAATTCGTTCACTCACTTCCCCCCTTTCTTGCCCTCCCCCTGCTCTCCCAGCCCTTCCGGCTAACTCCCAGTTACATCCTGGGCATGACGTGCTGTGGTATGGAATACCTCTTTGGCCAGTTTGGATCAGGTGTCCTGTCTCTGCTTCCTCCCGGCTTCCCCTCCTCCCTGGCAGAGCATGAGGCTCACAAAGTCCTTGGCCAAACCAAAACATCCTTGTTATCAGCTCTGTTCCCGAGCTGAAAGTCAAAACACAGCACTGCACCAGCTACCAAGAAGGAGAAAAAAATGACTGCTACTGCTGAACCCAGGACACCAGCACATGCTGTTTGCCAGTATTAAGCGGGTTTTCAAACACAAGCTTCAGGCTTGGATATGTCAAAAAGACAGTGCTAATAGCACGGGATCAATGACGTCCTTGTCACTCAGGACAGAGGTCAAAGCCATACACTCTTTAACCTGTCTGTCACCAAATTTTGACACAGCCACTGATTGCTGAGGATCTGCTAAAAGACTCCACCAGCACAGGCAATGTAAGAGTCCTACCACTTCAATTAATGCATGTCAAACAGGACCTTAAAAGTAGACAGCAGATGCTATTTTTCCCTCAGAGCCATATACATACTGAGTTTGAAGATCAATATAGGCATCCTCCCTCCATTCCAGTTGCTACAAGTGATCTCCTGAAGAAACAACACAAGACCCCAGACCTTAAATTGCTTGCTGCACCCTTCCTCTCTGAAGGGGAATATATTTGTATAACATACAGTTCAGAGAAAAGTTTAGGCTGAGCCCTACGTTTTGCTCTTATTGAGAATAAAGGAAAAGATTTCTCTACCACTGAAGAGGTGAGAGTATTTTCAAAGGAGGCCAGTCACAGACCTGCTGCGTGGACATCAGAGCAGGGATTCAATGTACATACTCATTAGGAGTCATTACTGGTAACAAACTAGGTCTCTCTAGTATCTTAGAAATTAGGGAGCTGCAGTAAACAGCTCTCTCTGCAGAAGAGCTGGCAGGAAGCGTGAGGATCCTGTTCAGTTTTTCAATACTAGACATGCAGCATCGAAGCTTTCTTTCATTCTTTGATCAAAGGAGAAAAACTGTAGTTTGGTTAATTGGGTTGGGCTGTGCTTTACCCAATTTCCTACTTTGACTTTATGTAATGTGTTTCTATAAATCCTTGGCATATAAACTGAAAATCCAATCTCGGAGCACACCAACAACCTCATTCAACACACAAAGAAACCATTCACAAAATTGAATGTCCTTTACTCAGCTTCTATTAAACAACAACCCCACACTATATCCTGCAGAAAACCCTTAAATTTTGTCCAAACTTCAGCCTTCTCTAGAGCTGGAAGCCAGCCCCGTTTCATACTCTAAAGAACCACACATTCAGAGGAGCGTAATAAACCAGCAGGATTTGAAATGGCTGTGCTTGTTTTACAAATGTACTAAAGGCAATGTATCATCTCATTATACCAGTGAAGAGAAACAGTGAAAACAAAAAATATCCTCACATTTAACTGCTCTGTTGGCTCCAGTCTTGAAGTACTCGTGTGTTTTATTCAACAGCAATATTAATTGCTATGGGCATGTGTTCTGTTGGATCATGACCTCAAAATATTAGTCAACAACCACAAAAGATATGAAAGATTATTCATAGATTCAGACGATATGGCTGAACATAGGTTTCATGTTTTATGCAAGCCTGAATTACATACATCTGAAGGGAGCTGTTCAGTTTAGAGACTTGCAAAGCTCAATTTAAAAATTATAACATAATTTTTGCATTAACCAAAAAGTGAAAGCATAACACCTGTAATTTATTGCATAGCTAAACCTATTAAATATGCATAATGATTAAACTGGGAAAGAATAAAAGCTTCTTTGAACAAGAAATTCATTACAAAAAACAGGTCTCAGCCCAAGAATGGACTTCTGCACTCAGGCTATAAACTCATAAAAATGACTCTCAAAAACAGGAATTCTATCACACCAGTAATTCTTTCGTGCATTTTTCACGGTCACTGTCATTATAGCACATCCTTTAGATACAGCAGGATCAGTAGCATCTTGCCTGTTGCACAATAACCACCTACGTACAGGAACCTAATAGAGGTATAAGGCATTAAAACATTTTGCCATTAAATTACTAAATTGAGAGTTGTTTCTTTTACCAGTAGTACTCCTGCTTTGTGGCAGCAGCACTCAAACCTTGGCTTTGGACTGCAACCCTACCATAACATCAGAGAAAAAGCAGCAGTGCCATGGTGGTTTTGAACTTCAAGCACACTATCAAGTAAGAATCCTTAAGAAAACAGCTCATCATTACATGGCAAGTAGAAAATCACCTGCTGACAAGCTCTAATCTAATTCAAGCTTTTAGTTATAGAATAAACTTCATTCAAGTGAATTAGGAATGGCTAAAATGGGGGAGGCAAGGCATTTAAATACTTTGACAGGCAGGCATTGTAAGAGCTAAGAAACTACATTTACTTCTTTTCATTATAAGCAGAAGATTAGGTGGGTGGGAAGTAAAAAGAGAGAGACAGAGGCAATATCTGAGACTATCAAGACCCCCAAATGCCATGTTCAACATGCCATATAATATAACACCTTATTACATCAGCACAAAACCCTGGGAATTTTAGACCTGTTAACATGTTAAATCTATCCATTGCAAAAGAGGATACGCAGATACCAAAACAACACAATTTTTTAAAACCCTACAAAACATTCAGCTCAGAATGACACAAAGAACAGGGGTAGGCATACACATTCTGCGCCTTCAAAGAATACATAATGTTATTTTTAAGTCAAGATAAAGCAAACGGTGTCTTCCTGTCCCCCATAAGAACAAATGCATGCTAACAGCCCACACTCAGAGAGTTGTGCAGTTCCCAACCATCATCAGATCATTCAAAACAGGTACCTCAGCAGACAGTGGTTTCTGGCCACCTGTGTTGCATCAGAGATGTTTGTGGCACTTCTGGTGCACTGTATGATATTATAAGTAAATGAAAGAACACGAATTAAAGGTACTTCTAAGAGACAGGCATTCCTGGGGATAGGACATATGCTATCCATTTTCTTTTTAGGAGATCCCCTGATATGAAATGGGGGCAAAGATTGCAGTAGGAGGAAGACAAAGGAGCTAGAGATATTACTGCTGACTATTCAACTGCTGAAACTGTTTTTCTCTCATCTTTTTGACCACAATCAGAATACACTTGTGCCAAGCAGCTATGTTTGAGGGGTATTATTTTCCTGGGAGCAATAAGTACAGTTCTGCACTGTTGGCAGATACGAGTCACCACTTTTCTCTCAGGGTAACCTATGACTGTCCAATATGTTCTTCATGAATATTTACCAATTCAGATTTAAGTGTTTATGCCCACTAATATTCTTGCACAGCAGTTTTTCTGTGCTTACTCCCCTCTCATTTATAATCAGTGATTCACCGAGAACAGGTAGAAATTAGCCACACTGATCAGCAGTTGGCATACCTCTGTGTGCCATGGACACTCACTGAAACCATATTTAAGGACTGAGTGCTAAAGGACTTGTCATATCTTCATTTATTTCAGCAGCTTTTTTGGCTGCAGATTACTTTTCCCAATCATGGAACTCAGCAGACTCTGTTAAAAACATCAGCACGGGTACATTTTCCAAACATGGACTAAGTTTTGAGCATCAAAACTCGGCACAAACTTACCTGCTACCAGAACTCTAGATTTTGGTAGTAAATTTAAAAGACCAAATTCAAAGGCCAAGTAAAAACTCTGAGTACAAACTTATGTGAATCAAGCCACAATAAAATGCAAACCAAGAATTGCCAATAGTGGTCTTGCAGCAAGTTTCAGCATTTTCTAGCTAACCTCTCAACCACCAAGAAGTGAACCACGCCTGAGGCTCAGCGGGCACCATCTTGAGTTTCCAAGAACACCAGAGAACAAAAAAATGTGACAAAATGAAAGAAATACTCGTGTTTCTTTGATGTACAAGTTCACAGAATGTATATACGAACACAGGAATTCATTGCTCCAAGCCTGTGGACATGCACAGGTTTGCACAACGAGCCAAATAAGGAAGAGGTTCCATACTAATTCCTAACAAGAGGCAGCCAGCCTACGTTTCCCTTTGAGAGATAGCTAATAAAATTTAGTTCACATTGACTCTACAACTTGCACAAATTTCGAATGGTTCCTCACCTAGAAAATATCTGAGGATCTGCAGATCCAGTCTGTTTAAAAACGTGTGCTCTCTTCTTTTAGGTGCCAAATCCAGGGAGTTTTCTTCCAAGCAATCCAAGTAACTATGCAGACACAAAACTCAACATCACTTTTAACTTAATGAGTTTATATTGACCTGGGTCTGAGGTCCAACTTCACTAATACAGAGGCTGTGGCTATTGCCATGTTCTAAAAAGAAAATCTTTGTAAGTGGATGCTTTATATTGTTCTACAGCCCATTTTCCAGATCTGCCAGGTCAGATTTCTCCTTCCATTTCTGAAGTTCCATGTACATGCACACACCTAACAAAACCAGGAACCAAAGAAAAACGTCCTCCCTGATGTCAGCTGCTTAAAGATACTGTTAATGTGCCTGCAAGAATGAAACCTGCACTTCTGCATCACCTTAGTAACAGATGCTAGCAGCAGCTACCAGGTACTCTTCTCTGAGGTTTTGAAATGCCCTTTTTAAAGTCTCTGAAATTAGGGAGAACTGAATAACCAGAATTGTCTGCAACTGCATGTTTACTATGCAAGAAGTGCGGATCTAAGCGATGTGACCTGACTTCCACAAGCTAGAAGGAACATTTTAGCTATCAGAATTTTTATTGCAGTGCATGACACAGTCTTTAAGCACAGGTGAAAGAGCCAGATGAGATACAGGTAATTTCTATTATACTTTTTATTATGTAACAAGAGTTCATTTGTAAAGGAAATAGGAGAATATTAAAACAAACAAACAAAAACAACAAAACCCAGGAAACAGTTACCTAAAAACTGGACTTAATTGAGAGCTTCTCACGAAATGGGATGCTGTTCTAAATGAGATACAGTAAAGCTGATCTCACAATATCTAGTAGAGCTGCTCACTATCTGCTTGAGACCGATATACATGAAAGTCCAAAACAGTTCTGGATGCCAGACTTTGGTGCACTAGCATCCTTCTGATCTGTTACCTTTACAGCTGCAGGGGGAAAAAGCACAAGAATTTTCCATCAGCCCTAAAGCAGCCCTTATCTGAACATACCTAAAAATGTTTGCATAGGTATTAATGCAGACTGACATTTAGTGCCTGCAAACAAACACACAAGGAGCAGCACCTATAGGGAGCTGTTATCCAGGCCTATTCCAGCGCTGTATCAAAGAGATCCTCATTTCAGAAGTACTCCACCTTCTGCATTTTCTTTCTTCCTATTTGTATTTCTCAGTTAAAAACAAAGAGGAAAAAAAAGCAAACAAGAAGAACAAAACATTCTCAGCATCAGTCACTCTTCTCAAGACATGGTATCAAGGTACCAATTGGCATAAAATTTCCCAGTTTCTCTTCAGTAAGTGAAGAGACAGATTTACAGTACTGTAGATCTTGGTCATTCTTTTGAAAATAAATTCTTTTTATGAAATGTGTATTTAAATCCCATTCTGTTGTTTTCCACCAATCCGTGTGCTAAGTGATGTGCAGACTATGAGGGTAGGCATGCTCTCTGCTCTAGACATTGTTCCATAGTATGTTATCAGACTGCTTTAATACTGAAAGCGGTGTAACTTGCTTCTCTTCATCTGTTCTCAGGTTGAAGAATGTTTTCTTTGTAAATACTCTAATTTATGTACCTTTCCTTTGCAAGTAACGCTAATCACGCCAGCTCGCCCTGCAATATTCATCTTTGATTTACCAGTTTTACAAGGTCTGGAGAAGCAAACAATGCAATTACGCTTGTTTAACACACAGTCCTATCATATAGCTCCTACCAACGCCATATCCAACAAGGCAAAGTACAAGTCCAGTTAATGTCAGCTGATGTTGTTGGGTTTGCAAAATTTAAATCTTCAAATTCAAAAGCACAGATTTTTCTTTTCTTTCTATTACCTGTCTTTGTGTCTCTTACTGTTCCCATGCAGCTTTACACACTGACTGAGGGTACAGAGCACCTGGAATGAGATTTTTAACTCGGCAAAGAGTTAAAAGCTGCAGATAGGAGTTTGTAACTTGTTCTTAGGCACATCTCCAAAGGAGATCTCCGGTGAGTGTGACATTTCAGATGCACAGCTGCTATAACTTTTTGCTTGGGACTCCTCGGCATACCCTGACCATCCCTCTCCTTTCAAAAAACTGAAAGAGTAAACGTATGTTTGGATATAGCCCTGCCAGTTTCTTATAGCCAATAACAATTTCCACACCAGCCGACAGGGCTACTCTGAATTTTGTGGTTTCCGCTATATTTTGCCTCTTAAAGATGCCAAAGGTTAGGATTTCAAGTCACACAACTCTGTTCACTTCCACTGCCTTTAATGGAGCCACGATAGTTTATTCCAGGATATGTATCAGGATATGTACCAGTGGCTTACTTTCAGGAAATAAATAAATAAATAAATGGATGTGCCCAACTGGCCAAATAAAATAGAATCAAATTCAATTTCTATTCAAATCTTTATTTCACTCCAGTAAATAATAAAATCCTACAGCCTCTAATGCAATTCATATTTCCAATGCTATGGAGAAGAAGGACCAATAGAGCTTTCAGTACCTATGGATGCATTACACATGCCCATACATTTCAGTGAAATCCCCAGTGGATCAAAGCAGACATTAATATATCTCTAACAGAAACAGGCAAATGACTGACCGCCTCACCAAGCGCTACCCCTTTTCAGTCTTTTTAAATATACCAGAGATTTGTTTCTACCCCATGAGATTCTTCCCAAAGGAAGATATATTCAGTATGTTAAAAAATTATACACCACTCAATTAAGTTACTTGGATCTTTCTTACTGCTATTTTATGGACAAAAGTAAGAACCTTAAGCTCTGAAGTAGCAAGGCAGAAGACTGCCCATCACCACTGGATGTTCTGTTGCACCACCCAGCCCCAGGCTTACTATATACAGGCGAAGGATAGAAGTCTGGTTGCACCATAAAGCATTACCTCTCTTATTTGTCAACAGAGGCAATTGCTTGGTACTTTCCTTATGGGGAGGTAACAACCCCAAAAAATTCCATCTAAAAAGGAAAAGAACCCGCCCTGCATAAAACTCCTCTAAGCATAAGAAAGGAGATAGAAAGATAGCACACTACTGAAAGTCACACACTCCTAAAAAAGGTATTCTCCTGGTGTATCTATGTTTTGGTACACTGTATTTTAAAAGCTAGTGTTATGATGTATTGAGAGGCAGTATATTACTGAGCTAAAGAGAGAATATTCTGTGGTCACAGACATACTCTGGAGGAAAAATCTGGAGCAGAGAGATCTTTTGTCCTTGAACGTCAGTGACCTTCATATGATGTGCACAGGAAGGGAGACCTTGTCCCTTGGAGACACACCAGACATACTTGTGCCTTAAGTTGTGATTCAGAGTTATTATGAGATCACTGTCACAGAAAAAGTCCTCCATTAGTGGAGGACATGCGGGTTGCTCTTGTTCTGTCAAGTACCACCTGCCCCTCAGTGTATTCATCTGCTGATGGTGGCAAATGACACTCAGAATCTCATCTTCCATTTCTCATGACATTATTCAGGTTGCACACAGAGACTTCTCATGACAGTTCCTGATCTTCTATCTTATTTCAGGTATCATATATAAACTGTCTCCCAGAGTAAAAAAAAGTTAAACCAAAAGCAAGTCTGACATTATCTTCATCTATTATACAGTGATTTATTGCAGCTTGGTAGTTGGTCTCAAAGCCTTCAAGACAGGCTATTTTATGACTTTATCTCTTTCTCTCCAAGTGGTCTACAGCACTCAGATCTTGTCAGTGTGCTCACCACACACAGCCATAAAATTTTCCTGTCTGATTTTAAACCACTTTCCCTGGTGTTAGGAGGACAATTACCTGGAAAGATACAGCAGGGATGACATTACTCTTACACAGCTGAAGGCACTAGTGTCTCCTTATACTTTCTGGATTCTCATCTGGGGCTGTAGCAAACACTGGATCATCCTACAGCAATATCATCAACAATTTTCTTCCTATAATCTTTATATGGTCAAAAGACTGTAAAGATCCTTTACAATTGCATATAATTCTGCCGTAGTGCCTGCATCAGTCTAATTCTGCTTAGGCTGGAAGGCTGCTTTAACAGAGGTTATCACTCTAATGTACCAGAAGAGCAAAGACAAATGGAAGTTAGCAGCTTCCCTCATCCGCCAACCCTCTGCCAGGGTACCTGCACATTGTTCCTTGTATTTCTAGGCATAAGGGACCAACAGGACCAGTTAAAGGGACCAACAGGGACCGTAATGGCTCTTATGTCAAATTAGAAACTATTCCAAATCTCTCCATTCCCACCTTTGCAAATTCTCTCTTTACCCTGGACTTTGAGACAGGACTATGTAATAGCTTGGTACAGACCAGGACAGCAGTTACAGTTGCAACAGAATATTTGTTAGTTTCATCTTTTATGTCACTATCATTTTAATAATTTTAAAGGCTCCAATCATCTGTGATCGATGCCTTTGCCTTTAGACTGGATATGAACATAAATAAATTAATTAAACAGGGAGAATATGGAAGATGGAGTAGAAGCCAAATTCTGCTTGCTACTACATGAGCATTAAGAACATGGAGTTTTAATTTGATAAAATCTGAAGTAAGAAAACACTACTGAAAGAAAAAATGCTAATAGCTCTTAAGGTGAACATGCTTACCACCCAGCTGGAATGTTTCAGCTGTCATTTAGGCAGGATTTTAGTTTTGTTTGAAACATACTTCGACGCAATTGTGATAGCTGTAGGCTGGAGGTTACTAGGAAATTGTTAAGATTAGTCCACTTTTAAAATAAGCAGGTTTGTGGCCACCACAAATTGAAAGCTCTGTGAAGGTCAATTTGCACCTTAAAGCAGGAAGCTGGGAGGAGGAGAAAGAACTGCTGTTAGTGTGGCAGGGAACTCACTGGAGTACAACAGGAAAGGAATGCACGGAACAGCAGGCGAGTACACGCAAGCAGAAAGGATCACGGGTATTCACACAGCTAACAGAACAGCAGAGACCTTCACACTGCCAGATGTCAGTTTTGCTCTGTTATACCTCTGCACCAAATCGCCAACTCAGAAGCAGATGTGACCCCAGCAACATGCAGCTTGGCACAGCTATAATGAAGCAGGCATAAAAATGTCAAGAGCAGTACTGAAAGGGCATGGGAAGTACAGAAAGCAAGAAGATAGTGCACTGGCGCTTGAATGGTCTAAGAGGATACAACTATAAGGAATGTGAAGCCATTTAAAAAAAAATGGGCCATTGACGCTGAACAGCAAGGAAGGAAAACAAGATGAATTAGACCACATAAGTGTCTCCAGATGGAATCCCATCTCACGAGATGTTTGGAACAAGACTCAATGAAGTAGTAAAGAATATACTGCAGGAAACAATATTCCAGGTCAAAGGTGGTCTTTCTCTGTCTTCAGCTCTGCCCATTACATGGCATACCTCAGGGAACTAAGCAGGGAAAATAAGAAAAAGAAATGTGGAGGGAAAATCTGGCTAGAAGCAGCACCCTATTCGCATAGGTGAGAAACCGTAGGAGCTTTCCAGCAATAGCGAGCGCTGAGAAAATGTTCCCAAGACAGTCATTTTATGTAGACTACATACAGGGAAAGAAAAAGGGAGTGTTGCAGGGCAAGGAAAAAAGTTGTACCGTTGGGAACAGGCCATAGGGATTCAAGAGGAAGTAAAGACGCACCATTCCTATGGTCATTTGCATAATTACTGTTGTACCTACAGGTCTGTTGAGGACAAAAAGATCGAAGACTAGGCTGAAAATAAATCAATAAATGCATCGGAGGATGAACAAACGCAGCTTTGTGACAGTGCACGGACTCACAGGCCAGGCAGAAATGCAGATGCTAGAACACAGGCCCAGCTCAGCTCTCTATGCCAGGACTGTGCAAGGGCAGCTCTGCCACGTAAGACTTGTTGCAGGCACCCAAGCGAGAAAACCAGAAAGTCAGACAAAAGAGGCTCGGCAGAAAGAGAGGGCTCCGTACTACTTACTGCCAAAGCTAAGGAGAGCCGTCCAACCACAGCTGGATGCCAAAGTAAACATCCTAAAAAAGCCCAACACAATGTGCTGGCTTGTGGAGCCACTGGAGAGCACTGATAAGCCCAATACTTTCTGCCAGGTTGCAAAGTGATAAGGCCTCAAGAACACACAATCCCTTTTCAACAGGCATGTGTGGGGCCAGTGAAACTGTTGACTGGACTCACCAGGGACGGAGACAAGAGAAAGGACTATAGTTACTGACCTCAGATTAATAGTTATTTCACTGCTACGTTAGAGGCATTGTTTGACAGAGCTGGAAAACAGTATTTGCTGACACAGTCACAGAGCAGTACTTTGATATGGAAACGTCAGCGAACGTCTCTTTCAATTACTCTTCTTTTTCTAGTCTAAAGCAGTGTTTATTTCACATAAACCCAGCGTTATCCCAGTTTAATTCAGAGAATTACTTATATCAGTGAAGCCGAATAAAAAATGAGGTAGTGCAAAATGTTACAAAATACAAAACCCATGTAGGGCATTTAGGATTGATCTTCACAAAAGGAAAGATGACTGCCACCCAAGCTAAAAGGCCTCATTGTAGGTTCACTGGTTTTAACAACACATAATAAACAAGATGATAAATCTTTAAACACTTAAGGGAAAGTTTCCATGAACTACTTCATAGGCTTCTTGCAATGGGAGGGACAGAATATTTTTAAATTAGCTGATGGCAAACTAAGACCTTTAGTTTGCACTTTCTATAAAGCACATAAACTGTTATGTCTGCCTCCAGTGGAAGTGTTAAGTTTTAAACACAGATGCCAAACACATCGACACACAGATGTATGGCATTTTATATATATAAAGTCAGCACACAATGCTATCAATTACATCATCAGAATCACCTCCTTCTTCTTGACAAAACAAACGGAAAACTGCATTTCCGACACCATAGACTAGCTGGCCACTAAGTCAGAAAGATCTGAAAGAGGGATCAAAATACAGTCATATATTTCTTTTCTTCTTGCACCTTCTACAAAACCACCCATAAACACACAGTGAGGCTTACCTCTCTCTTCAAAATGTCCACAGGAAGATATAATAGAACAGTTTGGGTTGGAAGGGAAGGCAGAGTAAATTCTGATCATGGAATGGAAAGCATTCCAGCTGGAGTCAAAGAGAAAGCAATGTAACAGTTGGCCAAGGTTTTCAATACTAAAGGCAAGGCTAAACTGTGCTAAAGCATGCTGTTGGAAATGCAGTAAGAATATCGTCATAGTAGAAATCACACATGGGGGGGGGGGGGGGGCAAAAAACCCAGACAAAGCAAGCAACCTGATTTTGGAAATCAGAAACCCAGTTAAAAAAATAATTGCAGTTGGGAATATGTGTGCAGACAGTTTTGTTCCTCTTCAATTTGTTCTGCTGGCTGCAGATCTCTTACAACATCCTTACGCAGTCAGGGTTATGTACTTCTCCAGTTTTTCACCAGACTACTGTCAACTGCCTGTCAAAGGCATCGAGTGGAAGTCTATGAGTTCCAAGGTACATAGACAATGGATGCAAAACAAGTAGCATGTAAGATGGAGGTCTTCAAAATGAGCAGCTGCAGAGCTATGAGACTGATGTATCTGACAATAAACATGGTGTTTTGATGACAGATGGTAAGTAAGAAATGTTATCACCAGATGACATCCCTGGCAGTGTTCAAGACCAGGCTGGACAAGGCCTTGGGTGATATGATTTAGCGTAAGGTGTCCCTACCCACGGCAGGGATCTTAAGGTCCTTTCCAACCCTAACAATTCTATGATTCTATGACAACAGTTACACAGAACGAGCTCTCCCCATTTGAAATACAGTGGTTAAAGGAAAGACTTTGCAGCAAGATACTACATTTTCCAAAACCTCTATCTGGCACCTACCAGCTAACTACAGGTATCTTAGAGAGGAAAGAAAATACCAGGCAGTTATCAGAAAACAAAATGAGCAGTTTCATGCTTTTTGTCTGCTCTAATTTTTTGCCATTTACCAGGAAGGAGCCATAAGAGAGAAGACTGTTTCACCAGATAACCCCATGCAAGTCCTGTTTAAGCCCATCGTTAACCTCCGCTATCAGGCATGCCTGTGCAGTTCTAGAGCAGCCTTTCTAGGTTTACGCTACAGTAAACGGGCAGCCACGTGTGGGGCTTAGGCTGGGCATCTGCGGGGAAAGCTGGCAGTGGGGTGCTCCCTCAGGACTGCCTTGTTAGAATTCCACAGAAACAATTAAAGGGTGTTGGGGATGATGATTATGGCGCATCAGCTGGAATCACTTCGCCTCCAGATGCTGCTAAATCATCTCTGACAGACACTGTTTATCCCCAAGGCTCCTGAAAACATTTCTGAGCCACAAATCCTTTGTCTTTGCAAAGGACTTGATCTGACTGAGGGCAGAAATTTCCAAAACATTACCATGTGAGATTAACGCTCTCTAAAACCCTTTATCCCCTCTCTAGCCTCCTACCAATCACACCAACAGAACGCTCTACTGTACTGAACAATAAACAGTGTGTTTTTCCAGGCTTTGCCAGCAGCATTCACCTAATACTATTTAGTTTACACAGAAATCTGAAGGATTGCCCATCGCCATGCAAGGGAAAGTTCTTAAAAATCAAGCTTTTTTTCTGCTTAAAACATGCATTTCCAGGGAACACAAGTGTAGCAAGACCCAAGAAGTATTTGGAAGTCCAGTACCAAACACAGGCATTCCATCACTGACACTAGGCCAAGTTCCAGGTTGATTTTTATCCTTGTAACTACAATGTCCAGAAGTACTGTGAGACCTTTATTCTAAATGTTGTCTTGGCCAACAGGAGGCTTGGGTTAGCAGAAAATCCTATAGACACCTTTCTCTTCCCCAGGCTTAACAAGTTCAGCTCTCTCAGCCTGTCTCCATAGGAGAGGTGCTCCAGCCCCTCTGATCATCTTCTTGGCCCTCCTCTGGACTCACTCAAGCAGATCCATGTCCCTTCTGTGTTGGGAGCCCCAGAGCTACATGCAGTACTGCAGGTGGGGGTCTCACAAGAGCACAGTAGAGCGGGTGAATCACCTCCTTTGCCCTGATGCCCATGCTCCTTTTGATGCAGCCCAGGACACGGTTGGGTTTCTGGGCTCCAAGTGCACTCTGCGGGGTCATGTTGAGCTTCTTGTCAACTACCATGCCCAAGCCTTTCTCCTCAGGTCTGCTCTCAATCCAGTTTCCACCCAGCCTGTATTTGTAACTTGAGCTCAGGTGCAGGCCCCTGCACCCCAGGTTGCAGCATTTTTCTGAGAATAAGCACCTTGTAGTAAGTGGATATTAGAGCAGGCAGAAAAAAACATTAATGCTGCCTTCTACATGGTTTTAAATAGCATGTGACAGGTGAGGTTAAGAATGATAGGGAGAAACCAAAGTAGGTGCTCACCAAGACAGCACTGTCCATTTGGCAAGTGAGGTGGGGCCATAACCCACCCCAATCACATTATACAATCCCACCTACCTTTTAAGATACTATATAAAGAGGCCTAACTAATTTTTAAAACTTAAATCTGGCATTACCTAGTACCTGCAGCTTTGATTTTGCAGTTTCAATTGTGGTCTCCTGTACATTATTGGAAAAGTAGCTTCTCACTGTCAGAAATAACTGAATCCCATAAAAAGGTTCCAATACTATATACAACTTTTAGGGGGCTTTACAGCTGAGAAATTAAGCAAAAGCAGAATTGGTACATAAGTGGTCACATTACTCATTCTCAGCCTTTATGCAACAAGTCAGGACTACATATAACCATCCTCAAATAAAGCTGAGGTTTAAAAAGCATGGCCTAACTCAGCCCTAATAGGGTAGGTTGGAGAGGAAAAGGGAAAGATATTGTTTCATTCTCATGAACAGCTTCAGGCTGAGGATTTTATACTGAAAATGTATGGTTGGTTTAGTTTCCTGAAGCCAGCTACTTCCAAAATCAAAACATATAGGGATACACAATACGTGTTAGTTAATAATGTCGTGGGGAAGAGGCGAGAAGAAACAGGAAGAAAAAAGAAGTGCAGATGAGAGAAAAGCAATAGGATATCTAACATTGTTTAAATACAAACACACACACAATCAAGTTCTACGGTAAGTTGTCTGTTTGCTCAACATATTGCAGTGATTAAAAAAACAGAGTGCCTAGACAGAGATGAAACATTCGGAGACTAAATATGCTATCACATAGCGTATGTGGCATTACAAATCCCTTGCATACACAGAATGGAAACCTTGTGATTTTAAATGCTGCTGTTCAAACAGAGTGAATTGTAAACTAAGCAATTTGACTGCCTCCCTAGCCCTATCTAAACCTACTTCCTTCTTCCCCATCCTTAACTCTCCCTCAACTAAAAGCAAATAAATAAATAAATAAATAAATACATAAATACAGCTTGCCTTCTGTACCCATGGAAGTATCATAGATGAATAAATACCATAATTTACTGCTTCTGAAAGAGCAGTAATCACCTGGTAAATATACTGAGACATATTTGTCTTGTAAATATCACTTGTATCTGCCAACAGCAGTTTTGAAGATTCCCCAGGGCATAACAATTAAATCTGCTAGTGCTTCGAATGTGTACGAGGCAAAGTATGGCATATGGATCTGGGTGTCTGGGTCTTTCTGCTGAACTTGATAGGAATCATGGATTTCCTATGTATTCTGTCAAAAAAGAATTACGAGCTGCTCATCCTCTAGCTGGAAGGTATCCACAAGAGTACTATAAACTCTCCACTTAGAAGGATGCATTTCTGTACCTTGAGTATTTATAGGTGTTATGACATCATAATGCTGGGAATCACAGTATTTATAAGTTTTCTGTAACAGAATCACTTACAGTAAAGCTATTAGAGAACATGAAGAATACTAGCTTGCCCATCAACAAGTGCTACCTGAACACAAATAAGATGCATAAGACAGAAAACATCCTGTAAACCTAATATTAATCACATAGCTGGAAATTAATTTCCCTTTTGGCACGACATGGATATTTCAGGAAAAGAAACCCAGGGCAATGAATATTAAAAAAGGGGAGGAAATGAAAGGAAGAATGTTGCACTAAAAATATACTAGTGTTTTGTTCACCTACTAAACTAGTTGTCTTTCAGCTTCGTCCTCCAGTTTCTCCCATGATGCTCTCACCCTGGTTCTGCAGGATAATTGAGAGTCCTTATATCAGCTGTGGAGTCACACCATTCTTGTGGTTGCTCTGTGCAAACATGTGCAACCTGAAAAATGTTTTGGTTTTCCATGCACATAAAAAAGCAGTTGTCATACATGGCGATTTTGCATTATGTTGCATCTATTCAACAGGGAACGACAGCTAGCACAAGGGAACAAATAAAAAGAATAATCCACTTCTGTATGAAATCAAGTTTTAATGAAATTGTCATTAATATTTATGTTAACTGTCATCAAAACCTAAAAAGACAAGTTAACATTAGAATCTGAGCTGCCTAGAATCACATTAGTCTACAGTTTCAGAGAAAGGCTGCTTTAAATGCAAAAGCTCTGATTTCTGTTCTAGCACTGATTGTTTCTTTTGAATGTGTTCCTCCCCACATCCACCCTCATCTTCCTTACAGCTGTTCACGGGGCAAACACCAAGTGGCTAGGATAAATGAACACATGCAGTTGGTAAGGGCAGATTGACTTCTACTTCCTAAGTTCTCTAGCCAGATTTTCTGATGAAAGAACAGCAAAATCTTGCCTCCGCACAAGTCCCAGTTCCCTAGCTACTGATTTCCTAATACCTTTTAGTGGTCAGAATGCATAACAGCTTCAGGTTGATAATCAGGAATGGACTCTAATAGGAAGCCTATCTTTAAATGGTCATTATTATTGTCAGTGTATTATCGAAGGTCGCATTCTGCGTAAGCTGAATAAGGCCAAACGTGTTGGAAATGGTCACTTCTGATAAAGATTCACAATCCATGTGTACAAGAGCAAGATACAGCAGGAACACGTAAGGGAAAAAACCTCTTCCAGCAGTACAGGCAGAAGGCATCCTTTCTTCCACAATACCCTTGCAGAAAGCTGTGCAGCTTGAGTTCCAGTTCAAATCCTTTTCCTTTTTGTCTTAATTTTTTCTTTCTATTTCTTATCATTCTTCTAACTTAGAATTCAGTCTGGCCTTACAGTAAACACGCAGTTTTGGTTTGCAACCAGCTACGCATTGCAGTAAAGAACAGGGTAGACTGTAAAGGAATAGGGTATCTGATCACCCCCACCTCCTTCTCCTTAAAACAAAGAGAGCCTGAAACAAATAAAGCAAACAAAAAATACCCAAACCAAAAAACCCAAAACAATCGAAAAGCCTCCTCACCAAACAACAAAACCCCAAACCAAACAAACCCTGGAACAGAAGTCATTATCATAGACACGCACACTGGCAAACATAATGTATTCCTCTCAAGAACCAAACTGCAGGCTCCCACACCTCTGATTAATCCCTCATGGCTACAGAGGGCAATGAATTTACAGACCGTCCCAGAGCATGTTTTCCTTTAAAAAGAAAACTCACTCAAACAAACCAGAAAAAAACCAACACCAGCAGAACCAGCCCCCACACCAGGCACAACTGCTCCTTTGAAAACCTCTTCTAAAGCCTCTTTCTCATCTCAGCAGAGGGAAAGGAGCAGGATCTGCCCTAATTAGCTCAGGGTCAAGACTAGAAATGGAGGCACTGCTGATCATCTGCGCTCCAGGCAGTACAATCTATGAAACGTAGCATCAGAGAAATTGTTCCAATTCTTTTATAACTGCCTAGTGTGCTTTGTCCATACCAAGCTGGATTAATCAATCATTAGCAACCTTAACTGTGAGACTAAAAACCCACTAGCAGATTAAACACTAAATGGATGGCAAGTCGGGCATGCACCCTGCACAGACAATTCAAACCAGCCTCCAACAGCTCCTTGGTTCCATGCAAGGAGACTCTGGGGTCCTTGCTGGCCAGGCAAGTGTGTTCTGCAAGGAGGTACAAGCAGTGTTTGCAGTAAGTGGCTCGAGTGCCTGAGTGCTGCTCTCCTCCTCCTGAGAGGAGCCAGAGGGATGGCTGCAGGGAGCAGGTTTGGCAGCGGAGACAAGGGGAGAGTCAGCCGTCACTGCTTAAGTCTTGTTACTGCCTCGCTACCAACTGGACCCACCTTGAGCGGTGGTACGAGCTGTTGGATGTTACTGGAAGTTATCAAGGTGAAACACCTTTTCCAGTACTGAGACTATCTGGAAGCATACAGCAAAACACATAGGTAGCTTTGGTAATATTAGGAGTAATAAGGGACCTACCAAAAACTTTACAGTCAGTGGAATCACTGTTCAGCCTTCCCTGGCCAGAGGTAACTCTGTAGTGGAAATGCATTTGTCAAAAACAGATTCCTTTCTTCAGGTACCAACTATTCCAGCAAGGCCAGGATGAACCATCCTAAGAGCCATTTTGCAAATCTGTTCTATCCAAAATCTCTCACAGTCATTTTAGGCATCTAAAAAAAGGTTGTAATTTTTTGTGGAAGACATTTTCAAAATATTAGGGCCACGTATTTGGGCAGAAATAGGTACATGCAAACCCTCCACTAAATAAGTCCTTTGGGGAATCCTAGATCATAAGCTTTGGGCTGTTTGTTGGCAGGCCTCCTGTTTAAAATAACAGCTTAAAAAAGGCTTCGCAACACGGCTCAATTTTGTTAAAACCCGAGGAATTTTTCGAGAGAATAACAGGCATATCAAGGTATTAAAGGAAAACCAGAAACAAAAGAGCAAAGTCCAGTCAGCAATCTGGGAAAAAAACCTCAACCAACCAACAAAACCCCTCCACAACCAAAACCAAACCAAACAGCGACAAAACCACCTCAACACCACCACCACCAAACAATCTGAGTGGAGTTTATAACCGAGGTCTGTACGTATCCCACAGTACATGAAGGGGATGGCCCCATGTTGATTGTTCCCTGCTTCCACTAATGCAAGAGCTAGGCAACACTAAGTGAAGGTGCCCCTGGCTGGGGGCTGTTACAGGTTCTACACACAATATGTGGTTGCACTCTGATGCGCCATGCCACAGGATGCTGGGGTGTGTTAAAAGCTTACATGGCGTCACAAAGAAACTGAACAAGATCCAGGAAGAAAACGCATTAACACATTTCTACGTTGAACACATAGAAACTACCCTCTCTGACTCCAAAGTCAAGAAGTCCTTATCTTGTGGCTCAGGGGGAATGTCAGATGCCTACCCTTTTCCTATATTCTTCACTTGATTTGGTAGTCATTGACGTATAATGCAATCACTTAAACCCAAACAAACCTACAAATGCTTTTGTAATTCAATTTCTGTACCATTTTGCAAGCATTAGAAAGTTTAAAGAGTTGCTTATGGCCTTTTAACATAAAATTCACGTTCAGTCCTGAATTCTTTGGAGTTTTCAACTGTTGGATAAAAAAAGAAGTAGGTAAGGGCTTCCCCCTCAAAGTTTGTTTTGGTTTCTTTGCTAAAACACATGGAAGGTTTCATTTAAAATATTCATCTGAGCCGAATAAAACACAAGTATGACACCCATGTGATTGAGTGGTTTGCATTTGTATTTCTATGCTAATTTCAGTGAGAGATATGAGAGATGGTAATAGAGAAATCAGAATGGGATAGACCTTACTGCAGTGGATAGAAGCGGAACAACATACCCTTTGCTCCTTGATGAGCCAAGGGCAACTAAATATACAATTACCTATTTCCAAAAGAAAGAGGAAAAAGTGCAAGAAAAACAACTGGTCTTTTTTTTTTTTTGGGGGGGGGGATACAGTATGACATTCATTTTACAAGAAAATGCAAAACAATAGATTTTGTTTCTTGATATGGCAAATCTTTTTCCTAGTTCTACACTGGTGCTTGAATTCTTGTCTTCAATAGATATATAGAGTCTATTTTTGGATTCTTTAAAAAAAGAGGGAGACAGGAAACCCTTTACACACATACACAAAAGCCTACATGCTTCCAGCCATTCATAAACCAAGTATTAGACACTCAATTACCATAGCTGAAAGTTACAACCATTATTTCAGTTAGAGTTTACAGGAGCCAGAGAGTCTTGTGTCATTTCATTCCTGTAAAGCAGGTTCTATAAGATTATATATTTTTGTAGTAAGTGTTGAAAATTACAGAGAAACTCAAGTGCACATTCTGTTTCACTACCCTCTTCTCATGGGCTACGCCTACACACAGGTTTAGGTGGGGATTTCCCACAAACAAGTGCTAGATAAATCTCATTTATTTTTGCACTTTTCTTCTTGTCAGTTGGGATGTAGACACATCCCAGTTCCATTCTCATTTCTCCTCCCCTCCACTGTGTTACTACTGAGCAGAGGAGGCTGAACTAACATCTTTCACAGATCAAGAGGAAAAACACTGCAATTGAATCCACAACAAAGCAAGTTCCAGTGCTGCTTTCATCAGTGTGTTTCAGTCACTCAGTAGAGCAGCTAGATAATGGAAGGCAAACCCCATACCTCTGCCCTCACCACTGACCTGGATCAGAGGGGCAGTAGCTTTTTCCAGCACCGGTCAGCAGTTTACTAGAAAGCAGAAATAGATCCTTCAGTTTATATCCCTTAGAATCACAGGGGAATAAAGGGGAGGAAGAGCTTTGAGGCAGCATTCATCTTGGCTGGACTCGATCTAATGACCTGTAGGTGAAAAGCGCTGCGTATCCCATTACCATTTCTGTGAGTCATCCTGACCCTTTGTTCCACACCTTTATTAAAAGACCTGAAGATTAATGCAGGGAATGAACGGCAGAGAGGTAAATCTTCATTCGTGTTACACCTCAAAAGTGATGTTTCACAAGTGTAATTCTGGGGGAAAGGTGTTCTGGTGTTTGGGTTTGTTGGTTGGCTGGGATTTTTTACATACAACGAGAGTCACTGTTAAATTTGACAGCGCTGATAGGGGCCTAGCCTGAGGCTTCAATAATTTTGAACCCATTGTAGGTAAAGATATTGTTCAGAGTTAAAGTTTTACAACATTAAACGGCTCTATTATCTTTCCAATTTCAAAGCAGACTAGCAACTCGGTTCCTTCAGGAACACAACACAATTAGTCACCTGCAGCCATTACACAATGGTTAGGTGTTTGTCCTAACAAAATGAAATCCTGTAATTATCTTTAAAGCACTTGCTTGCTTATCTTGCTTTTAAATTTAAAGAGGGGGAACACATGCCAAATTAGAATTAAATGCATCTTATTTACCTGGCTTTCTAGCTTAGTCAAATTTGGACTATTGTTTCAAGGGAGCAATCACTCTTTACTGTCGACCATTATTAAAGTGGTTGTTTTTGTTGAGGTTCTCTTTCCTTTCAGGCATTTGTGTGATCTCGCTAAACCGAAAGGCAGGACTGACTTGCTTTTGACTGTTCTGGACAAATCTATGCTGACTCAGAGAATGAAAAAAAAAAACAACAAAAACCCGCATTTTCTGTCTTCCCCTGTTTTCATTTGGAAGCTGCTTTTGCTTCTCATACCAGAGGTCAGGACGTTCAAAATAGTACGCAATGCAAGATACCCTGAAATTGGTGCTGATCCTGCTTGTGCCCCACTGGTTAATTTTGTGCAACCTTAGATACTGGCACCTGCAGCATCACATTCTTAAGTAACTCCTCATTCTGCAGCTAGCCCTTCCACTACCTTTTACACAGAATTTGTGCTTAGATAAGCATACACCCTTCCCCAAAGTATTTATATAAGTTGTCAAGACTTTCTATTAAGTGAACAGTATGTAAAGATCTGCAAGCGATGAGAGGAAAAAAATACACCATTTTTAAGCATTTAATCATGAAATAAGTGCTTTTAAAAGCATGATCCATAGAAGAATACATTGGCACAAGTACCCCTGCTTGCTGTCTCATTAGACTGCTAACATATACTCATTTAGTGCTTTCCCTTTTCATCTGGGAGCTCTCTCATTGCACATCCCCTAAATAGTTTCAAGCATTACTGGAGTTAGCCTGGGGGAAGGTAACAAGCCCTCTTAAATACAAATGACCAATCCAGGCTAACTGCTGGTTCTTTTCAGGTTTCAGCTGGTAGGAGTTAGAAAGATTATTTTGCACTTGGTTCGGTGCAAACATGGAGTGCCTGCACGTTTTTGCCACCCTCCCCAGGCCACTGATTCTCACAGCACATGAACAGCCCCTAACGTACAGTGCAAAATGACGCTCCTTGGCTCTAAGTACAGATGAAATGAAGCTGTCCCGTTTTTTGTCTCGGCCAGGATCAGAAATGAAACTGCCATACTATAAATATCAGGTTCTTACTGTAGCTTTTTACATGTTTAGTTACTGGATGCTTGTATTTTGATGTTTTATTTCTTGTCAGAAGTAATTTTCTCCCCTGCTTCCAGTTCTTCAGTCCTAGAGAGATCTGAGCAACAGTTACCTCCACGCAGACAGCCCTACCAGTTGCCGCTTTTTCTTGAAAGGTCTTTGAAATTGTTTTCCCTGCACCTTCTGCTCCTTCCCAAGACCTAGCGAATCAAAGCTTAGAGGAATAAGTGTCCCCAGAAAGAACTGACAAGTATGAAGAAGCAGAAGATGAAATTGAGGTGCATTTTTCAAAAAGTGCAAGTATATAGCCCTATGTCATTCAAACCACAGCATTCTATTTATTGAGCTAATTAGAGAGAATTATTGCCTAATAAAAGCCACAGAGACTGTACAATGTACAGTTGGGGATAAACCCAAAAAAAATCTTGAAGAATATCAGTAAATATCAAAACCATCTTAAGAAAAACGTGCGGTCCATGACCCCAGGAAGGGAATTTCCAGAGAATCGAATTCTAATCCTTCTCCACCACTAGCCTGCCATGTGTCCCTGACCAGCCATAGCAACAGTTGTGCCTTCTATTTTTTCCCTTTCACACGTTAACTTTAATACCTTACATGTGGAGAATACTGCAGTGCAGATGGTGCTTTCCACTATCTTAACTGTTGTAGGTGATCCTCCTCCAAAGTGATAAAGGAGGGCCCTTAATACTCATTTATCATCTCTGGACTACAACAAATCAAAGCTTCTGGTAAAGATGGTTCTAGCACTTGGAAAGCACAAGTTATACATACTGTTCCACCCGCATACCTTCTCAGAAATACTGCATATACACATCAAAGGTCTACCTTATGTATTGCTTTCTACAAGACCATGAGCATAGAAGTCTTCCCTCTTATCACTGACAAACTCCTCCTAAGAGACCACTTAAAAAACGGGATGAAGATCGCAGCTGAGATCTGTCCTTCTCTGGCACAGGGGGACTCCTTAGAAATCAGGATGGAACTGACCCCGACTTAGGCCACAACTTTCTTGAGATGCTGGTTCAAGGCTGTACAACAAATCACTCTCCCCTCAAGAAGTCCAAGGTGTTGCTCCAGTTACAAGCATGTCTTAAAAAGCAAACCAACCCCTAAAATCAAGAGGATAGGTTAAAAAAAAAACAAAACAAAACAAACCAGAGCACCCATTAAAAAGAAAACCGCATAACAAGTGATGCAGTCACATTCCTTGGTGCTCTGGGAGGACAAGAGCGGTCTTTAAAAGAAAGCCTCAACTGAAACCAGTGATATCTGCTCTGATCTAAACAATGATGACAACAATATTATCTGCCCAGTGAAAATATTAAGAATGCTGGAGGGTCCATTTGTCAGAAAGAAATTTGGTTTGAATTATTCACTTAGTTCTTCAGTTAATAAATTCCAAGAATCTGGCTATTACATCCAGGCTATGATCTTTCAAACTGTGTTTAATTGCCATTACAAAAGACTAAATTCTCTCTCTCATTTGGAAGCTGAGACAGAAAACATTACAAGACCTGAAAACCAACCAAAGAAACCCACAAAACCCCAACAAACACAAAACAACAAACACCACCAAAACCCTGTGGCTCCCAGAACAAACAGGAAATTAACAGGGCTTAATAACATTCACGGTAGGCTTGTTATTGCTGCTGTTATCTAGAAGAGAATAAACATGTTGACTGGTGCTCCTTCACACAGAATCTCTCAGTTGTCAGCATTCAGGTAGGTCTGTGGCTATAAATAAATAAATATTGATTTATCTGTGTTACATACATAGCGTCCCTCTCACTTATGAGCAATTCATAGACCCAAGAAAAGCACAGCGCGCAGAGAGGAGGGCAGGGCACAGACCAGGGCTCAATTCCAGTCCCCTTGGACTCAGGACAAATCATTGGTATTCAAGCTTTATTCATTCATTCATCACGACCTTCAAACGAAGCCACTGCAAACTCCCTGCTCAGTGCCACGACCTTTCCCCTGCCCGTTTCCACAATGTACAAAATGGGACTTCACTCATTCCTCTTAAGAGCATATGCAGGTTTTTACCTGCAGCTTTCAAAGCAGCACTCCATAAACCCTCTTTCGGTTGTACACTCCACTTTTCAGATCCTCCTACAGAAACCTAAAATAGTTTGTCAGATCAGTATGTAAACCCTGTTCCTCTGTAAGGCCTCAAAGAAAATTTACATTCATGCTGTATGCATGCATCCTACCTCTGTGGGATACTGCCGGCTGATCTAGGGTTTCTTCACCATCTAATCCAAGCACATCAAAGCATCTTAGCAGCTCTGGAATGAATAACTACAGGCTTTCATGACATAATTTATACGCATATCTAACGTGGTGAGCCAAAGACATCTGCAGTCCTGCGAAGCAGTTTCAGAACTGTGGTCCTGCAAGTTGAGCCCAGCTCACGAGGCACACAGCGATTAACCCAGCTCACCATGCTCCCCTCCCCAGGGGGACACAAAGCGGTATTAGTGAGACTGTCATGGAGCAGTGCCACATCAGTGCCACTGCAGCCGGTAAAGCCATCCAGCCACAGAGCTTCCTCATCAAAGAATGGCAGCATTTGGAATGTATTCTACCACTACAGAAGGTTTTCATTACATCTGCACCTGTCAGTATCCAGGAAAGCGACAGCATCCCCAACATTTGGGCATCCCAAATACCCCAGTAAATACACATCTACAGGATAAGTTACAGCATTACATGGGGTATTTTAATGTTAATTTTTTAAATATTCTGATCTTTGATCAAGACATTCAAAGCTAGGCTTCAGAAAACAGCTGGGTATTAGTTCATTTTTCTGCTCACAGTGTGTTGCTCCTTAGATAGGGAATATCTTGCAATGCGACAGACCATAACCTTTTCCTAATTTAAACTCCCCCATAAGCCATCCCTTCCATACAACCTGGCAGAAGTGAGCTTCACCTGAATAACTGAAATATTAAAAAAAGTCAGAAAGAATTGGATGCAACTCACTGTAGAAAGTCAGAAAGGCCACACTGTTACCATATCATATTACAGCAAATATAGCCCTTCCACTTCTCATCCCTCAAGGCATTTCCTGGGCTAACATGAAGCAAGACATTTAATTAGACACTAAGCTCTTGGAGGCATCTTATGTCTGTAGCTATGGAGTTTATAGTGTGCTTTTGGGTATGGTAAGGAAAGTTTCCAAAAGAGCTTTGTGTAAATGATCTGAATCAAGTCTTCCTTCAGTTCAGGCACCACAGTAACCCACCAGGTCCTGAAAAGGTTTCAGCAGGATGGACCTGCAACCCACCACATGCCCACTACGATTTTTGCCTTGAGGTGCCACAATGGCAACATATGGCTGCAGAGGTGGGTTTTTTTCCACAATATTTCAATGCCTCTATTTTATTCTGGTGTTTTAGCAGAAAGAGTCTTCCCTTGGAAATCTGTATTTAAAGGAAATTGAAAACCAGGCCCTTAGCACATGTATTTAATATTTAGTAGGACGATACTGGGGGGATCTGCAAAATAGCTGGGAGAACAGGGCACTTAAGTGGTAACTTCATATAAATAATTGTACTTGTCATATGAAATCAGTGCATACCTGAAAGGAAAGCCATAAACCATCAAAAGAGAATTTTTTCTTTGTTGTGGTCCAAGTCTTTTTCCCTCCACAGACAAAAAACAAACAAAAATATACACAAAGAAGTTGTCCTCAATGGTTCAGTTCCTCCTACAGAAGCTTGTTAAGCCAAACCAAACTGTGTCACTGCATTGCTTGTGTACCTTGTGGAAACTACAGCTGAAGGGCCTCCTGCTCCTCTTTCAGCCTCTGAACTGGGCTAAATCTTCATATCAAACAGTTCTCCCTTCTACTTTTAGCCAGGTCACAAGTTTTACAGGCTTCAGCTGTAGTCGCATTTCCTTCAAGCAGACTAAGAGGCTCCTGAGCTACAATTCCCATAAAGCATTTATACCTGGGACACAGCTCTCTAATCCTGCTTCTCTCTCCCAAGAAACAAAAGTAAAAAGCCTCCCTTCTCGATGCCTTGGGAAAAGGGCTCTTCACTAGCTCTTCCCTCCCCATCCCAAGATGGGAATCACTGCTGCTAAGCCTATGTCCCATAAAATGGGCCTTGCTGTTTTCTGTAACTCATGGTCAATGATGACTGGGTTCAGTTTTAAAGAAAACATCACATAAAGCTGCCCTAGATGAGGACTTAGCTGTTGAAAATGTTGGACTTCTGAAGAAATCCTATTTTAAATTACTGAAACTCTATCAAAGGACTTCCCTAGCTGCTAGAGGGAAAATGGTACGATGAAACTTTCAGTTTGACTCATACGTCTACCTGAACAAGTAAATGTTTCCCAGTGCATTTTGATGTTACTTACATAAGGCATGAAAATAACAAGCCAAAGAACTAGCTAGCTGGTTTTCCCTCCAAAGTTCATCCTCAATGATTCAAATCTTTTTGAACCCTTTATTTAAGCTCTAGCATTCAACTAATTATGTGCTCTACGCAGTGCAAACGAGACTTGGAAAATACTGCAGAGAAGCAATACATCATATTTATACCTGTTGACATAGTACGCTTTGATTTTTAGGTCTGCCTTAGGCTAGGATCAGAAAGAAGGGAGCAAAGCCAGAGCCCTTAGTTTCACTGGGCTGTTTTGATTCAAATTATAGGGATACACTGATCCACTATTAGTCACATCTCCCCATCTGTGTGCAAGTGCCAGCTGGACTGAAATGTGAAAGAAAAGTATCTTTCATTTTTTTGTCCAAGTATCATTAAAAGCCCTTGCTTGAAAAAGTCCTTAGAATAAAAATCAAACATAAGATAAAGTCAAACAACAGCTTCAACTGGATTACTGCAGAAAAACTGAAATGAGAAGGTGCCCTTCAGGTAAAGTGCTGACCACCTACTCAAGTTTGTAGGTGTACATTCTCCATATATTTAAAATACATGTTAAGGACGCAAAAGTTCTTCACCAACAGAAATCCCCGTTGCCATCCACCTACAGTCCCTTGCTGTTACAAAATGTTCTTGCATACACTGCTTTGCGGAATCCCTATGAACAATTTGTGCCAAGTGTCAGAGACTCAAGCTATAATATCTAGTTAAAGTGCCACCTAGACTGACAGTCCTGGTTCTTTTCAAAGTGAGTTCCAAAGCTCTTTTCCTCCTGATGTTATTTACAATGTCCTTGCCCCAAATTAGTTCAGATTATCAGATAAAATTTCCCCATTCAATAAATAGTCTTACACCAGCATCTTTCCATTACGGTAGAAGACAGTGAAATGAATTTAGACAATGAAACTTAATTGAACCCCACCAACCACAAACCAACTGTACTTCTTGGAAGCAATGCGTTTCAGTTGTAAAACTTCTCCCAGTGCCTATGCAGGCAGGTTTACTGGAAAAGCAAACAAACAAACAACAACAAAACCCCTCAACACTTTAGGGTAGATTTTAATGGATGTTAGTTGATACATGAGCACTAGTTTCATTATAATTTTTCACTTGCAATTTCTGCTTCCAAATCCCTTAGGCCCATTTTCAAACTCTGCTGAATTACTATGGTTGTATATTCTTTTACCAAACAACATATATATAAAGTCTGCAATACCCAACAGCTGATGAAGTGTTTGCAAACTTAATCTCCATTTTCTTAAAATCAGGTATTACTATGACAACATACTACTACCACACCACAGCTCTGGCAACGCAAGCTGCAGGAAACACTGTTCATCTAGCTATACGCTACTTTCCTCTATATTTTGCCATCAAATTTCCAATTTCCTGTCTTTCTTATTTTGAATCCTATTGAATCCAGTTCAGCCAGTGGTTTAATTTTCCCAGGTCTGATGTATTATAACTCTTACTTTACTTCCTTACAGAACAAATGCCTATCATAGTCTCGAGCATGGGGTCTTCAGGTGCTCTTCTGTAACAAATATAACTGTAAACAACCCACTTGAGCTTTTAGCAACATTAACCTCATACATTAGTAACCCAATTCAGGTTTTCCAACAGCCCCAGTGACCTTTGGCTTGACAGCAGATTTCCTGTACACACTTATTTATATGTACTGCATATTTAACCTGCTTTCTCATTTACTGCTTTTCCTTCCTGGAGTTTCTATATTTCACTCAAGTTTTCCTGACATATTTTTATTAACTTACTCCTTCACCATCTTACACTTCAAATAACCCAAGTCTTATTTATGCTTCAAATGCATTTCCTTGGGGTTTTTTATCAGTTAATTAAAAAAATAAAAACAAACCCAAACCCTAAAACCTTCATCTCTGTGTGTTTTTCCCACCTTTTTCACCAGTGTCTCACACGGTAGATCAGAGTGCAGACTGAACGCATTTAGTTGAAATGTAATTCCTCTGAAAGCCCATAATGAAGTTGGAAGGCCTTTGGAGAACAAATTTCATTGAAGCCCCAAAGGCAAAGGGTTAATATTAAACAGTTTTAAAAGTCAGGCAACAATGGAGGACACCAATGTGAACGCGAAGGATGTCCAGAAAGGATCTCAGGGATGGGGAAAGTAATGGCCTGAAGACCAGGAACTGAGGTTGCCAACTTTATGGAAGACATTTCTGTTGGTTGAATAGCTGTTATTAACTTAAAGGCAATTACAGAAACAAAGATAAGCCATACACACACACACAACCATACCCTGCCAAAATTCAAGACAAAACACAAGATTTTTTTATTGAACTATTTAAATCCTATTCCAGGGGTAAGACAGACTGTCTCCCAGAGCTTCAGTCTCTAACCCCAGCTTCAGTGTTAAGATCCCATTCCCATACTGGTTTTGGTTGAAAACACAACGGCATATTAACACACTGTTTTACTGCACAATGTGGACATCTGCCTAGTGAGTATTAGGCTGAACACCCACACAGATTTCATGAAGGCTATCAAACAACCATTAAGGCGAAAGAGAAGGCTCACTTCTCACTAAAATTTCCTGACCTACAGTGAGCAAAATTTAATGGTTCTACATCATGTTAGCAATACCCCCCTCCACCCCCCACTGTCTTGTTCCCCCTTAGTAGCAGGTTTGGAACTATAGCCAGTTCATAATATTTTATTAGCCTATACAAAATATGGGATTCATCTGTTCCAATTACCCACTTACTGTTATTATTAAACTCAGTATTTGATTAGTATTTTAAGCTTAGATTCTTCCTATTTTGCAAATAAATCATGTGTTTAAATTGTTGTATGCCCTGAGCAATACCAGTACATAACTTTTATGAGCAACATACATTCCTAATTACACTCTTTCCATCCTTGCTTCACAATATGATATTATTTATATTCTGGTACTGGTCTACTAGTCAATATACCCCAGGTATTCCAGGCCACAGAGAATAAGTCTGTTACAGCCTTGCTCTTTAGCTAAGCTCCATGCATTCTTTTTGCCCCTGGAGATCCCCCCCATGACAGTAGAAAATAAATAAAAAAGACCTAAACAAGCAAGCAAACAGAACCAAGAAAAAAAAAAAAACAAACCCAACAAATAAACACACACCCCCCCCCCCAAAAACCCAGACCAAACCAAAACACAAGCTCACCTACAGCAATACATCTTTGATTTCAACTGCTGAAGCCAGTGTCCCTGACTTCAGACAGGATCCAGAAGAACTTGCATCTACCCGAGTCTTCATATTTAGATTAGACTAATTACATTTTTAATCATTCAACATCTGATATGCCACCTTTGTAAGTACAACCAGCTCATGTATAACAGAATCTCACACCAGTCCATCATCAGCCTTTTATAGGCTGAACTCTTTTTCATTTTACCAAAACCTTGCATACATATCCCAGAGCGTGTGTATCACAAAGCCAGTGCTGTTGGCAGTTCTTAGGAGTTCCCAAAAACCTCTGCTTTGATTTTCTTACGACTTTACAAAAACAAGCACCTTCCTACTACAAATGGTTTAAACAAATTGTTGGAAGCTACTGTTTTGGACCCTTTGCCAAATCTAGGCTGCACACGGTTTGAGCTGTTTTCTCCCTCCAGTCCTTATCTAACCTGTTCTTTCAGGCTCTGCCATACTACATGCCAAAGATGTCTGTAAACTTCAGGAGAGAAAAGAAGGGGCAAGAGAGGAAACATCCAAGAATGAAGTATACTGCTTGCACCCAGGGGGTCCAACCTATCTGCACAGACCTGTCTGTCTCCACTACACTTGTTTGCTCTTTGCGTTGTTCAACAACAGAGCAGAAGAAAATATCATGCTGTATTAAAATTTTAACCTTACCTGCTGAGCTGGAACTCCCAGTGATAGAGCACAGGTTGGACACCAACGTCTGAACCCACAGTGCTTCTTAGAGTTGCTGCTAAGTTCCTACCTAGAACGTCAAAGCGTCATCAGCCTATTGTGATGTCAGCTTTATTTAAAGCAAAGTTCTAGAGAGCTGGTGAAGCGCATTACATGAGGCTCCAGTCAACTGAAAGGCAGACTGAATGAAGATCCTCAGACAGGCAAGATGAATACATGGTTGTGAAAACTACAAAGACATTTAATAGCAATGATTTAGGATCATTCTGTATGCGTTTAAATCATTTCTGATGAGACTAGGCTGGGAAAACAAATATTCCATTTACTTACCTATACAGGAGTGCTTAGTAAAGACATGATGAATATAGTTATCTTAGCAGACACTTATTACTCGGTTGCATTAATATGCCTGAACACTCGTTTACTAAATGGTGTTGTTATAGAATAATATCCTCCCACAACATTTTCACTTCCTTATATAGTAAAAAAAAAAAAAAAAAGGAAGAAAAGGACAAAGGGGTGAACACAGAGCAAGTAAAAAAGGGAAACAGACTCTCTATGGTATTCAATCTGCAGAGCAGAGAAGAGGTAGATTCTTGTTTTCTTTCAGGCATAGTGTTTTACTGTAGGATGAAAATTCAGTAGAAACACCAGGTTGTCCCACTGAAATGAGTAAATGCTGCTCCTGAGAACTGCTATATCAGAAAGAAGACATGATAGAGAGTGTAAAAGGAGATTAAAGTAGGGTCCAATTCAAGTTAAACAGTTTTCTTGCCTGAACAGGATCAGAAGGATGACTGCACTCTATGGTGACATCTTGATGTACTACATGATAAAATACTACACTGCACTTCTTGGAGAGAAGAGCTTCACAGGCTGCTATACCTTCTTCAGTTATGGTCACCTAAACTACAGAAACTAGCATCTTGTAAACTATGACTGAATTTCAGTGAAGAAAGTTCAAAAGAACAACAAGCAAAGAATTCCAGGCTTCTCCCTAGTATTTGATCTTTCTAACCAGCTCTTAACTCCTGTTTGGTTCACAGACGGAACTAGGACAGACATGGCTGCTCAAACATGCATTAACACGAATAAACCAGCCTGTATTTCTGGCACATCAGAGCTCTGACACAATAAATATACCCGTAAGTCATTCTTATTCCTCAGTCTTCAGTGCAAACCATGAAATTCAGAATGACTTTTTAATACATAAAGAGTAACAAGTAAAACGTATTTGTTCAGCAGTGCCTGTAGCACAGTTTGGGCTTCACACACCTACAGCAAACTGCTCAGCTGGTAACAGCCTTTCTTGGAAGACAGTATGACACCTTGGAAAAGTACTAAACCAGATTCACACGCTTTGAATAAGACATTAGTAGCAGTGACTTCAGTAGAACTACACATACCCTAAAATTTTGCATATGTTAATTACTTTACGAGCTGGAGACTATACATACTACTCTCCAATGAGCTGCTTTGGAAATCACCCTTTCAAAATACTAAGCATTCCCAATATACTTAGACTTTGTCCTGCTGTTTCCACAAGAGAGGCTAACTCTGCTGGTCAAAGGTTTCAGCCTGATTCACTCCTTGCTCAAACAGCATTCAATCCACCCACGTGAACAACTGTGCTCTATGAGACAAAGACTTCATAATAAATAAGCACAGCATGTGCTATAGTTAAAACTGTTATCAGTGGTGTTTTGCCATACATACTTTTTTTGCTTTCATCCCTGATACCCAACTGAATGGAAAGTGTGTATTTAAGTATAGCTTGCTATGGATGAATATGCTCCTGAATATGTAATGTGTGCTCTTTTACTGCTGGGTCCTTTATTAAACTACCTGAATATTAGTGGCCCAAAATTGATATGATTAAGGTTTAATGAACTACTGATTAGCACTAATGAACACACATTTTATTAAATGATTTGTCTCTTCTGAAATGAAAGTAATGTTGGGCCCATTAATAAAAATTATTTGGGTCATTTCTGAGCAACTGTTGCACTCCTTGGAGAAAAAGGAGAGAAATCAGCCAGTGTGCCATCTGATTAGAATTTCAGCAGGTCTAAGTCATCAATAGTCAGGGTTCACAGGCTGCATTTTCTAGGCTTAGTAAGATCAGAGGAAAAAAATTAAATAAGATTCTATGAGTGCCTTTTTACAGGAGACATATGTCCTTCTTATCTGTCAGGATCTGAAATTACACAGCATACAAGTAAGGGGAAGACTTTGTCCCCTAATTCTGAATAACAAAACTGATGTTCTCGCCAACAAGGAGGTGCTGGTGAGGATCACAAAGCTCAAGGGCAGCTTTGGCTGCAGTGACCATGAAATGGTGGTGTTCAGGGTGAACCCTTGGGCAGTGAGGAAAGCACGCAGCAAGCTCACTACCCTGGAGCCTCCTCGGGGAACTTCTTGGTAGAGCACTATGAGATAAAGCCCTGAACGGAAGGGGAGGGGAGGCCAAGAAAGCTGGTTAATATTTAAGGATCACCTCCTTTAAGCTCAGCAGCAATGCGTCTCAACAAAGAGGAAGTCAGGCAAAAAATACCAGGAGGCCTGCACGGATGAACAAGAAGTTCCTGGACAAACTCCAGCATGAAAAGGAAAACTGCAAAGGGTGGGAGTAAGGAGAGGTAGCACAGGAGGAATACACAGAAATTGTCTGAGCAGACATGGATCAGGTTAGGAAAAGTAAAGGCCTGATAGAGTTAAATCTGGACAGGGACATCAAAGGCAACAAGAAAAGCATCTATAAATCCCTAAATACTCTTGGATGTATAATGATCAGTGATGAGAACATCACTTTTGGCTTCTACTTTAGAAGCCTATGTCTCACACTATCCAAAATGACATGTTCAGTTATTAAGATACCATTCCAATTAACAAGCAAGATCGCTACCATACACTTGCCCACTTCTTACGTTAACTCAGTTGCCCCCAAGAGGAATTTGTTCCAATTATTCAATCAGATATGAAGGAGGATAGAGTGACAGGAACACAGCCCAGGGCAGTGCTCTTCAGAGACTGCATTATCTGCTAACAGGTAACATAAACAGACATTGCACCTCCAAGCACTGAAAAATGTACTCATTTTCTTTCTATAGTCATAAGCACTAACGTTTGCCATTCCAGCAGCACAGCAACCCTCAAGTAAAATCAGTACATTTCTACACAGGTCCCTTATCTCCAATATATATTGTATTTAAGGTCATGACAATGCTGAGGTACCTGAAGGAGATCAGCCACATATTGCAGAGATCCTGGCATAGTTTTGAAGAAAATAAATTTTATATATATATATATATATATATATATATATATATATATATATATAAAGAAAGCAATAGGCACCTGTTGAATTAATGGAGTTCTCTCCAGTATGGGCTCATCACAGTTTTGAAATCATTTATCCCTTTGTTAAACCAAGTCCTACTAACATCAAAAGAAAACCCAAGAACATAGCTAGAGATTCAAACAGAATATTATAAACTCTCTGCATGTAAACAGCCAGACCCAGTATCACTCACATATTAGCTGCAATGATTAAGGTAGAAAAACAGCAGCACAAATAGAAAGACTAATGAGACTTTTAAAAGATGATTTTCATGTAGTTAAGCATAATGGGCTAAATTCTGCTTCAAATTGTTACACAGCAAAACCAGAAGAATCTGTATGTGTTTTAATAGAACTACTTTATAATAGGAGAGAGAGAAGCTGCTGGCAGAATTTGACCTATTGCCAGTATCAACCTAGCAAAACAGCTGCTCTTCTTTACTATGTAACACACCAAGTGAATCCGCAAAGCCTCAAAATAGATTTCTTCTCAGAAACTTTGAAAGATTTAACACATAATGTAGGAAGAGACAGCACACACACAGAAGTGGAAGTGAGCAGTTGCAACAGCCCTAATCTGAGTCTGGGGAAGTCACAGGGAATGGCCCTAAGAATTTTAGACTTTGGACTAGTTTTACTGATGAAGGGAGGATGCTGATGGTCACCTTTGCTACTGTACGGATAAACACAAATGGCAGAGATTCTTCCTTTTGCTGCTGGTTGTTAATGAGGCTGAAGAGACAAGGGGAGGCTACGTAGCGGGCTTCCTCCCCCTTTGGACAAAACTGAGGAAGACCACCTAAGGTCTCTGCACAGGGGCCACTGAAGCGCTGAGGTACCTACCCCAGGAGCTGGAGTAGACACAGAGCCTTACAACTGCTGGCAATGGGCACTGCTGCCACTTTTAAAACCTTTAGTCTGGGTTTTAGAAGGCACCAGCGCTCAAGGTGGCACTTCAGAGGGCACAGTCTCCCTGCAGAAACTCCTGTGATCTCCTGGAAGTCAGCTCTTCATTAACAGCTCCTCTGTTTCCAAGAAGAAACACTCTGCCCTCACTTAATAAGTAGAGAGTTTCTTCAACACCAACACACCCAATTTGTTTGTTGTCTTCTCACCATCTTCCTAATTGTTTACAGAGAAAACATCCACTTCCATTTGTGGATTAAGACATCACTACTTTAAAGAGCACTAAAGCAAATTCAAGCCTCAGTTACAGAAGCCAGGTTTAATTAAAAAGCAAAGAAGAAAATTAATACATGCTTTCAACTTGCACAAGTACAACTCAGGGTAGAATATTAGGGGGAAGGGTCGTTTTGATTAATTAGGGTCTTCAACAAAACTACCATTGCCAAAATTCACCTAGAATACCTACATTAATAAGTGGGCTGCCCTGAAATGCAACCTAAGAAAATGAACCAAGATGTCACACGTATGTATGCAATGCAAGCATTACTTATGTCCATTGTATACACATACTGTACACAACAAGTAACAGCAATTCTAAGAAACAGACATTATAAAATACCAGCGTGAGCTATTTAGTATTTACTGAATATTTAGTATTTACTAAGCATTTAGTATGTGATAATCAGGCTTTCTGGGGCATAAAATAACCACCAGCTACTTGGGATCCTCTGTGAGAAAGTTTTCCTCTAATGCACATGTTTTAAGTCTGGCATTATATACTACCAGTGCTCCTGATGGGCTTCGGCTTTGATCCACAGCTAAAACAGTTTCTAAGACAGTGGTCATACTTAAATTACAAATTAATGTAACCCCAAACTAGGGAAAATCTGCAATAAGATACCAAGACATTTTACCCATGATTGTGCCTGAGAAAAATGTGTTGAAAGACAAAATAGTCACTTTTAGGGCTTGTAACACAAAAGGGAGTGCCAGGATTTATGCACATGAAACCACTGCTTTTATTAGTAAGTGGCTTAACCATATTTCTTTTTAATAAAAATGTGGAACTGGATTCCTATAAGCTGTAGGAGATGCACGTTATCTGACAGGAGCAGCGAGTCTGTATTTCTCTGCAATGAAAAGTTTCAAATTACTATTTCTAAAATACTCCCTTGGAGTTGTAGTAAGTATTAAGCATCAGCAAATCTATTTCTATTTAATTACAAGTAAATTAGAGGTTGGTTTAAACATTGCAAATCTGCTTCCCTTTTAGGAAACGCTTCTCAGGGGCTGGAAAAAAAGCAAAGACAAAATCAAGGGCTTAGGAATAAGGAATTTAAAAAAATAATTACACCTTCATTTCTGAGGGCAAAAAAATAAATTCTGGATTATCTCAGCATCTTATAAAGAGACAAAACGTTAAAGTTATGTACCTAACTCCATACATTATTCATGAAATGTAAAATGCGCATCCTTAACTAGTTATTTACCCCCACCCTTCCACGTAATTAAACCCGATAGCTCTTCTTTCAGGGCATGTAAGAATAATAAAAAAGACTCTTAAATCTAGAATTGAATTAAAGCTCCTAGCAAAAATATTTTACAAGAATTTCCACTATAAGGAAAAAGAAATGAAATACTTTCAGTTGCTTATACAACTACAGCTTCAAGAGTAGCTGGTCCTACAAAAGACATGGCTAAGCTTCATAGAATCACAGAATGTTTAGGGCTGGAAAGGGCCTTAAGATCATCCAGTTCCAACCCCCCTGCCATGGGTAGGGACACCTCACACTAAACCATGGCACCCAAGGCCTCGTCCATCCTGGCCTTGAACACCGCCAGGGATGGAGCATTCACAACCTCCCTGGGCAGCCCATTCCAGTGCCTCAGCACCCTAACAGGAAAGAACTTCTTCCTTATATCCAATCTAAACTTCCCCTGTTTAAGTTTTAACCCATTACCCCTTGTCCTGTCACTACAGTCCCTAATGAAGAGTGCCTCCCCAGCATCCCTATAGGCCCCCTTCAGATACTGGAAGCTGCTATGAGGTCTCCACGCAGCCTTCTCTTCTCCAGGCTGAACAGCCCCAACTTTCTCAGCCTGTCTTCATACGGGAGGTGCTCCAGTCCCCTGATCATCCTTGTGGCCTCCTCTGGACTTGTTCCAACAGTTCCATGTCCTTTTTATGTTGAGGACACCAGAACTGCACACAGTGCTCCAGGTGAGATCTCACGAGAGCAGAGTAGAGGGGCAGGATCACCTCCTTTGACCGCTGGTCACGCTCCTTTTGATGTGGCCTAGTACACAGTTGGCCTTCTGAACATACAGAAGTAAGTTCTTTTTCTTTAGGCAAGTCACCTCTCCTATTTAAATTTCCTTATGTCAGATGATTGGCACTGGATTCAAGACACCCGTGTTTGGCCTGAGTGGCAGCCTGAAAGTCTCAAGGGTCTTTTCTGAGCTTGTCCCACAGGCAACGGGTCAAAATATTTACTTGAGAAAACAACCATGAAACTTCATTTACTGTTGTTATTTTCTTTCTAATTAAAGACTCATTTCAAAGCAGAGTGGAAATAATGTGTCTGCTATGGTTAATATTTAATCAGTAGTCTAGCGTGCCAACCATGTATACCTTGTAATAGCCCAGAGTCAGTGACCTGGATCCCACTGGGATACCATATGGCTGTGTCCAGAAGACAGGAAGCCACAAATGACCCATCACAGGTTGAGTGATAGTATAAATCAATGAGGGCACTAATTATTGGGTTTGAAGAGCTGACTCATCTGCTGTGGGAGTGAACATTATTGTAACAACCTTGAATGTTTCACATCAGATGTGTTATTCTCAAAAAAAAGCAAGCCAGATTCAGATTAACCATGTTTTTCTAGCCATTTACTGCTAAATAATTTAGATCCGATTCATCTGTATGTAATGCAAGGAGGATGCTTGTATTCATCCTCCAGTCCAAGGATAATATCATTAATAAATTCTGGTTTGGACCTATTTAGTATCCAGAGCCCTGAACATCTGTATGCGAACCGCATCCTTTCTTACGCAGGCACAAGAAGGGCACTATTTCAAATCTGTTTCTGCAAATGGAACATTTCTCTCAGATTTCACAAGGACCTGGACTAGATTTTGAAATACAGAAACTGGGAAATCACTCAGGCGCACATTCAACCCCCAGTAAGAACACATATACGCCTATAATAAGGCATCTCCTGAACTACTATCAAGCCTGGATCTTCGGTTCATATGTTCAGCAAACCTAGAAGCCTATTCATAAGGTGCACTCTGGAGAGCCTAGCATCCCCCTTTGCTGTGCTATTCCAGCAGTTCAGTACATTTCCCCACTATGTTAGAACCCCTGATTAAAGAAAACCTCATTACTGTTTCTGATGCGTTACTGATGTATCAGAAAGTAATTTGCTCTGAAAAACAAGGTGCACTCTAGAGAGTGCAGGTTCCCACCTTCTGTAGCAGGATGTTAGGCAGATAGGATACCATCAAATACACCAAGGATGTTTGTGGAAGAGGAAGTTGTAAACGAAACTGATTTAGGCATGTCACAGTTGTGAACAACTGCTCATCTTCCACACTTAGCTTCAAGCCAATGCTTAATGTTTTAACCAAACTGAAGCTGCAAACAGTTACTGCTCCTGAAGACAGCTGTATGGCACAAGTTTAAGGTTCAAAGACCGCAACAAAATTCAGACTCAAAGAGCATCTCACAGGCAGATCCTTCCTTTAGAGACTGAATATTCTTTTTCCTCACTGCTAGTAGGGTAGCTTGTCTAGTGCACACAGATGACTCTCAACTCAGCATGCAATCTCCAGCAGGAAAGAGTCCGCATAGCTTTAAATGTTACCTCCCTCTATTGCAGAACAGGTGACTAGCAAGCCTGTGCTGGATGTGCTTCCTAAAACACAGATTAGGCTTTAGGTTCCCACAGTGAACGCAGGATAAAATGAACGCTACCCAAGAGATCCGGGTACTGACAGTACCTGAACCGGCACCTGTGAATTGCAGAGGTACCTCGGGAGACATTCACAGGATTGATTTCTCTCTTCCTCCTGACTTGAAGCGAGCAAACCTCCCTACCCCTCCAGGCGCTGATTCCGCGCCTCGCTCTCACGGGCCGGCAGGACCCTCACCCCGTCTCGCCTGCGGCAGCTCCGCCGTGGCTCTGAGCCGCCAGCCCTGCCCCACCGGCTCCTGGGGATGCCCCGCTCCCCAGGAAGCCAAGCCCTGACCCAGGCCAACCCAGAGCCGGTCTTTAGTCCCCTCTAGCGGCCAAAGCGCCGGCACTGCGCTGAGCTGCTCCGTTAACTAGTGCCTGGCCCTTTGGCTGCAGGCTCGCACCCTTACCTGCGACACGAAGCGGCCCTAGGGGTGAGCCATCCAAGGACTGGCCCACGCTGTACCAACAAAGGCTCTCCGCTCACACCATCCACTGAGTGCAGCTGGAAAAAAGACACAGCCTCAGAGGCTTGGATGATGCTTGGCTGATGTTTAATCTAAGCAATCTGCTTGCTGAAAAAGCATTTGCTGCCCATGGATGCGCTGTATTACAAAATTAGAAAGCAATCAGTATAATTATCAAGAAGGGAAGAAGTATGCCAGGACCTTCACATTTCCATGAGTACTTCAGCCACCTAGTGCTGCTGGTCGGAATGCCTTCCGGAGACCTACCAGAAGTGGGGAGGGTTCGGCATAGGACAGGCCATTTTTACTCTAGCAAAAAAGATACCTCCTTCCCCCACTTTTATTTCAGACACTAGAGACTTCAGTTCTGCAGCTGGATCCAGGCCAAACTATTAGTCTCTGTGAAAAGCAGCACCGATTTCATTGAGACTCCACTCTGGACCAGGTAGTGTGGACTAACCTTGGGACTTCCATCATTGCCAGTCATGAAGCAAATGGGCTTCCTACTCAGCCCAGCTATGGCAGCTGGAGAACCTCAGACTTCTTTTATTCCTGGCCTGGCAAGCCACAGAGAAAACCTCAAAACCAAAAACCTCCTAAAGACTAAAGAAATGGAAACAAGTAAAAGGCAGCACTTTTGCTCTTAGGAAAGACACAATCAAAAAATTGACACTTATTTTTGGTTTGTGTCTTTTTTTGTTATTGACAGTTTAGGGAGCTGACCATCAGCAATACTACACGCAGTATTGCTGATGGTCAGAATCAGCAATACTGGGTAAAGGGTCAGTTTTCTGGTCAGCATCAATACTACTCTAGTCTGAACCAGGGAAATCACTGGCAGAGAAAAGGTAGCAGACTTACTTCATTTCAAGTTAGGTACACATTCTCCAGCTTTTCTCAAGTAGACTGTTGTGGGTTTTTTAAATCTAGAGAGTAAATGTAAGAATGCAGCATGCGCATATTCTCTATGCCTTGTCACCAATGCTCTATACACAAAAAAGAAATTAAAACACTGAGGGGAGAGAGGGGAGAAGAAAGAGAATCATCCTCCAGGAGTACGCGTAGCTCTCATCCCTCAGTAAGCAAACAGATTAGTTATGGATGAAGGTGGGCAAAACTACAGCATCCCAGGCACTCCTGTCTCCAACCAGGCTAAAGATTACATGTCTGTGCGGAGTAACACAGCACAGCAGTTTCCAAGTGGCCTTGCAGTTTTCTCCTCTCTGCATTTGGCAGGCCCTTTTCCATTTTACACGCTGTTCAGAAGTTGCTGCAGTGATTTCTGAAGTTATATAACTGCGTCAGACGCTCATAGGAACGACAGCTATTTCTCTGGTTTTGTTCTTCCAGAAAACCTTCCGGCATTGCTTTTCACAGAAACACCACTACAGAAATAGCTGTATGGCCGCAGTGAGTTAGAACCCTGCCTCTTTAGGTGCAGTGAAGATAATCTTCTAACTAGCAGACTGTTATTAGTTTATTCTTACATTTCCATGTGATAAATAGCTAGCATTGCTATACATTCCTGTGTGATTACATTTGATTCTGTCAGATTATGGGAGGCACTGATTTAACTTATCTAAACTTTAAAAAAAAAAAAGAAAAAAAAGAAAAAAGGAAAGACAACTTATTTTATTTATATTTTAATGACATCTCATTTCCCAGTACCCTGTTGAGTGTTAATAGTCCATAAAAAAGCTCATTCTCATTATTAAAGCATAAAAGAAGAGGGAAGAAGAGTCAGAAGGGAAAGACTGCAGCAGCATGGTCATTGCTCTGAGTCCCGTCTCCTAAATTTACCAGGTGTTTGACCGAGCTGAATTTGATCAGCATGTTATGTTACTGAAGGCCTACAGAGAGAAATTACTGTCTCAAAGCACACTGCAAACATTGAGTGAGTTCTACAGAAAGACACCCTTGTGAAGAAAGAAGAATGATTCCTTATTTAATCAACGAGGGGAAAAATGAAGCACAGAAAGGTTAAGTGACTTATCAAGGTCACACAGAAGAGGTTGATTCTGCACACAATAAAACTTGCTTTAATGTTAACAGGATGAGATTAGACCAAAGTCAGGGTTGGCATCAGATCCAGATTGTAGATTGGCAGCACTGACCTTTCCACCATGAAGGCACACTTCTTTCCAAAACAAGAATTACTCTTGGAAGATTACTTGTCTGCTTTTCTAGCCAGATACAAATACCTCTCTGCAAGGTATCCAGGTGATCTCATCCTGCATCCTCCACATACACACATAGACTGTACTAAGCAATGAAACACTTATGCCAGAGCAACACAAGCTTGTATAGAACTACATAATTTATTACTGTTGTTATTACTTGTCCAAACAGTAATGTTTCAGAGCAAACAGAACTACTTCTTCAACTCTGGTGAATAATGCTCTCTAAAGCAGGGAGACGGGCTAGAGCATAAAACAGGAAAACAGCAAACTGTTTGGCAATGGCAATCTTTCATTCAGATCTCGCCACAAAAACTAAATTTGCATTTCAATACAACATTTGTCAAAGTAAAAGATTTTTTTTCTTTATATATTTAAAGTGAATCACAACAGCTCATTTCAGACTGAATGAAACACTCCAAATGACCTTTATGTTTGTTCGGTCTGATTTTCTAAGAAGTTTCTGTTCTGAACCAAATTCTCACCTCGTTCTTTGATTTTGCAATTTGGCTGATGAACTGAAAAAAATCCATTTATCACTTAATTTTATCATGATTTTACAGATGAGGAACTGAAGTCCACAGAAATCATACGAATTCTTCAAGCCAGCACAGAAAGCCTGTGGCAGAGCAAGACATTGGATCAACTCTGCCAGACCTATGCTAACACCCTCATGCTTGGATCATCCTTTTTGCCTATGCCAGCATGTCTGCAGCATTTTATTTACCTGCAACAGATGAATCAAATGCATGAACTAAAAAAAAAATGGACAGAATAATGTGATAAAAATAAGCTGCTTTACCTTTGACAGCATTAACTAGATTTGGGAAGAGAGGATGGAAAACAGAAGAATCACAATAATGGCTCTCTGCTCTATAATTCTTGCTCTCAAACAAGAAGCTTGTCTGGTTCTGCCAGACACCCAAGGTACCCATGATAAGAAACATCCCACTGCTCCTGCAGCATACACCTGCCAATGTAAGCTGGTTCATGCCCAGATGGCATAGAAGAATGCACACCCCAACTGTACAAAGCCATACGTCCACCCTGAGTAAGTTCAGCTTCCCGAGCAAGAAGTACTCCCAAAGGCGCTCAGCTACCCAGATGAGACTGAAACAGGTACTTCTCCACTGGCTTTCTCTCTTACAGCTACTGCTGTTATTTCTGAATCACTTTCTACTACAGTCAGGTTGTTTCAGTTTCCCTCACTGTTTGAAAACAAAAGCTCTTAGGGATTTCTTTGCAGTGGGACATGTCAGGGTTAATACTCAATGGCTGCTCCTTGCCTCATTTCAATGTGGTTAAGTTACTCAAGATTTCACTATATGCCACACTTGTTTCAGTGAAGACAGTTGTGAAACAAAAGGAGGAACATCAGTCTCCTGAAAAAACTGAGAGCTGTCTGCAAGTCTAGTGACACTGCTTGAAAAGATGGCAATGAAAACCAAATATACCTCAAATTCACCAGCTATACAGATACTGCTTAAGAATATTACAAAGCATTATGTGAACTACTGCTGAAAACAGGACTGGAAGGGGAGCAAACATTTAATTTGCAGAGCTATAGCTCTGGATAATGTGTTATTATGTTGGTTGTTCTTATTTAGGAATAGATCCAAATCACAGCATTTGAAGCCAGCGTCAGCACAGCCTGAAAAATCAGGTGTGCTTGTAGGAGCAATGGTTTAGATCAACCTTTTTTTTCAAGTTCCTTTATCCTCATCTATATTTTAACCATGAAAGGAATCTTTTACCAGCTTCAGGGTTCAAAAGTCCTTGGACCTCAGAATGGGAATTCAAAGCGTGCAAGGGACTCTGGGCAGTGCCAGAATTCTGCACTCTCAAAAATCATGGTGAACTCCTGCAGCATGATTTCTCATAGCAGTGTCGTCTCAAGTGGCTGAGCAACTAAAAGTGAATCATAAGTTCCCCTTTGGGTACATCAGTGCAGCTCCTTTTCATCATACGTGCAGCATCAGAAAGCTTTAAGCCACGTGCAAGCCACCTCCCTTGCACTTGCTCACAAAGACAACTCCTTCTGCCAAGAGCAAATGAATGTTCATGGAGGAGAACAATCAGTGAAGAAATCACAGAGTAAATGTGGGAAGAGCAAGAAAGCAAACGAAGGGAAAGAGTGAGAAAGCTACTGCACCGGTGCTGCAGGGAGGTGTTCTCAGCCCAAGGGGTGTTATTTCAAGGTGACGTAATGCAAAGGTCAGGCCAGAGAAGGAGGCAGCGCCCAGGTCAGGGTGGAAAAGGAGAGTATCTTGAAGATCTCAGTAGAAGGAAAAGCCTGGAGCAAAGTGTTAACTATGGCAACTGTCAGCAGCTCACAACTGATTACAGGGTAAGGGGGGGGGAAGAGGGAGAGCAGTGTTGAAAAGCAATGTGTCCATGTTGGTAACTGACCTTTCACCCTTTTTTCACCCTTTGTATTTAGAAATACAAAAAGCTATATTTTGAGTTTATCCTCTAAGGATATGATAGAGAAAGAAGGCTGCAACAGATGAATCAAACACATGAACCAAGATTTACAGCCTGTTCTTATGCATACCTTTTGGGTACCTAACCAAAATAAAAACCTATAGTGGAAAATCACTATAACCACTACAGTTATCTACTAGAATTAAAAAAAAAAAAAAAAAGGCAAAAACAGACAACAAAACCCCACAAAAAACAAAACCAAAAAACCCCACAAAACCCCAAGAAAAAATACCAGTCCTAGAATCAACCATCACCTTTTGATCTGATCGTAACTGTTACGACTAACTTTATCCAGACTACCTTCTTAACAAAAGGACGACATTGTTACATCTACCAGACTTCTTGGGCAGACTGCAAACTATCGTACCTTGCTCTTAACATGAAAGAGGATTGCCTGCCATTCCTTCTGTTTCCCCGTTTTCAAAGGTGGTATTTCTCCTTCTGCAGCTAGGCTGGTTTTCCTGACCATACAGAGAGTTGCCAGCTGGTTAAGATCATTCTAATGGCTTCATGTCTGAAAGGCTTCAGCTGCTGCCTAGCAGAATCTAAATGAGACCCAACCCTGAAAATCCACCTGCAAATTATTAGCTTTTTGCATGAGCAAATCCATTGAAATAAGTTCATGAGTAGCCCCATTTTAGCGTTCAGAGAACTGAAACATAAGCAAGGAAGCATTAAGTCAAATGCATCTTTGGATTAGTTGCCTGTATAGGCAAGCAAAAAAATATCTGCAAAACAAGTCTGAAAGTCTCTTTTGCTACTAATAGCAAGACAAAACCCACTGAAGTAGCCAACTGCAGCTTCTGAATGCACAGACCTTAGTATTAAAAGGAAGGTGTGACCATAACAACATCAATAACCCGATCAGTAAGAAATACAGTGATTGTTACAAATACAGCCTTAAAATTTACTAAAATCCTGCTGATCTACCATTCATTACAGATGTTTACTCCTCACTACACAAGCTCATGTCACTCCATGCAAGAGGGCAAGAGACAGTATATGGAGAAGCATAGGTAACACAAATTGACTTAGTGTGATGGAGAAGAGGGGGCTTGAGGTGGCAACAGGGTACTCTAGTTTCAGAATCTGATCAAACTTTATTATTTGAAAATCTTGCATATATATCCTCTATATAACATGCTATATGCAGACAGGGTGTAGTTTTAAATTAGATCAAGCCCACAATGGCCCCCTAAAATATAAGAAAACACAGTTTTTCAGGTGCCACCAAAACATTATTTATGGCCCTGTAGGAATTGTGACAACTTAATTACAGGTACAAATAAAACCCCCTATAGAAACCAGCTTACACACAGGACAGATACTCAAAAGGACCAGAGCTAAAGCTGAATGAGTAACTTCTAGGTCAGACATAACTAGTGCTTGATTTTGCAGCCTAAATAACATTCTTCAGATGTAAGAGATTTTATATGATAATGAATGGTGTAGGAATTATTATTGCATTATTGTTGTTTCAGGAGAGTTTTTCAGAGTTCAACCTCTGAAGATGAAGTGTAACTTTTGTTTTGTAGTTTCTTTCATGCAAACTATGTCCCCAAAACGTCAGAGTTAACTGAACTGTCACAGTCAAGTGAGCTGCAGAAATCAGAGAAAGAGAAATAAGGCAGCACAGGCAATGGGGAAAAAAAGACCCAGCTCCTAACTATTTTCACTTGAGTTAGAAAGGACATAAAAAGACCACACAGTGACAGAGGTGAATACTCTAACAACCTCTTTAAATAAATGGGGTTTACTATGTATTGAGCCCTAACAGTGTAAGATAATGACATGTAAGTGGGACCATAATAGCCTAGGGAGAGACAAGATAGTAAAGGATGGCAAAACAGGAATCCTGACAGTGCATCACTGAGCCACTCTGCTGGCATCTGCTGGGCTCCACATAAAACAAGTGTGTCAGTATCTGCTGTTTTCAGCCCTGCTTTGTTATTTGACACATAGTAGAGACTTACAATTATCATAGTATTAAATATGTTGCTCTTTACTACCTTGTGTTCACAACTGTTGAGTAGCATTAAAAAAGCACAAGCAAAAATGTAAGACAGGTGAAGTCTTGGAGGAAGACCTGGCGCATATTGGTTTAGTAATGCAAGTGCAGCAATAAAGAGCCTACATGAAACGCACACATATATACAAACAACACTCCAAAATACAGGAACTGCTCTTTGAGAGCTATCGGACCACCTGCAGAAACATGAAAAAAACCCAGATGCAAGGGCAAGCATAATCAATATCAAGTATGCTCACCTGCAAAAACACATGCAGAAGAGCCACTGATTCAATGCCCTGCATTTAAAGGGACTGCTCCAGACAGACATCCCAGGTAAAGGTCTGCTAAGATAATCACATAGTCCCTGGGGCAAATTCAGGTTTTATTTTCCCAAGGGGAAATTACCATGTTATTCTGGAGAGAGGTTTTGATCAAAAACAAAGAGAAATTGAGAATATCAGCCATAGCCTTTGAAGGCTTGCATATATACATATATACATGGGATTGATGGTTAATTGCTACCAATCCCCCTGAAATTGTCTCAGCAGAGCACATGCCAGGGTTTCTAAAACTGGAGTTGCCAGCTAGACACAACAGTTATTACAGAAGCAAAAGTATCTGCTCATAGTTAAAACTGAGTATGTTTTTGTGCTTGCTCGATCAATAACCTGGAATGGCTCTTCCATGACTTGTGATGTGGTTGGAATAGCTTAGTATGCGAAATGGGTATGTCATTCAATACATTTTGATAGGATGTGCACTGGTATGTCAGCAGCTCATAAGGAGAAAGTGAGGACGAGAATTTCAGGTTTTTTTTACCAAAGTTTCCTTTTATTCCGAAGGCAGAAGTGAGGAGAGGACCGAGCTCTAAAGAATCAGAAATATCTCATGTTTACATGAAAACAAGGCAGACATGCACATATAAAAAGATGCATTTTCTGCTTTCTGACTGTCTATTTATTGTTTACTTCCAAAGGAGAAGCAGCACAGTCCACTTCAAACATTCTAGGCTTGCTTCACTCATCTTACTCTACTCCAGAGAGGTCCACCAGAAGGAAGAACAGATCCTCCTCCCTTTGCACTGCTCTGCTTATACACACACAGGGACAGCCTGACTTCCAACCTGTCTTGCTGCCCATTTCTAAATCCACCAAACACCTGATTCTAAACAGACACCTACAAAGTGAAGTATATTCAATATGATAGCCTGTTGATCCGGTAGCAGGAAAGAGATTTGCATTCCGATCCTCACAAACACCTGTAAGTCTCCAACCTTTCAGGAACATTTTAAGGAAAACTCAGGAAAGTTTTGGAAGTGCCAGGCACACCCAAATTATTATTAAAAATGGAAATTGTTTGATGGGAACCACAAGAGGGAACCACGTCATAGGTATCTACTTGACAAAAAATGTAAGTTTGTGTAGCAAATACCCAAAGTCAGAAACACTGAGGGTTTAGGTGCAGCCATTCATCTTCCAAGCATACAGGAGTAACAGTGGCACCAGTTCGCATCGCAGTCCACACCGGTGTAGCACTGGGGCTAAGAGGACCTGATTTCTCTACTCATGGGCTTGGAGCTTCAACATAATCACAATGAAGGCAGCTTCACACAGTTATAATACTCACAGTCACTCAAACGGTCCCAAGTAATTGTTTCCAAACTCAACCTACAGGAAATTATTTTTCTGTATGAGACACCCCCCCCCTGCTTCTCTGCCCAAGCAGTATCATTGTGGGAGCTTCCATTATCAACGAGTTTTCCGGCCCCTGTTGGCAGCCACTAAGTTGTCCCATCATTCTACTGGGGGTCCTTTTTCTTCATGTTTAATTTCCCTTAGTCCAAAAACTAACAAAGCGAAACAAACTAACAAATGAATAGAAAAACCAACCCAGAACCAAGAGTTTCATTTACTTTCTAAGTTGTTTTTTTTTCTCTTCTTTTTAAATATCGAGTACAGGAAATCCCTTCCCACCGACTAAAGAGACACTGTTAGAGGAAGACATTACAACAGCTTTGTTGTACCCTGCAAAGTTCTGCCCATGGGAAATGTGTGCTTTCTGGGATTCTTCTGACACAGACTGATTCCCAGTCAAACTGCAGAGAAAAGACAGCATCAGTAACTTCGAAAAAGAGCATGAAGGAAGAGCAGACGTTCAGGAATGAACAGCTTTGGTTCATTTACAGCAGCTGAAAGATTTATAACAGTAGAGCGTGTGTGCACAAGTGGAAGAATATATTTGGGTTGAACTTCAATGCATCGGCTGATACCATTTCATCTTTTACTTTACACCTCTGTGTTTTATGATTTCATCATTTAGCCTTTTCCTGCTCCCTTCAAAGTAGGATCTGCTGGGCACACCACCAGACAGCTGAAGGCCAGCCTCATCCGATTACTTGACCATTGCTCTGTGCTATACACAGACCTGCAGGTTCACTGTGGGGATTGCCACCATTCAGGTGTATGAACCTTCCATGGGGATTTTTGGGTGCCAGCTTCAGCTGCAGAGACCTCTCCCGGATAAACACATTGCAGAACTGAAGTAGGCTTTGATCTGAGCACAAATAGAAGAATTACTCTTTTGCCTTATTTAAGATTCTTTACCAGATGAAAACCCGTTTTAACAGGTAGCTCACTAGACTCAGGAGATTCAGGTCAATTCCCACTTCATTAGCAGACTCTCTCTGTATGTGACCTCCTTAATCTATTCCGCAATGCTGCTCCCCAGCTGCAAAATGGAAAAATGTCTTGCTTCAAGATGATGAGAGGAAAGAATCCATCAAGGATTGTGAAATACTCGGCTATCATGGTGAGGGGGAACTTGCAAACACATAGACAGCGATACTTCATTTTAAAATCTGACTTCTGCTTCTGTAGCATCCATAGACCCTGCTCTTTTAGACTCATCTCATTTATACCTTATGATTAATATCTGTAATTTAGCATTTCTATTACTCCCTTATTATTATAGGGAATACCAAAACCCAATTAAATAGCTCAAAGAGATGTTTATTGGCTGGGATTCTACATTGAGATTACATCATTTGGGCCATAGGTCTCTCATGCATTTAGAAGCATTTTTCCCCTGGGTGGCCCTTTCATTGCTTTACTACATCATAATTAAAACTAAATTGCATTTGGAAAAACAAAATGCTGGACATTTTCTGATGCATTACTCTTGGCCTGAATTTGTTTTGCTTATTGACTCAGTAATTTGTGAAACTCAGTAATTTGCAATGGGTATCCCAGTCATTAGTGCAAATTATTCTCCTTCTACTGTATTTGCATGTAATTGCCTTTTGAAATTAATTCATTTTAATTTCTTAAAAAAATAATTTGTTACAGGATGTTATTTGCCTTGAGAGGGTTTAATTTCTTTAAAGAGTTCTTCTAGGGTTGTGATTTCGATGCATATTTAGAAGTGACATTCTTAGACATTCACCTTGGAATTTTATGCTCTGTGTATTCAGAATCAGTGTGTGCCACATGCTGGGCCACACTTCAGTTGCTTGTTTGGGGTAAAATAGGCTCATATTTGACTCCCTGTGATCTAGATTATCCGGTATACCTGAAGCAGCCTTTACACCATAACCATTTCACATTACTGTTTCAGGAATAAGCGTTCAAGGATGGCCACGGTTTTCACTGAGTATCACAATGAAATCTTGGACACCTCTATATATCCCGGACACTTACGCATACATTTATCTTATTTTTTTTTAACAGCTTCTGTGATATATTAATGTATTTATAATCCTCCTTCTGTGCAGCTCCTACACCAGTGGAATTTAGATGATCCCTTGGATACGTGGTAAGGAGCAAACAGGTCAACGGTTTAAGTGAGCAGTCTCAGAATCAGAGGGTATAGAAAAGCAGCTCGGTTTTCTCTGAGCTTTGCTGAGGCTCTATCTAAAACTCCCGTTGCGGGGCCTTCTGTCAGGTGACATTAACACTTCTTTTACACTGAGAAAAGAAACCATTGTGTGACAAAGCCGGATACTCTTTACACAAAGCTCAAGCCATTTTGAGGACACTGCTGGCTATTAGCTAAATACATACTTAGGAGAGACCCTTTACTGCGGTGACTTCAGTCACAGTAACATTTCAGCCATTAAAGGGAACAAACTAGTTTTTCGGAAGGTAACACTCTGACTAAAAGGTAAAAAATTATAATAATGGAAATCTGCTTTTGCAAGGATTCCTTTCAAAGTGATGTGCCTTGGGCTGTTTAAACCACTGATTATCAGTATTCATCCTCCTTTCTTTATCCAGGCTCAATAGATTACCCAGCAGATATTTATCTATTCATGCCCTCAGTAGGACTTTGAGTACCATAAAGGCATTTTTATATCGCTTATTTAAATTAGCACACACAACACAATCCCTTACATATAGGGTAGTTGCATAATACTGATGCTTTTGCATACGATCAAAAGAAAAACCATCCCCGTAATATGTACCAATACAATTAGATGATCCTGTGCAAGTGAAAAGCAAGGCAGAAGAAGAAAGATACCACCTCCGCAGATATACTCCATTCTCATGTTACTGGTGATCACAACAGCAGTATCTCATTTAGTTTATTATAAGCAATGCAGTCTGGAGTGTATATAAGATAGGGAATAAAGGGAGACTGTGCTTGCATAGATTTTCACTCTAGGAGACAGACATGCAGCAGCTGAGATGCAAAACAAATCGGAAAGAGCAGCACAACCTGTGTTGTTTGTGGCTAGAAAGGCTGCAGCAGCTGCAAAAGGGTGAAGAAAGGAGTAGTTCTTATACCCTAACTGGTCGTCCTTCCTTTTCTTCTTTCTCCCCTTCGAGATGGGGAAAAGGTGTTTGGGAGGACAGCAAAAAACGGTTAGTTTTCCGGACATTTTTTCTGAATTTTATGTTTTCTAAATAAAATAAAACCCCTTGTGAGGTATAGAAATATTGCAATCTTTGTTTCACAGAGATTCAATATCTAGCTGAGATTCTCTTCTGAGTAGGTTTTCTTATGGGCAGCAGAAATTTGGGGAAAAAGTATTTGTGGATGTAGAGTTATAAAGAGATTTGAGCACTGAGATGGAAAGCTTAAGCACTCAAACCTAATGCAGAAGGTGCAGAAAACTGCCAGGTTCTGCACTTTTAGGACAGTCTTAATGCCATTAGGTACAAATGGACTGACTGGAATATAACATGACAGACTGGAAATCCAGCAAGAGCAATGTATTAAAGCAGCATAACAAAGGCAGGTAGAAGCAGGTAAAATCCAGTCTTATGTTTTCAGATAAGGATAGAAGAAAAAGAGCATTTTACACCATATAAAGAGGAACATTGGCCGGACTACTTCCAAGGGAGAATACCCTATTTACCAAGCCCTCTAGAGATTCGGTGGGATTATTCAGCTGACTGTATTGAAGAACTATTTCAGTTTAGTTTTCTGCCTTCCACATTGGCAGTGTAATTTTGGCTATTAGCAGCTTTCCAAGGATAACTATTCTCCGAGCAGCAAAGAAATTTCCCCCTTTCCTCACCAACAAAATCTTAGGAGAACAGCAACTGTCCAGAAGGTAAGAGCTCAAAGCAGAATCAAGCTGGCTGCCTGAAAGCTGGGAGCTACCTGACAACACCACAGCTTGTGTAGGAGGGTGACTGTTCATTTCCACAATGTGTTTCTTTCCCGCAGTCCAGTTTTCTCATTCTTTGTGCAATCTAGAGAATACCTCTGCATCAGCTACAGCTCTAGCAATAAATTACACGGTCCTGGGGATGTCCATAGGAATGCTTCATTTTATCGTATGGATGCAGCCATAGAATCTAGAAAAACAAAATACCTGAATCCCTATTGCTTAATGATGCCTATGACTTCTGATGTCTGGATAAATTAATTCAGGTACAAAGCTTACTGATGTGCTTGCAAGTTTTCTATTCAGTTCAGTTATTAGTATCATTTGCACTAACTGCTCTAGAAAGTGTTTCCCATCTTCTTTTGTACTTTTGACAGTGGATGACTACACCCATGTAATAGGTAGGAGGTACTACAGTTTGAAGGATGAGTATTCACATAGTGTTTGTGATTTTTTTTTTTTAGACTGAACAGAAGCTAAATAAAAAGTCACAAATTCCAGGAGATGATGTAGCTCTCTCTTGCTACAGGTTACGTCCTGGGTTTCATATGCAGCCAAGTAGAGCTGGATAAAGAAAAGTGAAAGGCAATGTAACAGAAAAGACATTTGTATTTCCTTCTCTAAATTCTGTGGGGTGTAGTTTAATTCATCTTCTGTCACAAAATTGGTGCCAGCTTCTGGTTCCTCCTTTTTATTTCAGACCAGAAAAGGTCTTTCAGGAAGAAGACTCATAATCACACCTTCCTCCCCAGATGCACACTTGGTCACATGCTCAGAGTTGGGGAAGCTCGGTCAGAGCTATTATAGTTAGTATTAAGGAGGCTATTCTATTCTATTCTTCTGATTTATTATTGGAACAAACAACTATATCTCAGGGGCCAAGAATTTACTCATACACAGAGCCAATGAGTCAGCCCTAGAGTATCTCCACTGAGATTTTTTGAGTTATTCCCAAACTAAACCTGTGTAAATGAGTAATGAACCAATGACCTGATAAAACTTGAGGATATGCCAAAGAAGAAGTAATGAGTATGACAGATGAATCAGGCAGAACAAACCGAGTTACTTCATGTCCTGGGTCCATTCAAACAAAATACACTTACTGCAGTAAAATCAATGAAGACACATCTGGGGAGAAGAGATATAGGCCCTATCAGCACTGTATCTTGGGAGCTGTATCCTAGAATGCAGTGACTCGAAGAAAATTTTGTGTGTTATATTAGATAAGCTGTGGCGAATGCCACACTGGGGTAAGAAATGCTTATGCACTGGATGCTAGAGCATGCAGAGTGCATAGAGGGAAATGATGAACCTCTGTTACATTCATGATGCTGATAGAAAACTGCATACATTTTTAACAGACACATTTAAATACATTACAAACACTGGGGGGGGTGGTAGGGAAATGCCAGACAAGTGACTTCAGGACTGGAGAAAATATTTTACAGTAGCAGACTTGTGAAGTTCAGTCAGTTTACTTTATCGGAAGAAAAGATTGACAGCTGAGTTGAGGCCAGCATATAAAGATCTCCATGGGAAGAAAATGTAAGATACTAGAGCAGCATCTTTGTTATTAAAGTGAGGAAAGGCATAATTACAATATCCAGACAGATAAACCGAGGAAAAAAAATATCGCACACCTTTTTTAAGTGTGGTCAACCACCAAAGCAAGCTCCAAGGTCGAACAGTGGATGTTTTCAGACCAGGACTAGGTATTTCCCTTGTGTTCCTGTATTTTAGTCAGCCCTAAACCTGAGCTCAGTACAAGGGCAACTAGCTGTAAATTAATAGGTGCTAAGAGATACTATGCCAGCATAGATGATAAAATAGTTCCTTCTGACCTGAAACACTAGATACAAAGCATGTCTCCTTCCCTGAGATGAGCATCTTTAACTGCCTTTGTATTTGTATGATCCTAAATACAGGTTTCACATATTCTTTATGGGAGACTAACTCAAGAGCGGAAACCTGTTGACATTTTTTCAGTTTTGCTTAAGATGGCTGGAAAGAGGCAAGGATGAGCCAGAAGCCTCTCCCTGCTTTTTTGGAAATCATTCTCTTGTTCAATAACCTGCTGGAGAGAGGAAAGGGAAGAAAAAAAGCCAGTAGAGCAAATACTAAGCCAAATTTAATGGGAGTTACCAGAGAAATGCTATTTTAGTAGCTTCGACGTACTTTGTAAACATACTGTTTCCAAGCTCTCTGTTAAACACAGTAACAACAAAAGCTGTAGCTAGTCCTATTTTAGTGATTTGAACAACAGAGATAACAAACCCAGCGGCTTTCCGTTTCCCTTCCAGAAAGCAGCAGTGTCAGCTAGAATTGGCAGCATGCTGAAAATGAAGTGAAGCCCCAAACGGCTGCGGGATGCCTGTTGACATTTGCCATGTTGTTGTACCTCTGGGCTTCTTCCCCTGTAACGCTGTACAAAACTTCTCAGCTTTGTGTTGCTACATAAAAACTGGATCGGGCAAGTTAAAGTGAACTCGCACTTCAATAACTTGATCCTCCGCCTTTGTTCTTGTGATTACCTTTCCAGAATGTGTTCCGCTTCAAACAGCTGACAGTTTTTATATGTCCTCGTTGTGACATTTCTATGGAATCTCTTTTTCCATGTTCTCTTCGCTACATCCCATTGGTAGTCACCAGTATCTGCTAAGTGTAAACAATGCCCTTTGAGATATTTAAGACGCAGGCAACAAATACGTCTCAGTTCAAGGCAACTTTTACAGAAAACAGAGGGTGTAATTCAGAAACAAAACCGCCCCAGCCAATCCAGAGAACAACCTACTAGCAGACTTACTTTGCTTCTAGCATGACCATATACTGCATAGGATTTTACACAAGTGCCAGATCCAGCCACTTGTGCTAGACAGGAGTTCTACAGATTCCAGTGGGAACTACTTATTGCATTATTTAATAATACTGAAGAAGGCAAAATTAGTCCCAAAACAATTGGATATATTTTTACAGAAACAGATTAACACTCGTAAGCTTTGCAAAATAGAAATGCAGGTTTGAACACAGAATTGGGCACAACTACATGTAGAAAGAATTCAGAAGACAGAGGAGAGAAATTTAGGAAAGGCTTCATGACAGAGAATGTAAAAGGAAGAAAATGTAAGAGGACATACATAGACAACAGAAGCTGTATAGGACACTGAAGGGAAATAGTATTACTTTCAATTTCTTGAAGAAAGAAGGCCTGGATGAGGCCCTCTGAATAACGTATTCAGAACATCAGTGTAATGTTTGAGCTCTCATACTTCTTATGGACAAGGACAAGACTTCAGGTGGCCAGAATTAGAGTAATAAAATATAAACCCATGCTGGAGACTAAACACAATTTTTGAGGAAGGAAATCAGAATCAAAATATTATCATTAGATTTTGTGTCAGGAGACAAGACGGTAACACTCAATGTGCCTCTGAAAGAGCTTGAAAGATTGTCATGGGCAGGAAGCTAAAGAAATTTGCCTCAGCGGAAGAAAAAAACCACAGGAGAGATGATCCTAAAAGTCAACACCTAAAAGTCCTTTGCATCAGGACTATGCAAAAAGCTATCTGATTTCAAGACAGGGATGGTATACAACCAGATGAGATCATTCCCAATATCAATGAAACCAAGATAGCAGAGTTCTTAAAATACAGGTGACTGAAAGGTGCACCTGGGTTGTGACTCCTTTACATGATGAGTTCACGTCGCCTCCTACCAAATACCTTTTGAAATTAACTACCTTGAGGAAATACATTCCTAAGTTACCAAGTATCCATTCAAAAATACGCCAGTAGGACCGAGGAGCCCAAATTCAATGACACTATGGAGGAAAAAGACTCAACTGCAAGGAAATAATTTATTTGCATAAAGGAACCATGGGAGAAAGGTGCTGTTGGCCAAAAAAGAAGTCAAAATCATGGTAAAGACAATAGAAAGAGACAATAAAAATAAAGATGATGCCTTAAGCACCATTTGGGGAGAATGATTGGTGTTTTGACTGAAATCAGTAGAAAGAGAAACTGCGTGAAGGACTATTAAAGTTGAGCCCAGAGGAATAATAAAAAACAACGAAGACATCAAACACTTTAAATCAAGTTTTTTTTCAATTAAATGTTCTTAACAGAAAATCAAGGCTTGCTTTAATTAATTTTGCTTTTTTCCCTTTTGTGATAAAACTGAAGAACAAAACAGTCAATCCTTTTCTTTTCTGTATATCATTTTTCTTCAGCTTACTTTCAAGGGCAAAGCGGAACTGGAAAAAGGAGGAATGCACAATTTTCAAAGAAAAAAAAACGTTCTATTGATTTTTTGAAACTAGACTACCTGGTTACTTTTTGAGCTATGCAAACCAAAGCTTGTATCAAATTATTAAAGATGAGGAGATAAGCAGGATGGCATTAAAGACAAAAGATGCGTGTTCAGAAATAAGCAGACTACTTGCTAAGTAGAAGACACAAAAGCTTGATTTCTTGAAGGTTAGAGTAGTAAGAATGAACAACCATGGGATAAGTTCACCAGCAGCAAAATGCGGAACCCATTTTTCCAGCCTTACCAGTCTAATGCATATCTAAAATCAGTAAACTGCAGTGAAAAACTCTCTCATGGTAGAAGATCTTGACATATCAGGGGTTTTAGCAAGGTGAGGCAGAGGAAACTGTGTACTGATTGGCATGTGTTTTTTCTTAACAGCTAGTAACAGCTGCTGTAAGATAAAGAAAGGCTATTCTGCACACACCAGGGGTGGATCCCGGATGCACCGCTGTTATCCAAATGGATCTTTGTTTTTGAGAGGGTCTGGGCTGTAACGTGCAAGTGTGAAATGAACGAGGAAAGCACACAAGGTTTAGAGACAGGGAACTCCATGGAGACAAACGGAAAGGTAATTGCACAGAACAACAAAGGGATTTGTGTAAATGCATCTGAATATGTCAGGTGAACTTTTCAATGACTGCATCTCCCCAAGCAGGGGAATGCAGCTTTTAAAGACTCTCTCTCCCAACATTCTCTTTCTAATCTTGAGGGTTTTTTTTCACAGATTTCTGTCTTTAATTGTGCAGATCTTAGACCTTAAGGAAGTTGTTTTCCATTAATTATGATATACAGCGCTGACACAAGGTCAGAACTTAATTAATTTCAGTTCTTTGACTACTTCTAAAAGGCAGCAGGCGAGGGGAGAAGATGCATACTTTATGTCTTCAGAAAAACCAACAACAATTACTCTAAATAAAAAGACCTTCTCTCTCCAGGAGTAACAAAAATGTAGTGTACAGAAATAGATGGCACGATTTGTGACTGTGTGAATTTTTTATGAAGATGTATTTCCACATTTGCTTCTCCCAGATCATGTGAGTTACAAGCATGGTTTCTGATAAGTACCTTATTTCTGTGGCTCTGACTGCATACTTCTAATTCTAGTTTCAAATAATGTATCCTTAAGCAGCATATATATATTTGTGTCCTACGCATCCATCAGTAGAAAAAAAAACACCGAATCTAATTGATCCAGTTTTGACAGACCCAGAATACAGTATTATATTGGAATTTGTAGACAAATTGATGCATTGATTTGCACCTCCCTAGCCAAGGGCTTCTGGTCTGCTTCTGTAGCAACCACTATCCATATAAAAGACAACAGAGTTGTCCCAGTCACAGTTAGTAAAAATTTTCCTCTGGAATTCTTTCATGCTAGAAAGGTAACTACTTGATTTCTTGATAACCAGAACTTGCATTTTAAAGTACACTAGAAAACCAGACAGTATATATTTTAGCAACAGGGTTTTTTCATTCTGGCATACTGTTATCATAGCTTAGGGTACTTGAAGACAGTTTACCTATGTTTCTGTTCATTCCTTTGAACCCGATTCTGTGATGAAGCTGTGTGACGACCATGAAGATACTCCAAATGGATGCCATATTGTAATTTGGGTACGGCAGTCAAACCTGGGACACCTGGCTATTAAAAACCACAAGGCAGATGAATTTAATGGAGAGGAAGGTGTATCTTTTCCTGAAAAGTAAAAAACTAAACAGCCAAACAAAAACCCAAACCTGCACGGAAGAGTGAGAGCATGGAAGAAACAAGTAAACACTCTTAAAACCACCTCTAGTGAGGGATACCAACTGATGGATAGATTGTCTTTTCCTCTCAACCAGAAAGTCAGTGCAAAAATAATAATGTTGGCAAACACATTCTCTGCCAGAGTGATATTTCATCATTTGCAGTACTGGCACCTTAGGTCCCTCCAGAAAACCCTGGGCTTTTGTATAAGTCATGGCATCTCTTTCGTATTTTCTCCCTTCTCCATCTGCCTGCCTTTTTTAACTCTCTCCCCCATCCCACTCCCTCTTTCTTTCTTTCCTTCTCACCACCCCTTCCTCTCATTTTCCTAATTAAATTATCACCCTTACTGGATCGCTATCAGGCTGTGAGCTTGTGCATACAGGATGTGGGCACTATCATTACCTGTTCAAAATGGTATAGCACAGCTTCCAGGGAAAACTGGAAAAAATAGTGGGATGGATGAAGAAGAGTCAGAGAGGAAAGGAAAGTGCACTCAGGCAAGTTTTATCAAATGTTAACGTGCAAAAACCTTGTCTGCTGAATGCACATACATGGAACTAGCTGACAAGAGATACGGTGCTTAATGGCTGCAAGCCATGCAAGGGCCACCTAACAGCCCCAGACTTAGCAACTGACCAGCATTTTCCTTGAGTGAGGTGGATGATGCCTGTGAATAGCTAAGGATGGGGATAGGCACCAGTGCCAAGGCTGAGTGGGACTGCAGGACCAAGCCAATGCAAGGTACACAAGCAGCACATGCAGCATTCACAGGCAAAACCACGCCCCATGTAAATGGCCATAAGACATCTAATAACCTCCAGTTAAGAGCATTTCTTGGTAATTTTATCACAGAGACAAGTATCTACCTGTTCTCTCTCCCTCATACAACTGGTGCTCCCTTCAGTGTCCCTCTGATTCAGGAATAAAACCTAGCATGTAGCACATAACCACGCATGGATACAGACACTCTGCAGAATGAGCTTGTCTTCACTCCTTTCATTACTTTGGCCTTTCCATGCATTTTCTGATCTTGCAGTCTTGGGTTCCTTAGTGACCATCTCTAAAAGTTAGAAAGCAAGGTACTATTCCAAGCTAATACACAACACAAATCCCCTTCTCTTGAGTTTCCAGTCTGTCCACAACTCAAGCACATGCTAGTTACTGACCACAGAGGAGTTTCTTTTCCTTTAATCCAACAGGGCAAAGGAAAGCAAATGAATATTTACAACTATCAGTTGATGGATCTGGCTAGTTTTTACTGGATTTGTCTTCCACTGGGAATAACCCTTTTAAACCTATCATGGTGCTTGCAATCTTTCCATATTTCTGGTAAAAACAGCCTTCCATGCGCAAGTGGGATTCATTATAACCAGACATATTATTAGCCTTCTTAATTTCTTGCAGAAACACCCCATTACCTTATTGGCCCCATTAGAGTATAATTTCCTGAATCCAAACGGTGCTGTGTGCAGAACCAGGCAGGGTCTGTTTTTCCTGGGGTTTATTTTTCCCTTTCTTTTTTTAATAGAACAGCATATCTGGTATTTTTTATGGTCTAATTGCAAGTAAGATCATACTCAAGAAATGAAAGCTTATGTTGAAGCTGAGGTGAGAGACAGCCTTCAAGACCATTATACCTTACGAAGGGATTAGGGGAGAAAAAACTGCAAAGTGAACTTTTGAATCAAATATTTTGAGCTAGAGCTATGAAAAAGGAATCCAGCTCATTCTAAACACCATCTGTTTGATGACTGTACTTGCATATTTTCAATTGCTTTATTCCACAAGCTGCTATTTACTTCCCTGAAATGTCCCTTGGTGTGAAGATAACATCTCATAATAAAGCTGATTTCATTCTAGGGCTACTGTTTGTGGGCCGTGCAGTAGTATTAGGATTACCAAACTTCTCCAGAATCTGAACAAAGCAAACAAAACGATTAGTGAAACTTTAAAAAGTAGTGAAAAACATGCTCTCCTCTATGAGAGGAACACTAAAGGGGAAATTACAAAAATAATACTAATTTAGACATTATGTCTCTCATCATGTGTACTTCCAACTTCATATTTTCCCCCATGCCTACAGTTTCTATTTTTTGGTAGTTACGAGGAACTGGCACTGCATGTGTTCCGATATGAATGCTAACATTAAAAGTTTCCTACCCAAACCAGTACTTTGTTTACTTCCTAACCCTTAAAAGATGCTTCATTCTTCTCTTCCCTTCTATGATTTCATTATTGATGCAAACTGAGAAGTTATCAAAAATGACAGAGCACCATGTAAAGCTCCAAACAGTAATCTGAGTTGGATTGTGCTGTTGAAAGCAGGGATTCATCTGCTTTCTATAAAAAAAAGAGAGAAGGGCCACGAGGATGCTCAGGGGACTGGAGCACCTCCCATATGAAGACAGGCTGAGGAAGTTGGGGCTGTTCAGCCTGGAGAAGAGAAGGCTGCGTGGAGACCTCACAGCAGCCTTCCAGTATCTGAAAGGGGCCTATAGGGATGCTGGGGAGGCACTCTTCATTAGGGACTGCAGTGACAGGACAAGGGGTAACAGGTTAAAACTTAAACAGGGGAAGTTTAGATTGGATATAAGGAGGAAATTCTTTCCTGTGAGGGTGCTGAGGCACTGGAATGGGTTGCCCAGGGAGGTTGTGAATGCTCCATCCCTGGCAGCGCTCAAGACCAGGTGGGATGAGGCCTTGGGTGATACGATTTAGCATAAGGTGTCCTTGCCCACGGCAGGGGGGTTGGAACTGGATGATTTTAAGGTCCTTTCCAACCCTATAACATAGCATGCACAGTGTGGTCCCCTAATTTATAGCATTTAAGTATGGCCTCCTGAATGTCTGCCTGTGCCAGCATGATTGTTTGTGTAGCAAAGAACCCCAAAGAGCTGAGGAGCCACCTGCACAGTACAAGCTAAAACGTATGTCTTGTGTTAGCCCGCTTCCACATAGATACTGTTCCCATTTCTGGCCCATGACAGAGAAACATAACACAGCCATAACACAGAAATGTTTTGCAGACAATATTGTATTTTTCTCTGCCTGTAGCATCAGTTTTTAACATTTTTATTCCCTGGGGCAGTGGGTAATGGGGAAGTTCCTACAGGCAGTATGTTGCCTGTGAACCACAGGTCAGGAATAGCTCAGATCCACATTTTGAGACCATTATTCAGAAAAATGATCCCTTACACCCTGAGGAAGTTCCATTATAGCCAGCTAAGGCAGGTAACTATTACTGAGTAATATCTCTGTGTTCTTGTCAAGCATTCGCTTGCTGCTGAGTTAACCATATCCACTTAAGTCAAAACTACAGTAGTCTAAGAACACAATCACAACACCTGAAACAATTCCTATGTGAAACTCTCTTCACAATGAAAGCACTTGCAAAGTGAGAGAATGATGGAGAGTTTCCTGTCCTCATCAAGTGAATATATATATATAAATGCAAACATTTAATGTGGTAATTTTACTGGATGCAGAACATAACTACTGATGTATAGTGTAGTCAGTTGAAGCTTACTGCAAATGAATGATGATGAGGCCAGCAGATAAGGAAAATGTCTTCTCTTCAAGCTGTTATATAATCAACTTGATCAAGTTATATTAACACATTGGTGCGGTTTTGGGCTCAGTGCTATTAGCAGCAAAAACACTTCAAAGTTATCCTGACATTTGTCTTACATTAACCCATTCCCTGCTTCTTTAGAAGTTAACATGCGAACTTTAATTTCTTTTTCTTTTTTTTTTTCTGCTCATGCCCCTTTACTTAACATTTCTTCCTTAATTAAATTCTTTGGGTTATTTATGGTGTACTGGCATCTGTTCGAGCTTGGGTCAAATACAGCAAGGACAGTGAAGGTCAATTATACCAACACTTTCTAGTTTCAGATTCCACTACTGATCAGCAAAGATACGGAGCATTTCAGTGTATATTGACACCATCCCCACAACAACCACCACCTAAAAAACAAGCCTTTACTCCCCCAGCTCACATAACACATGCTTCCAGGCATGTATGTAACACTGGCTTCAACACAGGGCAGCTTGGCCCTAAACACCTCCTGAAATCTTCATGGTGGCAGATATCCAAAGATATCCTCTGAGATCAGTTAGACACCTGGGAGAATCGGAGGGTTTGTAGCTTGTACGTTTCAGCACTTGGGGATGCAATGGAAATACACTACTTTTTGGTCTTCCACTGTGTTTTGGCTTTCCTCTCCTGATTTTTGAGTGCGACAGAGTTCTTCACCTCTGCTGTTGCTGGCCAGGCAGAACTGCACCAAACTGCTGAACCCTCACAGTCAATCATCTCTCACCAGAGAGCAATCTGCGGTACTCTTGGCCTGAGGGATGGGATTTTTCAGACAGCATTCAGCCTTGGCATTGTTCCGTTCCCTCTGAGTTTAACAAGACGTTTCCTTTCAAAGGAAATGGGCACAGCCAGACTAATGTTGACAGTTTTAGAAAAACCTCATTCTTTGCATCACCTCTCTTCCATTTGTCTTTGAGTCAGAGCCTCACCTTGAGTATACTATGATAGCTTCATTGATTTAAAGGAGCTGCACTCATTTACAAAACCAAGGACCTGCCTGCCTTCATTTAAAAAGCAGTTCCTTGACTTTAACGGATACAGGAGACTTATAATGAGGGTTTGTAAACCCATCGTCCAAACAAAATACAGTTGTTTCAAAGTAATGAAACGCTGCCTTCTATCACCAGCAATCTGTTGAAACCAAGTCTAATGCTGACCTGCACATCATGCATACTTCTGAGCATCTCCGTATGTACTGGACTTTACAGAGATCCCAGGCTGGCTTTCAATGAGTAAAGCCTTCCCCCCAAGAAGCTCTGTAGCCACATTAGTGTAGGCTTCACAGCAGAGCTTATTAGAATGCTGAAACAGCTGCCTTCATTGAGAATGAGGTAGCCCAAGTACGCAGGCTGCATGGCATTGTGCTGTGCAATATGGACATATCCTTGGTGGCGACACCAAGAAATGCAGTTACTCAGAAGTGGCCCTCTACAATCTCTCTGTCTTTACTACTCTTAGGTGGATAAGACTAGGCAGCTACTTATCTTTACTACCTATGTAGTTTCACACTCTTTAAATACTTTTCTCATCACTACACACCGACACTGCTGACCTTGCAATGCAGGACCCACAGCAACTCAAAAAAAACCTTGTACTGACCACTCCTTCAGAAAAAAGAAAGAACAGAGCATTGCAACCATTCTCCAGAACCCCTGCACTTCAACTAGACTGAGTAACAGCTGCAATTTGCAGCACCTCTGTTCCTCTTGTACTGAGGGGGATCAAAACAAAAGACATCTAAGGGTCTGATCCGTAAGCGTACTTATCTACTGCACTCTTCAGAAAGCGCCCAGCACCACTGATACAAAAACATTGTAACTGAGAAATCTGTGAGAGCAAGTGACTGAAACCAGCACTAGGAAATGTAAATAACCTTTGTGGATTTAGCGCCAAGTGATGCGCTCAAGTTTTCACAAAAACTTTGGGGCAGAACAAGAAATTCCGATGGCATCTCTTGAGAACTAAAGCTAACACCCTTTTCTGTAGGGCATCCTTCCTGTGTCTCTATACCTAGAGGGATATGTCTGAAAAAAACTAGCAAGTTATGCACTACTCTTTAAGACGATTCTGCGTTCTTGTCAGCTGGTATATCTTTCTTCATGAAAATCAGTCTCTCATCATTCTAAGCAGCCCTGCAGCTCTCTCTGCATAGATTGTCGTAACTGAGCCTTGACTCTGTTTTGCCTTTGAAGATAAAACAGCATGGTCTTATTGCAAAATCTGTCTAAAATTTCCTAATGTGCCAAGCCAGGGGCTGGTCGACATTTCCTTCTCCTTCCCTCTCCCACTTTGTTCTTATTTCTCATACATGAAAATGTTTGAAAGCTGATTTAATACCCAGCGAAGCCCATGGAATGACCCACTGACTTGACTAGAAACCGGATCCAGTATATTACAATTTCAGAAGCAACCAAATTTAATTTAATTTGGTATAAATTTAATTTAACCTAATTTAGATTATCAGGACTAGAAGTACTGCTAGCCTGTCCATACCATGTAATAATATAGGATGCTTCAGAGACTTTGCCCCCTCCCACCAAGCTAGTATCATCGAGTAAACCATGACACTGGGAGCAAAGCACTCATGTCAAAATAGCACTGCCCTCAGCCTAATGATTCTCCCCAAGAGGCAAGGCTCATTAGCTTGTGCACCGGGCCATACTAATATGCCATTATCTGTGGTACTTCCATGCCTTCGAACCAGTCCATAAATGCAGAAATGCCCTGTGGAGCTAATAGACATAAGTTGTTTCCCCCATCCCCATTAGAAATCAGGGTATCAATCAATCTCTTTCTTAATCCCCGATGAAAAGGTGGGGGATCCACCGCAGAGCTGATCAGCTAGCACTGGTCATTATGGCAGCAAAGCAGCCAATCACTCTTAAAGTAAAACCACTTGTTTGAAGGTCAGTATTTGCTTGATATATACTTTTTTGACACCAAGAAAGCCTGCTCTGGTGCAGAAAAATTGTCTCGCTCTGCCTGAGAACTTCATACATTAGGATATCTTAAGGTCCTTTCCAACCCTAACTATTCTATGATATGAATGATTTTTAAGGTATCATTTATATGTATATGTACAGAGATTGCAGTAAATGCTTTCATATAAAATAAGTAGAGATTTTAAATTAGCCATGTTTTGAGGAAAAGTTTAAAAAAAGCAGAGACTTTTAACCTTTTTTCTTGATGTTTTCTCTGTTTCCCAATGGAATAGCTAACTTTCATAATTAAATACTGAAATTGCTTGGCATTTAAAGTCTAAAGTTATACAACATTAGTTCACTTCACTGATGTAACTACGTAAATGAGCATAGGAGTGACCTGTGGGTGGATCTGGAAATTCTTTCAAGATTAGGGGTCTTCATTTCCCTACCACATAGCCAGCCATTAATCTGCCACTAGGATAATTATTTCTGTATTTTCTAGAAAGCTTCCCTTAAACCCACAGTTTTGCTCAGACAGCTGTTGAGTGATGGGAAAAAGAACATGGAAGAATGCCAGCAGTCTCTTCAAAATCAGCCTAATTCACTGCTCTCAAAAGCATTTGGAAATTCCTCAGTTGTCACTTCTGTCCAGATCCTGGGATGATCATTTATAATCTACATCACCTGAGAAGCTGAGCATACGGAATCTGTCAACATTTTCTGACTGCCTGTGCTGCAGGTTGCACACAGTTGATCCAATTCAAACACGTCTTCATTCCTTTGGTTGGCTGACCCTGTTCCTTTCAAGGATGACTAGATATTATCTCAGGCCCGGTTCTCCCTTTTGAGCAGCAACTTCTGACGTTTCAGACTTCAGTGAACTGCAGAATTCAGTTTAGAAAGCATCTAATTTTCCTTCACGTTACTGGGTACCCTCAACGTCTTCATCCACGGCTCTCTTGGGAATCTCTTCAGCCTCCACAAAATCTCCTACTTTATCTTGTTTTGCAGGTTCAAGAACATAGCCCTACTCTTCCAATTCACTTATGTTGTCACTGAGTTCCAGTGCAAGATGCCTTTTGTGCTATGTATGTACAGAAAGCTAAACCTTTTAAAACGTCTTTCAAGTTTAACTTCCCTCACTGTACAAATCCGCTAGCTCATCCTTTCTCAGCCAAAACCTTTTCCAGGTTCCCCTGTTCTACTCCTCTAAGAGAACAAGGAAAAATACAAAAAAAGCCTGTATTGCTTTTTTTCTTTTCCTGCAGCACTTTCACCCCACTCTGACACTTCACTTTTTTCAAATTCACCATTTTTTTGCCGCTTTTCATATTGCTGCCAACATGGGGAAGTTATGGGACTAGTACCAGTTCTGAACTCTGCTATCTTTCTGGTGTTCCTGAGCAAGTAAACATCTCATCTTCATTTGGATGGACTTTAATCATTCCCTGTATGTACCAATAACTTATTTTCTGGAAAGTTTATTCAGGTTCCTAAACAGACACACTTTATCAGGCAGGGATCCTATGCAGAGGTCAAACCTGGCATTTCCTTCTCTTGAAAATAGGCAATATAGATCAGTAGGTATTTGAAAATTAAGGATGTTTATTTAGCATCAATTAGAATTTAGAATTGCCTAGCTTTCTGAAGCATTTTAAAAAATCGTATCTAAAAAGTTCACGTGTATACACCCAATCTTATCTAATGCTGCACTTCACTAACGCCGCTTTAGAGCGCTGGCAAAAGAGGTCTGATGATGATTCTTTGCATATTGTAAGGCCCTCAGCTCCTAGCTTTTCATTCAAACCTCTTCCCACAAACATTTTCATCTTCAGCCTGTACCTTTTCGTAATTAACATCGCCCTGTTCCTTATTAGCCTTCAAGAGAGAAGGAGAGCTTGAATTAAGATGCCAGACTATGAACTGGAGGGACTGGTGTGCAGGAACCTGTCCTCTTTTAGCAAGCCTCCAGAGAGACAGAAATTTCTGGCAGGAGAACAGGTTATATGGCTGAGTAACTGCAGAATGATTCAATACAAGCCTCATCTGCAAAAGCTCCAACTAGTTTTCCTTACAAACTAGAGAGCAGTGCTGCAGGCTTTCCCCAGACAGCCAAGGGGCTTTAGCCCTTACTCACAGATACGCCTCATGGGCATTTATTTTTCATTTTTGCTTTCTTGCTTGCAAGAGTTTCCCGTGTCTGTTTATACAGAATAAGATGGCAATCTCAAAAGCTAGCTCAGAGCAAAATGACATGACAGACTACAGAAGATACTAACCGAGCTATTTAATCTTATTTGATAACAAAGTTAGCGTGGGTAGAACAAGGATGTAGATCCTTTACACCCAATCTGTTAGCTACTGAGAAAGTGGTTAAAGAGGAAAATGGACATCATACAGATTAACAAGAAACCACAGGATTACAGTGACTTTTTACACAAAGAACATGGGAAAGGGAAACATGAACATCTGGAATGTGGAGGGAAGATCCTGGAGTGGAAACGGAGAACCAGGCACAGCCTAGTCTGGCACAGGCAGAAGTTGCCCGACCAGCACGGTCTCCTTTGAGGAGATGCTCCTCCTAATGCCTAGGTCTTACAGAGCATCATCCCCATCCACCCCACACAATGAGCAGCCAGTCAGTGAACTGACCATAGTGGGTACAACATGTAGGAACCCACACCTCAGTGGGACTATATTAAATTACAGGGTGCTTTCACACTGGGTGGACTGGCGAGTTGTGCAAGCAGCACTGATACACATCTCCAGCAAGAGGTATGTGAAAGTGGGGGAACCTGCACTCTCAGGGCAAGGGAGCTGTGTCCTTGCAACCTGCTTGTACTGAGCGTGGATGCCTTGGGAATGAGGAATACACATAACTGTGCAGGGTGAGAGGAAAATTAGGTCAGGATTCGTTTAGGATTACTTACAGGCATTTACTAATATTTGGAAGTGTCTGTTATGGTTTATTTGTTGTATGGCTGATACTGATCCTCAATGTATAGTTCAGTGACTGCCAGTTCATTACAAGTTATTAATAAAACAGTAACTTCAACCATGATTTGATTTAAATTGTATGAACCAAGTAGGTTCTTCCCTGTAAGACATGTCTGATCTTAAAAAGTAAATAATATTGCTTGCATTTTGAGGTACAATCAAGATATTTTTGTATCATTTAGAACAAGGGCTGGGTAAGGTCCCAGAAGAGATTCCCTGTTTCTATTAAACATCTTCTTTCCCTCCTTGATGTCAGACAGATCTCAGAGGAGCTCTCTCCTGCAGATACCCTTTCTTTCCTGGTTTTTGTCATGTTCTTCTTCACAGTACTTGAAAACCATCACACACTGGCCTGCTCTGACTTTTTCACACCTTTTTGCTAGAATCTCATACCTTTCAATATGGACAAAACCCAGCCAGAACCCAAACTAAACAAAATTCTGAACATAGAGTCAGCCTCAACAAACAAATATTCCATATATTTATCATATCGCATTTTGCCAAGATTGGATTTGTTTCACATAATGACAGACAACCTATGTTTGCTTTATTTCTTATAAGGATGCTAGGGGGCAGGAGAAAGTGGCTGTGTTAACTAGGAAAAAATCTCATGTGAGAATACTCGCCCCGCAGACTCTAAGGTAAGATTTCTCCACAACCAGAATGAACCAGACCATGTCTATATAAGGTTTTGCTACAGTGGCAATTAAGCGCTTTACCCACAGTCTGTAGAAAATCTCATCCCTGCCCTTAAGCGTGCCCTTAGGAAGTAAAAAAAAAATATTGACAAGAAATTGAAGTAAAGGGAGCTTAAGTGGATTCACTTAGACAGCAAACGTACAGCACAGAGAGACTTGACAGCAGTTCTTACATACCAGCCAGTCTGCTAAACATTTAACTCTTCTTCCCTGGGAGAGGGGAGATCTGAACAGGAAAGGAAACAGCCTACAGGGCAGAGCTTGGTCTTGAAAGCTGGCTGCTGGCTGTGCTTTAACCACCGCACAACAGACGTGACCTGTAGCTACAAATCAGCCAGGGGGAGAAATGAAACATCCTTCCTAGTTCATATCTCACCTCCTCTGCAGGAGAAGGGTAAGCACAGATTTACCAAAGGGGCCAAGGGACTTTGCTGTTGCACCACGTAGTGATGGATGTGGACACACGCCACAGCTGCGCTCCCTCACATGGGCAGTCCCCGAGGTCACACTGTGCCTTGCAGTGCCAGAGGTGGACACTGCCACAGGAGCCCATCTCCTCAGATGGCATGTCATTCACATGCACAGAGCAGAAGTCCACTGCTGAGCCCAAGGGCGGAAGCCAGGGAGAAAATAGTAATAAGATTACAGGGGATGACAGAAAGGAAGGAGACGTAGAAGCAAGAGTATAAAGCAGCATGAGTCAAGGGATGTAGGAGGGACACACAGGAACACATCTCCGAGAGCCTTTAAGTGTAGCTGAAACTAAATTTGGAGTGATGGCAAAAGAAAAATAAAGTCCCACTGAAGAAGAGAGAGGAAGGCAGAAATTTAGGAGGAAGAACACAACAAAAGGAAAAAAAAAATAAACAAAAAGGGGGAAAAATAGTTTAAAAGTGAGAAAGCAAGAGCAGCAGTCTGATACATGTTCTCCAAAACAGCCATTCAAGGAGTGGGGAGTGGGTTCAATTTTATTCCCTTTCTTCTGTGGCACACTACTTTAAAGTGACAGTTCATGTTGCTATACAGTACGCTTTTTAGTTATCTATACGTAATCTTTTTATTCCGTATCAGCATCCTCATAAATTAACGAATTCTTCATTCAAGGAATGCTGGGGGGAAATGAGAGGCAGTATTTATAAAAACCAAAATCCTATGAAAGTGGATTTTCTGTAAATTACACCAAGAACTTCTCCTTCAGAGTACCTGTTTCACAGGACATTCGAGGATCCTGATTTTCAAACAACACCTTCCACACATGCTCTAAAAATCAGACCATTCTGATGTGTCCAGTTGACATTCAAAAGGCTGAGACGTGCAAAGTTAGTAATCCCGCCTGGAAACACCAAAGATCATTTTTATTACCTCTTACATTGTCCTCCCCATCCGCACACACTGCCTGCTGAGTCACTTGAACATTGACAACTCTCTGTGCTTGGAACAAAGTCCATCTTAAGAGTGGTGTCAGCTTCCTTCTCTGATACACTTGCTGGAAATTAGTAATCTGATGACTGCCTTCTGACAATGTTGAATGTGGACAGACAGCTATGAACGTTTGAAGTTTAATTATGTTTCTAAAGATGTAAACACACCCAGAGACTTAGGGACTGGGGATGTGTTTTAATAAGTCCTAAGGTAGGTAAAATAAACAAACATTATTTGGCTGAACGGAAGGCGGAGCAAACTTACATCAATTATTCCTTTCTCTTCATTATAACAGAAAAGCAGCTTCATTTAAAACCTCACTCAAACAGGACTACAGGAAAGAGCTACTTTCATAAGGTTACCAGCTACATCTTTTTGATCTCCCTTGTTAGAGGAAAAAAGAGGACCCTAAGGTTGAACTGAAGAAGAAAAATAAACATAACAATGTTTTAAAAACCACATAAAACCATCACCTCCTGCTACAGATGTGAACAGTGCAAACTTGCTGCCGATGCTGGTAATGATCTTGGGAAACCATTTGCTCTCGATCTTCCCCGTGGTAAAATCCCAGGGAACATTAATGCTTTTGCTATTTACAGTTTCAAAAATACAGGAAGAAAGAATAGCTTGGTCTCAAGATACGTGTGAATATATATGCAGGCTCTAAATTTGCTGGCCCCCAAACAACTATCAGCTGAGAAGCACTACAGCTGTGTTTTCTCTCCATTTAACATTTTAACCTCTTCATTCTTTTTAATGTATCCTGTTTTATTTAATGCTTAAAATAACAAAATCGAGTTTACAGGTTGCGATGACCTACTGGTACCACTATTGCTGGGGAAACTCTGCATAATTATAATCAGTCAAAATTATTTCCCTCTTCTGTTACATGATTCCTTGCAAAGGCAGAAAACCGCCATTCCTGAGGCTGCAATGTCAAGCAGAGTATTTTCTTAGAATAACGGTGGCCGAGTACTTTCTCAGTTCCCTGATCTCCAGAAGGCCCTTCAATATACCCAGTCTGGATTCACCTGAATTCATTACATACCGATTTTCCCATGTAGAGTAACAATTAATTTACATCAGTGACAAAAATTTATCTTGCTGATAGTAATGGTTATGGTCCCATCAGATGAATGCATATTATTGATTTGATATCCATCAAATAGGTAGTTCTGTTCACATGGTTCTTTTTTCTGGAAGAGTTTCCATATGCTAGTAGCAAGTGCTGAGATTTCTCTTCCAAGCGCATGGACTTGCGACACCAAGAATTGTTCCCATTTTGGCCTCCTTGTTCAGCTATTAAAACAGACAGTGCTTCATTTCATTTTAGAGGCTCCCCAGTATTCTGATAACACTTGCCTCACTTCTTTTCTATTACCTCACTGACACACTGTTAGAATTGCAGTACTTTTCCAAAAGTCAACCAGTTTCTAGAAATAAATGCAGTTGTGATATTACAATAAGAAAAACAGGTCTAAATGGATCTGTGCTGTCATGTTCCTTAAGCTGCCCTGGTCTTTTCTAACCCAGTTTGCCAAAGGTATCACTGCTGAGTTCCCATGCATTTTGCTTCTCTGGCACACAGTGCCTTTTTACCATGTCCTACGGCATGTGATGATAATTCTTCTTCTGTAGTTCTTCCCCCTTAGCTCTCTGCCTTTCTGTCCTTCAGAGTGAATTACTACAATGCACTGTATTTGGGAACATAAATCTTGACCAAGACAAAAGCCACTGAGTTGTCTTTTACTGATTTGAGGGGGGGTTTGGCTATTGTAACCCTGACCAGTGGCTGAAGTCCCCACATCCCTCAGAGTAAGCCAGAACCTTGCTAACTTTGAGATTCACCTGCAGTTCTGGTGAAGATTGAGACTGGCTCATGTTTTAGGCTCCCCTGTTCATTTGTCTCTTAATGTAGCTTGCAGTTAATCATCTAACATCACAGACACCTCAGAAGTTGCTACGATACTACTAAAGACACTGTAACTCTGAAAACAGAGTCTTAATATTCTATGGTGACAGCAATGCTTCCTTCCACTCTTTTTTTGGAGTACAGACAGAACAGCTGCCTTTGACAAAGGAAGCTGTTATGATCATTTTAGTCTAATTTAAGAAACATTTAATCCCTTTACAATAGCTGTATCAGATGTGTCTCTGTCTGTGCAGACATCTCTGTCTGCATTGAATTCCATGGCATTGGGTTTCATTCTAAATAATGCACTCCCAAACGCACTCCATGACCAAAACAATAAGCAAGGGTTACCTTACCCTTCTGCAGTCGCTGCAAGTGAAGGTGCATTACGCAAATAAAGAAATGCATGAAAGCCCTGCTACCCTTAGTATGATTCAGTAACTTTCCAATATTTTCACTGATATCATAGAGGAAGTCAGAGGGGATGGGAAAGCTCTTCTACCAAACACGCACAGTCACAGATGATGCTTTTTCTGAGTATTCCAGCATAAGCAAGCCATATGTTTTGCGTTGTGGGAATCTCACTCTTTGCATAATTATCCACTAATTTAAATGCAGTTCAACAGGCAGCAGGCACAATGCTTTGTTTATTGAGTGTGACCTTTAGAAGCACAGCAGCATGTGAGGGGGTGACCCTGGCTGCATGCCAGGTGCCCACCAAAGCTGCTCTATCACTCCTCTCCTGAGCTGAACAAAGGAGAGGAAATATAACAAAAGGCTCATGGGTTGAGACAAGCCCAGGGTGAGATCACTCAGCAATTACCATCACAGGCAAATCAGACTTGACTGGGGCAAATCAGATAAACTTACTACCAATAACACCAGAGTAGGATAATGGGAGATAAAGCCAAATCTCAAAAACACTTCCCCCACCCCTCCCTGCTTCCCAGCCTTAACTTCACACCTGAATTCTCTACCTCCTCCCCTGCAGAGGCACAGGCGGATGGGGAATGGGGGTTGAGGTCAGTACATCACACACATCTCTGCTGCTGCTTCCTCCTCAAGGAGAGGACTCCTCACACTCCTTCCTCTGCTCCACCATGGGGTCCCTCCCACAGGAGACAGTTCTCCATTAACTTCTCCAACACGAGTCCTTCCCATGGGGTGCAGTCTCTCAGGAACAGGCTGCTCCACTGTGGGGTCACCAGTCCTGCAGCAAACCTGCTGCACTGTGGGCTCCTTTCTCCATGGGACCACAGGTCCTGCCCGGAGCCTGCTCCAGCACAGGCTTCCCACAGGGCCACAGCCTCCTTTGGGTATCCCCCTGCTTCAGAATAGGATCCTCCAGGGGCTGCAAGTGGCTATCTGCTCTACCATGGACCTCCCCCTCCTTCTTCACTGATATATGGAGTCTGCAGTTCTTTCATATTCTTTGGCTGCAGTTGCTGCTATGCAGGTCTCCCCATCACCAGCAACCCCTTCTTAAACATGTTATCCCAGAGACACTACCACTGCTGCTGACAGGCTCAGCCTTGGCCAGTGGCAGGTTCGTCTTGGAGCCACCTGCCATTGGCTACATCAGACATGAGAGAAGCTTCTACCAGTTTCTCACTGCAGCCCCCCAGAATAGTCACAAAGGAATCATAGCCTGTATCAATATTAAAAACAGAGAAAATAATCTCATTTTGACTGAATGCCCAACAGGTGGAAATAGGATGTGGCACAGCACAGTAGCACTACAGGATTTTTCTTTCTTCCTATGAAAAAGTAACTATTAATTTAGCATTAACTGAAAACAGAATACCTATGAGCAAAACACTGAATTATAGGACTTTCACCACTCAGTTCTTCCATAGAAGTAATCTAGGAACTAGATGTAGGTCTTCAAGTACACTACAACAGTCACCCTGCAACAGAGTACTGAGAGCAAACCGTGTTCACAAAGAATAGTATTCATTTCCCAGACGCATACATCTTTAACAGTTGTTACTAAATATAGTTTATTTTAACGATACGAGGAAGTCACTTCCAAACCTCAGTAACAGAATAGTGAATCTACATTATAAACCTCACTGATGTCCGGTAAAAACTACCTATTAGTGGATTTCCTTCCTACCTCTTCTTTCTCCTTTCTCTCAAGCATTTATCTTCCTTGTATATTTGAAGAGAAACTCATTCTGACCTTGCTTTGTCTATGAAACTTGATCATCAGCACACGTATCAAAATATGACTCAAAAGAACTAACTCAGGATTGCTATTATAAAATTAGCCTTATTAATGGCTTACTTCAGTGTGTTATTCTTGCATTCTTGGCAGGAAAGAAGCATTAAAAAATACACAAAAAATTTACAGATGCCCTACACTGCAAATAAATGCACAGATGCAAAAAGTAATCATGCTTGACCTCTGCAATGGAGGAACAATAAGTCACTAAATTCTTAAGAACTTCATCCAGAGGGGCCAACCTCTTTAAGAATAAAAGGTGTCTACATCTATGCTAGCTCAATCCTTTTGAACAAATATGATCACATTGCTAAGCTTTTTAAGAGACTATCTATATGCAATGCTGACTGAAAGCCATCAGCCCACTATTCATTTCTCCAGGTGGTGTAAATTGGACTTGGAAAGCTTCACAAACGTTAAAGAGTGCAACATTATTCCCATACAACAGTGGTGAGGTCAGGTCTTTGGTTGCACTGAAAAAAGGTAAAGGTGCAGCTAAGCCAATGTAAAAAGTTAACAGTTATTGGTATGGCACAATTGTACATAGCCATATGGCTGATCTGAGCTGGGATCATCTACAGCAGTCGCTGCATGGTAGGTTCCTGATTGGAAACAGACTTCTACACTAGCATGTAAATTAAATGTGTCTTGGACCATTCCATGACATTATGGCCAAATACCAATATCAAACTTGTCCTGCAAACACTGTAGCTACATCAAAACAACCTATTGGGAATCATCTTACCCCATATCGTTTCCCTAAGCAAGCACAGAAACCATTTGAGTTAATGCTAGTTGACTTAAAAGTGTGGATAATTGAATTCTATTTCCCAAGATTATTTTTTTTTTTTTTGGCATAATTTTATATGGCACTGAAAATCACAATGAAGCCTGCTAGGCCACCTCCATCCCTTATTTGTTGTGGTAAAGAAGACTCCTTCCTACACCTAAACATCATGATCAGAGTACACAAAACAGGTGATGCACAATGAAATTGCTCACTATTTGCCAGCGAATGCCCAGTCAGGTCCTGAGCCGCTTCTCCTGGCCAGCTTCCCCCTCGTTTAGATACAGAACAAGATGTCATATTGTACAGGATATCCCTTTGGTTAGCTGGGGTCAGGTGGCCCACTGTATCTCCTCCCAAATTCTTGTGACCCTCAAGCCTTCCCGCTGGCAGGGTGAGAGAAGCTAAAATAGTCCTTGACTTAGTATAAATACTACTTAGCAACAACTGAAAACACCACTGTGTTATCAACGTCATTCTTACACTAAATCTAAAACACAGCATTGTACCAGCTACTAGGAAAAAAACTAGCTCTATCGCAGCCAAAACTGGGTTCAGTTCTTTTGATGAAAGATGGACAGTAGGCTTATCAGCAGTTGGTGTTCCGCATGTGATGTAAAGAACCAACATACACACATCTTTACTGAAGCAAAGGAGTGCCCTACCCACAGCACTGGTCATGGAGACAGACTCTTTTCTCCAGCCCTGTTGCTGACAATTCCACCTCTCATGAGCATACAGGTTCTTCCTACATCATACTGCCACTGCTGACCTCTGATGCTGCTGTGTGAAACCAAGCAGTGAAATTCAGAACATTATATCTAGAGATGCACACATAAGCTGTCTGTATCTAGGAGGTGCAATCTAAGAAAAATTGTCTACGAAGAGAATTTAATACATAAAGCCAGTTTTCTTTACCCAGTATGCTGGATAATGAAAATCAAACTCTTCATGCAGCTTTGGGTTAAGTAGGTCAAGACATTCAGAAGAAGGCCAGAAGAGCAGCTTTTTCAATGCTCAACATATGAATTTTTTTTTACCAGTAAAAGACAGGGGAAATCTTGGGGATGTTGATGAGGAAATTTTTCTGTATTATTATCTTCCCCTTTCCTAAGCATTAATTTTACTCTAGAATAATGTCTCCCTCTTAAATGTGAAACCTGTCTCACCTCAGCATAAGCACACAAGTAGGTTATTGGAGAGTAGAACTGAAAGCAATACACGTAGTTTTTTCTGCCTCTAGAAAACTAAAACTGAAATTCATGACTAACACCAACAGACTAACACCAAGAGACTAAGACAAGCACCAAGCTCAGAGAGCATGTGAGCCCACTGTGCTGAGTATCTTCACTATCCTTTATCTCACATGCCTGCCCTTTAACATCTCGCTAAATAAATGGGAACCCAATGTAATATCCACTGCCACTTCCAGAGAATGGTTGATAGATCAGAGCAGAAACAGTTTTTTTCCTGATGTACAGTTTTAAAATGAAGCATCTTTTTTCCCCAAAGCCATTTTTATTCTCCAGAAATGCTCAATCTACCATAAGAAGATGAGAGCTCTTTTTGTGGCAGAACAGGCTGAACGAGATTTAGGAAATGCTCTTTCCTTACTGAAAAAGTGGGGAAAGGAGGGATCTTCTCCTGCAGGATTGTATCTCGGAGGCAACAGCCTCCAAGGCAATCCTTCATTGCGCTAATACTAAAAGTTGCTGGAAATTCTCCAGGAGGATAACAAGTTTCCCCATTCAACTTTTTATAATCTGCATAGGACATTTTACCTGCTGCTTCAGATAATTCTTGTTTTCGCATGCTCCACAGGGATGCATTCCTCTAACCAACAGCTGTCTATACAAGCCTTACAAAGCTGTCTTATTCCATTTGGTAGCACATCTTTACTACAGTCACTCACCTTTGAGCCTGTACCATGATTTCATGTGTCCATTAATCTTTTTTGTTGTGGTTTATAAGGCTGATAGATAAGCACTGAAACTCTAGGACCAAAGTGGTTCAAGTCAGGTCCTGAAAAGTTTCCCATGCTCTTTGCTTCAAATAATTTCACTACGTATTAGCCTTTAAGTAAACCCCATCATTTTCACAGTGTTTTATGCAGGGTGACTGAAGCTATAGAGAGTCAACTAGTTGGTTTAGCAACGGAGATTAACATTCAGTTTGTATTTATGAATGTAAACTGTATGTTCTGCATGTGGTAGGTTATCAAACACAGTGTGTCTTTAAAAGTCATAATGTCTACTGTTCCTACAGATGATACATGAAAAAGCAATAGGCAATATAAAAGTCGAGAAGAGCAAGAATCACAAATCTTGTCAAATACTAGATGATGTAACAAAACCCTCGCATGACAACAGGCACCATGCTGGTAAGATGGAATTTTTTCCCACTTTTGCTTGAAGAATTTTAATGTATTAGACAAATTAAGGGCGAAAGCCTTTTTCAAAACACAAACGTGTGTTATTACAGAACTGATGCCAAACACTCTGAAGTGGAAATTTTCACACTGCCATCAGCTGCACAGAATCAACCAACAGTAGAAAACAGTTTTCTCCTTCCAGCACAGTCCACAGCATTGCTTTTTCCGCAAGTTTTCTATGTACAGAATGATGTATTTCATTAATTTCCACCCTCTTTAGAGGCCTAGTGTTGACCCAATGTAAATCTTTGTAGTTTCAGCTATTTTAGTGAAACTACTCAAGTTTGTGTGGCAATGACACCATAACCAGCAATATATATCTTCATGTTGCTTTCACTGCATTATATCTATTTCACAAATGGGTCCAATACGTTAGAGAGTAAACACATTATACAACATAACCATAAGAAACACCTCCAAACCAGGAATATATCTCAGAACTTCTGGCATCTGCTTTCAGGCCTTCCAAAGGGGTTCCACAATACTATTTGTAAAGTATGGGTATGCTGTGACAAAAAATACTAGAGAATACTCTATACTCCATGTAGTATTTATTCTATTAAAGAATATTTATGCACTTTCTAGTAAATAAAGTATCTGCAAAATTACTGTCTTCTTTGTCGAGATGATGAAAATGATGTAAAAAGCCTGAAACTGCATGCATTATCTGAATAAATATGAAACCGGATGTATAATTTCTCATCTTCAGTCCTTCAAAAGTAATTCCAAAGTGTGCAAGATAGTGGTAATAACTGCTTTTCTAAAGATAAATAAATAAATAACCAACCAAAAATGCCAAGAGAAAATAATCATTACATAAGAAGAATCAATACGACAAAGATCAGTTAAAAACTAATCATGGAAACAGCTCTAGAGTTAAGCATTTACCTCTTGGGGGGACATTGATTCCACTGAAAGACACCAATCTCTGTGAAGTTCTCCAGACTCCATTGCATGAACTGTTTCAGAATGTAGTGGGGACAGCAGTGCTTGCTGTTTTCTAGCTCTTCTTACACTGATGCAGCATGCACTTAGTTTTATCAATATACTGAGCCAGAAGAGCATGCAATATTATGTCATAATTGTATTAAGCAGGATGTTTAGATGGTCAACAGGGTTTAATGAGAATTACTTAAAACTATAAGATGCACATTAGCAGGTAGGGGAGGAGGAGGGAGCTTAAATACTCCAAACATTTGTCTTGAAATACTGGAAGAGAAGACAGCAGAGTTGCACCAACACGGTGCTCTTCTTCACCCATGTTTGGTTCCTGGGATGTTTAAAGGCTCTGTTGATGCATTCAAACCAGGTGGGGATGAAACCCAAAACCAAATAGCTTAACAGTTCATTTCTCAGCTGGAATTTGTTATAATTGCTGAAAATTAAACTCTCTGAACTAAAAAGCACAGTCTTTATTCTCCTCCATATCCAACAGATATGCAGAGTTCAGCATCATGAATTTGCCAAGCACAAATCTGCTGGAACAGGGGAGGAGACATAAAAAGGGATGTTAGAAGAAAGAATAAGTGTGGGGGGGGGGAGGGGTAGATCTCTGAATATGCTCTTAAATACTTAGAACTGTCCTATTAAGCACAGTTTCAAATTGTACAAGGGTAACACGGAGGAAGACGGTTACCTTTTCTCATTCTCCATTACACATGCACTTCAGCAATGTGGGTAACAAGCTAAATTGTGCTAACCTTTATCAGAGACAGAGTGTAACTGCTGAAGAAGAAGAAACATTGCTGCATGTCATGTTGTCCGTTTGCCGCTGCACTTTCCAGGCTTCCTGATACCACATAACCACCCTAATGAGCACATCAGCTCAACACACTTACTCACACATCCCTTTTGAATTATTCTATCAGCTCCAATTGCAGAGGTGAATATGAATGCCAATCCCAGATCTGCAGCTAGTTGAACGTGCAGGAAATTACATACAACTGAATTTACAAGAACTTCAGTTATGGTTTGTCAAAATAAGAAAGTCTTATTCTAATTATATTCCACGCCATAATGACATTTTAACCCTGTAGAACTGCATTGTCATGTCGTGACCACACGCTTAGGAGACTTCACAAATGACACATATAACGAGTGGTACATGAATACAGTAAAGTTGAAAGGTGCCCATTTAGGAGCCTTTGAATTTGCTCACAAAAAGGACACTGAATCCATGCATCACTTGACTACTTCTTAGGAGCATTGTCTTCCTTTTAAAGCTCATGCCAGAGATTGCTGGAAGCAGTTACAGAAGGGGACAGATTAAGGTGAATTCAAAGTCCATTCACAGTTGCTAAGAAATATCTACCTACTTCCGGGTAAGAACTTCCTCTAATAGCAACAACAGATATGACTGTTTCACATATTCATTTTCCTCCACAGAGCAATACAGAACTAAGCAACCCTGCAATTTCTGCTTCATTTTCTCACTGATTGATAGCCTACATCTCCAAGTCAGTACCATCCCCTCTTTCTTTCCTGCATGATTTGTAGGGGCCATTTTAAGCATCGACAATCAGGTTGTTTTTTTTCCACCAAATTCTGCTAATCTAATATTTAAATAAGGACATCACTTAATAGTAACCACACCTCTATCGTGTAACGCACTGACTTCTGATCACCTTTAGGATGCACCATTGCTGCTCCCCCAGCCCTGACACTTGTGGTCTTCCCTTTAGACCTTTGACTTCAGTTGTGACCAATCAACCTGCTGTAGGACTCTGCTATGAGAAAAGATGGCAATTAGCACTAAAAGACAGAAACCTCAAAACCAGTCATCCAGAATGGCTACCATTTTACCAAGTTTCAGATGCAAAACAAAACCAACAGGAGTCGTGTATCCTGATAAACATGTTAAGCATGTTTTCCCTTTCCAGATGAACCTGCATGAAGTTGTTCACAGGCAGAGAATAAACAGTATAGAGAACATAGTGCTGTCCTATTCAGGTTCACAACAAGTGGTACACACAACTGCTTTTGCTGTTAAGAGGTGTTATGGATGTCAGTTTCCATACAACACAAAACAACCTGCCCTCAGTACTTAATAATTTAGGGAGGTGGATCTAACACATGGAGGCTTTTCAGTAGGAATGAAAGACAGTTATCTACCTCCATAATTCTCTCTTAAATACAGACTCTGAGAAATAATGAGGAATCTACCTCTCTTAAAATCTGCATGAGAAATAAAGAGGAATTTACCTCTCTTAAAATCTGCACCTTGAAGTTTGAAAAAACCCCACATGCGACAAACCTTTTAAACTTGCAGTGATGGTCATCTTGTTATTTCATTGATGCCCAAATAACTACAAGTCAAACACTCCTAGCATACACAATACATACTATCAAAACACTATTTTGATCAGTTCTCTAGGTTTTCTTCTTGTAATTTTTCAGCGAGTGCAGAAATCATTCTAGCTAATGGCATTCAAAAGCCTAAAAAAGCTGGTAGAGTTTAAGATATAAGCAAGTTGCTGCTCACAAGCAGACACCTATGACATCAATTGCTTCAGAAAACAAGCAATTGGAATGCTAAGTCATAGCTGGTGTAAAATCTGCATGAAGTACACACACCGATTGGCAGCGTGATTTTTTTCTTAGCTATCAAGGGTAGTATGTGGCCTTGGAGCCATTGATCTTTATTTGGGAAGGGAGATTGGTAAAGATATGGTATTAGAATCTGTGCCTGAGTGAAGTGAAAGAGCTATAGCATGTGGGCATATAAAAATGTGTCTGCTTAACCTACAGAGATTCCAATACACATTAATCTTTCAGAAAGGTGAAAGGTAACAAGAAAATACCAGCGTTCCTTGTTTAGTGTTAATCAAATGAGACCCAAAGAGATGCATCTACTCTGCTTGCCTAATAATGGTCCTACCTCCTGAGCCATAATTTAAAATATTAATAATAGCAGCACAACCTTTAAAACTCTCCCAGTTGTCAGCCTACTTGTACCTCACACCCTCTACATATGAGCTCCCTGCCTAGAGTGCTCATTAAGTTTGTCAGACCCTTTGGCAGCAGAATCATTTTTTATTTAGGGCTTGTACAGAGAGCAGCACAGTTGGTCCTGATCTTGGTTGGTATCCCAAAGCACTGGTAATACAAGGGAATAAAAATTGTCAGTGTCACTCAGGAAGTTGTTCATGATTGTCATCAGTGCCTGACCTGCTTGGATTTGACGTATATGCTGAGCTCTTTTCATTCAAGGTGAATGAAGAAGCAATAAAAATACATTTCACATGGAAGGAGCTCCAACAATTTTAACCACTGTCCCAAGACCAAGTTAGCATGGAAACTCTCTGGAAAGTTTATGTCAAGCTGGCCAAGAACTAATGCAAATGCAGAGGTCAGAGCACTTTTGGGTGCGGTGCATGGGCCGTGCAGCTCAGTGAAGAGACTTACAAGAACACCTGAGTAAGTGTGAGGAAGCAAAGAGTCAGAGTTTCTAGTTTTAGGCACAATATTTATCTTAGAATGGAGCTGGATAGCTATGCAAGGAAACTTTCTCATCTTCTTCATTTCTACTATATACAGGAAAGCAAGAAAATGAATACTTTATAAAGTAACACCTGACTCATCCCATCAGTTTCACCACCTAATGGGAAAAGTCTTGCTAACTGCTCAAGCGATAGTGATACATAGCAAAGTAATTTATCAGATCCCATTCATGCAGAAAAGAAGACATCAATGGGATGCAAATCTGAGAGAAACGAGTTGATAAAGTTATTTCCTTAAAAAGTACGGAGCTCCCAGTCAGTGACAATAACGTAAGGGAGAACAGAGAGTGGTCTATACACCAAGTTACATTTGCCTCCTGTCTGGCTGCAAAGGGGGAAGTGTCTGAACATTGGATACCTTTGGTTATTGTAAGGAACAAAAAAAAATTAATGAAAAATTTACTTGGGAGGATTCAGTTCTACACGATTTCTGCAGGAAGAGGAAGTAAAGTAAACTCTTTACCCCAGCAGCAAGGATAAACTAGGACTTCTTCAAAAGCCCTAGCACAAGACGTCTGTGTGGCGATATTTTGTCAAGCAGAAATGGGGCAGCGAGGACTGGCCGTACCAAACATTGAGCCAAGCACCCTTAAGGCCTTCAGAGGTCCAGACACTGCTCTGCAGACCTGCACAGCTGAGCTCGCTCCCGTGCAGCTCTTCTCACCCCATCACAGCCTGCCAGCAGCTGCAAGCATGGGGACCCATCTTCAGAAAAGTCTAGGTAAGCAGAGTCTAAAGCAACCGAGTGACAAGAAAGGTTTTACCGAGCCTGAATCTGCCAGGTCCAGAGAGGTTTCAGGAAATAGCCTGACCGAGAAGATACAAAAAGAACAAAATACACATTTCAATACAGCCCTGGCTACAGTCACTGGGACTCTTCCACTGGCATTACTGAATGTTTCATGTAGATACGCAAGCATTGAGTTCAACCACAGAGTGTAGCACGCACCTAAACTTTGAGCCAACAAACCCTTTTGTTGCCTTTGCTGGAACAGTTGCTCGGAAGCTGCAAAGTTACATACCTATGCAAAAGCTGAGTTTCATACCACTAAACGATACGGTCCCAGTGACATGCAATTAATCATCCCACTGTATGTTTGCACTTGAACCAAATCACATTACTCTGCAGCAAAAGTACACCAGAACAATACCTAGGACACGTGGAGTTCATTTATTGTTTTGTTGATAATTCACTCCTGGTAAGATCAGTTTGCCAGTGGTATGTTATTAGAAAACATTTTTCATTATTTGCTCACAATGCCCGTTTTGAAAAGGTTGAGTTTACCTCATTCTTCTCAGCTCAAGGAAGTTTAATTTTAGCTATAAAAAATGTGTTGTCGTTAGTCTATCTGTGAGTTATTTAGTCATACAGCTAGCAATGCAGGAAATACAGACAGTGATGGAATTTCTCCTGCATCTGCCTCCTAGAGATTCAGATTTATCTTGCAGATCACAACAGATAAGAGAATTAGTAAGCCAGAGAAATTCCAAATCCTCTCTCTTCTGAGCTATTTGGATGAAGCATTGAAACAGAGGTTAGGACAGCAACCCAGCTCACCAACATTTCAGAAGAGAAAAGTTTAACTGCTAAAAGTTTATTTGATTTAAGGTTGAGAGCTTGAACATACTCTGAGCCCAGAGGCCATGGACAAAAGAGGTAAAATCCCAGCACACTACTAGGGTGAATTAAGTTTAGGCTAGAAACCTTAAATCGGTGAACAAAAATAGATTAGACTAGAAGCACATTTTTCTCAGAGGTCAATAGGTCAGATGTCGGGAAATTGGACAAATAAATAAGGGCAAATCCAAGAAAAGAAATAGGCAAAAAACTCATGCATTTTTCAATAAAAATGATAATGAGCAGCAGCTTATATAAGACTAGGAATAAAAAATAAAAGGTAATCTGACAATACATTTCTGCAGTTATTGAATAAAGGACTGCTGTTCACCAGGACTGCAGGGCCTTTTCTGCAAAGCTGCTTTCCAGGTAGTCATTCCCCAGGTCGTACTGGTTGTTGAACCCAGGACACTGGTGCATTGTGGTCCTTCTCCCCAGGTGTGACACTTTACAATTCTTACAGTCGTAAGAAAGCTTTTGAAGGCTTTATCCAATAGGAGTAATGAAAATCAGAGAACTGCGCATTCCATTTAAATACTTCTAATTGTTGCCTTCTTTCTCTAAGTAGTAAGAATCCACTGAAGTATTGAAATGTAGTTTAAGCTCCCCGTTTCTGTTCCTCTTGTTCTAAACCAACTGTATTTATTACTTGAAGCTGTAAATTGACTGTCCCCAAAATAATAAACAGATCCTTCCCACTGACTGGCCAATTTACAATTTGATCCTATTAAGGTTTACATAGACACCTTACACATTATAAAGTATCCCACAGACTTGAAGAAAGCCAGGTCAATATTTAAACTATTCTCAGACTAACCTTACGTCATGGTTTGCACTGTACCCAAACTAGCAGACCTGGGGTACAGATCGGTGATTCTTTTTGTTTGATACTTCAAGGTGTTCAAGGCCAGGTTGGACAGAGTGTCTTGGGCAATGTGGTCTAGTGTGAGCATCCCTGCCCATGGCAGGGGATTAGAACTAGATGATCTTCAGGTCCTTTCCATCCCAAACCATTCTATGATTCTGTGTTTAATGTTCATATCACGCAAGTTGAAGAGAGTTTTAAAATCTATCTCTGGTTGTTACATATCTTTTCCAGCAGCTCAGCTTCCGGGTGATTGAGAAAGATTTATCCTTCAATTCACCAAAATTATTCTTTATTCATCCTTAGTGCAACTATATTTTTATACCCATAATATTGCATTCATTAATATTTTCCGTAAGCTACTATCAACAGTATTTTAAATGCCTACCTCATAACTTTTCATTTCTATTGTCTTTGAAGATACATCATTATAACTCATCTATGCGTAAATCCTGGACATAAAAGGATTTGTTTGGCTTTGTAATTGAATGATACTATGACATTAGAACAATTTATGACCCTGGTAAAAATGGAAATAACTGTGTATTATGCACATGAGTCTTCACCTTGGGATCCAAAACAACTCTTCCCATATTTTGCATAACATTTTTTAAATAATCAAACCAGTTGATTTTTAAGATTGTAGCATAACTTTTCCCTGTTGCTGTAGAGATTGAAACGGGCAGAGATATGAAAGCTAAACCATTTTCATAAATATTTCAAATGCCAGATAAGGTCCTGTCAGCATTTCTTTAACAAATCAGTATTTCCAGAGAGACTGTAACTCCAGTGTGAAAAAAGCCAAACTTCTCTTTGGACTCCAACTTATTTTAAAATTCAGGGATGGTAATTCAGACTAACAGAAAATTACTTCTCACAAATGAGAAAAAATACAAAGGTAAAACAAGACTTCCCTCAACCTCCAGCGCTCCTTGCAGGAAATGTGGGCATCAAACACTCCGCTGTTTCCATAAACTACATTCCTGTGCCTTAAATTGATCTTTTTCACTTAAAGTGGAAACTTTATTTTTTTCCAAGTATCCATAAAACAGATTATTGGTTTTGGACATGAACTAGTACAGATTAGAGAAGAAATAAACAGAAATGATGGCAATACTCTATTTTCAAATCTGATTTGCTATGTGTTCATTCATTCTTCTTAACAAAAAATTCATAAGCATTTGAGAAGGTAAAGTAAGATTTTATCTCTGCCACCCAAATAATCCTGGGGTTTAGGAGTCTGTTTCTCTAAAGCTTCTTTCAAAGTGATTTTGTTATACTGCAGTGCTTATGCTATTATATAGCTATGGAGTCTACAAATAATATTAGCTGGCTGACAAAGTACAGCAGCCAGACCCAAGCAATTCTTTCCGCAACATCAGCTCACAGACCAGTAATTCTGTAAGAAACTGTTTATAAGGTATGAATTGGTATGAATTAATAGGCTTAAATAACAGCAAGAGTAAGCATTTGTAGGAACTACAGATCTTGTATGAACTAGTTTGACTGCCATCTTATTTCTTACCTTTGTCCACATCCTTAAGGTTACTGTAAAGTAATGCAAAGAGTTTGTAACTTTCCAGAACTAATATTCAAAAGCTTGCTGAACTCCATTCAGCAGGACATGGCACCAAGACAAAGCCATTATCTCAACTGGTTCCAAAACATCAATAACCATCCACCTCTAGCTACACTTTCCAAAATTCTGGAACAGCACCAGAAGGAGGCTCCAACCTGTTCCTACAATGTTATTCTACGATGCCATTGTCTACAACGGAGTAAAATGAAGGTAAGTGCTTCACTGGATTTAACATCTTCATACCCCACATTTGCACCATCACGTTATAGGCATAAGCCAATAGGTAAGGAAAGCTTGTTTAAATCCTGAGATTGTTTCAGGATTTAATAAAAACTTAACATCCAAAATTTGGTTTTGGATGGCTTTGAGGATCATGTACACACCATGCTGAATGGTGAGAAAAGGCTTACTTTGGAATAAAAACGTTTAGCACCTCCCCTCTCCATCCTTCCCCCCCCCCCCCGCTTTCTCAGCAATCACCTATCTCATGCAGTAGCTCTTTAACACAAATTTTTGCTATGGCTATAACATGCTTTCTGTAGTAGTCAAAAGGTCACCGAGTGCACCTGAAATGCATTTCTGCTTCAATACAGCAGCAGGTACTTGTATTAAAGAGTCAAGATTTCCACATTTAATATACCGACTTTTACCTCTTTACTGACTTTTTACTTTCCAATCAGAAAGGCACATGACTAGGATCTCACTACTTGTGTAGCACCAAGAGTTGCTAACATCAACACTTTGAGCACATCCAATTACACACCTAAAACCCTCCACCTCTAGTTGAGAGCTCCATTTTACACTCCACGTGTTAACTGATGCAGCTGAATTGCCTGTGAGCCCATTTGAAACATTCTCAAACCCATTTGGGATCAGAAGTACTAGCCCAGAAGCCATTACAAACCCCTCTTCCCTTTAAATACAAGAGCTGAGAGGTTTAGCAAAAGGTAATGCTCTTAGGATGCTATTCTAAATAAAACAACCGTATTTCTCTTAGGATGTGGAAAAAAACATCTTGAAGCAGCAAAAGGTTGCTGCTTCAACCTTTCATTTTGTAACAGTGATGCTCAACTTTGAAAACTTAAACATCTTTGCATTACTTGATACTTCCTTCAAAATTCTACGAAGTTGCATGCTGCTTTGCATCACCAAACGTCATTGCTCTACATGGTATGCCCAGCTACCTACCCTACAAAAGCAGTGCCAAGCGACATTTCAGCCTTCTGCTAATTTATGTTTAAAACCCCCCAGCACAATGCTCTGTATGGAGCTTGTAGCCCTATTAATGATATTTGACACTTCCCTAGCTTAAGTCCTTGTTTCAGTTGGTTATAACTTTTCATGCTTTAAATACTGAGGCTGAACTTTGTACTTGCACTTAAAGCCAGAGATAAAAATAGTGTGCCATTTTTCACAACCAGGAAGAAAGCCTCATCATTTTTCTTTTATGCAAAAGAAAAAAAAAAAAAGGAAATTTAGTGCTCCAGGGTGTAGGAGAATGGCTTAAAACCTGTGGATTTTATGCCTACATGATAGCTGCCTCCCTCGCAATCTCTGCAGCAAGAGATGGAAAAACCAGATCTCTGAAACTGTCTATTTCGGATCTTCAGAAGATTCTTTATACCAGGTAGCTCTCTTTTCAGAAGGTTTTATCTATGTTTAGCTGTAACTCTCTTCCCCTTCCCCTGAAAAGTATGGGGATAACAGAATCTTAACCTTTGCTAAAGGAGGTCCCACCTCATTCAGTGTACAAGATGGCCAGTTGAGAATGAATCAGGATGATGTGCCAAAAGACTGCCCTTTGTACAAGTCCTTGATATTTGTCAACCACTTTAGAGGGTCTGAAGTCAAGGTTGCAGGAAGATGCTTAAAAAGGAGGGATTTTTTAATGGAGAGGGCAGTTAAACAGTGCTCTAGTAAGTTACTAATGCTGCCCCCCCAACACTTCTGCTTAACACTACCAGGGTACTGAAAACAAATTTGTCACAGGTTACCCCTAATACGTATTCATGGCTTTCTGCCAAGATACCTGGGAATGCTTTTGCATAAGCCCTGTAACTAAAATACTGGAAGTAGGGTTTGAATGCAAAAAGCATCCTATATGCTAAGTAGCCTGAAGATTCATGCTTTAAATTAGCCTCCCAAAGTTAGCAGACCCTTGGCTTCTGTCTCTTGGGCCTATAAAAAGGGATATTAATAGCAACCAGTCCCAGCTAGGAGTTAAATTCACGAATGCTTGCTGAACATCCAGATTCTGTGCTGAACCATTCCTAGTAAAGTCCCTCAATAAATTAATAATTTTGCATTCAATACAAGGATCAAGGAGGTGAAGATGTGAACACCATATGAAATAAAACATTCATTGAACAAAGCTGGGGTCTTGGACGGGAAAAAATATCCCATAATCTTTAATTTCATTATTACACATTTTATTATGACAAACATGTGCAAAGGTGATGAATTAAGGTCACACAGGCAAACTTACTCCTGACACTTCACAATTTCAACATATTTGACTTTGCAACCTTAAAATTGTTTTAGTGTAGGATTTTTGGATGCAGTACAGTATGTATTTGCAAGACAGCCAAAACCAGCTGCACGAATAAATGCATGACACAAGCTTACCTCAACTTGTCCTTTTATCCAAATCAGGAAAGACAGCAAGTATGCAAGTGCTTATTTTGAGGGTTGGGAATTCATTTGTTGGCAGTAACCTAGGTATCGCTCTCAGAGTGTGTCAAATTACTCTGTTCTGTAATTTCCACTAAAAATTAATCATTCCGAGAAAACACTTTCTGGACAGGGTCCCAGGAGCATGAGAAGTGACTGGATTGACTGAAGTTAGCATTGCTAGCCTGTAAGGCAGATACAGATCCATAGAAAGTCACTGGGTGAGAAGGAGGAAGGCTAGAAAGTTGTTGGTGATTTGGGTTTTTTAAATTAAAAATTAAAAGTAAAATAAAATAAAATAATTCTTCCAAGTGGTGAGAGGAAATTACAGGAAACCAGAACTCAAGAAATATTCCATTAACAGTGGAAGCACAAGAAAAAAATTATCCTCATGATTTTATTCAGCTTGTAGAGTGCATAAGACATTTCACCTTGCAGACTACAGAAGCAGCTGAGAATAGGGAGCATATTCTACGACCTAAACTTAGAATCTATCCAATTTCCTCTCCAAATTGCAAAGTCTTACACATACAAAGATGTTTAACTATTTGTAGAGCTGAATTTTATCTCTTTAAGGACACCCTGTAATTTACACTACTGGTTTTATAACTTTACTGCAGTAATACATTGTCCTTAACATTTCATTTTCCTTGAAAGCATGAGGCAGTTGACACTGTTCCATCCAGTGTAGGATACCTGGATTAATGATGGGTTAACAGGGATATGCCTAGCTCCCATTTAGTTGGGCTGGACAAGCCTAGTGCCAGGCTAGCTCCTGAGCTATGTAGGAAGAAAAGGAGTCAGGTAAAGGAGGCCTCCTGAAAAGTCACTTTGTAATGGGATATATAGAGGTTTATGGGAAAGTTGGCATGTCTTTACTTAACGCTGCAGGGATTTGGACTTAAGGACCTAGGTGATGTGGCTCCACGAAGTCAAACAAAAACCTGGCCACAGCTACCATGCCCATTAATGAGATAACTTATGCTCTATTCTATTATATAAATAGACCTTACAACACCATAGGAGTTATTATTTTCTCAAGTCTAGAAAATCAAATGCAAAAGCTACTCAATGCAAGTCTTAAGTACAAACAACTAGGCTCTAAATCAGTTAAATATTTAAGCACATGCACAAGTGTTTATATTACAGTTGTTGTTCAATTTATGTGCTACTTGCTGGACTAGTACCATAAATCAACAGGAGTCGGAAAATGCAAAAGTTTACGTTCTAGCAGTGGCATGATTTTGGCACTCGCAGGACTTTATTTCTGTTTTCACATTAAACAAATCACTTAAAATGTATAAGGGGGCTTAGTCAACCCTATCGCTTTTTAAACTATTATAATCATTCGCTATCCCTAACGCTTTCTACACTGGTGTGTATATTTTCCTTTTTATATTTATCCTGTAAATATTTACATCTTAAGATTTTGTAACTTCTCTTGCACACTGGCAAGAAGCAGCATGGTTTTTAAAATACTACCACATATAATATTCCTTTAAACCCGCTTCTCTGCTTGTAACAGAAATACACTCTCCATATAACTGAGCATTAGGTGAGGACCACACAGAGCACATTTTTATCATGACGGACCCCACAAAGAACTGTAAACTAACTGATGTACAAGTCACTAGAAGTATTTTGATAAATTCCTCTGAAATGCAATCAGCTGTGGCTTGAAATGCAGCCACTGCTTACCAGTATATGCACAGCACTTTACAGTTTGCAGCAAGTGGTGAAAAACTGTACCTTTCCTAATAACCAAAGATGCAGTGGAAAATTAAGCAGGTAAGATGTCATTAACAGTTCTGGAGCTCAGCCAAGATCGTGAAACTAATCTCACTACTTTTCCTGATGAGCCCCAAAGATTACAAGTGCTTAAAGATCCCCAGTTTTATGTATTAGCCACAGGAGAGCAACTCTAAACAGCACAGTATCGCACAAGAGGCTGATTTCTGTTATGGCTAGTGTATTTTTATCATGCCAAATACAATATTTAATTATCCAGGTTTTGTTTGGCATACCCCCCCCCTCCCCCCCAAAATACATGCAATATATTTTTAAATATGCCAAGTAGAGAGAGTTGCCCAACTCTTACCGAGAATATTGAAGACAAGCATTAGAACTCCCTGTGAGGTTATAGAGTATCCTTCTCCCAGCCCAGGATGTACACCCTTGTACTTCACAGTGTCCAAGTTTTCTTTCAAAACCAAAAGAAACATGAAAAACGAGTGTTTGTGTTACAATTCTTGACCAGCTCTATTCCTACAGGGACACATCTTCTGCACAACAAGACTGAAGACTTTTTAGTTCACTGTTTTTAGACCCTCAGGTTGCGCCACATCCACTCTCCCATTTGCTGCGTTCAGCAGCAACTTCATACAAAGGGCGTGGTAGCTGCCCCAAGGATAAAAATGAATTCTTTTCAGCAAAGACAACTGGTCTTCTACACAAAACAGGAGAGAAAGGTGTACACAAACCTTAACTCCATCATAAATGTATAACTTCCTAACTTCCTGGCAAGCTATTGTGGTGCTTCCTCAACTACACATGCCTTCAATATACAGTAGGGGCTGGAAGAGACATATACTCGTCAACTACTGCATTCATATTCTTATGCTCTTATTCACCTTTCTGCAGCAGCTTCCAGCGCCAATCCACTGCCTCTTAAATTCATGAGATCAAAGAAGAAGAAAATTATTTGTCAAACCAGATCAAAGCTGGGAGTTGGAAGAGAAAGGACCATACAACACATGTGAATAAGGAAGGAATGCTAACAACTGTGGAAAAGTTGATTGTTGTATATGAGAAGAATATTTTTCTGTTTGAACCAATAGCCTCCTAGAGAAGACCAATACCATTAATGGTAGATACTCCTGCCAACAAAAAAAGTACAAAGTCAAGCACATGCACAAGTCCCAGAACTGTTGTACATGTTGCTGTATGTGTGAATGACAGCCCAGCAACAGCCAAAGTTAAAGACTCTGAAGCACCCACGCGCATCAACTTCTAAAAGAAACAGCATGAACACTCCTGATTCCAGGATGCTTAAGAAAAGGGAAGCTTCTCCTCCCAGCAGCATTTCAAGAACAGCAGCTACAGAGGAGCCATGTATACTTCTTAGAGGAAACTCACAAAACTTAGACCAAAGCATTAAAGATGGCAAACATATGTTACTCCTGCCTACAAGCTAAATCCAGCACTTACAGCTTATTCTTTGCAAAGTTAATTCTGTCAACAATCCTATTAGATAGCTATTACTATCACTGTTTTGCAAAAGGAAAAAATGAAGAATTAACTGAAGATTTCCCCATAGGCACAAAAATAGCGAAGAAATTAGATCTCCAAAGTAGGTAGCCTTGAATCACCAAACTTCACCCTTCCCATACAGCTCATATGCTATAGATGTAAGTCTGCAGAAGGGAACAGACACATTCCTGGCCTTCAGATTTGCAGGACAAGCTAGAGCTGTCACATAATGCATACATGGGCTGAAGCCAGAATTCTGGATATAAGCTCTGATGCCAGATCTGGGTTCAAATGACACTGATCTCCCGATAAAAAAACAACAAACATACAAATCTGTAGTCACAAGAACACAGATGGTGCTGTCCATATGTTTTTATGGCACACACAGGGGAAATTCCCATAATTTAATATGCACTTCTTCATTGGTACAGTAATTAAATTCTCTGAGAACATACTCAACAGCTTACAACAGAAGGAGGCATTGAGAACTTGGTAGTATTGGCTTATTTAACAAGCAAGGAAAGTGAGAACTGCTACAATTTATAGAATTTACATGATGAGAGAGCAAATCTTAACCACAGCATGTTAATCCATAGACTAAGGCCACAGGATGAGCTGCTATATATGACATTTAATTTCTAGACGACTGGACTAGCTTTTTGAATGAGCCCAAGGTGACAGAATTATTCTTGCTACTTCCAGAGAAGAAAAGCTTTTAATAGGAGTCAAGATATTGAAATAAGAAGGACGGTTTTTTTTCCTCCCAGGTTTATTGCTAACATTTAAAACAATGCTTCCATTTAAAAGGTATTTTCACACTTGATCAGTTTAAGGGGTTCATTATTTTCATGCTGAGCAATTACGTAGACTTTTAGAAAGTATTCTCTGCTTCTGCACACTAGATCTGAGTGCTAATTTTGGTATTTGCTTGATGCTCAGAATGTGATACTGGTATTTGGAAGGAAGTCTTTTATTGAGCTGTGTAAAAGTTGACACTCTCACTTCACATGCATTTATGTGGAAAAAAAATATGCAGTAAGCATCTCTATTCTTTTTGCCCACATCAGGTTAAGAATTTCAAATTAAAGCCAGAAATCTTCATATATTTTAAACATTTAAAAAGTCCCTTTGGTTCAAATACAATATATCTCTACAAATAATATAGTTTTATTAACTACAAAGAAAAAATAAAAGAAACCTATCCTTATGAGACTCCCCAACTTGTGGGTCATCAAAGCCATTCAAACTTCTGTTTGTATTACTGCAAAGCTAATTCATATGTATTTACAAACTTATGTTACTTTGTACAATATGATATGACCATTAACATAATAAGCAGTAGGACATAGGGGTTCTTTACAGCATACCTAATCTTGCCTAAATGTTTTAAATACTGTTTGGGAAAACCTAACTATGAATAATTCCTCCCAAATGTTTCTTTTGTTTCAAGATTTGATGGGCATTTTCCAAGCAGTTCTAGATGAACGCAATTATAACATTTCTGTGCATTGTTTGCCATTGAGAAAACACAATGACATCCCATACGTGCCAGATGCAAGTCTGTTATTACTCTTTCAACTTATATGTCCACAGAGAATCAATCTGAAAGGATAGTACTTGTGCAAAATATAAGCATGCTTCACTGGCTAAAACCCATAATGAGCTTTTCTTTTTTCCTGGGGTTTGGGTTGGTTTTGTGTTTTTGTTGGTATCCCAAAACCAGTGGGTTTTTCCATGCCTTTGCCTTTTCTACCATGAGCACGTTAATGAGCGTGTAAGCGAAATCTTAAGGTTGCCTAAAATGCAGGAAGGAGAAGATGCACAAAAGCACATTTGGGAAAAGAACATTTGGAGTAACAAGTATGTGAAGAGTCTGCAGTGCTGGCCTTAGGAGGGTAACTTAGAGCGTTAAAATCAAATGAAGCACTGCCCTCAGCTAACAGTTCTTCCCCGCAGAGAAATATTTCTTAGGGGAAACATCCACCTTTAGAAAACAAACTGTCCTTTCGCATTAAAAAAAGGAAAAAAAGTTTCCTAACTAGCTATTACAAACAGCAGCCTATTTAACACCTCTGCAAAGCTCAGGGAGAAACAAATGGTTTAAGAAGAACATTAAGACCACAATGGCTGGGTACTCACAATTAAAAACCACTTTCTTAAAACTGCTGCACACTCTCTAGCTCCTTTGTACATGTTGCATGATGATGCAATCTGTAGTAAAGATAACCGCGTGACATTTTTGTCCCCCCGGGATCCTGTCTTACTCGGTGCATAGGATACAGTGTCCCCAGTTATTCAGTAATCTTATCCTCGCTATCTTCCTAGCAGCACCTTTTTCCCCAGTGGCCCCAACATTTCTCCAGCAGTCTCTGGAGTTCATAAGCCTGCTCTCAGGCTTCAGAAGGCAGGGGACTGCATAATGTCCCACCTAGCCGGATTTTGCAAGAGAGAAAGGCAACCTGTAGATCTACCCCTGTTGCTACCCATTGTGAGTGGGAACATGGGTAAAGATCACAGATCTCTTGAATCTTTTCATTCCTCTCCTCCTCGGGAAAAAGGCCAAGGGAGCAGGGCCAGACTGACAAGGGTAGGGACAGATTTCTGCATGCTCTGATTTGTCATTACCCGAGTCCACAACCCACCTCCTGACACAAGGCAAACATCCAGATGGATATACGCTTCTCCACCTCTCCTGATGACACCCAACGTTACTCCCTTCTCCATAAGGTCTAGTTCCAGCCATGCTCAGGAAGAACTGACAAATTCTTCCAGTACACAACTGGCAAATTTTCCAGTACAGGTATAAAACTTAAATTCTTCATAAACCAGAAACAGCTCCTCAGAACATCCCTGTAAGGTGATGCTCACCAGGAGAGGTTAAGCTGCAGGTGGCACTTACCAGGTCTTGGCATCTCATTGGAGATGTTTATTGCCTAATTTATTTTTCAGAATGCTTCTGAAGCACACTCCATAGTGCCATACATGTCTCAACAGAATCCTGACCCATCTGCACACTGCGCAATCTAAATGTGCGTGCCAACTACTGCCTACCTCTAAAGGGCTTGGGTTAAACAGCTTGGGTAGCAGTAGAGCTCTACAACACAGACAAGGTAAGAATCTATTTTTTTAGAGAGCTGTCAGTATCCTTTAAGCACCATATTGTCCCATCACTTTTTCAGTCCTCTCCTTTCAGTTCCTCACTACACACTTTGCAGTAAGTGAAGCACAGAGTCTTATGGATAAAAACTGGTTTTGCTACATTTGTGGTACAGTTGAATAATTGTAGTACAATTGGATAATGTTGTACCTGTACAGTTATCCCTGATTCAGCTCTGGAGCAGACCAGTCTATGTTGTACTGAGTAAGACAACAGTCACAGAAAGGAGGGAGAGAGAAGGGATACTTGTCAGGACTGCTGCATCAGTCTGGATGTCTCAAATTGGTCCCAATGCTAAATGCACAACAGCATCTACAGTCAGTATACCTGCTGCTTCCAGAAAGAAGCATCTACCCCTTTTACCAGCTCTTCCTACACACTGCTTCCTCAACTACACCTCCCAGTCACTTTTTGTGCCACAGCAACAGTGTGTCTCTTGTGGGAACTGCTGGGAAAATTCCTGACACTTCACCTATCGCCTTGTGAGGCACCCCATGGTCAAACCCAGTATTTGGATAGCATATGTCCTTGATACTTCAGTTGTCTCAGATTCACCCATCAGAGGCCATCACAACCACTGAAAATATGGCTCAAAGTTGGCATTAAGAATTCAGTACTGAGAAGTAATGGGTAACCTTGTAGTCCTGTTTAGAAGAGACACTACAAAAGAAGTTTACTTGCAGATGTAGACACTGCCTGCTGTTACAAGCCATCCCATTCACAAGGTTAACTGGGTATTTCAGTGTCTTGTAAAAAGTGTGACATTCCTAGCGAATTTGGGGGTTTTGGGCTTTTTGGTTGGTTTGGGGGTTGGGTCTTTTGTTGCTGTTGTTTTGTTTTCTGGTTTTGGTTTTTTCTTTTTTGTTTTTAAAAGGTTGGTTAATTAATTTTTTAGTAAGCAGCTGAATGAAAAAGTCTTCAGAGCTCTGTCTCTCTTCATTCCAAAGTCTTTCCCTTTATGGCTTTTGTATTAGACTCATCACAATTATGAACTGCAACTCAGAGTTCTCATTATCATCATGCAGAAGCAATACTTTCTTGATTAGTTTCATTTACTGTTACATTTGCAATTTTATAAGCAACTACTTTTGCACCTATTCAGCTTCACTGAAAGGAATGAAGACAAGAGCCAGCCTTTTCCTGTTTGCTCACCAGCAATTTGAAATCCAGAGGAGGTGGAATAAGCCACAAAGAATTGCATGAATTAGTTGCTAGGCTATGGATGAAAAACACACTTGGGAATTGCCAACATTAAAACACTTACACTTGGACACTTCTTTAATCTAAAGCAGGCTAGCTGAAGAGAAGGAATAATGTACAAAGTTAAAGTGCCTTAATTGCTTTGGAGATCTGCTTTTAGACATATTTAAGCTCCCTTTAGGCTTATGAGCTTGTAGAACCTTCAAATAAAATAAAATACATTTAAAAGAAAAGGTTAAAAGAAAAAAATAAGAACTTCAATCCTCCCCCTCCTCCATTTAATGTTGCCAGACTTTCTCAGATCTAATTAGCAAGGATTTACATCAGCGAATTAAGCCTGTACCTGTACCTAACCACTGAGCTTAAATTGTACTAAATTGCAGCCCTAACTTTACTGTGTCAGCTAAAAAAGACAACATTTGCCCTTTTTCTTTAAGGCACACACAACTGTTCACATTTTCAGCAGGACTGTAGCAGAGCAGAGAAGAAATCTGTTTTAATCCCTCATAATCTTCCTGAGCATCAGTATCTGTGGGCAGCTTCATTATTAGAAGTATCATTGCTCAAACTTCCCCTATTACTATGTAATTATTTGAATAATCCATTTTGCTTGAGTGAGTTCATAAATCATTTGTTTGGGGAGATTTATCTGGACAAAGATTTTAGGGAAATCCTTGTGCCCAGACCTGAAAATACTCATTTTTTGTTTGCTTTTGCAAGCCTGGTACCTGATTAGCCCTCAGTTTAATACAATATCTAAGCTAGAGGAAAACAGTTACTCAAGACAAGGTACGAGACTGAATCACATCTCATTTACACAGATGTAAATAAGGGAGAGAGCAACAGAAAAGAAGATATTTACAGTACTTTAAATATGAACAGAATTCAGGCTCACAGACCATTGCTTTGTAATGCCTCAGTGTTGCAGTTGGAACTATATACGTTGAGCACTCTGCAGTGGCAAATACTGAAATAAAGTCTATCAACTTCTTAAATGAAACCTTGCAGAATTTTCAAGGGATTCAGACAAAAAAAACACTCCTTGAGTCTATGAATATTTGACAAAGACTAGTCACCCCTACAAAAACCATAGCAATTTTCTCTAACCATCTCTTCAGATGGGATTCAATTAGTAAAATAAAGGGAATAAGGAAAAACAAAGAAAAAAAAGCAGAAAGAAAAGCAAGGAAACCTTATTATATGCTATTAAACTCAATAAGGCTTTTCCACCAGGGAACATCAAGTCTTATTTATGGTAGTCCCCATGCTGTCGTAAATCAGGAGTTTCTGCTACAAAGACTACAGAGCTCCAACAAAATACAATTGCAGTAAGCAGAAGCCAAGCCTTTGAGTCACATTGCACAAGTCTAGAGAATTGTTCCACAAAAGTCTTCTGTGTAACTCACAAAAATATTAGCACTTGAATATTGACAGCTTGGCAGCTCTGCCCCAAACAGTCTGAAACAGAAACCCAAAGGTGAAAAACTAAACTTGGGTCTCAGCAGATTTTGTCCCACGGTTGGATTACTTCCAGAAGCAATACACAGATAGTGGCATGGCAGCAGTCAATCTCTTGGCTCCAGGTACCATGCTGCGAGTCAAGCTCCCCCAGGATTATTGCCTCTTAGGTCCAAACCGATCTTGCGCCTCTTGCAGTCCTTTGGCTCAATTTAATTTACAAGGATATGATCCCTGTCCCAGATCTGTCCTGTAGTTAGAATACTTTTCATGGGTATGAGAACGAAGCACTTAAACCCTCTGGCACTTATGTCCCACATTTCCCAGTCATTTCTCAGGCTATACTGTACAAAAGCTGTACACTCTAAAAATGGTGCATCCTTGAAATGCAGCTATCTTAGGTAGAAAAAAGATGGCAGCAAGCTGAAGAACTTGGCAAGGCTACAGTGTATGTGAACATGAATATTACATAAGTATGTTTCAAGGGGATGTAGGGACTGGTGCATAATCTAAGGGGTTTGCAGATCTCTGTTTAGAATTCGGCTCCTATATTGTATCTTCCATGAATCCTTCCACTCCAACATCCATTTGTAGGCTTGGATAATACAGTGATAGCATACAGAGGTACCATGCCACAGAGAACTTCAAGCACATCCACATGTACATTGAGATTAAGATAGTGAAATGAACATAGCCACCCTTAAGAGACTTTTTGTGACTAATATGAATAACCCTTACTCCCGTTCCACTGTAAAGCAACAGATTAGAGAAGTACGTGATATCGTGAGGAAACAGCAGTTTCCAGAAACTGATTCTGAAAATTATCAGCAGGCAAAAAACCTTAGATACCTTGGACAACAGAGATAGGAGCAGTACCATATTTTTACAATAAAGAAAATACGTAAATCGTACACACAACCCCCCCATCACAAGTATTGCGTGAGATTATCTGGTGGGATGCAGATTTCAAGTCAGAATTTGGTTACAGGCATGCTAATGTTATTCGGAGTTAGAAAGATGCGCATTATAGATAAATATTTGCCTTGTCAAACTCCATAATAAAGTCTGTGTTTGTACAGATAGAATCCATAAGGCTTCATTTTCTGAGAGCTATGCTGCAGAGAAATATAAAGTTTTTCTGAAACATTTTATAGGAAACATATGCTACATCTTACCAGAAAGTGCATCTGAATAAAAACATGTCTGGTGAAAAGCAATGCCATTCTCTGAAAAGTTGGTGGGATTTGTTCATACTTAGCCTTGAACTGAAATTGGCTTGAGGTATCGAATTTTGGTGATTATGTTTCATATCTTTATCATATCTGCCCTGATCCCAAGATAAATAGACTATTTCCCAGCAATAGAGTATTTCTAGATATCAATTTACTGTAAGCAATTTCAATTCTCATGTAGACTCTACTATATTGTATTTTCAAAAAGTTCAAAAACAAGAAAATGAAAGTAGAGGATCAAAAGCAAGTTTGTCTATAGCTGAAAACAAGCAAAACTTCAGAGTTTCATATTGGTGCTAGCAAAAGAACTAAAAAGCAATATTTCAAGGGACTTAGTGGAACCTCGAAAGAGAATAAAGGCTTGGGGTCCAGTTCATTCTTTTATTAAACTTCTTGATGAAAGCATACCCCCCCAAAAACCCCCACACCCAAAACCAAAAACCCACAGACAAAGGTCTTTGATTTGGTAAATCAAACAAAAGGCCATATGGTGAGAAGTCTGAAGCCCACCAAACACCATGACTGACTTCAATACGGGCAGGAATTCAACTCGGACATCTCACATCACACAATGACAAATAGTTCAAATTCAGATCACCAAATTCAGGGAATGTTTGGGATCACCTGTGATTTTACACCTAAACTTCTAAGTGGGCAGAGCTGTTGTATGTTACTGCTACAAGAGGAATAACCTACACATGAAGAGTGGAAATACTCCTCATGCTATTCCAAGAGCTGATGCGGTCTGTTGCAACCAGCACTGGTACCTGTGATAGAAGATATTTCTCAGGTATGGTGTTTTCCTGCATTTTTCACACTGACAGGGCAGCACACAATAGATCAGTTTTCTAGCAGTAGTATCTGAGTCCCTAAACTACACTCAAAATTGCCTGAAAAAATTACTTGTAGTGATATTTCTGAAGGGAGCTGTTATTCATCAAATACAGTCTGCAGCAGGAATGCTCTGAAATCCAAGGGGTGCCCATAGTAACAGATACAAGATGTTACCACTCAAAATCCTGGCTAACAAGATGAACTCTGTTCACCTCAACCTTGATTGCTCACAGAATATGAGGGAACCTCCAGCTACAAGGACTGGGAGAAATTCCAGGGTTTGTACAAGCCCTGTGCTGCAGTACAGTGTGGGAAACTGAGATGCTTCCCGTTTAAGGTGATTGGTAGCACTGTCTCATCCACACACTCCTTCCACTGAGATATACATGTATGCCTTCATCTTTTTGAGGTAACTGCCACTGCAAAAGTCCCTTTCACTCTTCTCACTACTTAGTGATGCATCAGGCTCTGACTGACTGCTTACTGACTGATCAGTCTGCCTCCCCTGCCAAGCCTTTCAGGGGCTCTCCTCGCCAACCCTGGAGGTCTCCAAAGACAACAAAGTGGACATAGGACACAACCTTGGAAGCCAGTAGTAAAAGAATAAAATAGGTAGCAGAAAACAAGAGAAATAAAGCTAAGAACCGAGATTGTCCTTAGCTCTCAAGACTGCATGCTAGCTGAGCTCAAGTTGCTCCCTGAAGCTTCCTGCTATGGAGATGTCCATCACTGTTCAGCAATGTAAATTACCCTGCAGTATCTTCCAATCCTTACAGCTCCTACTCTGAAGCCATTCATGATCAGAAGACTCATTTGCACTGTGAGTTTAGCTGGCTTTAAACTAGCCACAGCTCCCTATGCTCGGAGAGCTTATGTCACTGACAAATGCTTTTAGATTCCCTCTAGGCTACCAGCTTCACTCCAAATCTAACACGAATCACACCAGCAGTTTCACCCGTGTCCTCTCATGTCTTAGATTTTTATGCTCCCATTACTCATTGTGAAATCCACATTTTCAGATACAAAACATGATCCACACTAGATCTGAGACATGAACTGGGGATAAAACTCTTTCCTGATTTTACTTAAGACTTATTTCTGTTCAGACTGCCATGTGGCACCAACAGGCATGCAGAGCTCTAGAATGTAAGGAAGTTGCATCCTGAATTCAAATACTTTTTGCAAAATTATTAAGTAAGATCTAGAGTCTGGTGGCTCATTTGCTAAAGAAAAAAAAAAGTAGCATTAACAACATATGGAAGTTTTTACATTTTTAATCTATTTGCATAATTGTATGCTCACATCCCAGTGGTTAGTAAGAGTATGTATTGGCTTGAATGTCTTCTAGACATTACAGAACACCAACATAGAAGCAACAGCTGGGAATACAACAATATTTACCTGAATTGTATGTTTTTAAAGCAACTGGTCCAGAAGAGTGGCTAAATTTTCCTAACTTATCCATCATAGCTGTTACTGTCTTCACAATACTTCATCTGCTTTAAGCTGATGATCTCCCCACTGAATAGCCCCCTCCATAGCATAGTGCCCACTTATGTCATTTGGGTTGAGTAGGATGGATTTGAATACTAAAAAAAAAAAAAACCCTGTGATTCTGGAGATCAAAATACAATCCTTATCTAAAGCACGGGCTCACTGCCTGCTCTTGTCAAACCTTGTAATCTATCCTAAAATTCCATGTCTTTCTTGCAATATTGAGACACCTTCCCATCTGATGGGGGATAGCAGGAAATGAGAGATGCTCATTTCTATGCTAATGAGGGTTTTAAGTAGATAAACACCAAGGAACGCAGAAATGGTGAGACTGAACAGGGTTGCCACAAAAATGACTGCTATTGCGTCACTACAGGTTCACATTTAGTATGGTTTAACCAATCAGCAATCCTGAAATTCAGCATGTCACTTATGGTGGGTGGGAGTAGGGGAAAGAGGAAAGGAGGGAGATGGGGAGGAAGAGAGAGGAATGGAATGGAATACTATGGATGGGAGGAAAGTAACAAAGGTACAATCTGAGAAATTTCTTATGAATAAATACTAAGAGTATAAAAACTAAGTAAACAAGAAGGGAAAAACAATTAGATGAAAAGCCCAGACACTCCAAGAGAATAAATTCTTTCTTAAAAGGAAGGTGTGCGGCCTCGTGTTGATTGAGGACAGTAAGCGCATCAATCGGCATTTTGAAAAGTCCTGAAGAGAAGCTCGGAAATCTGTTTGTTGTACAGGAATGAAACAAATCACTGAAGCCAAAGGCAAAGAAAAAATATCATTCCACAGTTGCGAAGATGCAGAAGGACTGCTCTCATTTTTGGTAGGTTAGAAACAGCACACAAAGCAAGTGTTTTTAGAATTAGCACATTTATTCAAAGGGTACCAATATGCTAATATCTCTTAGCTTTGTTAGGAATCAAATTATCAGGGGTTGCTACAGGACTTCCTCATTGCTGACTCTGGCGGGTAAAGAAACTGCTTCACCCTCGGAAGATATCTGAGATGCCTTCAAAGAGCTGAGCCTCTGAGACATCACAGAGATCATGATCTTCAAACAACTTGGTAGGTTTCCCAGATCCTAGCGGCTAGCGGGAGTTGCAATAGCTTTTGATGCAACACGGAAAGTCCTGAGGACTTCACAGTGCTCTTAAACAACATTAATTTCCTCTTCCCAGACTGACTCCTGTAGCATACCTGAGGGAGATTTTACAGCCTTCATCTACAACATTTGCTCAGAGGAAAATACTCCAATAGCTGGAGAGATTTTAGAGCCCCTTTAGTTAAAAGCAAAAAAAAGGCAGGAGCAGCGTAAGAGATGTTAACATTGGAAGGAGGTGCAGTTCCTCTGGGACAGATCTGCCTGAATATCTTTGCTATGTTCCTCTCCAGATGCTGTATGTGTCCTAGGAGCCACAATATGCCAAAGGACGCAGAGTCACACTGCAGCAGCAAGCTGAAGCAAGCTCTGACTCAACAGAGTAGCAGGACTTTTTTCAAATTGGTGTGCAAGTATGCAAACCACACCTCATCCAGCCTGCCAGGGATTCCACTGACTGGATATGTACAACCAAGAGCAGGAGATGACAGCCCCACCAGGGAGTTTTGTCCCTGGCTTAATTTCCCACCATGCCCACATGCTGCAAACCATCAGCAGTAGCAGCTCAATTAAGAGAGAGTAAAGAAACTCTGCCATAGACACCAACCATGCCCTTTTCCCTCTCTGAGGGGAACAATGCTGCTGTCTAGAGCTCTCTGACAAGGACGTCAAAGAGGTGCATTTTGGTGACCTCAGACTCCCATTAAAGACTCGAACACAGCTTTGAAGTCACTTGCAAAGGCAGGTGAGGCACAGGCGAGCAATACTCGCATCGGTCGTGTCATGGAGCCACACGAGGTTATGGCACAGCTGCTTGGTGGCAGCGTAGGGTTTGTAGTCACTGGTTTGGAACGCCTCATCGCTCACAAGCGCCGAGTTCAGAAAGCAACCACACTGCCCACAGTTTAAAGCCCTACGAAGTCATTAGGAACCTGTTTCTAGGATGCTGTTAATTCCTGCTTCAAATGAGAAAGCAGCAGAGACTAATACAAAAAGCCCTGCTCCTAACAGAAGCCTCCACCCGCTCTCCTTCACCTCAAACATGTGACAACACAAGCACTGTCCCTTGCCTATCTCTGAAAGATTTTCAATAGAAACAGAAAACCGAGGCCAAATCTGCAAGCCTCTTCAGCTACAAGTTATAAAAATGGATTCCTTTCCCTTCCTCTCAACCCCCTGCCCCAACAAAGATAACCTTGAATCAATCTTTAGCTCAACTCAGTACCATCACAAAATAATGCAAAGAAAATGAATATTATATGTGATTTCAGGGCCCAGAAAACATCACAGCAGGAAGAATTTATTGCTGACCTTCACACCTAGCGTCCCCTGAAGAACATACAATAGTTGTTACTGCATAAAAAATTATTTTCATTTATGACAAACAATAGAAATGAATAATTCAACAGTGATTTTTGCCAGTTTTTCACAACTAGGGTAACTGTATCTGCTGCATGTGGGTTTGTTTTAGTTTAAAAGCTCAATTTCTGCTGAGCACCTCTTGGAGAAAAGAAGGGTTAAATGTATACTTAATTAAGTGACTTCACACGTTAGCAATCATAGCATGTGCAGAAATCAGATGTGTTTGAAATGTTCATGATGAAATGCAAAACCACTATCACACTTTTGCTTTTCAGTCAAGCTTGAAAATGAGTTTGCTTCTGTGAAAAATGGCACTAAGATACACGCTTTTCTCTATTCTCTTTCTTCTTTTGCATGAAAAGTACTTTGCAGCTAGCTTACATGAATTCGTATTAACATTAGCTTCATAGAGTGAGATTCACGTTTCATGTTTTCAATGCACTGACAGCCATATTCTCAAGTACTACATAAAGTGATGTTTGGGATAAGGGAGAGCTGACAAAGCTGTCTGAATGAAGAAATTTTATGAAAGAAAATTAGTAAAACATTAAGCACACTTTAAACCTTAGCACTTTTCTGACAGAGAAAAGCAAATTTCAAACAGCTCAGGATTCGGCTGTGGCCTAGTCAAACAGGAGGGAAAACCTTCAGCTATCATTTCTTTCATATGACTGATCAAAGTTTATTAAAAAGATCTTAAAAAAAAAAGAAGTACAGTAAGTTCCATTCTGTTCAAGCAATTGTTACTTGCACACTTATCACCAGGACAAATTCAAACTGCGTTGCTCTTACCTGAATGATGAACCACTGGCATTTTATGTCCAGCAAACACAACATCAGAGGACACTCCCCGATAACTTTATACATAAGCTGGTTTTATTGACATTCAAACCAAAGAGGATTCTGTGCTCTGGTGCATATCAGAGCTGTTTGGAAAGCAAAGTTCTTTCTTCCAGAAAGCACAGACGACTTACAAACTTAGAAAGTTTCTGCTTCAGACCAAAGGGTTTCAATGAAAACTCAATAGTTTTTCGAGAGAAAACCATCTTTTTTCGTCCAGACACTTCACACTTGAAATCCTGTATCTCTGTTGGCAGACATGCAACTGGCTTTACGAACATGTCTTACCAGCCCACAGTTTAGTGTGACCTCCTGTTGCCAGCTCTTATACCCATCAAGGTCTCAATCTTCTTGTCTCATGAAGAAATAAGGGCTCAGATGAGGCTATTTCCTGATAACCCACTATTCTCCCCTCACACACCTTATACCCAGCTGAAGAGGAGAGGCCAGAAGGGGGAACCCTGTGGGGGAGTTTGGTATAAACCACCCCACCAGGGTGAGAAAGATGGTGAGGTCTTCTCTAAACAACTTCAGCAAGTCTCTGTATTACAGACCCTGGTTCTTAGGGAAGACCTTAATCTCCTTGACCTCTTGGAAGGGACAAAATCAGAAGATTTCTGGAGGGTAGCATTCTGACAGAGGTACAGGATGGCCAGCTCAGGGGTGACGCACAACTGGACCTGCTGCTCATGAGGAAAGAGGCGACAGCCTTGGCCATGGCTGTAATGGCCATGAAGCAGCCGAGGTCAAACTCCTGAGAGGAGTGAGGAAGGAAACACCAGAGTGCAACCCTCAGACTTCAGGCGAGCAGACCTCAGCCTGTTCAGAGAGCTACCAGTGGGGTCCCATGAAATAGGGCTCAGAAAGGTAAGTTCAGGCAAGCTGGCAGCTGAAGACAGTATCCCCAGAGGGGAAGAACAGTCCATTCTGATACTTAAGAAAAGAGACAGGCATATCAGGTATCCCACTTGGCTAAACAGGGCTGGAAGGAGGAATTTCAAATATTGCTAGGCAGGTAAGCGTGGTGCTAGAGAACACAGAGATAAATTGCAGCTGACATTTGCTAAGGACATCAAGGACAAGAAGCACTTCTATTGCCACTTCAGCAGCAACAGGTTGAAAAAAAATTATGTAGGACCTCTGCTGAATGGGGCAAGTGATTTAGTGACAGACACACAAACAGCTGAGGTGGTTCTCATTGGAAGCATACCTGTGGCTTGATAGGGCATCACAGGGTGTAAGTTTAAGTGGGTTGATGCATTTTCCAATGCTCAACACCAACCACATTTAATTTTTTCTCTTAGTCAAGTGTTGCAGGTTAAACAAACAGCATACATTCAAGGTCTATCGAAAGGGAGAAAATCTTTTTAGTAACACTTCTCGCCACAGTGGAGGCAACACAGTCCCGCTCCGAAGTCAATAATTAAATGGCTGTACCTATAACACAGTCCACCTATAATTAGCATAACCTGTCATCGCCATTGCTGATAGGCCGTAAGTTTTGTTCCGAGTTTACAAGGCCTCAGAACTAAGGCTCCTCAGGTCCGCTTTGCCCAGATTTCCCTTTGCCTGCCTTTATCTTTGTTTTACTTGGTTCAGTGTGACAGCAGCTTCTCCTGTTGATCAGGTGTCTATTGCTAATTCGGTTTGTTTCTCTTGGAGTGGTACAACCACAGCTGCATACAAAATGCGGTAACAGTTATGCCTAGAATGAAATATTTATGACTCTAGCACACTAACATAGTGTAGAGAAACACAGGGCTGGTACAACAGGGGAGGCCCTGGGAAGTGAAGACATAGGATGTAGCGCAGAGGAGTACTGGCACAGGAAAACAAGAGAGGGGATCCAGGCTTGGCACTGGAGACTCCACAAGCTCCAAACAGCTCACTTGTTCTCAGTTAAGAACATGCAGTTCTTGAGCAGGACAAAACTGGTTTTAGAGGCAGCAAAGGAATAATATTTAATATACATAAAATATACAGTAGATTCAGATGCAACCTGGAACAGGAGACCAATGAAAAGAAAGAAAGATGTAAAAGTCTGATAACAAAGATATGAAAATTATCTCAATTCAATCCAAGAGAGAGGAAGAAAATGCCAACATATTCAGCATCATATTCCTCCTGGCAAAGGACTCCAGATGCTGACAACTCTGTCACCTCCTAAACACATGCCACCACCCAAATGAAATCACTGACTAGGATCCAGATTAATAGCAGCAGGGCAAGCATAATGCCAGAAAAAGGGTAGAAATTAAATGTGTGTGTGCACAGCAATTGTAAATGCGTTATTATTCTGTCTTGTTCTGTACCAATTAAATCTGGGCATATGACGAACAAACTCTCAAGACTTCAAGTATACTAACAATAAACTCTTGGATTTACTTACACATAGGGTGTGCTTTCTCCTTGCCACTGCCCCCATTCCCCCCCCCTTCCCCCCCCAAAAAAAAAGAAAGCTTTAAGTGTAACATTGGCTGGACTGAAAAAGCCACCCAATGAAAAATTCCAGTAATCTGGGCAGGAGGTGAAATGTGGGAAACACACACTGAAACAGAAATATTTTTAGGATGGATTTTTAATCTACCATGTCAACACTTTCAGTCGCTTAGTCTTTCAATTTGGCACCATCTGTGCATTGCAGTTATTACTTGGGACATCACTGGATTATATTCATCCACAATCAGAAATCTATTTGAGAGGAAATAATTGTATTCAATCCAATTAGAGTTTGCCATGTTTCTCTGATTTTGCAACACTTCACTGTGAAAAACAATGGGATATTTACTGTCTTCATTCTGCTGATTATCAAAGATTTTCACATATTGGAAAAGATCCACTGATTCAATTCATTAGTATGCTCTGGCATCACTGTGATCAGCCAGTCACTTCCCTTAAAGTCACAGTCATTGCAGCTCTTGCTACTGTGAAGACTCACAATTAGGCTTTACTTTACCCATAAATAGAAAGTCATCTATTTGCAAACCAAATCTTCATGGGAAACTACAGGCTGGGGATACATCTGCTGGGTTGGCATTAACGTTTTAGGTCCAGCCAATTAGGACAGAACAGTACCTTACATTATTCTAGGACATAAAGTATTGATTCCAAATTACAATTGCTGGTTTCAACCTTAAAATGTCACCTCACCTACCATTTCACAAAGCGAGATTCATCAGCCTTAACAGCAACAATCCCTCCTGCTACAAGAAAAGTATAGCAGCACTTAACAACAATTGGACATGAATCTATTAAATTACAATGGATTTTTTTTTTTTTAGCTTTGCAAATTATAGCCATATTAATACCGAGTTCTAGTATGAACGATAAATGCAAAAGGATTTTTTTTTCCAATGATTAGCCACCTTTTGTAATGTGTGGCCATTTAATGCATGCAAATTTCCTGTCTTGCAGATCAAATGTGAATTAGAGCACTAGGAGGCTGGCTTATATGAATAAGCTTTGATAGTTCTAATTATAAAACCAGCATATTATAATGACACTTAAATTGTGCAACTCCTTTAATGTCACATGGGTGACCTTTGTAAATTTAGTTGGCAAGAACAGAATTCTTTGTCTCTGTCACCACATTTTGTATGACAAGCTTCATTACAAAGTAAGAATTAGAATGGGGAAACTTTCTGAACCTATGGATAAGATCTACCAATAGAGGATAAAAAAGGCTCTGAGCAGATTAAAGGTTAGGCCCTGCAATATCTATGATTCAGGCACACAGGCACTAAAGCAGGATTCAAACCCAAATTCACCAATATCCCTCTACAATACAATGGAAGAGTGATGCGCCTCAGGCTGTTCAGAGACCCACATGTTGCATGGTAAGGGAGCTGAGATTTGCTCAGTGTGAACCTCATCAGTGCAGGCATCCCCCCCCTAACCCCCCTTTCCTTGCAGCACCTCAGTCGGGCTGGCACAAGGGGTGATTTTCCTGGCTTGGGATTCAGGGCAGCCCATCCCGCATGGCATGTAGCTCCATAAAAAGATCTGGACAAGCCTGTCTCTTAAACCTGGGAGAAAGAAGAAACAGCTTTTCCCTTACTCCTCCCTCCCCATTTTCAACTTTGCTGTAAGCACTAGGTTTTTAAATAACTTCCTGACAGTTAGGAAACTACAGTTCTCCCTAGCCTACAAGCGTTCCGACTTTGACTGGGAAATAGTCACAGCTTATCAATTTTTATTTACGTAAGTAATGCTTGGTACACCTTCCTGGCGACTAGAAACCAGCTGAAGAGGTCATCTTTTGTCCTCATGAATTCTGCTTCTTTTAGCAGAACATAGATCCCACCCAAAGGAAGGACAAGGGGGAATCCAAACCCCACTGTCAGCCTCAAATAGAGCGTAGGCTATGGCTTGGTGGTGGGCTTGAAAGCCCTGAGGAGAGATCAGAATCCATCAGAAAGGTAGGAATAGCCCTACTCAATCTATTTCTAGCAGCAAGCAGAAGCTGAAATTTATGGATTAAAAACAAATTAAATATTCCTTCTACGTTTATAATACACAAACCCCACTTTTTGTAACTTTAAAGCACTTTCCTCACTCTTCTAACCCACACAGGAACTGTGGCAAATCTGCATTTCTGTTCAGCTTTCCTGTACCTTGCCATTCATGAGTTCTGGAGATTCTCTGCTGCTAGAAGATTACAGAAACCCAACTGGATAAAGGAGCAAAGGCACAACACACCAGATGCCAAGCCTGGAACATCGTTTCCTTAGTTAAAGTGATGAAAAGAGACATTTCCCCTAACAAGAGCCTTTGTATCTAATTGTGGCTGCTTCAAGATTATAAAAGATCTTGTCACATCAAGAGGGCAAAGAAGCCACAGAAAGCACCATGGAAGAACAAAGCATTATTTGGACTTAATCTTGGCAACATGCATTCTTTCCAAGGCACTGTAAAGCTCTGTAAAAAGGAAAACTCAACCTTACAGGGCAAGTATAAGGAAAACTGTGCTATCTTTCATTTTGTCTTGGTGTATGTTGCTTTTCTTTACATTTCAGACTCAATAATGCAATTAACCCTGGCAGACATAAACTTGTTTTGTGAATTAAGCATTTACTAAATTAATTCTTCTGTTTCTATTTAGCACATCCATAAATCTGGAGGCCAAGAGAATGTTCTCATTCCAGTGTTGTCTTCTCCCCCGCTCTTCCCTCTTTTTACCAAAATTAAAACACCATCAATACTCCTGCTGTCAATACATGCAGTTGTAGAACAAAATGGGATTTGCAAAATTACTACATGGATAAAGCTAACACATGCAATGCACACATAAAACAGTGTACATTTTACCATCCCTAATTCCCAGACACTGCTATAATCAATTTAATGTAACAGCAAGGCCACTGGTGCTGAACTGTGTGCAACATTAATCCCTGGTACATAGGGAAAATTAAGAAATCCAGATCACAGACAGAAAGTTATCTTTTCCTTTGAAGTTCTGTGATTCATGCTTTAATTGGAAAACCTTAGAATGTAAAAGTTCAAAACCCACAGAGATAAAGATCTCATATTCCAAAGACCTTGCCTTACATTTAGCAAAACATTTCTTGTTCACTGTTAGTTTTCCTATGCAAAGGACAACAGGGGGAGTGTAAAGGAGGAGACAGGATATTTTGGAAGAACAATTAATGCATCAGGAACAGATTAGAATGGTTTGCAGGGCTGAGAGGGTTATGTAATGAACAGATTTGGAGGACAGAATTAATCAATGAGTCAGTGGTACTATTCAGCTTCAAAATGCTTACTCATGCTAAAACAAAGACCCAGGCTCCCAGGGGATGGAGTCAGTTTTTATGGATAAATTACTTCACGGTGCTATAGTACATAAGCGACTTATTGGGCAGTTTACTATTAAACAATTAAGCATTACATGACTTCATTACATAAAATCTTCAATTTGGGCCCAATCTCAGAGGAAAAAATTCCTCATCTGGGGCTTTTACAGCAGCACACAAATGAGAATTTCTCTGCTGTCCCCTCACTGCTCCAATAAAACCTCTCTTTTGGTCTCAAAATTAGGCATTATATACATGAGCTAAAATTCTGCAGCTCAGCCTAAATAAAAGACTGGAAAGACAGTCACATGATTAGGAAGGAAAAAAGGAAATCCCACAGAACCAGAGAATCATAACTGTGCAACAAAAATGCTCTTAAAAGGAAAGAGTTTTGCAGACATCTGTCCAAGTTCCTCTGAAATTACCACCAAGTCTTTGGATATTTTTATTTCCTTAGTAAAACTGGCTAACTAAATAGGGATGTGAATTCCTTGTCTTCCTCTTCCCCAAAGAAAAGCAAGAAAAGATGAGGTCTCAGTTCAGAGACAATGCCTGAAAACATGGTAAGAAAATTAGAAGTCCCTGCTAGTGAGGAGGGACCACTCCATTAACATAGTAAAGATTCCCCCAGAACTCCTCTAGCAAAGTTTTCTACCTATCAAATATTTCTTTATGCCAGGGTCATCTGTGAGAAAGTAGTTACAATAGCAAAAATCAACTGTAGTCATAGAGACAATATAGAGTATCAGAAATGGTATTGTAAAACAGATTTTAAAGGGATTTAGAAAGGGATAGGAAGAAAGAGAGGATGCTCTGCATAGACAAGAAAATGCATATGGGTTTCAGGTGCTGTATGACATGAATTCCTCTCAGTACTCAAACATACCAAGTAAGAAAGTGACTCAAGCATTTCTTCATTGTAACCAGAACCCCTGGTCCCACATTCCTAAGTGAAGCCTTACCAAAAGGAAGAAGATAGAGTCGAGGGTGGACTACTTTTGGAAGCTCACCGAGATTTCTGTCATAGGTGCAGGAGAAAGAATTGAATGTAGACTAGATCATGGAAACAGACCCAATACTGTGATGAATGGAGGAATTATATGGAAGAACAAATGCAGACGTAGCTACTCACTTTTTTCTACAAAGCAAATCACCATGCAGTTGAAACACATAGCAGTAATGCTTGTCCAAATAAGCAGTTTCTGCCGTTCTTAAAAAGAAGGGGTACAACAGTAAACAAAGGCAGGAAAGAGATGATGGCCAATATAATTCCAATGGGATTGTCCACAGGACAGCCTCTAAATGAACTTGAAATGCACTTTATGAGGCATTTTAGGCAGAGATACCAGCATGTGCTATTCCAATCCTGACTACCCCAGCAAAAAGAGTAATTTAGGCTTGGATCTTGCTATGATGGTTTTTGCAAACATTTCTTCTAAAGGAACTGATTGTCTTGTATCATATGAGTGGAAGGGGCATGAGTAAGCTACGGTCTTCCCAGCTTTCATGAATCATACCTGCTAGCTCTGTTGCCTAATATGACTGTGGGAAAGAAAAAAGAAAGGTATTATAGACTGGATATCTCCCTACCCCTAACTTGTGAGACTACTATTCTAGTCCTGAAAATGCAGAGAACTCACAGGGATCCATAATTTTTGTTTCATTGATTTTTTTTTTTTGCTAAAAATAAAAAGATTTTCAGCTGTATGGGAATTTAAAGTAAAAGGAGTTGTGTCAATGGAGGAGCGCAATCAAGATTATATTTTCTCTGTTGATGGTTTCTTTAAAAGGGAAGGAAAAAACTTACAAACAAAAAACCATAGGAAAGAACAACAGAACACATTACAGAAACAGTAAACAATTTCTTTTATATTCTCTTCTGCAGATATTATGTAGATTTTGGCAGCAAAATTTGTTTGCATTTGATAAAAACAGAATTCAGCAGCAAAAAGGAGAAAAATTGACTTGAGAGTTGTGTCCTGAAAATTAATTTTCTCAGTTTGCCTCCTAAATAGGGACTTAGCAGAACACCTGCTTGGAAAAATACACAGCCATGAGCCATGAATGACTCAGAGGCCGGACCACCAAGCTGGCAGCCCTCACATTCCCAGCAGGGAGCTTGCAGCTTAGAGTTGGGTGGCCAGGCTTCCTGTTCACCTGATGAAAGGGGCCGAGGACCTCGGGACAAGATTTGCCAGCCCAAAGGTAATGGGGAGAAAACTGCTTGAAGGTCAGATCAGCTTTTTTGGCTCACGGGTGAAATCGGGGCTCTCCCAGACTGGAGAGCTGACTCCTCCCTTCGCAGCACTTGCAGTGCTCCCAGTTTTACCAAAATACATCATCATTTTCAAAAATCGTGCCAATAGAGCTGGGTACTGCCATTCTAATGGTGCAGAGCAGCCACTGTCAGCATCACGGCCCAGTGCCTCTTTCAAAGTCTTGCCCTTTAGCACTCTAAAATAAAAGGTTGCCAAGAGGAGAAGGTAACAGACTGAAACGTTCCCTGGCCTGCTTGAATATTCAGGTCATTAAGAGTTCTGTTAAAAAACTCATGCTTGGAATTGTTCTCCTTTAACAAATAAGAGTTTAAAAGTTTTACTGGATCAATGCCCAAAGGCAGAAGAGGCTGTGCAAGCATCTTTCCTCAAAACAGAAACTATTTGGTTGCTGACAGAGGGACAGAAGGTGCTTGTGGGGTTTTAAAATACCTTTGTGTACCTAATACAAGAGTTTTAATCAGTCAAACAACTGAACACCTTGTACAGATGTTAAACTCCCCAGTCAGACCATGTTCTCTCTTTTTTCTATGAAAATGGAACAGGAATTGTACATGAGGAAGCAAACAGCTCTCAACAAATGTTACAAAATGACCAAAACACGTTATTTATCCCTAGTCTCCTAAAGCAAGCTAATACCTAGCATTCTATTTTGCGTACTTCATATCAGCAATCAGTGAAAGATCCAGGGCATCGCTTTTTGGATAAAAAGAGTTCTAATGTATATTTTATCGGCAGGTGGAATTAGCCACCAACACATAAATGGGCCCTTCTATTAGTTTCTTCCACAATAAAAACCCCAACAAAACCAAACATATATACATGTTTATAACTGCTTTGCTCTAGAGCAAAGAAAAAAGTCCTGTATCAGACTGTAGTGTTCCAAGGGCTTTTCCTTTCACATGACTTTCAAAAAGCCACCTCCCAACATGCAGAACGTTACCAAGGAAACCAGGAATGATGGCAAATCACAGCATCTTTTATTTGTCCCAGGCAAAGGCAGAGTAAAACCCATTCAAGCGATATTCTTTCTCTCTCTAGTCAGCTCTAGGTCTGGCCTTTCTCCTTCATTAGGGAACAGCTTCAGGAGTATCTTTGACTTCTGTCCCTGTTTCTTTCTAGAGAGACGTAATCCATGAAGTGCCTTTTCAAACTCCAGGACCCGGACTAGGCACTGTGCAATAGGGGTATCTAGGATTACATGCAATCCACTGTGCACTGCTTGACTTTGGTTCGGCAGCACCTGCCAGTGTTAACCTGGTACAAATAAGTTTCAAATCCTGTCAACGCTGCAGGATTAGTCTGGTACCCGATAGTGCCAGATCACAGTCTGTCCTAGCGTAACAAGCTTGCTGAATGCTGCGGTCGTCCAAATCCCTCCAGTGTGATCTCACTCACACTGACCAAGATTGACAGATCTTTGCCTAAAATCAAACTAAAGCATGTCATGAGCAAGGAAGAGAATTCTTGGCTTTTATCCTCTGAGTCCGCTTTAGGCTTGGTTTCGAACTGCTGGATTTGTCATTACAATATAAATATGCATTTGAAAAAAAATCAACAGGCTTTTAAGCAAGCAAGTCAGAAAGCACAGAATGACATTTTCTTTGACAGGCAGGTGAGATCCAGCTTTCCAGGCTCAGCTATGTCACAGTTATGTAAACAGCACAACAGAACTCGGTGGTAAATGCTGATCTGGTATGGAGATAAACACCTCAAGCAGTAGTAATAAAATGCCCTCGCTAGCAAACACGTCTGCTCTGAATTGTGTAAAAGCTTACACTTCAGGGAAAAAAAGAAAAGAAGAAAACCAACCCCCACCTATGGCTCCTTGCGGATATTCCTGTATCCATTAAGCCTGTTGTTTTCCAGTCAATATATTCTAAACTCGCCAAATACTCTGTTTTTTATAAAGGTAAACCCAGCCTCCACGCAGTTCTCTGACAGAGCTCATGCTCTCTTACATGCATTATGTAACGCTGCATTTCAACAACTGACCCTTGCCAAAGCCGATGCTTGTGCAAAAATTTGTCAGAAGAAATTTGCGCCATAGTGTTGACACTGCCCTGATCCACGCTCTGCCCAGGCACCGAGAACTTGTTTTGGTCTGACTGAGCACCCCCTCTGACGGCTGAGGATAGGAAAAATGGGCAGGTCTGGCTGACGGTCCTGCACGCTAGGACGGAGCTGCCTCCGTGAGAGTCTCCCCACAAACTGGATGCGAGCATACAAACGCTTTAGCTGCGCGAGCCCAACTAGGAGGGTCCCTGCATGCTACTAAGAAAAGAGCTTACAAAGTCCCTCTCCTTCCTTACAGTTTCTGACAGAAGAATGGGTAAGAAGTCTGCAAAAGAAAACCACATTTATGTTTTAAAGGCCTGATAGTTTGACAGTTTTAAAATCTGCTAAGAATTCATGGCAATTTTTCTCTGAAGTGAATCTATTAAAAAAAGTGGAATTTGAGATTAAATTGGAAAATGAGCTTTTCATACTGGTGAAATAAAACTGTTTTGTTGAATTTGCATCCCTTGGAAAAAAATCAGTTCCCTTCTTAGGACTTAAAAGAAAAGGCAAATGAAAGAGAAAACCCAGCTCTACAAATCCTGTTAGAGGATAAATGCAAATAAATCTCCTCTTTCCTTTTCTAAGTACCACAGCAGCATTATTCTTGGTGTCACAAGGTGGTGCTCTTCCTTTCAAGTAATCTGTTTCACCCTAAAAACGACCCCATTAACTTAAAGAGGAAAGCACACTTACTGTGACTTATCCACATAGAGTCTTTGTTACTGAAAATGAGAAGCATCTTGTCTATAGCACTATTTCGGCACAAAGATGTACAATAGCCACTTTTCTTTATAGGTGACATGCATGTTAACTTGGACATGGTAATGCATGACCTGCACCAAACTACTTTATAGTCTTAAGAACCCTGGATTAGTTGCGCATTTAAAACTTGCAGTTTTGTGGTTGTTTTGCAGAAAGTTCAACTTACCTATGATACCTAAACCTTTCAGCTCTCTACAAGCGATGTTTTAATGATTTAAGCACCAAACCTGTATATGCAATCAAGAATGCAATCCCTGCATTATTTCATACTAAATCTACTTTATTCTATGCTCATGCTACTTGTTCCAATTTTGATACAGCAAAGATTTTTGTATTGAACATGTTTAAATGTACTGAAGATATTTGAAGGAAGAGTTTGATAGCTAGGTGTAGAGAGTTGTGATTTTTGGTGCCCACAAATGCATTTGGAACTTGGGAGTACTAATTTTGCCCACTCTAATCCTGCAAAAATTACTAGAAGCACAGAGGTCTGTCCCCGCCTCCTGATTTGTGATTCTTTGAAGATCAACAGGATAAATTACATCTTCTTTACAACCGTCACTAATCTCATAAAAGTAATACTGTACCACAATTCACAGCTGGGTGGTTTCTTCAGATTCACAATTCGTAATTCTAGAGAAAGTTCCATGGTCACAAAAACAGAATGGCTGGGGCACTAATTATTATCATAGGATCACCCAGGTTGGACGGGATGTCAGCATGCAATGTAGCATCCAGCTAAGAGATTAATGATTACTGAACCTCTGGACTAAAACTGTAACTCCAAATAATGCTTTGTTAAACACAACAGAGAAAGACAGTGCTTGCCTTGTATCCATAAGTTATAAAGCCAGAGAAATAGCTTAATACATTAAAATTTAAATATGGTATTAATATATTAACTGATGACACAGCAAACATGTAAGCTAGGCCAACTGCAGCCAACAGAAATAAAGGTCTGCCAAAAGCCAGGGACATCGTGTTAAAACGGGGCACTGCAGGTAGTAGATACAGCAAGAGATGACACATAGCAGAAGGCTGCATGCAGTGGGGCAGGAGAAGGAATGATGCTGAGGGAGGACAAGTAAGTTGAAGTCTTTCACTGCCAATCAATATTTGAATTGTTCACCTCTGCTTTAAGGACCCCAAGGCGTCACATACATCACAAAAGCATGAAAGCATCATTCTCCCATAGCTGAGGCTGAATGAAACCGAAGTTCAGGGTTTTGAAGCACTGAGCCTCTCAGAGGAAGCGTGCAGGGCTTTAAAAACCCCTGAGTCCTCAGAGAGGACTTGTTCATTAATAGCTCACCTCTCGGAAAATCCCCAGCTGCTCTACTGCTCCTGGGACAAAAAGTGTGTTGTGCCTATTTATTTCCTCCTTCATGTGCCAATTCCTCCCATTCTACAGAGGGTGTCCCAGCTAAGAAGGAGCACCCACCACACAGATCAGCATCCTGGCATGTCCAAATGCCTCCTGATTCACCATTGGCATCTACGGTACTGTTGCATGTCAACGAAGCAAACATCCCTAGCATTTTGAAAACTGAAAGCGGAGGACAGTGTGAAATAAATGGAAAACAACAAAATACATATTAGTGAGCAGCAAACAAAGCGATTGCTTTGGAGAAGCTCACATTTAATTTATTAAAACCCATCTGCTTTTTCATATACAGGGAAGCTGCTGTGGAATTCCCAACATTCCAACATTTTAGGCTTAAAAATTGCTAAATCAAAGGAAGGCTTTTGTCCTAGTCTCTCACTTTTCCAAACTATTAAAAAACCCAACCAAAAAAAGCAAAAAAGTCCTCTGCTATTTCACTATAATGCAGCTTCAAAACCCTCAGAAATTCAGGTCCTTGATTTGACATCTCTGAAAATCCTTGGGAAAGGCAAAAGGCATTAGCAGCCGCCACTCCTAGGGTCAGATTCCTCTTGATGTACATCCATGTGATCATTCTGCCTTTGAGGGCACCACTGTGGGTGGCTTCAATCAACAGCGTGTATCTGGGGGCTGGCAAGGCTGAAAAGGGCATTTTGAAAGAATGAATGCATGGAGGACTTTGCTGAAATTTGGGATCCTTCACCCTTCAACAAACAATGAAGCAATGGGGATATTGACACAGCTGCCTGAGCAAAGGACAGAAGCCACCGTTGCCAATATATTTTCTCCTCCAGAGGCAGGTAGAGGAAGAACTGCATTGGACATAATTAGTTTTGCAGTAGAAAACAAATCAATTGAAAAAGCAAGTTTTCAATCCTCTATCTAACACAATAACAGGAAGCATAAAATTGATTTTGGTTTGAGGTGGATTGGTCTCTGCCACGTGGTATGTGTGGGGCTTGCTTCACTTGATTTATTTTTTCCTGTCCACAAGGTGACAACTTCAAATGAGTTAAGGCTGTTTAATAAGCCTGCCCTTCGTACCTGTTAAAGAAGCTCCTACAAAACTCTAGAGCTGGATTTAACCATCAAAATCCCAGAGACTGTGGCCCTGGGTCCACAAAGAAACATAATAAGGATCCCATGTACCTCTCGAGGTATATCCTCAAGATATCCCTTAGTACAGCAGTCAAATCTCATTAAACACTCATTCCAACAGAAAGGTAGCAAACCACCTCAAAAACTCTCTACCCTTTCAAGCAGCTGAGGTATGAACAGTCAGCCTTTTTAATAAACCCTGTCAATCTATTTTTTTTTCCCCAGCATATCCCAGAAAGCTGCTAGATTCAGTCTTTTTGACCAGACAGGAAAGCAGTCATGGACTACAGAGAACCTTAATTCTGGCCCCATGTTTGGCAATGACTTGGTTCATGTATCTTGGAGTTGCTCTGAATGGGGTTCATGTATCTTGGAGCTGCTCTGAATGGGGTTCTTACCCAAAACAGGAACATCCAGTACCAGTCTCTCTGAAAGTTTCTCTCTCAGCAGCTATACAATGACAATCGTCATGACTTCACCTCTCCTCTTGCACTCTGCCTGTCTTACTGCTCTTGAACTGCCTGCACCCCATGGCAAGGTCAGGCACATTCATACCCATCTCATACTTTTTTCTTGCTCTAAGTCTGTATCAGTATTTTGGAAGATTTAATCAGAGGAGGAAGCACAGAGCAGGAGAGATCAATAATTGATTATGCAGCTTCTTCCTCTCTCTAAGCAAATGATTTACATCCACCATAGCAATTTAGTAATTTCCAGCAAGGTCCTGTGGATCTCCAGCCTAAACAAACTTCTATCATCCAAGAGGCTGGACAGTAGAGGACTTGGGGACAAGCAGTGATCAAATGTATTAATGTCATCACTTTTTAATGACATAAAGAAGCAAACACCAGAAGGAAGTACAAACACAGGGTAATTATGTCCCCAGTAAGCAAGTCAGCTGTTTCAGAAAAAGTCTGTCTAGAACATAAGACTGTACATTACAGAGTAGTTATTGCAGACCACTACCAAAAGATCATTTGAAGGTACTGATGAGACCGATCATTTCCACAGAGTACAAGACGACCAAAGCAGCACACACAGCAACACCATGGCATTAAATCATCAGCAACAAAATCCCAAACAAAACATGGGGGTAAATCCAAAAGTCAGAATGAACGCTCCAATACAGAAGCGTACCTGGAACCAGTCTGTTCCTTCATGTGTACTGTAACTATGCGGGGCACAACAGAGATCCTTCCAGGCTGATGCCAAGCCTCAGAGTTCAGAATGCAAGGAGCACGAGCTCACCTTGCTGCTGCCTTTCTTCCACTGTTCAAGGACATTGCTCAGGAGCAGCACCCCACCACTGAAGTAAATGAAGCAAATGAATGCTGAAGAAATAACCTGGTCGGAACACGTGAACTCCTGCAGTGCTACCAGACACTTGGGATCTTCACTGGTTCCTGAGCAGTCACAAAGGCAACATTTTCATTCCCAAAGCCTATCTATGCTTTTAACCTCTGGCAAAATCCCACGTGCTCTCACCCCCAGTGCCAGTCCTGACTTTATTCCCTGGCTTTGCTGGAGCCCTGTTTCTTCCTCTGCACAACCCTGCTGAAGGAAAAGCTTCCTACAGGATTGCCCATTTGCCAATGAGAAGATAGGCCAAGTTACAACTCGCTTCTTGTCAAGCAACTCCTGAATAAACAGATACCTATTTATATCCCAAGTTTCTCAAGAGGCCTGTCCCATCTCTTGCCATCCCATACTGCTAGTTGAGTTTGTCAAAGTCTGGGTTTCCTAATATATAAAGGAGACGTGTCATGTATCACAATATATGAACTCTAGTGGGCTGCCCGTGTGTTTGTATGTGTACTGTAATAATATAAACTGCATAAAAATACACATTTCCGGATCATTTCCTGTCGCTACACACTTCCACCAGATTAGAAATGAATGATCATCCTACACACATCGCACACCCCAAGCCGCTCCTGCTGACTTCTCTCAGGAATTATGCTCAGGACAGCTCCCTTTGTGGTTTGGGTTTGGGTTTTTTGTTTTGTTATCTGTTTTTTTTTTTTATCTAACAGCTTCTGCTGATCCTCTCTGAGGATGTAGGCAGTGTGATAGACAGTCTGCACGGAAAGATTCTCAGTGACTTAGGTCTTGAAACTTAAGAGTAATACTTTGAACACGGCTTGCATTAAACCTCATTTAGATGCAAAGCATTAACACTTAAAACGAAAGAAATCCAAAACATCCGTTCTGTGAGAGATTCCAGTACCTATTTTTATCCGTTGTCAGACTGATTTCCATATATTCCACATAGACTTCATCTACTTATTTCCTTGCATTTTCACAGGCTAGAAATTAAGCTAATAAATATTCTGCTTTAATACTTTTGAAGAAAAAAAACAGGCATATCAACATTCCCCATATCAAAATACTTAATCTAGTTATAGACTCTAATTCTTTGTCTAACGTTCAACCTTAAGATATATTTTTCCTCAGTGGCACAGTGCTCCCTGGGTGCTGTAAATCTCAAGTATTGTTATCCACAGTACACCATATAACCCACACTCCTCAGTCAGGCTCTTCTTACACAATACACTTGCATTTATTTAATTGTAATGAAGGACAGCAAGATTGAAACCTGTTCTGCATTATGGCAAAGTAGTCCCAAAACCCCCCTGAATACTAAACTGCCTCACTCTCATTCCCCTTTGACTATCTTGGTGCAATAAAATTCTTAATCATTTCTGCTACCAAACTAAATATTCATTTCAGTTACCCCAACAAAAAATAACCTGCTGGCTTCCAAGGCCTATCGTGTAAAGAACAGTAACCCTGGCTGCTTACTTTTGCCATGAATGCCTCAGTATTTTCCTCACTGCTAGGCTCAAGGCAAGGAACCCTTTCCGGGAAATCCTTTCAAAGCCCCTTGTTCTTTGTTCTTCCAAGACCCACTGCCCTTTACGATACGCTCAAGGAAAGAGCGCTTGTGAGGCACTTAGGTATAATAGCTGCACCTTTATTTATCATTAACAGTCAACATCACAACAGCTAGTGGCCTGATTTGACTGCATCACTCTTTTCAGGACCTCTTGCAGGCTGCACCTGCAGAACACCCTGTGCTGTCTGACCTCAGGTCCTTCTGCAGTGGAAGCAGCACTAAAAATAAATAGCTGAAAATCACAGTTGCTTCGCAGATTTACTTGGTCAATCAGAAATCACGCTGGAAAGTCAAGTGTGGGAACGGACTTAAACCCTGGATTTGTGCTGCAGGTTCATCTCCCACCCACAGCTACACAACCATAATGGAATTTCCTCTATAAATAATTGTTCCTCTTTAAATTTGCCTCCAACAGTTTTATGGAAATATGGATCAAGTTTGAGAGGGCTTTTAACATCCCATTAAAAATTAACCACTTGTTTTATTGATTAGACAATTTGCAATGTGGTTGACTCTGCAGTTTGGGAGGGGGCTGGGTTTGTTTTATTTTTGTTTAAAAGAAAGCCTTCTGTGGGTGCCTTCTTTTTTTATTGGCCAAGTGATAACTTTGTTAAAGCACAGCATGATTTGACATGGTTTAACTTCTCACAGTGCTATTTAAGGTAATACTACGGTACAGTGGCTTTAGATATTCTTTAGGAAAACACAGATTCATCAGACACGTTGCTCCAGTGAAAAGGTGCATTTAAAAGTGAGCATCCTCAAAAATGTAAGTTCCAATACCACCCAACATGTTTACCCTCAGGAATGGTGATCTACAGAAAGCTCTCCCAAGGAAAAGCAGGAAATAAACAACATGACAGTTTCAAGTTAATAACACTTCTGTTTCTGCTACATCCCTAAGATTTCATCCTTTTATAAAACAGTAACAGGAAAATGGGTAAAATTGTTCTTTGTCTCACCACACTGAGTTCAGCACACAGGCAGCTTTAAGCAGGCATACATTTACTAAGAAAACAGGGAAGGGCTGTAACTTTCCCCATAAAACCAACTTTCTTAAGTGTCCACCTTATCAAGCTCTCCCTTCTGGCTGCACAGACCTTCCTTCCAACACTGATGACGGGCACACAAATAATCTCCCTTTCCCAAGATCTCAGCCCAGTTGACAATGTTCGGATCCCAAGCAGTAACTGAAAAGAAGCACCCCACGTGGCCCCTGTCCGAAAATTGTCAACAGTAATAAATACAGCCTAGTTCAAAGAATACAACCAACCTCTTCAGAGCAGTCCTCAAAGGAGTTTGAAATACCATGTGACACAAACTCTAACCTCCACAGTTGTTCAGAAAAGTTATATTGTGAAGTGAAATATTAAAGCAGTAAATTACAGGTAGTTAGGCCACATGGCTGCTAGTAAGAATAGATAAGCAAGACATAGGTAGATTTCTTTCGGACCCTTTATCAAACTTGAGTAACATGGACGTGAAGTTTGGAGTGTCAAATAGCTAAAGTGTTACAAGTTTTGAGACTATCAGGATTGAGAAATTACTGAAGTTTGAGCAAAAGTCAAGGGAAAATGGAATAGCGAGAATGAGTCTGCCTAAAACTTGGGAACAAAGAATAAATCTTGGTTTATGGTGTAAAACAGGTTTTCAGCTTTAAGAACTCTGGTGATTCAGCTTAAAAAAATCATGCAGTCTACCAGCTGTCTTTTCTCAGAGGTTATCTACACAATTGGTCCTGCAGGCTGCACCTGGATTTACCGGATGTCAAGATGACATTATGTTTACTGTAGGAAAACCAAGTTACTGCTCATTTTGTCCCAGTACTTCCTCTCGCCCTGCTGCACGTACTGCCATCACATGAGCTGCTAGGCGGGTACCAGGTATTTTTGCAGCCTGGCTCAGTTATGAATTACAGAAAAGCTGAGAAACATGAGGGAATAGAGAGCCCATATTTGTGATTAGCAGACCTCAGCAGGACAGTCCTGATTGATTGTGTCCCAAAATGCCTGATCCTTGCCCGAGAAAAAGTGAGGATGTTGGTTTCAGTTCTTTCTCCAAATGTGGATTTCACCAGAAGATGAATAAACTCATCAATATGCTTTTATGGTTAAATAGAACCTTTATTCTCTATTTTATGAACACGTGTGTATATAGCAAAACGTTTATGTCCAATTTCAACATACATATGGCATAGATATGCTTTATACACATACATATGCGTGGATTTTGTTTTAGCTCCTCCTCAAAGCTTTACTGTATTTGTTTACAGGCAAAAAGCTGTATTTGAAATAAATCTCTAATAGCACAGAGATAACACAACCTAGTGACTTTCTGTAGCATTTCTACCTTCTGGTTAAATTCACATCTAAGCAGAATGAGAAAACAAAAGGCTTTCAAAATAAGACCCCTGCCCCTTTTCCATAATCCTGTAAAGAATCAGTAAGTTCTTGAGGCTTTCTGGCCTACTACATTTATTTCTCCTTCTCCGTAACAACTGACACCACAGGTCTTGGGAGATGGCTCTGTCCACTAAAAGCAACAGCACATGGGCAGCTCCCTACACTAAACAGATGACCAAGAGACAGTAAACTCCAACATTCCTATCTTTCTCTCCAATAACCCTAGCAAAGCCACCCTTTGGGTCCAGGTGGACTTGTTCAGGGATTCCACCACTGTCACTAAAAAGATCCATTGCCTGTGTTGTTTCATTACTGCCTACAGGTCCCCATCTCTTTAACCAGTCAGTAGTGCCTGTGCCTCTTCCTTCACTCCTTATGTGCCCACCGACAGCAACAAACACCACAGTTCAAAGCTGCTTTCCCTAAGTGCATGGAGGGGATGGGAAGGCACAATCAAGAGCAGACATTCCCCATTCAGTTAGGTTTTGTTTCCTGGCACCTGAGTAAAGGGAGGAATAGCAAGAAAGCCCAATGTTAAAAGCCCAATGTTAAAACTACAGGCTGTTACTTTGTACACAATGGGAAAACTTTTGAAGACTGACAAATGAACAGACAAATATCCCTTCAGGAGTCCAATCCAGTACCTGGCTAATGTGGAAGCAGAGGAAGAAGAACCTTATGCCACCAACAGCACTTTTTTGTTCATAGCACACTCCTGAAATCAAACGCCCCTGTTCCCTGTGGAGCTCTAAATTACCTTCAAAGGGACAGTCCTTTCCACACTGCTGCTGCTGAACTCACAGACACTCTCTTCGAAGACCTGAAATTTCAGGGAAGTGACCCATACTGCTTATTCTCAGTTGCTTACGCCATCCAATGAACGAACTATTGTAGGAAGAATAGTGTTTGTTACAGCCATCAAAGCCCCCTGGTTAAAAAGACTTCGAAATTAAGTTCTCCTCCTTACAAAAATTTGAACCAAGGTTCCTAATTCTGCACTTTCACACGTAAAGTAACACAGGATTGTATCAGGAGCGGGGTCACATCGGATGCAACGCAACTTTGTTTGCACCAGGGACAAAGCTCTCATGGACAGTATTGACCCAGGAAGAAGCATTAGAGGCATGAGCATCATGGAGGGGGGCTGAAAGATACTGGAAATGTTGCTATCTGCATGTGAGTCTTAGCATGCCAGCATTGCCTACTGCTTGACTTATGCCACAGCTAAGGAAGGATTTTAGTTAGCAGAAATGTAAATAGCTAATCTGTTACATTTTATTTCCTTTTAACACAAAAGGAAAACCACCCCTGTAATGGATTATACAACACTGACACTGAAAATCCAGAAGTGAAATGGTTTGCAACAACGGTAGCTGTAATTAATAAGGCTGCGCAAATCTTGGCAAGGGAAGAACAAAGAAGTCTGTTGAAAGACAGTAATAACATCAGTCACAGAGCAAGTATGGCTGTGGGCCAGCACACAGGCCACAGTCACAGCCCAAGTATTCCAGCAGCCCTGGCCCATTTTACAGGATTTGCCAGTTTTGCGGTGAAATGCTTGCAGGTACGGAGTAGTCAGGATAGAGGAGAGCACGTACACATTGTCAGCACACTGCACAGGAATATTTAATAATAGGCTTTCTTTTATACGTCAAAGGTCCTTGATGGAGTATTATCCAACTTCAGCCAGGCTAAGAATGCTGTTGTAAAAACTTTACTGACAACAAGACTAACATGAAACAGAATAGCTTGAAATGATGGTCACAAAAATCTAACACAAAGAATCCTACTAGTGGAAGATTTACTGACACCGCACCTCTGTGTAATCCAACACTCCAAAGGAGGAAACCTGAGTCTATATAGTGCTGAAAACAGGACAGAGCTAGGAAAACTCACAACACTTGTTTTAATCTTTTGCCATAACTGGGCTGGGGTTTATTTGCAAGACTAACACAGACCTAACGAACAACCAAAGGAATGGGTATTTAATGTACAAACATGGTTAGTTGCTGGCAAGTTTTTACACTGTATGTGAACAGTACCTACGCTTTTATTTCACACTCCAGCACCCTTTGGCACGGACAGAGAGCTCCCTCCTGCAAGCAGCACAGCCCACATACAGCCAAGACAGCTTACAAACATGCTGCCTGGTGACCCAGCTGCTCCAGCTCACTTAGTCTTTTCTTAAGTAGCCTTGTCATGCTATTGTATGGATGTTTCTATCAAGACACTCCTACACAAGCACTTTGCTTTCGTAGTTCAAAACTACTGGCCAGGGTTCAGCTGAAGACCTCCTCAGATGCTAGTGAAGACAGATGCCCCTCTCATCTCCCAGGCAAGAGCTTTGCAAGCCAGCCCCACAGGTCCATGTTTCACACGCATTCCCACAGAAGCCATCTGGCTCACCAGGCACACCTCTGGATATTTTGTTTTCTTTCCTAGCATTACACCAGATGCAGCGGCTCAAGTCGGTTGGCAGATCATTCTATCTCCCCACACCCGACTCCAAGCAGCATAGATGCTGCTTAGGAGGGCGGCAGCAGGGGAGGGTATATGCAAAATTCCAACACGCTGTGAAGATCCCTGTCACTGCTCCACGAGATGCTAGAGAAGCTGGTGTAAGGGGAAAGGACACATGGCAGGAAGGAGCACAGTAGAATCCTTTTCTGGCCAGGTGGTGGAAACATAGCCCCAGGTAGAAGTGCAAGTAGCACACCAATAAGTTTTTCTTCTAAGAGTACAGGGTACTGGGAAAACAGATCAGAGGGAGAAAGCAAAAGAATCATTCTTCCTCAAGCTCACCAAGTTCAACACTTGGCAAACGGCCATTCCCAAAATGGGGGGCAGGAAAAGGCAGCAGAAGATTTCATGTCTGCTTGCCACCTTACCCTTGACCATAGCTCCAAAGAGTCAGGACAGTAGCATCTGAGGTTCTCAGATACAGAAAATGCTCACCATGAGGCAGATCCTAAACTGCCGGTGTTCTGAAATCTTGGCGACACCTTGGTTCATGTGTTAGTTCTGACCTCCCTCCTCTTCCACAATAAATTTCTCTTTTCCACAGTGCTTCAGATAATCATGAACAATACAGCCTTTTTCTCACCTCTCAACTGCACTGCCATGGAAAATTAAATTGATGGACATTCACTCCATTCCAGGAATTTTCATCTACAAAACACAATGGTGACATTTTTGGAGATTTTTTTTGGTAGGGTTGAGGAAGAAACCAAAGCAAACAAAGTATTCCAGCTGCTGTTTATCTTCTCCTAATTACTCCTTAGATCAAATCACTTTTCTGGATGCTATCTAATATCTGGATGCTATCTTCCTTCTTCATTTCAGGTTAGCATCAATAATTGTCTACCTACTGCAGATTTTGATACATGGGCAGAAAGAAAATGCTATTGTGATTAAATCAGGAGATACATTATTGAGAAGGAACTGTCAATCAGTAGAGTCAGGATTCCCTCCCCTCTTTCTTCACTGAAACCTTCTTAGGCTGTCTGCAAACCTCTTAGTGCTTGAGGGTGGGGAAAAGAAGATGGAGGAGTTGGAACAGATGAGATTTGTTGTAGAGTGCTGTTTAGTGGTAGTTGGGAGAAACTGAGAATCATTTCCATTACTGAAAAAAATGAGGAATGGCACAAGGCTTAATCCAGGGGAAAAAAAAAATTACAAAGGAATAAAAACAGAACAGTCTGAAAGGACAGCTTCGTTATACAGACATTTCTGTTCCTCACAGATTGGGAAAGACAAAATGTCATCCTCTTCCAGTTGACATACTGTCTATTTTTTTATCTTTATACAAACACCTTTGGTTTTTAAAAATTATCATTATGTACAGAATTCAGAAACACTAATCATCAATAAAAAATAAGGCAGAAAACAGATAATGCAGTGAAATAAGCTGGAAGGAGATTCATTTGGGGAATTAATTTACAATGCCAAAAATGTAATTGCCAACTGATTAACACATTTTTTTTCTCCCTCTTATGGGCATTTATTTTTAATTTATTAATTTCAATGCTCATTATACCTTGATTACACTCTCTTTTGGAAGGAAATAAGATTTGAAGTGGTTTCTATTTTTTCCCTGTTTTATTGTTTCCATACAGTAACTGTATGTCATGTACTTGAATCTGTTTGTACTTTCTCCCACTTGAGGTTCTATTTTGAGTTGACTATTTGGGGGGAACAAACATGTTTAAGGGCACTTGGCTGCAAATCAATCACTAATGATAAGAGCCAATTTTAAGTGGTACTAGCATTTGCTCTAGGCGGCAAGGTGTCCTTGCAGCATTGCCAATGCTCTGTGCAGAGCAAGGAAGGAGCAAACACAAAGGTTACCCATAAAATGCTCTAAAGTTGCAGGCAGATTTCTAAGAAAGAAAGGCAGGTTTTCTGCTCTTTAGAAACACTGCCCTGCCCTATGCTGTCCCACCTTCCGCATCTACCAGAACTTCTACATGCCTGCCACTGTTATTGTTGTGAAGCAGCTCAAGAAAATGTGAGCACTTCTAGGCCAGGCAATCAAGTTTATTGGCTTCATTATTTTGAGCAAGCTGCCTATGGTGGTGTTTATATTCCAAGCACCGGGAAACACTCTGGCACCCTCCTGAGTATTGTACCGCGATCTGTTAAAGGGAGGACAAGCTTCTCTTGGGCAGCACAGATAAACAGTTACAGGCTCTTAGAGAGTTACTGTCAGCTGCAGAATTGTCTATATGCAGTTCTGTAAATTGTAATCAACACATGATTCAAGTTACACGAACTGGAATCATAGAACCACAGAATCACTGTGGTTGGAAAGGACTTCTAAGATCATCAAGTACAGCCATAAACCTAACACTAAACCATGTCTCTGAGTGGCACATCTACATATCTTACTATTTGCCATAGACCAACATCCTCACACATGCATATGTATCTGTACCATAGCTCTGCTGATAGGTGCTATTTAAGAACCATAACTTATTCAAAGAAGAAACTTTTCACTTATCCGGAGACATCCTTGGTATGATCTAGACAAAACGAGCATTTGCCCTCTTATTTCTAGCGTGTCCCTATTACAAGGGGGGACTGAGATCATGCTTTTCTTTCTGTCCCCACGTACAGCTCACAGAACTCGGGGCTGGTACGGAAACGGTATCAGCTGTCAAATTAAATGTTTCCTGTCCCCACACTACCCCACAGACAAGATTTGTGCAATCACAATGCCACTAACACTCAAACCTTACAGGTCAGCTCCACAAAGAAGCATGGCCTTGAGTACAAGAGATATCTGACTTTTTAATGCCTTTTTGGTTTTTAAGTAGAAAGTAAGCATTCTGCTAATCCCAATTCTAGTTTTCACTTCTCCAGAGAACCAGCAACATACATCTTAAATGTTTTTAAAGGAGGAAGTTTTAAACATGCTTTAAACCTGAGGCTTTGTTAAAACAGTGAACATAGCAAGATTTAACTTTACCTTACTTAAGGTAAAATTATGAGGTAGCAATCTTGCTCATGTCTTTAACTCTGAGTTCCTAAACTCATTATATTTTATGGCAGCTACTATACGTCTGGATTATGCTTACTATTTATATAAATAGCTAGGCTTTGCTAGAATCTGGTTAAAGCGTTTGCCTCAATATCTTAACACAGCAAGGTCCATAGCTTAATCGCATGCTTAGCAAAGAAGCAATACCTTTTACACAGTTATTTGCTTACTCCTGTATTTTGTCTTGTTATTTTCTTTTTCAAAGATTAAGGAAGAGTACCTGGTTTCAGTACAGTGCCTGCAGTCATTCTCTTGGGACAGAATTAGCAGAAAAGATCATAGTTATTTTCATAATAGAAGATCCTATTTACAGGTACAGATACGAGAGCAAACATGATTTCAGCTATAATCTCTCGTGTTGTCTATGGTTTTCAGGAGATAAAAAGGCTATAGTTGTTAAGGACATACTTAAGTCTAGAAATGCAGAGCCTGGCACAGAAATCACAAGCGGGATCTTGGCTATATAAAACCAAAACAATTCTGCCATTAACTTCATTGCACCAGGATTTCCTTCTCCTTGTTAGCTTCTGCCTTTGGAGTCTATTCTATAGCAACTATCAACTCACTCAAAAGGATCATAACTCACAAAGTTCAGACGAAGGTTTAACATGCACATAGGTGACATATAAACCCACTTCCCACTATCAAAAATAATGTAGGGGCTGAGTTTTTTGAGGTAAGTTGGGGCACAGATGCCTGTCAGATTTTCCAACCTGAATTTGTAGCTTAGGTGCTGGATTGAAATGGATATTCTCATCCATGCCATTTACTTTAGTGGGGTTTTCCCCTCACTTCCATTACATATTTGACATTTATGTCCCTTTAAAAATATAGCCCTTGAGAAGAATACCGCATGCTGAAGAAGTAGGCTAAGGCTGTTATTACATAGTTACAATTACACACTGTGTTTTATGTACAGCAGAGTTCTTGCCACGGACTTAAGCGGACCAACAAAGCTGCGCATTTGCAGCCACACAAGAAAATCAACTATGAGTGAAACAGACTGGTAAAAAAAAGACTTAGTTATACAGTTCCATCCCACTAGCATTTTTACTGGCAAAGCACACATCAGTTAGGGCTCACTTGCCCGGGAGTACAGAACTAGCTCTAAGACTAACTGATCAATTAAAGTCTGTACTAATGGACCCATTGGGCTTTCAAGTGCTCTTGGAAGTGGGAGCAAAGCTCTGAAGACTTTTATAGTATGGAAAACAAACTATTTTCAAGCCCTACTGAAACAGGCACCCAAAGTTATATCTCCATATCAACCAGCCTTTAACTCCAAAGATAGTCCTGCTCTAAGGTCAACTGTCAAGAACTCAGGCCTCTTTCCACTTCTTTCATGATCTATAAAGAAGGCGTAAATGCATATTGTCACAGAGGGAGGAACAACTCAAATCCCTTTCCTCAGGGGAGGCCATCAAGAGACTCTTTTCAGTAACACTCAACACATACCTGCATAGCTTTTATGAACAATAATCTTCCCTCTTTTTCATTTTCTTCCATGCAATGGACTCATCTCTATCTTTACTCTTTAAAACACTCTGTATGGTTGATTAAGCTCTTTTCTTCTCCCACTGTAGATGCTTTATAAAAAGATGTTATTGAGAAAGGAAATGTATGTGGGTGGGAGAATGATTATTATTATTATTATTGTTATTGTTATTTTTGTCTGGAAAAAAAGATGCAGAATTTGGCATTCTGAATTGTGAAAGACACAACTTGGATGAGGTATGTAGCTCAGAGAGATTATTCTATTCCATTCCAGCATCTGTTACCCAATCACACAGCCTCTTTAGTCTAAATAATTTTAATCAAGCAATTCCACCTTCTGTAGTAGCCATTACCACAAGATAATTGACTGCATTGGTAATGAAGCTTTCTGAGGGTGCTAAACAAACAGCAAAGTTAATTATCTGGCAGTAATGCCTGTTACGGCAGTGCAACACTGCCCAACTAAGTTTCCTGTTCTCCTGCAGTATCCTTTCAGTAAATCAATGTAATATCCGTGGCTGTATATTGTCTTACTGCAGCAGCAGTATTCAGCAACGGAAACAGGAAGCCGCCGACTGGTCGGGAGTGCATGGAAACCAATACACTGAAAATATGACTTTTTATTACATGTGTTTTATTCAACTGGTGAGTTTTAGTAAGTTTCTCTCTCCCCTTTCTAACTGAAGAATGAATTTTCAGGCTCTGTGTTTATGTACCAGGTACATCTGACAGCAGAGATGTATTTCAATTACAAAGTCCAGAAGTTTCTATTATGCACTATATAACACCAGAGGGGATTTGATTTTTTTCTTTTTTTTTTTTCCTTTTCACTTAGCTTCTGTTTTCGCCTTTTCTGTTTCTTGGCAATAACTCCACTCACACTGAATTAATTGGATAGATCACATGTAGATTTCACTTTGGGAGTTAAAATTCAAACTGTTGACAACTCATGTATTTAACTTTGTATCACTCAAAACTAACAGTGACCTACGTGTTTCTCGGCAGGTAAAAGGTAGGTTTAGATTTATGACAGCTTTTAAAAGTATGAAAATAAATGTATCAAGTCAAGTTTGACTTTTAACATGGAAAAATGTCAAGTTAGTTTTATTTTAGGAGTTGGCTTATTTGGTTGGGGTTTTTTGCTACTAAGATGGATTCCCATCTTTACAGCTAAAAGTGTATGCAAATGGGTATCTTGATTCCTAAGACCACAGTGCTATTCCCACCCTAATTTCAGCATCTCGAAAACAAAGGAGTTTGGCTTTATGCCAGTTAAAAACAAACACACAAAAGCAAAGCAAACAAACAAAAAAACCCCCAACAGACATAGCTGATCCCCGAGAACAACCAAATACCATGCAGTGGCATTCGGATGTAGAAGCATCTACAAAGCATTTGGGGGATTTGGTTGGTTGGTGATTTTTTGGCACTCACTACCCTTATGTGATTTGTATGAAATTCAGACATTTGCACGGAGGTGTGCAAATTCTATTGTTAATAGCAGCTCAGCTGTTTTATATAGATCCAGTTGCAAATTACAGGTGGGAGAAGCCCAGCAGAAATTAATGTTAAATAATTTTAACAACAATCCTTTCACATAGAAAACTTGCTCAGAATTCTCCAAAGAGTAAACGTTACAGTGGGGTTTGGGTTGGGACTATCACAGAGCTACCCCTCTTCCAGCATCTTACTGTTTCTCTCGTATGTGTGCATAAGGAAGGGGGAATGTGCAGAAATAGTGAAAACTGCTTTGCCATTAAAACAAAACTCCTGCAGTCCTTTTCAAAACAAAAGTGGCTTAACAGTAATTGCAGTGCTTCAAGAGCGTTGCTTTTCCTTACATACACTTACACAGGGCACTTTGCTAAGGCCGCAGACCTCTGATGAATAGTGAATAATCTACGTCTTTGAACTGATTTACACCTACTCCTGAATGAATCCATCTAGTGCACAGAGCCCCTCAAGAAGATCCACTGGCTGTTCTGATAAGCGAAGATCAGAATCACATTCTCCAAGTCTGAAAGTGCCAGACTTATCTTGTAATAGGACAGAAATTATCCCAGTGTTGAGTCAGCCTTTGATTTATTGAGATTTCAGTTTGCAAGAGCTCCAAGAACTCATCTGTAATTGTTGAACCAAGGACAGTGCTTGTCACTGAGGAAGACACAGAGGCACCTCGCTGCTCCAAGTGTACCATTGTAGATCCTAAAAACCATCTGATATGCAGTCTAATGGCCATTCCTATATAGCACCATAGAAAGACATGAAACACTTTTCAAGATCATGGCTAAGGACTTGCAGACAAGTAACATAAAGAAAGTTTAGCAGCAAAAGTTATCTGAAATTATGCTAAGTACTTTTTCATTTTTCTCCTCTGCAGTCAGCTGGTGACCTCTTCAGGATAAGCACCAGTGCTTTTCTTGTGTTATATTAGAATGCCTGATTCAAGAAGCCTTCAGCCCTGACTGGAACCACGAATTTCGCAGCAATACAAGCACAAAATAAGAACAGGAAATCAACTTAGGAGGCAAGTTAGGAACAAAGAGTCTTCCAGAAATCATCTGTATGTGGGCAAAGACCTATTAACAAAGGATGAAATGTTTTCACTGGGTCCTAAATTCAATCATAGGCAACCCAGGGAAGCTTATGAATTCATACCGATTTTGAGAAAGAGTTTTATGAAGGGAAAAAAGACGACTAAGAAATAGTAACTATGAACACCATAATGTTTAATTTTAATCCTTCTGGAATCATCTCAGCTTCAACAGTGGCTGTGAAGGGAAACCATACTTTTGAACAGAGACTGTTCTCTCAAAACATCCTCTATTCAATTACTGAAGTGCTACTGAGCTCCAAACTCAAACCTTACCAGCACACTAAGACAGTGACCATAGCATTGGTCTGTTTCTCAGTATAATTTATCTGCCAAAATATTCTACAGTGTATACTCCTAGTTTATGTTTGAGGCTTCCCCTTTTGACTGAGCAGGAAAAATGCATGTTCTGGTATCATTTATATCACACTAACATGGACAACAAAAATAGGTCAGTCAAATCACTTCCTGAAAGTGCAAAGGTAGGACAGGTGGTCTGCTCAGACAACTAAAGCTAGGCTAGAGGAATCCATCCCACCTGCTACAGCAGCATAGAAAGAGGAGAGAGGAAAAGAATAAGGGAGTATGGCAAAAGCAAGCAGCAGAGCTTTAGCTTCAGTCAAGACGGCAAGGCAACAGTTAGAACCATGGTCATTACCTCTATACACTCATCTTCACCCTGTTTTCACGTCCTTATTTGTTTGTGGTTGCTTTTTGCTCATTTCTCCTTGTCTCATTCTCTTTTAAGCATTTCCTGTTAGAGCCTGCCTAGCCCCTCAGTCAGTTTGCTTGAAGCCTGTCACATCACTGTACCCTTCAGCATTTGATTGGCAACAGAATACATTTTGTACAAGGCCTCTCCAAAGGCATATCAACTGTCATTTCCACAGAGTTCACTCAGGATGACTGAAGCACTTGGGAAAACAAACAGTGTCTTCAGCTCTGCTCTGAAAACATGAATATGGAATTTGTCAATTCCAATAAAAATTACAGTACCTTGTCCAAAAAAGAGATAATGGCAAGAGCAACTGGGATCCCAGCAATACAGAGAGGGGTTTAGTGAAAAATAAGCAAAACTTGGGAAGTTTGGAGGTTCAGCCCTGGCATGCTTTCAGTCACATAAGGTGGTTTGTTTGAACCTCACTGAGCAATATCTCAAAGCACCGGATCTGCAAAAGTGGGCCAGAAATGCTGCAGCATCTTGGGGACATCAGCTTCTGCACAAAGGCAAAGAACAGAACCAGACATAGAAAAGCGAGGGAGATAAAGCTACCCAAACTTTTCTTCCTAGGTGTTAGAGTATGAATTTCCAGTACATGAGCTGTATCTGGCTCCTTTTTTCATCCAGAGGTAGTTCCTCTCACAGACATGCATACAGAGGCAATCCTCCCTTTTTCTTGCAACATTAGCTCATATCGGTGCAGCTGGATCCAAAATTATATGCTTCATGCTGACAATGTTCTCTTGCCCAAAGGAAGGCTAGAGATAAAGCTAAGCCTAGAAAAAAAGCATGGAACAACCCAGAACTGGCCATTTCACTGTTTCAAAGGATGCGGAGGACAGATTTGCAAGCCAGAAAGGGTTCTTGGAGCACATGATCTAACCTTCAACACATTATACTCCAGTATGTTTCATTAAGCGATCTCATCTTTCAAATCACAGGTTGCAAATGGACCTTTGCAAACAGCCAGGTCTTCCAATGCCAAAAGAATCTGTGGGTGAGGTGTAAAATGAGAGTCCAAAGGTGGACACCAGATTCAGGAAAAGGCTCTGTTAGTCTGTTTGGACGACTGGCCTAGAAACGGCTCCCACCGCCAGCCAGCATACAAGCTGACTGCTTGCAGTTGTAGGATACAGAAAGCAGGGATGTTTTTCATCCAAAAGGTCCCCAGTGCCATGACAGTGGATGAGCTGTAAGCAAACAAAGTAACATCAGTGTCATCTGGTTTTGAGCTGCATGGGGAAGAAATAGGACAGAAATACATTCTGTTGTATTTAGCATCTGATTCCAGCATGTCCTTCGTAAAGATAATTGGGGTGGAAGGGTCCGATTGTCAAGGAGACTAGCATCCAAAATGTTGATGTTGCTTGTTCATAGATGCTCTTAAATCATAAAGTTACTAACAGCAAACAGGTTAAGCTACTTGAGACTGAGAGACAGGCAGAGGAGAAGAAAACCAAAGGGAAGGATGGAAGACAGGGCTGCTGCTGTTTATTTGCCACTCCACTGAGAACAGGCATCGCAGGAACTGCCACCACTCATCCTAATTTCAACAGCAGCAAGAGAGCTCACTAGAAGCTTTATACCAATATAGGCATAAAAATCTCCAAAGCAGGTTCAAAGCAGTGGAAAGTGTGAAAGCATCACAAAGAGATTTTGCTGCAACACAGAACAAGCAATATCCAAGAATTCTTCCATCCTTCAACTTTCTTCAAGAAGAGCTACAATGAAACAAGATACAAGATGGACACAGAGAACACAGGAATCAAGAATTTCGGCAAAGCCAGGCAGAGGACTCAGGTATGAACAGCATACTGAGCAAGATGAGAACAAAGGTCTTTAGTCCCTGCTGGGAAAAAAAATGTAGTAAAATGAAGTAAAGCAATTCTGTTTTGCTAGCGTTAGTCATGAGAGAAGATGCTAAATATGTTACTGCCAAGCAAATCAAAACAAAGCAAAAGAAAGCAAGATGAAACAAAACATTGCAGACTTTTTCTATTGACAAACCTTAGTGCTGTCTTGCAATACACAAAATACTACAGACTGGCTGGATGCTGGTTCCTCTCCAAACAGCACACAGATGAACTTCCCTGCTTCAGGACAGTCTGTCCTCATGCTAACATCCTGAAGATGACTGTGGAAAGAAAGGTCAGCTCCATATAGACTAAATGATACTTTTTCTTTCCTCGCATCTCAGAACTCACTTCGCTAGGAAATGCACTAGGAAAAATGGATGTTTCCTTTACCAAAGATAAGTGCAACTCTGAGGGCTTAATGTAAAGGAATGGCAATGAACATCTTAAATCCCTCACACATCTAGAGATAAAAGCATTAAAATGGTTTTCAGATACTTAGCCCTTTTGAAATTAACAGGATCACTTAAGCATTCTGAATGCTTTAGAGCTTGCAAACCCTAGGCCAAGAGCTCTCAAGTCAGCAGTGGTTTTTGACTGACCCGGACACATACAGCACAAACATTTCCACTAGACTGGTATTCCCAGAAAGAAGCAAATACGTTCCCCTGCCATCTGCTGAGAGCAGAAAACTCGGATTGCTGCAGCACATGGTGGCACCAAATGGAACCACATAAGTGCCAGAATGAATGGCAGCCACTTTGGAGGCTTGGGAATACTTAAATGTGTTTCATGTAAGGCAAAATGAGAAGACAGACACACAAAGACAGGAAACAAGCACACTTGATGTTTTTCTTAAGCTTCATCAGAAAACCATGTATTGTAGTCAATTACAGGAAAAAAAGCAAAGGGAAATCAACAGCCCAGGGGTAAAAAAAAGCTATATTAAACCTATTACTTCCCTGCAGGATGATGAAAAATATCTTTTGATGTGGCTATCACAAGACAGCTAAGAAAACAAAGCATGCCTACAGTTGTCAGGAAGGTTGAAAATAATGCAGTTGGATACTTCTCAAAAGGTTACTTTCATACTGGAAAAAGGCAAATGATCAAATGCTCCACATTCCAATCAAATTATACCAATTGCACAACGAGTTTGCCCACATCACAGCTCGGTTGCTCACAGCCTCAGGAGGCAGGAGAACATCCGGGCAGAGCAGAAGCAGGATAGGCCAAAGTGCCAGGCAAGGCATGAGACTGCAGCCTCTGCAAGGAATAGGAAACCGGCCCTGTCACTAGGATGCACTTAACCTGAAAGCTTGGAGGAAACGGTGTCCTCTCTCATGGACAGAGGCAGCAGAAAAAGGGAAAAGGGAAAAAGGAAAGGTCAGGCCTCCCAAAATAACGCTTCTTTTTTTTTCTTTTCTTTAAAGACTTTTTTTTTTCCAATACCAAACAAACAACCAGAAGTGAAAATGGCTATTCTTTAGGCCAACCACACTTGTTTATACCCATGCTCTCTTTTGACTCCTGCAATTTCACCATATGCTGGACACATCTGAAAAGGAATCTGGTTTCAAAGCCTCAAAAACACAGGTCTTCATAACGCTATGCATTTTTCTGGACTTCCACACTGCCTGGACCGCTTGCTCTTTGACAAGAGGGAAGTCCTCTGTTGGACAGAAAATCCAGTGCATTTCTTTTATATATATTTAAGTATCAAAACAGGAAACATTACCCTATGACCTGATCACATGCATAAATATCTCAAATCTCATGTCACAGCCCTCATGTATCTCCCAAATCATGAATATGCAAACAAGAATAAGACTTTTCACCCAGCAAACGCACTGCATAGGCTCCTCTGCTGTCATTAAGCCTGTGTAAAATACTGTGGAGGGAGCACATGCTACAGTCAGTGTAGATCAGAATAAAATACTGTTATTGTCTCTATGTTCTAAAACACAGAGAACGCTTCTTTGAAGACATACAATATAGAAAAGAGGAGGAAAGAAAAGAAAGAAAAAGCCTAACACTTTGAAATGTAGCTTTCATTAAACTTGGAAGAAGTCATCTTGGTCAAGCCTAAGAGAATGCTGTAAATCAACTCTGACATGACACTGGAATTCAAGTAATTGCTATTCTCTCACTGCATATTGCCCATATTTCATTTCTAAGCCTAGTAAGATTGAGCCCAACAGTTCTGAGTTTTGTGACAAAGTGAGGATTATGATCTTCTTATTAGCTCTTATTTCCCTCAAGTTACTTGCTTTCCCTATACCACTCCACAAAGTCAGCTACTTATAGTCTTTTAATCATAAGAAGGAGAACAAATTTGTTAGAGGTGCTGACCCATAGCAGAGGTCCCACACTGATGGATCATGGACTATGATCAAGTTTGAATTTCGGAGTATTATATAGCCTCACTACAAGCTACATGCAACTGCAAGTCCAAATCCATCTACTGAGGAAGGATAAAATTATTTTCTTCATGGCTCACTAAGTGTAAGAAATTCCTGCTCACAGTTATTTGCTACCACCTCTCCTTCCCCCTTCATACAAGAGTGGGATAAAACTCTTAAGTTCTCAGGATGCTGGGGATAGAAAGCTCCAATTAAGGGGGTAGGACAGAGGGAAAGACGAGCCACTGAGAGTGCAGGAAACAACAGCAGTAAGGGAGACGGTTCTCATTTAACAGCTGAGCTCAGGAGAACCCTGTGCACTTTGGTGCCCAGAGACCGAGACCAGGATGGAACAACCTGACAAGACCAGTGCACATCTCGCCAAGTGCTGTGAAACACTGCCCTAGAAGTAGCAGAACTCACTGCCAACTACAGTGCCAGGTAAAGCTAAGCTAAGGAATTTCAGAAGGTTACTATACCACTACTAAGGCAGTATCTGAAGTCTTCACAGAAACTCCAATTCTGAGCTGCAGATTATTTCATTGCCTTTGGAGGTGAGAAAAGAACCTTGCAAAAAAATCAGAAAGTGCTCACTTCATTTTCCCAAAATGACAACCTCCAACACTTGCAGTTAGGAAATTGCCTTTATCTTCAACAGTATCTCAAGATTCAGCTCTCCGAGTAAAACAATTACTTCCCTATCATAAAGCAGTATTTTTCAGATGTTCCCATTTCATTAAAAATACCAATAAGGTAGTATCTTTTCATACAACTCACACATTAATTGATAAAAAAATATCCTGTCTCTAAGATGGAAGGAAAAGTTGGCGATCAGTTAATTCTCTACCAACTAGACTTCATTCAACCAGCTCTGGGCATTTCATTAAAAAAGAAGGTTGGAATTAATGTGATGATTAATGCGTCTTTAAAATTGATAAAAATTAATTCTCCCTGTATTGGCAATATAATCAAGTTCTCAGTAACTCTTCTACTGATATTAAACATCCTGACTTTAACGTTTTCTTTTGGAATGAAAAGGAAAACAAAAGAGACTGCAGAAAAATTAGTCAACAACTAGGGCTTCTAATTTCTCATTTCATTTACAAAAAATATGGGTGCAGTGGAATTATGTTTTAGAAAGGTTGAGTTACAAGCATGGTCTTTACATAGTCTCCTAAGAGTATCTGGCAAGTGAAGAATTTGCCATTAAAGTACAGTGAAACACTGGCTTTTCTGGCACATTATTCTGAACACAACCTAACATGTTGAGAGTGTAACAACTCGAGTCAATAGATTTAGTCTCATAAACTTGACCTGACCTTTGATTAGATTACAAAAGTACAAAGATTATATATAGAGAAGTCCCAATAAATTAACTGGAAAAATAAGAAAAAATATCTCATTGACATGAATAAAGAGAGGATTTCATCCCCAAATTCTACCATATTTGAGTATCTCTCTACCTTTTAGACTGAAGCTTCACCTCTCATCCCCAAGGCTTTCTGCTAGCCATGCCTTCTTTTTCCCATTTTATCCTCACAAACTCATCAGTGACTGGGCTCTGTTTCAGAACTCTGCCTCCTGCTTTTTGTACTCACTCTTATAAAGAGGCAACATCTACTTTTGGCAACAATAATCACAGGTTTCTATTGGCTACATAAATCATGGTTCTTTCCATGCATAAATTAGCAAATGGATTGTAAAACAATGACAAAATATTTGGATTTTAAAAATAAATAAATAAATGCAATGCTACAAATATTCGTATTTAACTCTTTGCCTTATTCCAGTATGACTATCCAAACACTGGCAAAGAGCAAATCTACACTTCTTTAAGCAGCGCTTTGCTTAGTGCTGTACAGTTACTGATCCTCTATTAAACATGCCAGTATTGTGAGATTATGGGTCATTTGTGTCTTAATCTATACCATTCTCTGGGAGTAAAACAGAAGGTAACTGACTGTTGGCAACACAGAGAATATACTGATGATGAAACCCAGCTTTTTTTGTCAGATTCATCATCTAAATAGCTATGGAAATATATGGCACATAAAAATATATGACAAGAGTAAAGAGTTTTATTCTAAGCAGTTTATACTTGAATCTCCCTGGATGCCCAGGATGCTCAAAAAATAAAAATTACGTTCAGAATTTCAAGGTCAAGCTTAGGCAGCCCACACCATGGTCCAGGCTCAAAAAGTTGAGCTGAGCACTGCAAATGGGTTGTTGGACAGATTATACCCAGCCCTGTGTCAGTACTCAAGAGAGATAACAGCAAACTGTTATCACCTTGATAAAAAGTCATGTACAGTTCCAGGTGAAACCTGCTATGGATTTCACCTTCCAAATACAGACCAGGTAACTACATGCCCCTTAACATATCTTAACATAGAAAGATGTTAAGATGATGAAGACCAGGTAAAAGAGCAAATACAATCTCCAGACGCTAAGTAACTATAATCACATTAGTCACCGAGGCAAGGGGCCTATGGAAATAATACATGCTGCACCCTGCAGCAAAGGTGAAGTATCCCACATACCTTACAATCATTTCAACCTCAGGCTATGTTTTAAAGACAGAAAGGTCAGTTGCTCATCTGGCTCGGTGCTGAAATCAATGGAGCAACCCTGACTGACGCCAGCTGAGGATCCTGCTAATGAAGAAAGTTTTCCCATTTACTTTTACCTGGGGAGCTGCCCTAAGAACTGGTCTTTTACAGTTTAATGACAATGGATGTGCATATTCTGTTGCTGCCATATAACATTAAGCTGATGTCATCCTTCTCCCACTTGTCCACTCAAACTCTGCTGGAGGACACTGTAAAATGCAGCACATTTCAGACTGCAGGGCTGAACACGCTGTTACATCGCAGTTGCTGCTATTAAAATATTATGCCTGAAATTAATGCATTACACCTTTCAGACTAATGTTCTCTAAATCAGACTGAATTTATCCAAGGGTATTTTTAGGCAAAAATACATCCTCACAAGCAAGTAATGATCAGCACTTTTTCCCCAGATGCTCTAACATGGAATAAAGCCTATGCAGTAATTAATATTTATGAAGTGAACGAGTTCCTGTTAAACTCTAAATCACATATATATGGGATTTGGACTATAAAAATGAAAACCTAAACCAATAAAATAAAAAGACATTTACATACATATTAATTGTGAACTTTGGTTAAGTTGTTCGATATTAATTCTGAGTTTACTAAAACAGTAATCATGCTGGTCTAAAAACTTATTTATTGATCAATGTGATTTCTAGATTATCCATATACAACAGAGGAAGGTTCATTTTAGTACATTAGGGAACGCTTGAAACTTGATCAGCAGAAACTTGATCTTACGTCCTTCGGCTGGCAACACTACCTTGCTTATACTCTCATGAGTGCTTTCCCCTGTTGAAATTCAGAGAAAGTATTATGCACAGAAGGAAAGCTCTTTGCAAAATGAACTGATATGTGATTCAAGCTGCGTCTTAGGAAGAAATGCTCTTAGAATCATAGAATATTTAGGATTGGAAAGGACCTTAAGACCATCTAGTTCCAACCCTCCTGCCATAAGCAGGGGCACCTCATCCTAGACCATGCCTTACCCATTATTAAAAATTAAAACAACAGTGTTTCTGGAACACGCATTCTGTATATATCAAGAAGTTGAAGAGTAAATAACACTTTTTATGGAGTGCTTTTTACCATAAGATCTTGAATTGCCTTATAAAAAGTGCTTTTTTACGTATAAGCCATTACTAAAAAATTAAAGGATTACAGATAACTCATTCAGCGACCGATGCTAGAGGTATTTCAGCATCGCAAGGAAGCTACATGATTTAGCAACCTGAGACCTTTATTTAAGAGTTCCTATACGAATTCAACAGGTTAACCTCAGGCACCCAATCCCGAAAATGTTTGCTTTCACAAGGGCATAAAAGCATTCAAAAGAAATGTGAACCAATTCAAGCTAAATATAGCATTGCCTCCTCAAAGAATTATTAATGCTTTATTAGCATTTGTTATTTCCTCCCCTTTTCAGATGGCGTGGTGCAGAGCATCCTGCATAACGCCACCATCTTTCCTGAAATGCAGGTGGTATGCTACAAGGAATGGGAGAGGAGGAAACATGCACTTTCCCTTTCTCTTCAAGCAGAGATGCTGGTGGAAGTGTTGGACTGGAAGGTCAAAGAACCATTGTCCTCCATTCATCTAGAGCTGAACTCAGCATGACTACAGCAAAAAGAAGTAAAAACAGAATCAGCAGCAGTGCATGCTAAGGTGCTGAGAAGCAGGAAAGGTAGAGTAGTCTGTTTTCCATAATAGATCTGAACATCTCTTCTAAGGCTAGCTGCAAAGATGCCAGGCATGGTACACTGAACACTAGTTCATTTTATACACACCAACAACTTGCTACCATGTCATCCCCTTTTGTTCACCAATACTGAAAAGCATTCTACTAAAGGATATTACTATTTAATCATCTAAGCTGTTTAATATGCATTTTTCTCTGTCTTCCTACTAAAAATATAAGCCCGTTTGACTTCACATCTCTCCCTCCTTTTGAGCATCAAGAAATGCAGAGCTGTTTGACAAAGTTGCAGGTAGAGTGGAATTTTAAACTGAACAAAGAACACCGCAGCAAGCTACAAGTAAATAATTTAGCTGGGCCTGAGGCATTACCTTTTATTCAAAGAGGCATAATTGATAAAGAACACTAGTGGAGTCATTTAGAAAATGTTAACTATGCAACAGTGGAACATCCTGTTACAAAGCAAGGTAATTATTTTACATACCAGAACCTCAAAAGTAAATAGATTAATGCACAGAATCTTAAATGCTGTTAGCAGATTAATGGGAGGATAAAGGAATTTTGCAGGCAATGCAATCCCTCAAAACATTCAGGCCAAAAAAAAAAACCAAAACCAACCAAAAAACAAAGTAACATTCCAGCTTATTAAAAATGCACCTTTATTTGCTTTTGTTTTCTGCATTAACTAAAAATTCACTGGGATCCTTCCTGACATCATTAATGATTTAGATGATGAGGCAGAGCGCACCCTCAGCAAGTTCACAGATGACACAAAACTGGGAGGACTGACTGATAACGCAGAGGCTTGTGCTGCCGTCCAAAGGGACCTGGACACACTGGAGAAATGGGGGACAGGAATGTCAGGCAGTTTTACAAGGAGAAGCGCAAAGTCCTGCACCTGAAGAGGAAAAGCCCATGCACCAGTATGGACTGGGGACCACTCACTTAGAAAGCAGCTTGGCAGAATAGGACCTTGGGGTTGTGATGGACACCAACTTGAACATGAGCCAGCAATGTGCTCTTGGGGCAAAGGAGGCTAATGGTATCCTAGGGTGCATCATGCAAAGTATGGCCAGCAGGCTGACGGAGGTGAGCCCTTCCCTCTATTTGGCACTGGTGAGGCCACATCTGGAGTCCAATGTCCTGTTCTGGGCACCCCAGAGACATACCGGAGAAAGTCCAGCCAAGGGTCACAAAACTTATTAAGGTGCTGGAACACCTCTCCTGTGAGGGAAGGCTGAGAGGATGGGATTGTTCAGCCCAGGCAAGAGGAGGCTCAGGGGGACAACTTTGCAATTTTCTTCTTTAAATTGGTTAGGTAGGTAATTACTAAACATATTCTGCCTCCCTCCCCTCTCTGTCCCAGCTGGAAAACTCGGTAACCTGTACCTTCCTCTGGACATGCTCCTGAACATCTTCACAGAGTAACCAAACAAGCATCAGGTTTGTAAGATGCTATTTAGAGGCAAAAGTTTTTTGTGCAATATTTGTAGCTCTACACCACTATGCACTTGTTGGTACTGCTGAAAAAGAGCTCTGCAGATCTGAGATACATCATTTGTCTGTCTAAAAAATAGGATGTTTACTCTGCCAGGAACTGCATGGCTGACCAGGAATTAATCTGGAATCATTTCCTGGACTAGGCTAAGGAAAAAGACAACAGGACTTATGTACAGAAGCATAATCAATCACAGTTAATCGAATCTTTATTTTAATGTGGTTTATAGTTCTCAGTTAAAGATAACATGTGAATTAACATTTTGAGTTTTCATTCTGTTTTGTTCAAGACATTTTCCGCTCATTTATTCCCTCACGGTCATGTTTGCGTAACATAAGCCCTTAATTTCAGCCAGCTAAATCCAAATGAAGAAGACCTCTTGTGCAATTGTTTTGTGATAAAGAAAACAGAAATAAAATTAAAACACACCAATATTCTCTTAGGAGAGCATGCTCTGTTGAATTGTCAAGGATGATGAAAAGCAGCAGGGCTTGGCATAGCAGTAGCTGTGGAGGAGGACAGTCCATGCCTTTCACCACCTCTTCTTGACGTCAGAGACATGCCAGGAAAGCAGTGTGAAGGGGGAAACAGGAGCTCTGTTTCACTACCCTAATCTAATAAGGATGCAACTACTAGGGACGTAATTCAGAGATTCTCACTAAGAGCACCAAAGACCTTGGGGGCCATCTGCCAGCATCGGCTAACAGCTCTCCAGGGCTCTGTCTCACACAGCAGAGTGTCCGGCCAACTGGCCTTTATTTTTTTGCTGAAGTAACCTCATCAAACCTTGTAACTGCTCTCTAGAAAACTGCTGCTCTGTCACTGAAAACACCCAAACTAGCTGGACCTCAAACTTAAATAGAAAAACAGAGAACTTAACTTTCAACAACAGCGCTCACATAAGTTTAAAACTACGCAAGTGGAAATTCACAAAAGCACCCAACCACATGTAGCTTTTTTCCATTCCCCTAACCATTCCCTCCCCATGAGGAAGAAGCACTAAGATACAGCTCCTACACAGCCTGTCAACAGAGACAAAACATGCCATTGCATGGTGGATCGGTTCAGCAATAATCAGAGATCCCAGTAATACCCAAGTCTAACATTTGCTATTGGGTACAGCAGCTCAGGGATCTCAGCTGTATCTCCTATAACAGTGAGAAGCATTTTTATGGTAGGATGGTTGAATTTCAAGGCATAACTCGACAGCAGTCTTTATGATGCCTGCTAATGAAATACTGAAGTACCAACATACAGTTTTACCCTAGGTAGACTTGCTCACAATGTGCATACGTGCACATACATGTGGTTCTCTGTAAGTGAATAAACATTCTACCCACATCTCACCTTTAAGGGAATAAAATCATCCTGCATGGTACTGATTTCAGCCACCAAAGATGAATGATGCCCAGCATGTTATAGCTAAATTCAAGAGCCCTGCAGCAAGCTTAGATAACTTGGGCTGGCACTGAGGAGGTAACACAGATGGGAAGAATCCTCCCCCACCATCTGGAAGATTTGCTGCACCTGTAGCAGCGGCCACTTCGATGCACACAAAAATACATATATCCTTCCCTGCAGACCAAACAAAACACGGGTTCCGGCAACAAAACTTCCAGGTTTTTATACTGTTGGTGTCTATTCCCTTCCCATGAGTATGATCCCATGCAGGAGAATAAATCCCCGTCTTGCTCCCTGCAACTAAGCAATTGGAAAATGGAGGTGCTGAGCAGTGGAGAATTAGCCTAGCAAGGAGGCAGAAGAACAAAGTGACCTCCACACAGAATAAAGCTTGGCAAATAATGAAAGCACACATTCATGCAAATTGCAAGTGTATTTTCTTAAACCTAGAAAGCACTGATGTTTCATGCATCCAAACTGTTTTGATTTTAAGACGTTAAAGAAATCTTCTTAGATGTTTTGGTTTAATGGTGCCAAAAATATCACTATGATATGAAATATGCATTATGAGATATATAGACACATACATACACAGGAGTATATTAAAATTGAAAGTTGAGATCACTGCTCATATAGAAAGTCAAAACAAAGCATAAGAAAGCACAACCAAAATATTCTGGTCTGAATCACTTTACATTCTTCAGGTGACAGATTAATAAACTGATACTCATTCATCCCCACTGTCAGAAACAAATTTCCCACACAAACTCGTTCACCGGCATGTTTGGGCCCAGCTGCCTATGGAGCATCACGTTAGATTACATCCTGGGACAGCAGGAACTCCAATCAGTTAATAAAAAATAAAGATAAAAAAATCTAAGGAGTAACTTTCACCAAAAATTACTTTGAGGAAATTGAGCCTTAACAGTTGAAAAAGCCAAACCAGATACTGTTCTGCAGCTGAACCAGGAAAATCACCCTGCCCTGCTCCCTTAAAGCAAAGTACACACAAGAGCTTTTGAACTACTTTGAAAGGAACTCAGTTGCTTCTCATTGTATGTCCATATGCTAAGAACAAAACACTTCTGTGCAATTTGGGAATTCTGTGCTAGAAAATTACTAGCATCGAGCTAGAATGACATAGAAACCAATAAAAGTTACGGACAGATTGCTCATGAAAGTACCACGCAGACAACAAAATGTGTACCAGTTATTCTCATTCATATTCCTAGACACAACTGTTCATCACTGGGGATTAGTAAAGCTGCGACAGCATTAGACAGAGATTGACAGCTGTCTGTTGTATAACTAAAGGCAGAAAGCCAGCACGTGTTTTGCTAGCTTCCAGCCAAGAGGAGTAAACAAGCAAGCCAAAGGGGTATACAGTCATTAGTATGTGGAGTATGTTTGACTGAAGCTGTGTTCAGCTTCCACAGAGAAAGCCCCAAACAAGCCTGTGTTGCCTTCATGATGCCTACTTTCATTTTAAAGTGGAAATACAGATTAAGCCTACTAAAATAGTCATAAAACTGGGCTAAAGGAGAACAATATCAGACTAAAGTATTGCTTCAAATCTGAACTGTGTTTAGGCTCATCAGGGCTGCATGGATTTTCAGATCAAACAAATCCAAATTTACCTTTGGAGTTTGAAATAGGTTGGGTTTTTTTTCTGTTTTACCCGAGTTTTACAGGAATCTGAACAAAGACCAAACAAGAGGAAATGTTTATAAAGCTGCATCGACACCTGCATTACTCCACTGAGAAATCACCGAAAGCTTTGGCACAACAAAAACTCACCTGCCCTCCAATGCACAAGGGACCCATCTGCATCTGATAATGCAGATTAAAACCCACTGGGTTTCAATCTTATAGGATATTTGCCCTGATCCCTAAACTCAGATGGATATTGAGTCATCTTATCTAGTCCAGTCCAAAGGCCATGGAAATATGCAATGGTTAACCCCTAGGGCAACTGAAAGCATTTTTTGGCAGGAAGATAGTGCTACCTGCCAACTAGTAGATCCATACACTGATCTAGCCAACACAGGATTCAAAGGAAACCAGCAGACTTTCTTCTCAGTTCTGATTAAAACACTGAGTAAATCAAGGTACCCTAACAATCCTTCTGGTTGAAGTAACTTACTTAAATACAAACTTGATTACAAAAAGAAGTGTTTCCATTTGTATGGACATCCTGGTTTGAAATATGTTCTGGGAAGAAGTGTTATCTAAACTCAAGCCAGTGCTTTTATTTTCATTGATTTATACATATAATTTTATTGATTGTTGCAATATTTATTCATTTCAACATGCCATGGGTAATCCGCACTAACTGCAACTCACTTGACATTTTTCAAATGCAGCTTTTTTGCTTTTGCAATGCTTGTCTTCATTGGTTACATATGCAACTACTGAACAGAAGGTATTTAAGTAGAGTCCATTCCCCGCATCGCTCAAGCGATGCTATCCATGAATTCTAGCAAACACAGATATTTCATTTGGTCACTGAACATTATGTAAAACACATTTATTTATTTCTATATAAAGTGTTCTTTGATTTCTACTATAACTATTACAATTATTGCTTATGACACAAGGAACCATTCATTCTCTCCTGTACAAAGACTTTGACAATGATCTGCATTAAGAAGAAAATAGAGCTTTCTATTTTAAGAGAAAATCTTTTCTTTAAAAGTCACTGTATTAAATAATGCAATGTTTGTGACTGTAACTCTTTCCCTATGCACTGTTTTCGTTTAGACATCACTGAGTTCCTTGGTAATTACAATCCATTGCACATCCATTTACACACTAGTGATGGCACAGGTAATTTATAAAAATCAAATCTAAAATGCTATGGAGAGCAGTCGAGGAGCAGATACGAATCATGTTTCACACAGGTGGAGAATTTGCTACGATTAATTAAGGATTTGCAGAGAGACCTTTCTTGCTTTTATAACTTAATGAGTACAGCACAAATTGAACATGAAGGTTCAAAGACACTGATTTTCTGAGAAAGGTCTTCAGCCAGTAATTTAGGAAAAGAGATGCAATCTCCCAGAGAAGAAGACAGAACACAATATCCTGACGAGTAACACTGAAACCTGCTTACGCAGAAGGGGAAAAAAAAAGGAATAAAAAAAAAGGGTAAGACCAAGTTCTCTGTTTGGGTTCAGAGCACTAGATTTTATTTCCTTGCCTTTCACAGGTTTTCTTTTGTTCCCCGCTTGTGATACAGTTTTATGCTAGCAGCTGAATAAGGAAAATCTGCCAAGCACCGTCCTGTTACCTTACTTGAGTGGACAGGAATTTCACCACTGAGCTCATCAATAGCTGAGTCAAGGCAACAGTGGGCAAGATTTTAATCCCATCTCTGAAACCAGATTTCAGGAGAGCCTTTCCAAGAGCTGCGCATACACTGTCAACACGGGGCTTCATTCTGATTCTATCAGTTTAAATATTTCAAGAGGTATCAAAGACACAAAACAGGGCCTTAAGAGAGAATTTCTTCAGATTTCTGCATAAAGCCCATTTCTCAGGGACACATTTCCTCCACTAAAGATTACCAGCAACTTCTGAGAGGCATTCATTCTGCTGCGTTGGAAGCTGCCAATGCAGCACTCATCATGTCTGCCAACACAGGACCCACATGAGTGAAAAGAGTATGCACTATGCTTTAGTGGTAGGTGCAACAATACGGACATCTGTAGGAGCATCAATGAAAGCATAATCTCATCTCAGAACCAGAGCTGCATTGTTTAAATAAATCCATTTGACGTTATGACACCTTGTATACATTGTAATCAGCATTTCTTTAAACATTACAAAAAGTTGGCTAGCATGAATTTGTGCATTGTTTTTAGCAGCTGATTGGTAAAACCAAATCATGCTTCTGAAAGTTTCTCAGAAAAGTAGTTGCTGAGGTTGATATTGCATTAACCACCTTGTATGTCAGAGGTGGGGTTTTTTCTTCTAGCCATCAGGCAGAATGTCTGGAGAAAATAACGAAGTCAAGTGTTTAAAGCTACATCACTGTCAACGACTTGCTAAACGTGTGAATGTATAGGTTGATAAATGAAGGAAGAAAAAAGAACAGGAAAGATGGAAACAACACTCAAAATAACACCGTGCTAATGAGCACTGTATATTGTTAAAGGATGCCAGTCATCCAGCCATCTGCTGAAAACAGACAAAAGAACAAACAAGGTTAAAGGGAACAGAAGACTTGGAAAATTAATATTTAACTCAACTCCCATCTGAAGTTTTCTTTCTGCAGAAATACTTCCTTAAGATTCTGTGGAGCCCCTAGATGCCAAAATTCATTTTAGCTCTCGACAACCACATTTCAGGTAAATACCGAAATAGGATACAAGAAGCGGATGTTGTTATTTTCCAGCCTTTTGTGATGGATGAACAAAGCAGTGCAGAGTGACTATGACGCCAAAAGAGAAACATTACTGCTAAAATACTCCTTTAAAAAGACTCCAGCATAACTAGGTCTCAAGCACAGAGTTAGGAGGATAAAAGGCAAATAAGGTTACCTAAACAGATTTATCTTCACATTGTAGGAAAATTACAGAATTGTCACATACTTGTATATTTTTCACTTTTTCAAGCTACAGCAAGTTGCTTTTATCTTTTCTTACAGGTATCTCAGAAGACAAAATAATCTGAGTTTTACTGGGTTTGGGCTGTTTATAACAAAGATGACTGGAAACGGTTTATTACTGTTCCGGCTTGTGGCACACTGGAAATTTACATCTGCTTAACCCCAGTCTTCTGGAAAAGTAATGGGCATATCAGTCCAACTATAACATCATGTACACCAAGAACACATCCAGGAATTCAGAGTAAGAATCTCTGTGTTAAATATTCATCAAGAAAAACAACAGTAAACAGCAGCACAGTTAGAAAGCAGGTGGGTGGCCTTGCTATTAAAAATTCCAGCTTGTTTTCTTGCAATTTTAGATGCAAGTACTTTAAAAATTCCTTTCCCGATTGCTCATACTGCTAAAAGGATTTCTAATAAAAATACACTTTAAAATCATAATACTCTTACCAACTAAAAGAGGAAATGGCAACAGGTTTATTCCTTTGTCCAGAGTTTTTAGTTGACTGAACAGAAAAATAAACTCATTGCCATATCTTTCAATTAGATTCACAATTTGGCTGAAAGCCTCACTGAACAAGTTGCTAGGCACAACTGGGCAACAAATTATGGTGATGAATTAACCAGCAGTTACAAGCATCATGTCAAAACAATAGCCTTTCTACCAAGAAACACTCTTGTTGAGAATCTAAGAACCTCTAACTCAGATTTAACTCTAAGCTACACTCTTAGTAAATTCCAAGCAGAATATGAAACTAATGTAGTACTATTAAACACCTTTATGGCACAAGGTAGTACAAATATGGCAGAAGGTCCCTAGCTATGCAAGCCTGTGCCCTTATAAGAAACCATTTAGTGCTAGCACCACTAAAGCTTCTTGGTCCTTCTGTTATTGCAGTAGCCCTGAGCAGGGCCAAACCTCAGTCTCCCCGTTAGTGTCTCAGCCTTCCCCATGATGCCTTTTGTGGTCCTGTTTATGCCTGCTAGACACATCTTCTCATATCCTGTTTGGCACCTTGCCTCAGCTATTTACATTGGAAAAACAAGGAGACAGCTGGCTGGTGGATTCAGAGAACCTCCTGCTCTAGTTAGAGAAAATAATTGTTGTTCTTGACAAAGCACATGTTTTCTCCTTTAATACCAGATGATAGCATTCACAATGACCTCCCCTTCTGCAGACAAACGTTATTTCATAAATGCCCACTACCATAGACTAGCCTGAACAGGTATAGAACAGTGCCCATTTATTTCTGACACAACACAATAATCCAGGTCTCACTAGGGTCTCAAAGGGATGCATCGTACTATGATGGATTATTGCTTCTGACTGCCACTAGTTCTTAGTGCTTAATGTGCCACATGACTAGTCCTTGCTTTTACACTATATTTGACATACGTTTTATAAGGAACATGTTGGTGTCGTCTTGTTAGATCCTCAGCTGCCTTCCCTAAGATAAGGCTTTGGCATGCTGTAAGGGAATGAGGCTGCTCTCTTGCATCATTTTGTCTAAGAGGTAAGAGAAACTCTTGGAATTTATTTCTGCCTCTCTGACTTAGGAATAATTTTCTCACTCTTCTGCTGTATCAGGAAAGCAAAAAATAATACTGTCAATTCAGGCTAACAACAGCCACAAATAGGCTGATCACCAACAGACAGGGAGGTAGTAGCAAAAGCACACATTAGCAGGCTGAAATTATCCGTATTTCACCTTGTGCCTTAAGTAGTCTCTCCCAAACACTGTTTCTTTGCAGCCTGTGTGTTTTACAAGTTGCAGTTTACAACCTACAAGCTCTGTCCTCCATTTTGCAGAGAGCTTGCTGATAGGAGCCCATGCTGGCGAAACGTGATACAGAAGTGTCACGTGCAAAGTTCCACTGAGCCGAAGAGGAGGAAGAAAAAGAGTAGGTAGATAGGGAAACTGATGCAGAGAAAGGAAGTCATCAGGGAGAACACAGTATATGTGGGAGAGGGTAGAAGGAAACAAAAGAGAAGGCAAAACCAGATTTCTACTGCAAGAGCAATGTCTTACCATGATTAATAAAGGGGCAAAAGCAGCTCTGCTCAGTATACTACAATTCAACATAAACACTCAAGTCTATTTCTGTCTGAGAGGAGTACCGCTACTACCTCCAGTTCAAGCATCTGATAGAGGCAACAGAGGGTATGGCAGCAAGTGTTTGATCCTCACTTCTGGAGGCACCATGTTCCAGAGAGTGAAGGCTGATCTTAGCCCTTGCATACATCTTCATAACCCCATGCAGAGACTTACCATCGGTGCAGGCAGCACGAGATGCTCAGGGCATTCCGACTACTTTGTTACACCCTTTCACCCCGCACACTTATGACAATGGCGTTATGAATTCCGGATAGACCAATGCTTTCACAGTTACACTTCCACAAGAATTAAAAAAGCAGAAAAACCCCACAGAAACAGTGTGGTTTTTTTCCTCCAATCCAGTAGCCTAATTTATATGCAGAACACAGGCAGCAAGACCACATTATGCAAAGTAATATCATAGATAATATTCAAAGTTTGAGGGATCTGTAGGTCTTGTGTACACACATTTCCTCCTGTAGATTTAAGTTAGCTCTAAACAGGAATGATTTCTTTACTATTAGCATTACTAGCATTGTTTGAAACATCTTTTTTTTTTCCCCTGTATTGTGAAATATTTCTGATACTCAATTCAGTGCAATTTGTCTATATTAAGCTATTTTAATGAAACCGCATTCTTCAAGCAAACAGACCTCACTGGTGGTGCAGGAAGAAACAGGACTGCCTGACAAAGGGTCTTTCCATGGCTCCTTCATGAAAGTACTACCCATCAGCAAACACCAAGTGCTGCTCCCAGTACATAGCAGATAGATAACATCACTATTTTCACTTGCTTTTTGAATCGTGCACCATCTTTTCAGTACAGCCTGAAGAGGAGCGTTCATACAACTACCAGAAAATCTGTCCTGGCACACTCTTAATTGTCCATTTCTTACATGCTTTCTTCCCCACATATGTTTACCATAAAAAGGACAGTGCAGACTGCTAGAGGCACAGATCTGACATGGTTACAAGTTCACACAGCCTAAATTACTCCTACCCCTCAAAAGAAAAAGAAATAATCTAGGAGAAAGATCTATTTTGCAATCAAGTAGAATGAGCTCAAGTTGCTGAAACGCCTACTCTCACTGTAATACAGACTGAAGAACAATATGGGAGAAGGGAAAGAGAAAATATCCTTAAGACATTCTAGAACCTAGAAAAAGAGAAGATTTTGTCTAGCTGATTGCTTTTGGTGTTTCAGAGGCTGCTATTCAGATGTGCAAGCAGAAATGGAGATGAGTACGTAAGATTCATAGAGTAGGAATAAACAGATATTAATAAACCTGAGTCTATTTACAGTGTTATCACACCTCTGCTTTTGCAATTTTGCTGATGTCTTGCCTGGGAGTGTCAAGCTCTGTATTGGCACTGTCCTATCTCATTTCTCTATCTTCCATTTTTCATTAACTGGCACATTCTGTACCTGGGAGACTTTCATTATAATAATGGATAATTGTTAACATGTAGCTTAAGCAATGACATGAAATAAAGTTAATATTTTCCTGCCTTCAGAGATAAAAATACTTTGGTTGGAATTTAACAGCTAGTAGATTGTTCTATAAAAACACAGCTCTGCAGCAATCTTCAGTTGCTAATTACTGGGGAAGAAACCCTGGCCTTGTTAACACATGAATCAAAATTCTTACTGAATTCAATGGGGCCAAGATTTGGGCCACACAATTCGACAAAGCCACGATTTACAAACATACACTCATGGATTCAGCATTCAGGTTTTGCACCTCAGTAAACCAGCAAAACAGGTACAAACCTAATTTCCCAGAAAACAAAACAAATCAAATCAGCAAGCAATGGGAAAGTAAGAAAGAAGCCAGAAGAGAGTGGCAAAGGTAGATGTTTGCTACGCTATGTATCTCAGTACCTTACCTTCAGCTACTGTGTGCCCTAATACAATTTGCTGCCTCCCGTCAGGCACTCAGGTACCCTATAAACACCAGAAACCTCACAACCAGAGTATTTAGCCAGACACTGGAATCCTTTTGTTCAGTATCTTTAGCTGGATTGCATGTTTCCCACCATATTGACAGAAGGTATTTTTCCCTCCTATGTAAGCTCTTCAAGTTTCTGTGAGTCAATTAGATATTTCCTGTGCTGGAAAGAGGCAAAACCTACCATGTCTTGGAGCATAGTACATCCACAAATGCAGCACCAGTCCTACAAACAGTGATTAGTTTATGCTAATTGAAACAGCTTCCATAGATAAAACTGAATGACAACCTACTGCTTGGAAGCGCCTTGGGAACTTGCCAGGGAGTTCAGGGATTCCTGCACCAATCTGGTCCTCCAGGGTCTTTAAAGAAGAACTTTTTCTAGCATCTCCAGGGAACAGGTACAAAGACAATCTCTTTAAGCAGCACTTCAGTAGATTTCCACCTGTACCTCCCTCCCTCTCTCGACTCCTCATCGTAGACATTCAGCAGTGACCTCTTACATTTTCTCTTCTTTTTTTCTGCTAGCTGTGGCATGTCCCCACAAGTCTTTATCCCACCCCTTTTTTCACCAGACACACACACGTATCACCACGTTCTAGAGAGGCAAGCCCTGTTTTCCAGTGCTGTTATTTAATGGATTTCACTGAAAAACAGCATCTGTGCCCAGCTCCAGAGAGCCTTGAAGTTACAAGTGAAATGCTAAAAAAGCACTTGCCACACCTCAAGAATAGATGCAGCAAACCAGCAGATTTTCCTGACAAGAGGCAGCTTGTGTAGTTTTCCAAAGGGACTAGAGAATCAAGGCTTTAAACAGGCGAGTCTCTAGGCCACTACTTAATGAAATGAAATGCTCTTTTTGCACTTCTCTCTTGTACCATCAAAGACTTGCTACTATTTTTCAGCTTTTCCCTCGCTTTTGTTTCTATCTGAGAGGGAATTTTCATGCCAACTCCTGCCAAATTTATTCTACACCACCAAACCCAGGCTCAGTGTTATCTCCCTATCTGCATGTGGCTGGGTAGAGAGGCTCATAACGAACACATACACAGCCAAAACCTGAAAAGTGCATGCTTGAGTTCAGCCGCAGAAACTAGACATAGTTTCCTCACCTGGCTTTTCCCACAAGCAGCTAAAAGCTTTGAGAGAATACACTGGGTCATTTCCTAGGAACTAAGGTATGCGGTTCCCAGAGCTGTTGAGGGGATTCTTCCTGCTCTCTCTTCCCTAACAGAAATAAAGAAATCAGAAATAATTTATATCAGTAATATTATAACAGTAATAATCACTAACTTCATGGTGGCTCTTTAAGCCATCATTTAAAAAAAAAAAAAAAACCAACAAACCTTATGTTAAATAATCTTATTTGGAAAATGTAAAGGCAGAGATGCTGAGGCAGTATACTCTTGACTCATCTAGAAGTCAGAAAGGCAGTGGAGCATTGGGGGAAGTGTGGGATTATGGAAGAGGACTGGCTTTGTACTCATGCCTTTCCCGAACAGCAGCCCTGGGCCGCAACTGTCATGGACAGGATACTAAGCTAGTTAGAAGTATCAAGCTAATGAAAGTAGACGTTTATGCTTTCATATGGCCTCTAGCTTTCCAGTAGTCCCAAAATCTATAATATATTTGTGCCTGTTTTGAAAGGAGGTGCTATTACCCTGTTTTTACAGGGTGGGACACAGGGAGGCTAAGGATTACCTGAAGGCTACCCCAAAGGTCTACTTCAGACCAGGATCCACACCCAGAGTCCTAACCTACAGCTGCTTCTCCCTCCACCGGGATGTCCTATCCTTTCTGCACCAAACAAGATATATTTGTAACAGGAGACAACAAAATGCAAGGTAACATTCATTATGAATCATGTCAATGAAGAGCATGAGGTCTCATGCGCTCTGTACTTCAATCTGTACTATTTTCTCAAGGCAGAAGGAGTTGAATTTGGAAAGGATGAGGGAAGGAACGAGGAAGGGACTCTGCACCCCCCTAGAACCTGCAATGGCATCCTTGTTCTGTAAACAGCAAATGCCTATGAATTGTTTTGGAAAAGATCTCCCTTCAGTGCATCCACAGGATGACAGCTTATGTTATTCAGATAGTTCAAGCGACAGCAGTGCTCATCCCAGTTCCACATAGCAGACCTTAAATGCTTTGCTTTAACATTAAGACAAATCTAAAGAATGTGTCACTTGAAATTTGCTGCTGAAGTGCTTTCTTTAGCAGTGGTCCGTTACTCCAGCACCTCTGTTTCAGCAAAGTCATACTTCCCAATCTGAGGAAAAACCAGAAAGAATATTTCTTTTACTCTTATTTTGGCCTCCTTTTCAAGGGGCATTACAGTGCAGTCTAACTATAGGGTCACAGACAGCTTTGCAATGAACCTGCACTTGCATTCAGTGAGCAGCGCATTCCTGCTCCACGGCCAGTCAAGCTGCATGGTGAAAGCATTTGCATTCTTTGCCAGGAAAGTTGGAAGGCAGCACGCACATGTACACTCACTTAAGCACCATCGACATGCACTTAAGGACCACTAACACATTTCTCCGAGAGCTGAAGGCTTATCCAAGGAATTTAGTTGTCTTAATCCATCACGGGACTCCCATGATCCAACAGCACAACATGGACATGGGAAAGGGTGAATATTTACATTGTGGGGCAGATAGCACTAATACCTCACCTCAAATTCTGCATACAGTTTAGCATCTACTGTATTGAATTGAAGCAGAAATAAGCACAGAAAAGGGCTGCTATACATCTAAGGAATTAGTTATTTTGTTTTGGTTTTATTTAAAGAGAGGATTAAAGGCAGCAGCTTCTGTAAATACAGCAAAATCAAGGGTAACAGGAAAAAATTGCTTTCTGTAAATATATCAGAGGCAAACATAAAGAGGAAAAGAGCTACTTGGTGTAAAGAACAGTATCAGCACAAGTAGAGATATAAATACATTTGGCCATAAATAGATTTAGGCTGGAAATGAGAAAAAAAAGATCTTCAATCACCAAAATAATAGGTACTGCAGCAACTTTTTAAATAGCATAGTGCAATTTATGTAGTTTTGAGAAAGGATATAATTAATTTATTAAAAGTATGATATGATTTGTCCGCATTTGATAGGAGGAAAGAGTCTTGACAATGTTGTTTTCCTACAACAGTCTTACAGTTAAAGCAGCTGGATCCTGCCTGAAGAACCAGGCTCATTCCCTACTCCTATCAGGGGATACCTTTAGGATGCAAAGTGAGCCACCAAAACCAAGCCTTTTACAAATGCTCACAAATTACACTCCCAAATTGCTGCTACATTCTGAGAGACCTGGTCTTGAGCCCCCAAGTTCTAATTTGCAGCCACAAGGAACAATTACAGCTACAGCTGAAGTCACAAGAAGCTGGACTTTTAGCACACAAAATACCCTCCAATGCTAAGCACCCAGAATACACAGGCCCTGAGGATTATTTTGAGATTATCCAAAATAAGTAAGTGGCTATATCTAGTTTAACACCTGTGCATCCAAGTTCCACATTGCTACAATGGAGATGAACCCCAACACCTAAAGAAACACCCTGAAACACTAAAACAATGTTTGCACAAGGCACATCAAAGATGATGACTAGAAAAAGCCTGGGAGAAAAATGAATAGAGTCATCATGAGAGCACTTTGCTCAGCATGCAGTGAATCAGGCTTGAGACTGCGCATTGAATAGCAAAAGGAAAAAACTATTGCATTTCTGTTCTTTCAGGGTGCACAACTTCTGTGCAGTGAACAAGGCCAAATCTGGGGGCAAACCCAGTATGTGATCGCGTAATTAAAGACTATACATCATGATGATGATTAAATACTAACATGAACGAGCTGGCTGCTGTTATCATGCAGGGCTACTCGCAAATTATTATTCTTTTCAAATTCTGCCTTGACTAACTGGGGAGAAGAATGGGAAACCCCAGTTCCTTCTCTTCTGTATTCCACAAAGCTTTGATTTCCCTTTGTAAGTCTTACAGTCCCTTCTCTTTTACTGTCCTTGGCTGCCTTATCTTTCTGGTTTTGAGAAATAATGCCTTCAAGAGATGTAGCTCAAACTTTATCTTGTAATTGTATGTACTCAACATTTAACAGGGTAAAAAGAGAAAGGGGTTAGTATACTGTGTGAACACTGTGGCACTTACCAAAATATTTCTGAAGGCAAACTGCTATCACTAGTTCTCTTTAACATTCCTTAGAGAAAAAAAAAATAGAAATAAATCTATATGAAAACCATTTTCACTGCATGAGATTCAAAGAGCTTTTAGTCGACAACTGGATTGCCTGCAGGATGGACAAATTGCGTATGGGGTTTTATTTCATTTATAAATTTAATTCTCTAAGCGCTGGCGTACATGTCCGAGAACATACCCAGGCTGAGAAAGTAAAAATCTCCCTGAAAAGGGTTTCGCATTTAACACGATAGATTGCAGGAGGGAGGGAAGGTCCCACATGGTGTCTTTCTGTCAACAACAAAAGAAGGCAATGACCACACGTACAAAGACAGAGACACAAATATACAGGACCGGATCAAGCCAATTAATCTTTCCACACTGACTGTGGCACTCATTTATTTTCAGTGTTTCACTTATATTTGCCATCAGTTGAAATCTGAGTAAAGAACTATGGTCTCGCTTTTGGAGATGCTGAACACATGACTCTTGGTGAACAACTCAGTGTGCCAGCTCAGTATTCCCTGAAACTCAGTGTTAAAACATGAACCCACTCATTTCATGTAGGAAGTATCCACCAGGAGAAATAACGGCAACGGCATTATTTTTTATTCTATTTAATTTGGAAGATGACGACGTGCTGCTTTTGGGTTTTTTTTTTAACAGAAAAAATAAAAATAAAAATCAATTCCAGCCCAATGTTGTGTGTATCAATCTGTTTTCAATAGATTTGTCCAAACAGGCTTCTCAGAGACACCTGAACTTATTTCCAATATTAATTTATTTTTTATAGCATGAATTAGCCTGTGACAATGTAAAGGGTTTTGCAAGAAGAGTTCTTCTGTCCTAGAAATTGCTCAGGTTTTAATTAAAAATCCATTTTCAAGCACTTAGGTCAATAAAACCTGAGCCAGAGAAAAATAAATGGAGAAAGAACACGGAACAAAAGCATACAGGAAACCTTAAAGCAAGAAAAGCTGACAACCCTCTTAATTCCACCAAAATAACAAAGGGCACAAAGGTTTACTCCTCAAAGTGAATTTCAGGAAATAAAAGCAGGTATTTTGTCAGGACAGCACAGAGGACATGGATCAGGAAAGAAATGTTTGACTGGGGTAACAGAATGGATGACAAAACCAGTGAAGCATCTTTATCAAGCAATCAGAGGAATCTCTGCTTCAGATGTTGGTACTGCACCAACGACTGAGAGTGTGAAGTAAAGCTAAGTATTAGCATTAGTTTTTCATTCTCCATATCAAAACCAGTACAAATCAAGTCTGATGATGCTTCCATTGTCCCTATAGAAGAGATGAGTAGGGAAGAGCAGGGAAGCCCGAGCCAAATAAGCTCCAAGCTGCAAACCTCAGTACCCTTCACAGTGATTGCTGCTGGCTAGTCTCTTTTTTTTGCTGGCTTTTCTTTTCTCCTCAGTACACAAGGAAAACACAGCTAATGTTGAAAAGCAAGCAGAAACACAGTGATCTGAATAGTAATCTATTAGATACAAGGCAAGTTGTGCGCTAGCAACTCAATTCATCCCACTAGTTTATGTCTCATAACATGGAAAAATTAAACTCTTTCTTTGCTTTCCCTCCTTTACATTTGTCTGCTCCTTTGTCTTGCACCTTGTTCCCGGAGTTTTTTCCTTTTTGCAATCACAAATACGCTACCATTGCTCCCCGTCCCAGAGCACCTGTTAGAGACCATAAAGATATCTGTGCAACGAACTGACAAATCTCTCTGTTCAATGATCGCTGCTACTGCCCGCTGAGCTGTGGTAATAAATCATTTTAACAGATGAATTTGTTACTGAATACTGTAACAGTATAAGACCAGCAGAGACAACAAGCCTCCAGGCAAAGGAGCAGTAGCAAAACCTGAGCTCAGATCTGAAAGGGAAAATTGCAACAATCAGGAGGATATTAGAAAGAAACAATTTAGATAGCACGCAAACAGTAGAATCCCTAAACCTCCCTGCCCCACGTATTTTGGCTCATTCTTACCCTTTGTACTTGGAATGAGCTGAAACCAAAGCCAAGTTAGGAGCATGCTCCATCTTAGTACCATTTGGTGGCTGGAGTCAATACCTGTTCCACCTCCACAAGTTTAGCCACTGTGAAATACTACTTGTAGTCGGTCATTTTTGTGCCCACACATGTCGAATTGGTGACCAAGTTGATCATTGGCTGATGCTCTGAACCACACCAAAACTCTGGTTAGCATGTCCATCAGTGATATGGCTTCACTTCAGTTTTCTTACAACTATGCAGTCCTCCAGATGTCGACACCCAACTGGAACCCCATACTGTGCTACACCCTGTGTGCCCTGCGTGATAAACTGGTAAGAGTAGTTGCTTTTAAAGCTGACATTTCTCATACATGTGAGTTTCAGAAGAGGTCTGTGCCTAACCTTTTCCACCGCTTCGTTCTTTGAAGCGGAGCAGCAGGCAGCAACTCCAAATGAAAGAAGGCATCAAACACAAAAATGACATATAATAAAAGTTTCTCTAAACCAAACTTACAAACCAAAAAAGTGCAGTGAGCTTGCTACAGTTAGTCAGAGAGTCAGTGGCCAAGCCAGGAAAAGAGCAAGCCTAGCATACTAAGCCTCATATAACTTAGGAATGCAATTTAGGAATAACTTCCTTCCTATACCTTAGGAAGCCAGGAAACCATTGGGCTCTAAATGGTTAAATGTCATCAAAACATGCAGAATTGCCACATTTCCTACTGTTCCTCTCAGGGTCAGTACCTAATCAGACAAAACAAACTGTCAAAGCCTAAGACAGGAAACTGAGCCAAATTATTTCTGTGTATTAGAGGATGTCATAAATTTTCCCCTAGTCATCACTGGAAAAGATGCAGTTCAGACCTCAAGATATGTAAGAAAAGCCTCATGGAAAGAAGAAAAAACAAACAGCCTTTCTCTGCATATACAACGTGGCATCAAGTCTACAGCACAACTGCCTGAAAATCCACATCAGACTTCAATTCCTGTGACAAGCCTCAGCTGCAAAACTGTTCCAGAGGTGTTGTGATGAAGAAAAAACATCACGAAGGCATCTGTCAAGATGCAAACCTCTATGCAAATGTACTTGTATCAGTACTGCCTACAGCAGAAGGACAAAACAAGAATGCACATGGCAAAAACACATGACAGGAAGGAATCAAGAGCTGGTGATGTTGTGGAAGATTCCCAAGCAACAGAAATCTCTACCTCTTGAGGATGGGGATGCACCACGTAAGATTCACAGCATGATTTTACAGCAGTCATTTTTCCTTGGTGACTTCTGTGGTTACCTGTCACACTATTAGCTCACACAGGAAAACATTAGAGGGGATGCTACTGTAAACTGACTGACAGGCCAGCTCGTTAGCCACCTAGATTACTTCACAATACCTTATCTAGATAGCCCTGAAACAGAAACAGTGCCAACTGGTATAATTAGCTGAATTCCTGTTAACATGTTTATTGGATCAGTCTTCCATGGCTAGAAATAGACTACAAACAATTTAATCAATAGAGGAATATACAGACTACGCCTTTAAAATACACTTCATATGAAGATGACTGTTAGTTTTACTGGGCAGAGAGCTATATCTGTAAAGGAGATTATGTCAGCATCACTGTAAAGACTTTCTGCCTTTTTGGAAGTACTTGGCGGGGGAGGCTTACAAAAAGCATACAAAACCTACGTATTTCAGGCTATAAATGTAAGTTACTCTGGGACATACAACCACAAAAGAAAACTATTATCCGGAGTTACCATCAGTTTACCTCTCATTGCCTGAACTCCTGTTTAATCCAGGCATATTAGGAGGCAACCATACTATTGAAGCACAAGAGAATTATGCCTATCAGCTAGAATAGGGCAACGCGTTTGGAGTGTTTACCCTGCTAGTCAGTTACCACGGAAGGACACGGGTTTCCGGGTGGAACTCGCTTTCTTGGCCAGTGGTATCGTATTCTCTTCCCTTGTTATTTTCCCTTATCATTGTTTTAGCTGATAGTAGCGGTGGTGATTTGTTGCTGGACTGTTCTTGTCTCAACCCGTAGGAGTTGCACTCTCTCGATCCTCCTCCCCCTTCCTCCGGGAGCGGGGAAGGGGAGAGCCCCGGCGCGGCGGGGGTGGACCTCGATTGTTGTCAGCTCGGCACCACTCACTGGGAGTGAGTGAACAAGTTACCTGACTGGGTTTAAACCATGACAGCACACTAATGGACAGCCTAATAGAATCAAAGGACAGGGCAAAATGCCCATATTCTGCTCCTGAAACTCTGATTAAAGACCTACAATAAGGGTGGAGCAGCTAAGTCTTCTGAGAGCCAAAGCATGTCATCAGAATTCCAGGATATCCCACCTGTGGCAAATACACACATACTGTGGGCTAGCTGTTGCTGTCAACTAGCCCACAGTAACTCATTAAATCAAAGATACTCAGTGACAGGTCTCAGCCCAAAGCACTGGCTGTTCTGCTGTGAGGGAATTCAATATGTGCACCTCAAAACAAGTTTGAATCTACTCACCAGGTAATACCAGCAGTTAAGAAGTTAGGTAAGATAGTAAGTTCTGCAACTAGACTAAGACCAGTCTTTCAGCTCTACAGCTTACAATATCTGACATATTTCCGACCCACAGCGCATGCTGTAATCAGTGAAGTGAGCAGAGTACAGATAAACCCTCGGCTTGAAAGAGTCCAGCGCAGAGCTACAAAGATGATTAAGGGAATGGAACATCTCCCTTAGGAGGAGAGGCTGAGGGAGCTGGGACTCTTTAGCTTGGAGAAGAGGAGGCTGAGGGGTGACCTCATCAATGTTTACAAATATGTAAAGGGTGAGTGTCAGGATGATGGAGCTAGGTTTTCTTCAGTGATGTCCAGTGACAGGACAAGGGGCAGTGGGTGTAAACTGGAGCACAGGAGGTTCCATGTGAACATCAGGAAAAATTTGTTTACTGTGAGGGTGACAGAGCACTGGAACAGGTTGCCAGGGGGGTTGTGGAGTCTCCCAAGTTGGAGACATTCAAGGCCCGCCTGGACAAGTTCCTGTGCTCTTGCAGGGGGGCTGGACTAGATGATCTTTTGAGGTCCCTTCCAACCCTTGGGATTCTGTGATTCTGTAATTTCTTACGCAACAGAGCAATAAGTGAGCTTTGTCCCATTTAATGTAAATGCTTTAAGACCCACACAATTTTGAAAGTATCCTATGCTATTGCTCAAGATTACTGCTCTGACAATGAAATCCTAGCTTCTCCCACCATCAAAGCACTAAAATACATTACACCTCAAGAACAGAGATGAGAAATAGCTGTAAAGGAATATATAAACAGGTCTCACTGAATTTGAATTGCCGGGGGGGGGGGGAGGGGGGAGGCACTAGCCTCTCTCCATCCCCAAAATGCATTGAAATGTTTTCTGTATAGCATCCACCATATTCAAGCACTGAAAGATATCACTAACAAAAAAAAAACTAAGCAAATTCACCAGAAAGGCTAGCAGGCTATATAAATGAGCAGTGGAATAATTTCCTAAAATGATTACCCACTAATGATACCTTTGAGGTGATGAAACACTAAGTCAGTGCCAGATCACACTCTGGAATAACATGATAATATTTCCTCTACCTAGGTAACTGGAACAATCGCACCATTTATGATAATGACAATATAAACAGCCTTATGTTTCTAGACTAAATACTCCCTGTAGTTAGAAATGGGGTTTTAATTCCACTTGCAGAAAGGCTGAAAATGTATGCAAGGTACATCTGTGCTTTTGATAGCACCTATCTAAAAAACAGCACACAATATTTTACACGATTTTGACAGGTACCAGACCACCTCATTGCACAGTCACGTGATGATCAGATCTGTGGCCCACTTTAGAATTCACGAGGGTAGGCAGCTCTGGGGCTCCCTATCTTCCAGGAACCGGATAAGCACGAAAGATAATCACAGCTTTCATGTATATTTTTTAAAAGTTTCTATCCATTCTTCTGTCAGAGATAACCTTGAGAATGTAAAGGAAACAAAAATGATAGACAGGCTGCTACGTTTGAAAGGACTGAGAGCTGCATGCAGTTTCAACAGAAGGCTGGAAGTGAGAACCAAAAAAATCCCCGCAATCCCCGCCTCTTTCCAAACAGCTCGATTAAATGAGGTGCATCAAAAACCCATGCACAAAAAAAGCCCCAGACCCAACTCTCCCTGCCCAGATTAACTAAGAAAGCAAAGCAGGGAGTTCCTTAGACAGCTACATGGAAACAACTGCACCTATGACTAGCTGGAGATCAAGCAGCCGGAGTCTCATGGAGATGAGGAGAGTGCATGGCAACCCTATTTTAACCAGAGTGGATTAGACAAGAAGCTGTCTTGCAGGCCCCTCCAAGTCTCAGTTACTACACTGTTTCTCATGGCTTATCCCCCTTCTCCTTGAAGAGTCGCTGTATTTTCTTGACACATCCAGCCTGTGAAACATTTCCCTTTGCCTTCACATTTGTATGTCATGGAGAAAACTGGGGAGAGTGACAGAGAACTACCCTCAAGTACATAGTGATGTTATAAAAAGAACAAGAATCAATTATTCCCCTTAATTAATGAGGACAGCGGAGGAAGTAATGAACTTAAGCAGTATCAGGGGAAATCTAGGTCAAATAAGTTACTGCATGAAGTTTCACACAGTAAGAAGAGGAGTCAGGCAAATGGACCAGTCGCCAAGGGAAGTTAAAGAGTCCCCATCAGCAGGACGTAGTCAAGGTTAGAAATCTCCCTGGAGGACAAGAGAGGAAAAATGAAGTCATTCCTATTCCCTCAGTGGGAAAACAGACAAGAGGTTAAACTCAAAGCCTCTTTGAACATTTACAATTCTCCTTTCCTCCTTTGTTCTTGTTTCCTCCTTATCAACATCTTCCCCTGTTTTTTCACATTGTGCAAAGTGTTCTGGATTGGATAGCCAATGTTCTTTCAAAACTTCACTGGAGTATTATATCTATTATATATATAAATTTTAAAATATTTTCTAAATTTGTATTATTTATTATAAAAATAATTTAGTTTTCAAGGCCCATGTCCTTCTGTCATGTCAGGAATTCTAACATCAAAGCCCTCCAAGAATCATCATCAGCTGCTCTTTACCAAGGCACCTTTCTTCTAAGACACAAGCACAAGAAGGTAAGCCGTACTAGCATAGTTCTTTGCAGCGCCAATCTCTTCTTCTTTCTCCTTACTTATTCATATGTTATCCAGGCAAGGAAAATTAAAAAAAAAAAATAAAATATGAGACACAGAGAAGTTTTTCTTCCCAGCTTCTGCTTTTCATTATTATTGTTTTGGTTTTTTTTTCTTTATAGGGTTTTTTTTGTTTGGTTGGTTGGTTTTTTAAAGAACAGTATAAGCCAAAGGGAATCCGATGGGGGAAAAGGCCATACTAATTTTAATTTTATTAGGATTACTAAGGAGCTCTCATTTCTATTGTTGCTTCCCCACTTAGAAACTGAAGAAGTAAAACGTAAAAGCTCTAGGAATAACTTTTCAAAACGGAGTAAAATAAAAAGGATTCTTTTCAATTTTAGGTATCCCACTTGCACATGACTTTCACTTGACAAGAAGACACATAATTATTACTTTCATTTTAATAGTTTAAATACTTATAAGCGGAGAAAACAAAACAAAAAAACCCCAAACAAAAAGAAACACAAACCCCCAACAACCAGAAAACCCCAACACCAAACACAACAACAAAAATTTGAGGATTTCAAAAATTTCTCCTGAATTATGCATATCTTTTCTCATCCACACAGAGGGGATTTTTACATAAGTGTATGGAGATAAAGAGATATGGAAATAGCCTATTTTCTTTTGGACAGAAAGCTGTTAGGGAAAACAAAACAAAAGCAAAGCTTAACTGGCTCAGTTTAGTAATCAAAATATTCCACTGGCATTTCTTAAGACGTCAGGCACATTTCAGCATTTTGCAGAATTCAGAGCGCAGAAGAAACAGGGCTTCAGATTTAGAAATTTCCATTGGAACTACTATTCACAGTAAGGTAAGGAGAGATTCACTTCATTATCTGCATGCCCTCTGCAGCTGGCTGGGGCCATGATCATCTTGGTTAAAATATGCCTCACCTTAAGATAGCGATAAAAACCTTAAAATCCTCAAGATGGGCTGCATGGTGGAGATCCCTCACTCTTCTCATGCCTACTGATGGGATCTAGACAGTAACTAGCATTTCTCAAATTTCTGAAGTTAACTAAGAAAAATGTCAGGTTTGCTTGAGTTCCAAAGGACTTTAGGACACCACAGCTCTAAACCTCGTATGCACCATCAGTGAGGAACCGATTCTTTCTACGGAGCTTACTGTCAAAACAGCTACAGCAGTGAAGACAAAGAAACTGTGCGATGAAGTAACTTCAGGAAATCAAAGCAGAACAATGACAATGAGGTAAGTTGTCCTATTTAGTCCCGTGTCTTCTTCCTTAGAGCAAACCAATGGACACAGCAAAAAAAGCTTATATTCCGATTACTCCCATTCTGAGATCAGCGGGTCTAAATGCTAAGGAAATAATAAACTTATCTCTTTAGGTTAATCTACTGTATAATCTACAGCTATGATTGCAGCTATTCAGTTGTATTAGCAGTTATTTCCCTTGTGACTTCAACTGAGCTAGAGTAAAGAGCAGCATATGGGACAGAAATCCACTAACCATGAGCCACACCAACACAGTCCACAATGAAAATATCACCGACTCTTTCACCACTACTGTTGTCAATGTCACCTAGGTTAAATTACCCATCACTCCATCCAGGATGAACTTATACAATGAATTGGAACCTAGATATACATAGATATAACCTTTATTAGCACAACATTATAAAGCCAGCATAACAGTTGAAAAACCTAAGATTCTATTGCAGTTGCCAGTCTCACTATGCTTCCACAAGTTTCATGAGATAGTTGAAACTGAAATTGTCCAACTACAGGATTCCTATGACTATATATTTAAGTTTTAGAACAGGTTCCTAGTATTCTTTTCTTCATGCACCCAGGAGTTTAAGCTTCTGTTCCAACAACAAGCAAACAAAAAGGACCCCCCCCAAAGTAGTCATTATTATCTTTCTTCTGCTTGAGTCTAAGTTTAGGTTTTAATCAAAACCCCTGACAATTCCAAATTCAACAGAAGAGTGCCGTTAGGCAGAAAATTCCCTTCTAAACTCCCAGCCTATGAGCTTAGAAAGCAAGTATATGGGCAAAAAAGCCCTGATAGAAGTCCACATTGTGGACTTCTTCTGGTGTTCACACTAACATCAGAAAAATCTCGCTTGAGAAAATACAAATCAGAAAGCCACTCTGCATTGAAGGCTTTTGCAGTCAGGAAAGGATTAGAAAGCATGTGCACCCGGTGACATTGTTATCCACAGGTTAGCAATATAGAAAAGGGCAAAGGTTTGATAAAGGAAGAAAGAAAGATAAATTTGAAGTAAATCTGGGAAGGAGACAAGGATAGGCAAAAGAAGGAAGACAGATGAAGCATTACCAGAGATGGAAGAAGATTCTCTAGGGAAAAAAGTTTCTGCACAGAGAATTGAAAACCAGCGTTAAGTCAGAGGACTGAGCAGAGAAGAACCAACAGGAGAAATAGCTAGAGAAAATCCATGCTGACAACAACAGATCTCTCTGTCAGCCACAAATGAGAAGCACTTCCCTGTGAAAAGCCAATTTAGGCATCAGGAGGTGTCAGAAGGGATCAAATTACCCAAAGGAGTTTGTAAATACAGGTGAAGGGATGAACAGGCTGGACTGCCCCAATCACTGTAGTAAGCACTGTACTGCAGAGAAAGAAATCTACTTCTGTGCCAGTTATTCCTTTCTCAGAACAAAAGTGAAAATCTGTAAAGGAAGAAGTGATCACTGAGGCTGTGAAAACAGCAGCAAAGTATTACAGCTGGGCTAATTATAAACAGCAGTAAAAAGGCCACCACCAGGCTAGAAATGTTTCAGTTAATTCAGAGGGCATCCATGTTGAAACACATTACAGAGAAAAAGAGTCCCGGGCCTAACACTGCTCTGGAAAATTAAAATATCTGAGAACTTTAGCACCTTTCCAGTTGGGTGAATTCATCTTCCTCTTTTGTGACTTACAGTTACTATGAATTGAATTTAATTCACAGTATCTTCCTCTGCAATAGCACAACTGCTGGTAATGGAGATGATTATGATGCAAAGAAAGATTCACTTTTAGACCGTCGACACTTTTAGTCAGCAAACTTTTTGGAAGACAAATCAAAAAACCTATTTTTATACAAATATTCCCAGTACTTAAAGCGTGCCCTGTACCCCAACTCTTATTTCAAGATTCTATGTGATGCAACAAAGCAGCTGTGCCCACTTTGCTTTAAGAGACCCAGACTGGGTGCCAGGCACAGTACAGCTCATGTAGCATGAGGTTAACTAGCCCTGCCAAGAGGCAGAGGATTTGTTCCCAGTCAGGACACTGAGCCACAATACTTCTATCACTTACCTCAACTCATTCAAAGCTTGATAAACTGGGGTGTCTGTGCATGACTTAGAGGCAAGCAAAGAATTAGTTTTCCTGAAGGAAAACTACTCCATGAAGTTTTTAAAGGAGGCAGCAAGAATATTTCCACATTTGAACTTGCAGCTTAATTCCTCTACATGCTATGCAGGAAGACTGCCATTTAGAAACCCCAATTTGAAGGCTTATTTTTCAAACACATTGCTGGAGAATGATAATTACCCCTTTTTAAACCTATGGAGCTGAAGATACTTCTACGTATTGGATGTAATAATATGTATTATAGATATTTTTAAATATTTATCTCTTCCTAGCTTTACTTCACCTACAGTTAAAATAATTGGTTCAATCTGCTGTTTGAAGGCACTCGGGGCTGAAATTTCCTCTCGGCATTCCACACTGTTGTTGTTTTAAAAGACTCTACAATACATCCTGGTTTCATTTCACCTGTTTTCTATCGTATGTTTGTGTAAATAACACACACCAAAACAAACAGTAACAATCATTTTCACTACTAGAATTAAACATGTTTATAGCAAAACATATGGTTCATCTGCCTTAGAAACAAAAAAGCTCAGACTTTTCAATCCATAAATTAACATCCACATCCTTCCACCTCTATTCAATCCCACAACCAGCAGTTTTTATACATGCAGTCTTGCTACTTTAAAGAGTTTCTGATCTAAATTCCTCAGCAGTTTCAAAACACGAATACCTTAGAAGTTCAAAGACCTTGTTGTTTTTCTGGTTTATTTGGGTGTTGTTTTGGTGGAGGGTTTCTTTTTTTCCTCTGCTTCAATAAGACAATAACTGTCGAGCTTTGATTTTGACTCCTGCTTTGCTAAGACAATTTATTGTATGGAAAATAACAATTCCTAGTGAAGCAACATTCTTCCTTCTACAGTAGAAAACATGCTGTCTGTCTTGCTCCCAATGAGTTTACTATAAACTATAAATCTGTGCTGAAACACAACAGGAAAGGAAAATATCAAAAGACATCTGAGATCTGAATACTGATCAAACTTACTTTCACCTTAGGTTTGAAATTGCAGCTTTAAAATTCATAAATTGTTCTAAGAACAATATTAAATATTTAAAGTGCACTTTGTTCTACCATCAGATCAGAAAAGAGCAACAAAGCACTTTATCAGGCAACATAACCCCCATTAATATTTTTTCCTCTGATTTTAAAGACACGTTTTGTATCACTCAGTGGATGGAGAAACAGTGATGGAAAGTGCTGTCATCCTGCCAAAAGCACATACGGAACAAGACAAGTGAGAGCAATTAAATTTCTGATCAGGATAATAATTTAACTGTAGATCTGGAGACTATAATTACCTGCAGCATTTGAGAAGTATAAAATATCACAAAGACTACGTTCCATAAATTCTCATACACTGCTCCTCACCTGAAGATACCTCACCTGAAGGTATGTAGTGCCTTCCTACCACTTCCCCAGAGATACTGTATCTTCTAAGAGCAAAGACCACAAAAAATAGAAGGATCACAGACCCACATAAGGAACTGTTTGTGTATCCATTCAGAGCAATACGGAGACAATTCCCAAATGCAGGGTCATCATTCTTACTAGTTTCCTTTGGCAAGGTAGTGCTTTTATTGCCAAACACTTGATTTATCAAAGGAAAAAGTAACCTGATGCTTTGAGAAACCCCTTGTCCTGTTCATGTACAAAAAGTCTAGATCTCAGCCTCCTCACAATAAATTGAATTGATATTGCGTCATGATGCAGATAGGGTAAGGTGGGTGCAGCTCATTCAGTCACGGTACAGTGTCACGTCCCTAACAGCTCAACGATTCAGCATAGTATTCAACAAAACCCACAAAGCACCAGCCCTTCAGAATTAAAAAGCACCTTTTTTACTGGCATTCCAGTATGCCAGAGACCTTTCTGCTTGCTTAGGAATAAGTGGTAAGTGATCTTTTCTTCAGGTGAGAGGAAAAGCATGGCTACCTCTTAATGCATGAGGTGTAGCTGCTTTATCACAGCCATTCTGAGGCAAATAATTTGGGGTGACATTCATCTTACTTCAGTGTAGCAGTCCAGAAGTCAGGTGTGTAATCCAACCTATTCATTTAGTTCCACTTCAAAGTCAGTAAAGAAAACCAGGCCCCTCCAGCAGACTGGGGATAAGACCTCACTACATCCCAAAGCAGGTGGATGGATTGCCTTCCACTAGCAAAGAAGAGATACTTCATCTGTTCAGGCTCAACATCCTTTAAATTGCCAGGTAAGTAAGATGAACCCAACCATCCGAAGGACTTTTCTGAAGTTATTTATACCTCATGCTGTCACGGAAATCTTACTTACTAAGCCTTTATTGTTTGATCTGAGAGGAACAAAGGGAATTTAGGGGCTCAGATTTGTTTTCACTGCTTACACAAGCTCACTGTGCACTGACTGTCGCCTGCAGATGAGGACAACTGCACTGCCACTTCTCAAAGGCACACGGTAAGGATAAAACCACTGGAGGCTGCAGCAATCTTTACATGTGAAGGCACTTCAGTCACACAAGGTGACAAGCAGGATGGTTAGAACTGCCCTCACACATCACAGGGTATTTTAGGGCTTGTCCACACAGCCACCCACAATCAGGCAGATGGGACCCGACCCCGAGGCCCGCTCCAGCAAGAAAACAAGATGTGGAAGCTGAAAGCGCTGCTGCACAAGTGGGGTGAGCGCAGAGCTCTCAAGCAGCCACTTAGTGCAGCTCAGCTGCGGTGCATGGGCGAGCTGCCTGTCAATCCATGGCAACCAAACTGCTGGGGATCATCTGAGCATGCAGTCAGTTTCACAGCAGTTTTAAAGGACAGCTTCCTTGTGTTCAACGACGCTGCCACAGCATAGGGACAGCTCATCATCTGAGCTTGAAAGCTGTGGGCTTTTTGGCAGGAGATCTAACCAGGCACACCACTGAGAGAAAGCAGACGCCCCTTGTTTTGATATATAGTGGGGAACAGCTTTTCCAATTAAATAGCGCTTTTTGAAGGTTGCCTAGTTCCCCTGCACAAAAACAGTTCCGCTTTCACCTTAATGCTGTGCGCCGAATACACTTGTTCGGACTTCTGGATAACAAGACTTCTTCCAATTTTTTTTTTAAATTCCTGTCACTACAATTTACGTCTCACCGTGTCTTTCCCGGCTGGCACTGGGAAAATACTGCAAGGAGAACTCACAAACATTAATGTAACTGGGAGCATACAGTTACTTTGACAGCATTCGCAAGGGTCATTGCTTGCTCAGATATCGGTTCCCTTTTTTGTGAAGCTGCCGGTGGGAAAGCCATACCTGTGCAAACAGACAGGAAGGTTTGTGAAAGAACTCTTCACATAGTCATGAAGCCTCTCGCATCCTCCCTGCTGTCAAAAGACTTATAGACTGGTGTGAATTCAAATAGACCTTAAAAATAATCCAGCTCCAACCCCTGCCATGGGCAAGGACACCTTCCACTAGAGCAGCTTGCTCCAAGCCCCCCGTGTCCACCCTGGCCTTGAACACTGCCAGGGATGGGGCAGCCACAGCTTCTCTGGGCACCCTGTTCCCTACCACCCTCATTGTAAAGAATTTCTTCCTAGTATCTAATGTAAATCTTACCCTCCTTCAGTTTAAACAATTACCCCTCGTCCTATCACTACACACCCTTGTCAAAAGCCCCTCTCCTAGGCCCCTTTTAGGTACTGGAAGGATGCTATAAGGTCTCCCCGTACCTTCTCTTGTGCAGGCTGAACAAGCCCAGCTGCCTCAGTCTGTCTTCATAGGAGAGCGGCTGCAGCCCTCTGATCATCTTCACAGCCCTCCTCTGCACTCACTCTAACAGGTCCATGTCCTTCTTGTGCTGGGGACCCCAGGGCTGAACACAGTACTCCAAGTGGGGTGTCACCAGAGCAAAGGAGGGGAATCACCACCCTCAACCTGCTGGCCATGCACTTTTGATGCAGCCCAGGATACAGTTGGCTTTCTGAGCTGCGAGGGCACACTGCCAGGTCATGCCGAGATTCTCACCAGCTAATGTGCTTAAGTCTTCCTCCTCAGGGCTAGCTCTCAATACATTCTCCACCCAGCCTGCATCTGTGCTTTGGGACTGCCCCAACCCAGGTACAGAACCTTGCATTTGGACTTGTATGAATTGCATGAGATTTGTCTGATCTCACACCTCACGAGCCTGTCAAGGTCCCTCTGGATCCCATCCCTTCCCTCCAGTGTGTCAACTCCACCTCACAGCTTGGTGCCGTTGGCAAACTTGCCAAGGGCGCACTCAATCCCGCTGTCCATGTCACCGACAAATAGACTGAACAGAATCAGTTCCGACACCAATCCCTGAGAAACAGCACTTGTCATGGGTCTCCACCCCAAACATCAAACTATTTACCACAGCTATTCGAGTGCGACCATCCAGCCAATTCCTTATCCACTGAGTGGTCCATCTGTCAAATCCATGTCTCCCCAGTTTAGAGACATGGAGGTCATGCGAGACAGTGCCAAATGCCTTACACAAGTCCAGGTAGATGATGTCAGTTGCTTTTCCCTTATCCATCAAGGCTGTAAACCCCATTGTAGAAGGCCACCAATTTTGTCAGGCAAGATCTGCCCTTAGTGAAGCTATGCTTAATTTCCATGTGCCTTAGCACAGTTTCCACAAGGATCTGCTCCATAATCTTGCCGGGCACAGAGGTAAGACTGACTGGCCTGCAGTTCCACAGGTCTTCCTTTTTTCCCCTTTTAAAATGGGGGTTATGTTTCCGATTTTCCAGTCAGTGGGAACTTCACTGGACTGCCACAACTTCCCAAATGTGATGGATAGTGGCTTAGGCATTTTATCTGCCAGTTCCCTCAGAACTCGGGATGTTCAGACATCACTTCAGCAATTACAAACAATCCCATATGACAAAAATAAAGATAACTGAACAGTTACACAAGCTTGTAGAAGAAAATAGAATAATAACCCCTTCATAAAGCATTTCTTAGCAATTTGCCTGAAAAAAAAAGCTCTAAAATAAAGTTCCAATCTGCTTTAGTTAAGCACAAATTATTGGACTCGGTATGGGAGAAATTAGATTAATTCTTACTACATCTGCATCATAAAAAAGATTAGATGAGCTAATAGTCCCTTCCTGCCTAAAATCCTATGAATAAAAAGGAAAATCTACTACACTGTTCACATTTTCAGCAAATATAGCAAATAACCCATACAAAATGGGTTATTTTCCCCTCAGTCTAAAAATGAACATTCAGGTTTCTTGAGTCCACTGTAAAAATGCTCCTTGTATAACCATAACCTTCCAATGAAAGAGAGAAAAAAAGAGCCAAAAAGACATTCACACCAAGCATTTGCTGAGCAATGTTGAACAGTGTCGAATACTGAACAAACAGTGGGGAGAACACTTGTCTCCAGATAGTTCATTAACAGAAAAGAGGACGACACTGACCAAGTAAATTATTCACTGTAAATAGTTCATTCAGCTCTGCCTTCAGTACACATTACCAATTAAATCAGAGCCCAATCCCACAGAAATTATTTAGGAGGTACAATGTGGACCCTCGAAAGCAAGCCCACATTGCTTAAGCTGTTTCTTTCTTGTTCATGTGTCATTTTATCCCTCCCTCTGACTTCAGCCACTCTTGCCTACCTCAAATACCACTCAACGTTTTTCAGCTCTTTCAGTATAGTTTCAAGTTTGTACAAACTAAGATTTTCCCTGCTACAATTGCCCTTAATAAACTTTTTCTTATTCTTCATTAGCACTTGTTATGGAAGTAGGTTCCATAGCACAAAGATCTTGATGCTTTAGGTGAGTCCATTTTCAGTTTCTTGTTTAACTTCCTGATTATCTTTTAACGACATGACTAGTTGTGCATTTAGATTCATCTCCTGTAAATCAGGTCTGCCTTTTATTTTCAACAGTTCAAGCACTTATTTGTATTAATACTGGGTTTCACTTCATTGAGTCCTATAAATTTTAAACAATATTTTCTGTTAGAGTCATTTCAGTCTCCAGCTTAAAGACTGATTAATTCACAGCCATTATGCTCGTTGTCTCAAGTCTTATTACTTATGTCCTGTAGTTCTGACCTCTTCTCCACAAGCAAAATTAACACAGTTTGAAGTCTATTTCTGCCAATAAATATAAGCCATTTCACTTGCTACCCCTCAATATATTGTTTGTTACCATTTATATAATATTAAACAGGTTGGCAAAAGAAGTAGTCCAGAGTTGTGGCTATGAGCATGGAAGTCTCTGCAGCCTTAGGAAGGAGGCAGCTTTGGCCTGTCAGTGAAGACAAGCACACCAGCATTCCCTGGGTACTTCTGTCCCACTAAAGTGTGGTCAAAGCATCAGTGAGGCTCTGCAAATTACTGAAAACCATGTCAGGCTCTAAGACAGGTTTCCCCCTAATTTAAGTTTTAAAGACCTCCATGAATAAAGCTTTCTACATGTGTATGGATACCAGCTGATCTTCACGTTTCCTAGAGATGCTCAATGTTCCCTCAGCCAAAAGGGGTGACCTCATTCAGTTTTAGTTGGTCATTTTGGTCACAGATGGGTCACAAATGTCACTAGTCTGACATTCGGTCACAGTAGTATAGATGACAGCATCTATACTATTCTGGCACCTCGTGGTTCAAGGTCAGCTTTTTGACTGTCCACAGAGCTTCCATGTAAGCTCCATCCAGCTGTCATTTCCCTTAAGATGCGAAAATGTTATAGTATCAGAATGAAAATATAAGTGCATGGGCTTATACTGTCCTCATTAAAGACATGTTTCTCAGCTCACACTGGGAAGTCTGTCAACCTCGTCAGTACTTAAGTAGAGGATCTCTCCTTTCTTTACCTTTTGCTGTATCAAAAAAGTAAGTTTGGGCATTTCTATTAGTATAGACATTGATTTCAGGATATAGTTTTATCAGCCATGTGGAAAGCTTGCATATATCCTTGCTCTGTCATTGTGGAGTGACAAGCTGAGTGTTTTGTAGCCAAGTAACTTTTACCACAAATTCTCATAAATGTTTTGTAGATACTTTTACTTCTCGTATTCTGCCAGCCTGGCTTCACCATCATTCTGGATATTTCCTAACACACCCCCCACAGCATCTTTATCCAGATGTTTAATGTATCTCTTTCCTTCTCCCCATTACATGTGAACATTGTTTCGAGATGTCCATCATCCTGTGATGTTACATTTCTGTACTGGACAAATAGAACTAATTTTTGGAACAGCAGGGAGCATTAGTCAAAACAGGTACACTTACACAGACCAAATGATTCTGCCCCGAGTTCATTCCAGTACAAAAAAATCAAGGCCTGATAAAAGGTGTACAATCACAGGCAGTATGATTTGACTTGGACTGTGCTGTATAAAAGTATCTTTGCTATATCGCTTCCTATCGGTCAAGAACATTTTATTTGTTCCAGTGACATTTGAAAATAAAACTTTATTTCTTTCTCTACGTACATCTTCATAAAAGTTCACATACGCATGTACACACATACATGCACATACAAGAAATACGTAACAAACCTTGGAAACTGATTCTTTTACTTCTTTACAGAATCTCCTACACTCTGGGAACCAAAGATAATTACTGTGTTAGTTCTAAGACCATTTTTTCCCTTATGCTACAACTTGTTGGGGTTGAAGGATTTTTTAAAGTAACAAAACAAACTTAGGTTCGCACGTAGATAAGCAGAGGAGAAACTATCTGAGGAGGTGCAATTGCTCTACTATAGTAATGACTACACCCAGCTAAATAATGGTACAGGTATCAGCAAGGCAACTGCAAGATCCTAACCAGGTTAGGTTTTCCAGTGAAGATTTCAGTGTTCATAGCTATAGCAGGTTGAATATCCTCTGCTAAGCCCTTTAGTATATGTACAGCTCAGGTATCAGCGCAACAACTCTCATGCATAAGTCTTTGGTGAGTTCTGGAGATGGTGACACAGCATTTTCTTGAACTGAACCCCAGGAGAGGACAAAGGGAAAAGGAGGAGGAGCTGGGCAGTGTGCAGAGAGAATCCTCCAAAGTACAAGGGATAACAGGACAAAAAAAATCAAAATGCTCGTGGAGAGAAATATGCTTAAGGCTGCAAAGTCTTAGAACAGAGATTTGGGGTTATTTTGTTACACAAAATTAAACCTGAAAGTTCAGTGAGAATCAATAGCTATTCAGGTGACAATAAAGATGCCTGTGCTCAATGCAATGGAGAAAGCAAAAGCAGTAGACGAAGGAATAAAATGGCCAGAAAAGGCAGCCAGGCAGACAAACCAAGCAGAAGCACAGCAAACAGACTTGAGATGACACATTTCGGAGAGAGCAAGAGGAGACGTGTAATCAGTTTGCACACAGATAAGGATAGGGACAAGCGCTTTGTTAATACAGGCTGGAAGATCAGATCAGTGGGTCCCAAAGCACATTACCAACTCATTATTTAAGGCAGCTCCATACCCCTGGGAACTGGGTACCATAACTTCATAGCCATCACAGAAGTCACTAAAACGGAGGCCCAGTGACTTTCCTCAAGGTGACTGAGCTGGGAACAGAACCCAGGCAGTAAAAATCCTCTGACAGCTGCTTCCAGCACCAGCCTGTCTTAGGTGCTTCTGGGACAAGGGAATGAATTTGTTTTGTGAATCCAACTGTAGCAATGATCATTCTAGCAACAAAAAGGCATTCAAGAACATTATTTGCATGTTCAGCTCCAACAAATGTAGCACAAAAAGACTCTTTTGCACATTTACTTAGTAAAGAAGACTTTCCATCTTATACCAAAGTGGAGGCAGAACTAGAAGACAGTCAGTTGCATGATTTACAAGTGGGATAAACGTTAACGTAATTAAGAGAAAGATCCTGTAAGATGTTTAGCACGCTCACAACCACTAATCTCAGAGCTTTGGGCTTAAGCACATGAAGAAATTCCCTCATTTGTGCAAAGCAAGCTCCACAAAAGGATTAACAGAAGGAATGTTTTCTTCTGTGACAACAAGCTTATACCATGTCTGAAATTACAGTGTGAAACAAATCTTTTGGTTTATACCAATCTGATACTGACTCATTACATAGCAACCTTTCAAATCAGATGTTGTAGATCAACAGATCCTTTCAAAGTCATATTCCAAGTCATGATCAAACACACAAATCCAATTATACGCCAGAAATGAAGCCTGATCTTTGGATGAAGTTTACTCCAAGGACTAACCTGGACTCACAAGTTTGCATTTATTCAAGAACGTAACCTAAAGTAACAGGCACAAAATAAAATGGTATTATATATGGTACATAGATCATTCGTTCAGCTGTAATCATCCATTTTCTTCAAGTCCATGGTTTCGGGGGTAGGGGGAAAAGTCAAACCTTAACTGAAGTCTTTTATTTGCGGAAAACTGAACTGTCCTTATTGGGTTCCCCCCTCCGCCGCTGTCGTTAAAAGTTCTGCAAGTAATAAACTACTGAGAGGAAGACACTTATTCTCTTTGAACAGGAGAACTTCTGTCCCTGTAAAGGAGGTTGAGCTAAGGCTGAGTTGGCTTGGTTTGGATTTCTGTTGTTATCTGGGAGGTGGTGGGATGTATTGATTTTAGGGCATGAGAGTTTATGTTCCGCTGAAATTTGTAGGATTTGTTTCTAAACTCCCATCCCTAACATTGCACTAACGCGTATTCTCTGTGTTTTCAGTAAGCACCCACACACCAATTCTATGGTTCTTGTGTTTCTTTCTGCTTTTTTTCTTTTTTGAAAATCTGGCCCTCATCCTTCCCAGACAAACAGTACTGTGTCGCTGAGCTCTAGAGACCAGCTGAGTAAAATAACTTTTGGTCATTTGGGGTTTTTGCTTGTTTGGGTTTGGTTTGGTTTCCAATCCTGAGCCTGACGGTGTCATGGGTCCCTCTCTCCTTGTTCCCAGGTCTGTTTTGGAAGGGGTAGTTTTCAATTTAATTTTAAGCAGAACATTCAGAAATCATTTATATTCTTTACCTATTTTTTTATCAGTGCAGGGTCATTTTCTCCTTTCAAGACCCTCACCATCCCGCACCTAAAAAAAAAACTCAAAACCTGCATTAACCAAAACCATTCAAATACGTTTCTAATTTTCACACAATTAAAAAGCTGGATGCATTGTTAAGGTACATGTGAAGCTGAAAGGCAACATTGCCTTTGCTCATACAACTTAAAATATTACTATTTGATTAGCATATTCAGTTCTCATTACTGGATCCACTGTAGACCAACAGACTCCAGCATCTCAGCTGCAACACAGGACTACACACATGTTCCTGTATCTCTCCTGTGGCAGAGGAGCACATAAATATACGAGCATATTGAAATACAAATTCAAACTTCAGAACACGTAGGTGTATGTTTTCCAGGGACAAGTAAACTGCTCACTGTAACGGCACGTGTAATTGCACAGGCAAGCAGTTGCTTTTCTAGCACGATACATCTAACAGTATTCTAGCATAAAGTAAAAAATAATTGGAAAAAAATAAAATTCAGTAAATACAGTTGCTTAAAACGGTATTTCACTGGCTGGAGGGTCCTGGAATCTGATAGATAAGCAAACCCAAAGAAAAACATGAAAAAAGACAAAATATTTCCTATTTAACAAACTACTTCTGTTTCTTTGTCAGTAAAGCAACGCACAGCGTAATTTATCAAAACACGGCAGGGCTGACACACTATCAATCCTCAAGGTTCAATACAGCCAATACATTTTTAGCACATATCCTTATTTGGTAATCTTTAAAACATTCTTTCATAACCTACTTTTCCAAAAGTCAATTTTTAAAGTGTCCCTCCCTCCCCACTGGGAAGTAGTTAAATGTTTTCTTCAACATTATGACATATTATGAGGCCCCATCAATCTCAAAGACGCTTCTAAAAAGTTAAGTACAAGCTCAAAGTCGCTTACAGAATCAGGGTTTCTTATGAAAGACTGTATCCAACATCACAATATGTTCTCTACATTGAATATTCCTGTTGTTTTTTTCTAGACAAGTCTTTATTACAGAATGCCTAGGAAGTAGGACACCCTATTTAATACTGGAATACAGCCTGTCCTCAGGTCCTCAACCTGCTTCTATTTTTTCTCAGAATCACTATTCCAGCATTCTGCTCTTCTTCAAACAATCCAACTACGTTAGTCAACCTGTCAGGTTCACTTTAACACTTTCGCCAGGACACTTGTGATCTTAATTCTGCCTTGCAACACTTTTAAGGTATCCAATACAACACACAGCTTTTTTAATCATTGTTGGCTTTGCACCTTTCATTGAGTTACAAACAACTGCCCATTAATCATGTCAAGCAGGTTTGCCTGTATGATCCTCCCAGCTTTTCTCCAATTTGTTTGCACATGGTTTCAGCACTTATTAGCATGCAGTACAAATACAAGGGATTTAAAATCTCTGAGACAGAAGATCCCAACATTTCAACTCCTGATTTTGTCCCAAAAGGGAGAGGAAAAAAAAAAAAAAAAGGAGAAAAGGAAATCTGTTTCCTCAAACCAATCTTTCTGAAAAGCATAGCAAAGCAAACTGAGTTTTTCAGAAGGGGACAGGAAACAGATGCCAGCCACTACACCCCTCCTCTGGGCCTGATCCTCAGGCCACTCCACATGTCCCTGGTTGCAGGCAAGAAGGGTTTGAGGAAGGATCCTTTTTGTTAAAAGGATGAAAATATCTATTCAGATTAAATAAGAGAAAAAGTACAGTATTTTATCACAGTTTCCCCAGAAATTGCATTTTAAAGCTCAGTGAAATGTAAGATCTAATTGCTTTTCACATGGATGATTTTTACAGTGGAGATGGCAAATTACTTGTGCCACCTGAAGAGTACACAAAACTCAGGGCAGAATTTTGACATCACCGTATCTCTTGATAATCACAAAACCCCTTCTGACTTTTATTACAGGAAAACAGGAAACATGCTAATCTCCTCATATTCAGGAGGCATTCTGTAAATTCAAAAGAGCCTGCCTGAACACACTTGGGACAAGGAGGAAGTAGAGCACATTAACACCTGTGCTTCAAGATATGGTTGGGAGCTGGGAACACGTAGACTTTTACAAATGACTAATGGCATGCAATGCCTATCCTAGGATGCTGTGACTTGAATGGTGGATATCAGTACTGAGTGATTTCTTAGCAATATTAAGCTTCTTTCAGGTATCTATCTCGCTTCTGTATATGAAACCTAGGGCATCCAGTTCCCTGTAATCACCAAAAAAAGCATGGCTAGTGGCCCAAGACATCCTCCCAGAACTGCTTTCTGAGGCTGTCATGTATGGCTTCCAGAAGCAGTAGCAGAAATCTGCAGCGATCCGCAAAAAACTACATACCTGTGCGTAAAGGGACAAGAGGGCAAAAAGAATGGTGCAATAACCCAAGGGAAGTGACACAAGAGCTTAGGGATACCAGCACTCACAGGATCAATCGTGCTTACACCAAACCAACTTCCGACGTTAATTCTGCATTTAAGGAAATCTGGCAGTCCAGGAACCAAGCCATAAAAATAGGTCTGTGATGCAAAAGTTTTCATCTTGATTTTGACCCACCTTTATTTTTTATTTACTAGCTTACAATATGCCTGCTGTTGTAAGGCACACCACATTTATATTTGGTGTGGTGTGCCTGCTGCAGGCACACCACATTTATATTTGGCATAACCTTTCTTTTACATTCTCATCCTTTGTTTCCAATTACATGCCAAATAAACTCTGCATTGCATGAGGACACAGCAAGTAGCAGCTGAAAGACTGCTTTTCCCCCCCCCAAGAGATGTAAGGCATAAAGGTGAAGGTATAAGCCTTCCTGGATGTTTCCAGGACAAGGAATTGGCCTTCTTCACCAATGCAGTAGCTATGGACAGATTAGATAAGGCTGAGTCTCCAAGAGCAGCACATCCTGATCTGCAGGGATTCCTCTCAAACTGAGTGAAATACTAGTGTGAGCCTCATGCTTCAATAATCCCCAATTTAATGCACACACTGCTCAAGGCTGCTCGAGTACTTTGTAGAGATAATAACGTATCTGCCTTCGTGCCTTTTCAGAGGCATGCTACAGGCATCTCATTCCAGTCACTCTGCAGTGTCTAATTTGGCTGGGCTGCTCTAGACAAGGAACCTATGGGACCATTTCCAAGAGCTGTTACACAAATGCTGGCATGAGCCTGCAGCTAGTGGTCAGCGTGGAAAGGCAGAAGCCCTGGTAAGGACCAGCTGATCTGCAGCCAGAGTACATGAAAGGGCCAATATGGGCATTTGACACTCTGGGAGGTGTTACCATTCACAGTCTCAGTTTGGCACCTGCTTATGAGTCAAAAAAAAACTGTGAATACAAGGGGAGATACCAGAGAAATTAACACCAACCAACCAAAGGCTGGCATATCACCACCCTGTTTAGGCAAACGTTGTTATTACTGCTTGAATTAAGGGGTTACATGCAGCATAGACAGCCTCACAGTGAATAATACTCTTATCTCATGGTTAAAGCACATGCCACTGCAGCTTCCCTGTTTTCTTGACCCACTTTAAAAACAACTCAGCTGTATATACATGAGGTTTAATCAAGCCTCTGCACTGCAGGGTGGACATGTCCTTCAAATCTGAAGCCAGCTTTTCCAATGGTGCTCCATCTGCAGCCCTCCCACCCACTTCATTTTACATTCACCATGGATCTGCGTTCTTGTTGCTCTATCCTGAAGTTAGTCCCTCTCTGACCCCACCACAAAACACACTAATGCTCAAAAGCCTGCACAGACATGTGGAAGTGCTTCATTACGAACACGAGAAATGTGGATCTTAATACTGGTAAAGCAAAGGATGTCATACTTTTTGCATGTTGTTTGCTGAACACACACACACACACACACTGTTATACAGTACATCTTACAGTCCCACATTCTCCTCTGTTCTAGAGAATTTTTCTGTTCGTAGTTTGTAAGGCAGATTACACAGATCTCCCTTTACCCGATTTTCCTTGCAGAAAGATAACAGGAATTTATTATACCATGAATGAAGAGCAATTAGTTTGGGCAAGACGGTATTCGGGAGGCACAGCAGGACACAGAGGTTAAGGCATATATACCATAGGTATTCTTTGCTTCTCTTTAATTACCTGAGCTACAACTATTGACAACAGCTTGTCTGGTCTAAATTATACAAAGCTGAGAAATCAGAAAACATGAGAATAATCCGTACATTAATCACCTGATACTTACCCTTGGTGGTTTTGTCACCTGTGCTACTATCTATGTACTAATAGTTTACCAATGTGACAAATCGCTGACAAAGCCAATGTGCCCATCCCCAGAAAGTTACACTTTCGTATGACACATCAATGAAGTAAATTCAATCAAGTAATATTAGTCATTATCTGTCATATTAGTTAACAATGAAGTGCAAGATAAATTCTGTGGAACTGAAAAAGTTTCTAAGAACACACTGCATATAAAGTACTTCTGTGTTTCAAGTTCTGGAAGCTCCGAGTTTTGAAAATCGTTAATAATTCATGCAGTTAGCGAGGCTTGTTTTATAAAATCCAAATGGAAATGTACTGCAAACCTTTCATGAGCACATGCTAGAATTGTTAAAGCTAACATGATAGTTACTCATTTTTTTGAGTGATGATACCATTCAAAAGCCCCAGGCAAGTATCATACCACACTTTCTTAGGGACAACGCAAATAAAAACAAAAAAAGGCAAAAAATATACATATGTGGGTGGATAAGACAGTAATCAAATTTCACATAATATGTACATTTAGATATTCAAACTATCTGTCAAGCATTCAGATCAGCTCATGGAATTCTTGGCCTGAAGCCAAGAAAAAACAACACAAAACACCCTAGTAAATTCAACTAAAGCAGAACCTCATCCTTCTCCTGATCCTAATGCTACTTTTCACTTCAAGATGCAGCACCAGAATGTCTTGTGGAGCCATCAGGCCAGAAGATTAAGGCTGTTGAATTTTCTAAACCACAGAATACCCGAGTTAAGCCATGGGAAAGCATTAAAATGACACCTGCAGAGAGTCTAAGAAAAGACTTCTTTGAACAACAACTGCAACAATTGCCTCTTAAAAGACTTCCAACCACCTTAGCGAACAAGGGCAAAACCTTCATCTCTCAACATTTAAAGGAACCTGAACAAAGGCTGGATGATGGGTAAAAAACACATCACAGACAGCTCCGATGCATCCCGTCTTAGGCACCTTCACTATGGTGTCATTGTTTACCCTGGTTTAAGGCACTTGAACAAACCCAGCCAGCAAATCTGGTGAAGGTGCACCAGAAGAAAGACTGCAATTTACTGCTGAAGACATTTATCAACTGTCCGCTGTTGTAGCAAGAGCAACCACTAGGGAAGAAAACATAAAACACAGGGTGGGTTTGTTTGCATTCATCATGTCACTTCACTCCTCTGGACTGCCAAGACTGAACAGAGTTTGTCATTTTAGTCTCCCACCTTTTGTAAACAGAGCCCCCTTCTAACTCCCCAGCAGGTTAATCCATAGCGTCACTTGGGGACTATGTCAAAACCCCAACACAGAAAAAGATTTGCAGAGATTTCTAGATAACCAAGAATGAATTTAAAAAAAAAAAAAAAAAGAAGAAGAAGAAAGTTATGTAGGAGGTCTGCAACAGCATTTAAGGCAGAGGAGTTACCTAATTTACCTGGGGTTAGGACACTTCTGAGTCTGGAATATGCTATATACCCAAACAAGCTTATAGCAGTGAAGACATGCTGTGGACACAGAAAACAGACCTTTCAGCAGCATAAGACACCAACATTAATTACCCCTAATTTGGTCTCTATTTTGTAGCTCTAGTTGACTCATAAGCATCTTAGCAATCCTACAGGCACCTATATGGATCTTCACGCAAATTCACATTTTTTAAATTCTCCCCCTTAAAGCTTAGCAAATAGAAACCTAAGCTTAGGAGTTTTAGCTCACATACTTAAAAAATCAAACCTGCATTTTCTGTTTACATTACCCAGCAACAGTCCCAAAGTTCTACAAATAACTTGCCTAGGCAGAGATTTTACAAAGACAACTGTTAAACAAAAATGTAGCACAATAAATTGAGATGCTATAAAACCCAATTCAAAATACTTTTCATACACCATTTCAGTTGGTTTAGACGCACATTTTTACTTGCTAAGGAAAAGAACATCAGTCTCTGTCAGTACACATCAATTCAGTTGCAAATTTTGAAAAGCCAAAAGTACATACTAAATAAAGTATGTGAATTAAAGTCAACATTGTATTACCTATCTAAATAGCCAAGTATACTAATATTTATTGAAGTGTTGGTCAAACCCCAGATTTCAGAATTAAGTCTTTTTATTTCAGCAAATCGAAATAGAGGGGAAGAGAGCTGGTGTAACAACAAAAAAATCCAACCTAAACCAGACACCCCCCCCACTCCAAAAAAAAATTCAAGGACAAGCTTTAATTACTTCTCTAAAAGTATACCTGGAATACAAAATGAGTGAAAGAAAGAGATGAAAGATTTACTAGATTCAAACTCTGAGGAAGAAAGTAGCCTAAGTAGCCTTAATGAAGAACAATAAACGCAAGGATTTAAGACTGGCAAACTTAATGTTGCACATCTGTTGGCCCCAGGGTTGAACTCCTTTGGGGAACAGAAAATAAGGAGAATATGCGTAATTGTGAACATCGATACTCCCAATGAGCCAATATTTCTATTTAGAGGATTTAAAACTCATATCAAGCATTTATAAAATACAAGATTCTTCCAAATGTCTGCACAATTGCCAGAACGTTAGGTTTGTGGAGCCACAGCCTTTGCTTTGAAAGGACTGGGATCCAAATTTATGCTTCAAATCACTTTCCCCTTTGCAAACCAACAGTTCCATGATGAACAGGGTTGTTCGGTACTTCTAAAAATTAGGACACTTAGAACTCAGTGCCTAAATATGAACTTATAAGTCAAGCAGTAGGTCCACAGATGTGGGCTTTCTGGCCAATGTCCTAGTAAATGTTCTTTGATTTCTGACTTGTGCTTAACATAACACACTGCAAAAAAATAAATCCATTTTGAATCCATCTGTGTAAAGTATTCCTTGCAATGACCAAAGCTGTTGCCCAGCCTGTTTTCCCTTGTACACATTCAAAACTCACACTGAGACCAATAAGGATTGCCATCATAACCTGGATCACCAGGTGGGAAGAGCCTTTGGATGATTTCTCATTTCACATAATTAAACTACATAGGTTGCACTGCTAAGTCTCATGCCCAGAAGCAGAATCTCCGTACCTTTGTGGCAACTGGCACAAGAATCTTCTTATTTCCTATGTCAGCTATAGAATTTCCAGTGGTCTTTTCAACTACAATTGTCATCGCTCTGTAACACTGTCCCTTTATACCACCAACCTAAAGGAATACACACACGATGCTCAAAAACACCCTCACAAATCAAGGGTGTATGCCAGTAGCTCCAAACTCTGCTTGTTCCATACTTCATCAGTCAGTGCTGCTAGGCATCACTGTTGTCACTTGCTTCCAGTTCCCCTCAACCCTCCAGATTACAAGAGCAGTCAATAATATTACTAGCCTTGCTAATTTATGAATATGACTCTTTATTACTGACAGCAGCCAATAATACTATCCAATGGCAATATGTTGCCATGGTAAAGCAAGAGTATCCAAATGTCTTACACACAATAAAGGCTTTAATATGCAGCTATTGTTGCTTGCAGCTCTTAATCTTGACAGAGGAAAGCAAAACTGCTAAAAGCGAGTATGTTTCATTCCAAAAGAGTGATAGCTATTTTAAGAGACAGGCGTGTTGGAACAGTAACTGGAACTCCAGTAGCAGCTGATGCAATTTTTACAGAGATTGCTGTATCTCAAAAGATAAAGGCCTTATTATTTTATATGTAATACATATAGTATATACTATATAAAAATACTGTCTACCTGGATTAGTCCCATGTAACTAAATAATAAAGCAATAATGAACAGTAATACAAAACACCGACTGCTTGGATTTTTTAAGTGTTCAAGGCCAGGTTGGATGGGCTTTTGAGCAACCTGATCTAGCGGAAGGTGTCCCTGCCCAGGGCATGAGGACTGGAGCTAGAGGAGCTTTAAGGTCCCTTCCAACCCAAATCAGTCTATGATGCTATGATTATGTATTTTATCACGCAGCTTTTACAGTCAGTACATTTCAGTGGTGGTATATGGCAAGGCAATATACTCCATATGTGTGCAATACTCCATCCATGAAATAAAAACAAAGAACTCAACTTTGAAACTCTATTCGAACCTCAGTATCAAATGAAGATTTTTTTTTTTCACCTCCTCTGTGCCATTCTTATGCTCTATTCAGAAAGCACAAATGAAAAAAAGTAAAAGAAGTAAGAAAGGAAATGCTTTGTCCCAGTGCTGGTGAAAAATAAATAAAATAGAAATACATACAGAACTAACAAATGCATCAGGGGAAAAAAATAAATTCAGGCATTAATAGCAGCTGTGTCTACTTCAATTTGCAGCAATTCTTCTTATACAGTGACATTCAAAGCCAACAGTTTGCCCTCTTGCTCTGCCTCAATAACAAGGCTCTTTCAAAGATAATTACATACACTTCACACGTTTCTTTAAATACCAGTAATCTCTTCTTTATTTATCTGCCATCATTTGATTTTATTAGACCTCTGTTTTTTTTCCATTTCTTTCACTGCAACATTCCCTAGCAGAGTAAAATGTTTCCCTGTTATCTTTTAGTCTAACAACTTGTCTACAAACTGACTTATACAGGAATAACTTTGGTTCAGAAATAACTATGATTCAAGACTACGTATTGAGGGCTGTCTTACTCTTTCTAAGAGTACCTTTCAAAGCAGAAACAACTGATCTGAAGCAAAGCACTAGGAATTTCTGTTTCATAGTGTCAGTGTCATCTTAGAGTAAGTGAGCCCTTACAAAAGGCTATTCTAAAATAAGTATTTGAATAAGTATTTGGTTTTCTATTCACACCCCTAATTAGTGAAGCCTTCAACACCTTAATTTAATAACAAGAAAGTGGAGGGTATGAGAGGACAAACCATCTAAAAATTCAAAATGACACTTAACATAGTAAAATTTTTAAATATAATAGCATTGGGACACCAGTAATTATTAGTTATCTATTACATGAAATATGATGTATCCGATCAATAATATGGCACAAAGAATGCAAATAAGAACCACATCTTAAGCTAAGTCTCCGCAAAATTCTTAGAAGCTCTAAAGTCCTCTTTAGAGATTGTAAGATTTTCCTTTCCCATAGATTTTCACATTTTCAACCTGGTTTTCCCTCCTCCCAAAACTAAGTAAAATACATTTTGAAAGCTCATGCTTGGTGAACACAGTTAAACATACTATCCCCATGTTTAAAATCACGCACACAAAACAGATCTGGAATACTGCAAAAGCCATTAATATCAATAATAGTAAGGGGTTTGTAAGCTTTCAAATAAAATTCATAAACCGGTTTTAGTGATGACTGTATATCTGAAGGAAATTTTAAACCCATATGAAAATATTTTATTTACAGGATAACTTTTTTCATACTTGACCAAAGAGAACAATCTGACAAACTGTATTGTACTGGTGACAGTGGTAGTGGTTAAATACTCCTTTAATGCCCAAGTTTTTCTAGAAGTGAAAACAACCTAAACCTTCCCTTCTTTCGTCTTTTCACCAGTCAGACACGCAATCAATTTTTCTAAATGCCTTTATTCCAAAAGGCAACACCATACTGAGCAGTTGTTATTGCTGTTGATAGCGAAATAGAAAATATTTCAAGTTTAGTTTTAGACTGACCGATTTTCAGTTATTCCAGCTGCAAGCCACCGCTTCTATTCTCAAGAAAATCAAGGGAAGAAGGTAAAGCTACTAGCATTATGCAATAGAAACAAATGTGACTGACAACGCTGAAAACTGAGTCTTTTTCTGTTAATCTCTGGAGGTTTTCTTAATATTTTACCTTTGTGCACCAAAATCCTTAAATGACACGGGCAAAACATGCTTAAGTGGCAAGTTTTTTCAGATTTGCGAGGTGCTGTGAACATCTGTTACAACAGTTTATTGTCATAAATATCAACTATTTCTAATACACAGTACACCAATTCCGTATTATAGAGCATGGCCCCAGCAAGCACAGCAATGAACTCAAGTACTCACATGAATGCAATCTGCCTAAAGAAAAATGAATTTTTCTCTTTTTGTTGAACTGTCAGCACAGCTGGTCCTAAAAATTAACAGAAAAGTCAGGTTAAAGACTGTGATAAAGTATCTAGGGCATGGCCTTCAAGAACATACACGACTGTGTCATTTATTGCAGTCTCCATATTTGGCTTTTGCTTTCTGTGGGACAACACACATTCTGTCTTCCACCACTATCAGTGCTCTAATTTCAATCAAACTCAGTGAGTCCACATAGACAAAATACTTGCTTTCATTTCAAGAATAACACACATCACACCTTGCTATCCTTTTTTCTTAAAAATCACCCCATTGTCTTGTTTGCTGGCATGTGCATACCCACACACTCAGCCAAAACCACGAGGCTGCCTTTGCAATGGGACCGATAGGAAGGCTCATCCCCCTTCTGCCAGCTTCCATCGGGCTCCAGCAGAGCTGTGGGCCCTGCCAAGATGAAACGGCACTCCAGGTGCCTTAGGGACCAACACACAGACAACCCTAAACACCCAGAAGCAGATCTGTGCTACCCATGGGAAGTTTCAGCAGTGCACGGTGGCTTTCCAGCTGCAGGAAGATCTCCCTCCAGGCAGAGGCAGGGCTGACATCAGAGGCCACCTTCCCAAGAAAAAGAGTTGAAGCACACACCCAGGCACCATCTCCACTGCATGCCAGCTTATCCAGCTTACCCTTCTTAATAGCGCTCTGTGTCTTGATTCGCTTTGATCCTCACAGTCGAGAAGTCATTTCTAAAAGTTAATGCTCAGCACGTCTTACTGCTGAGGCCTCCCCAATAGCTCCCCCACCAGTAATGGCTCTGTATCAGTTCAGAAAGTGCAGAGCTGTGCAAGTCAAGAGCAGCCAGGTCCCCTGCTTGTCAGGAGAAGGCAAGGTGTTAGCCAAGTCTTTTCCTTCCTGAGCACCACTTCATACTTCAGTGTGTTTCGAGAATGCTGTCACATCCTTCTCACGCAGTCCTTGGGAAACACTCAACCTATCTATTGCACAATGCTGTTTTAAACTATCCCCTAATAGAGTCCGAGGGGAAAATCTACTCTTCAAAGATTTTTGAGAAACTTTTCAAGATGTCTTTTTCAAAACAGTTTAATTAGTTTTGAAAACTATCTCCATTCATTGAGGTTTTGTCATCAAAGGGCCTATTACCTGAAATCAGAAGTATTTAGACTGTTAAATGCCACCCAGATGTTTCCCAGGAATGAGTTATGAATACCTTGTGCCACCCCATTCATATTTCCAATGGACATCATTAACTGTAGATGGATCATCATTTCTAATAGGAGAGACACAAGATGCCTCTTTTGGGTTAGAAAGCCCATTTGAAGACCCAATGTAGAGGGAGAGGTTGAAGAATTAGTAGGAATTTCCTCTGGATCTGGTATTTCACTGGCCTACTATCTGTGTAATCATACAAGGAAGCATAAAAAGTCAGGGTTTCTTAGTTCTGTGCCATGTTTTCCCCAATTTTATCACAAGAAAACATCTGCTTTATTTACATGGCTGAATTGGCTGTAGCCTCAAATTTTCATGCAAGTTAGGTGTTGTATTTTAATGAAAATTACCTTTTTCGTTCCCGACTCAAGACTATAGCTTTCCTCTGAGATTGCCAATAACAAATGTCTCCTGCAGTGACAAGAAAATGAACTGGAGTGCTTGGGAGCTACACTTGCAGGTATTACAACATCTCAAAATTGGGTATGTTAGAAATCAGAACAGATGCACAAGTTTAGAGATTACCTGAAACAAAAATACTTTTAAAAAGCCACTATAAGCTATTATTTCAACTTTGATGTTTGGCTTCATTATACTACACTTTGGTGAATGTTTCTCTGTAAAAATCTAGCACGTAAAACACTGACTTTATGAACAGACAATATTTTGTCATTAATATTTACTGATCACCAGCACAGCTTTCTCCTAATGCTACCAAACAAAATAGCAATATCCAGTGTTAATACCCAGCCATAAAAACCAGATCATATCCAGTTAGAACTCCAGAACAGAAAAGTTTAAAGAAATTAAGTTTTATTTTGTTTCTTGGGGGGGGGGGGGGGGGGGGGGAAGAACGTTTGAGGTTCTGAGTTCTGAGGCACTTTTTTTTCTTAACAAAATGGTTTCATTGCAGGTCGATCAAAATGAGGTTTTGATTTTACCTCATTGAGGTGTTTTATCTCCCTTTCCTCTATTCAACCAGAATATGTAACAGCCAGGTCATCTTCCTGTACTACTAAGCATAATATTGTTTGCACTAAAAAGGCAAATACTAAAGTCCAAACAATTATCTTCATCAGTCTTCAGCAGCAACTGGGGGAGAGAGATGCATGCCCTAAAACAATCTGGATTAATTCAATTATCCTTTTTCCCAAAACAGAAGCCTTTCATCAGGACAAGTTATCCCAGTTTTAGCTAGTGTGAAAGCAGAAGTACACCTGCTTTCTCTGTTTCGTGGTCAGAGATTATTTTCCCAATTTGATGCATTAATGCCTGCAGAACAGGAAAAGGGACCTTAGGTTTGTATTTCTCCACTTCATAAATGCCGTTTGGTGTTTCAAAGCCCTGCTGGGGATTAGAGTATGCATTAATTCTGGTCTTAAATATAGCCTATAGCTCTTCAACAGCCTTAAAAATGCTATTTTTCATGAGAAGACACAAAATCGTGTCTGCTACTACATGTACATAATCAAAAGAGCTGTTTGATTTAATTTTTGCTTTTGAAAAAGGAAGCACAGTTATTAGAAAAGAAATTGCCATATACTGTGTTTTTCTTTCGTCTGTAGCTGAAAATTTAAAACAATCAGTCTGCTGCTTCTGGTGAACTTCATTCCGACATCATTTCATCTTCTCCCCCCACCCCAAGTTCTTACGTGTGACCACCATTTACATTATTTTAAAGTAAGAATGCACATGTATTTGCATCCTGTATGCAGAGGGCTACCCAATCTAGATCTAAGCACTGTTCAGTCTGCTAGAAACTAACGGATATACCGATAGAGATGACTACCAGCACAACACTTGGAAAACGCTAAGTACTATGGCTCAGAAAAAACGCCAATGAAAATACAGAAGACTGGCAATTAGGTTGACATTATCTCCACATTTTTTAAGACCTGCAAGATAACATCAGAATTGCACTGATTTACCTTAGGCAGTATAACCTAAGGAAACCTCTATTTCCAGCTCAGAGAGATGCAACCTAGGAAGCCTGTTAGAAGTAATTTGGGGCCAGCTGTCATGACTGACTGCCCTATAACAAATTATGAAGGAATCTGCTACTTCACCAACTTGGAACACAGCATGCACTTTGTAATCGAGTATCGATGCTCATATGCTTGTGATTTACACACACGTGGGCCAACTGCCACGTGAAAGAGGACTTCTGCAGTCTTAGGCCAACGGGAAATAGGTAGAAAACAGCTACACAGTGGTACTAATATTTCTGACGTGATTCTTCTCCTAGATTTTCAGATCAGCATTTCAGATGTCTCATTGGAGACTCTGAATTTAAGCAGCAGAGACAAATTTCATGTTCCTTCACTCCAATCCCTTGGTAGAGTCTCCAGCATACTCCCAGAGCTGCAGGAGACTTCAGTCTGCAAGGCAGATTCAGAACCAGGTTTCCCAGAGCTGCAGCTGTGCAAGTCTAGGTTTTGATGGGTGCTGTCTTTCTAATTAGATTTTTTCATATAGGAGAAACAAAACAATTTCACTGATTTCCAAAAGGAACAATCTTTGCAGGGGCTCTGCAGGGCAGCACAAAGGACAGGGAAAGGAAGTGTTCTAACCACATTCAAGCAGAAGACAATAGAATGTAATTGGAACAATTTATGACAGTAAGTAAATGATAGGAACTCTGAAATGCAGTCAGTTTTATACCCCATTGGAGAAAAAAGGAAAAACTAAATCCCGATTCAAATTTTGAATGACTGGTAGCACATCAGTGATAAATCCAAACATATAAATGAGCCTAATTTAACAAAGAACAGATCCACAAAACAAAAACATCTTTTGGGAGGTGGAGTTTTTTTTTAGTTTGGTTTTTTTTTAATCAGTCCAGCAAAACCTGACCTTCATAGACCCTAGACCTACCTCTACTTACCTTGCACAACATGAACAAATCACTGCCCAAAATGGCAGGACAAGCTACTGTTGTTGAGTTGGTCCACAGACAAACACTTCCTACAGTGAAACTGAATATTGCACATCTATTTCTGTTCTGGACTTGGGGGGGGGGGGGGGGGGAGAGAAAGCTCTCGAATAGATCACTCATGGAGGTAATAGCCCTGAGATCTTTAAGAATAGTTTGAGCAAAGTCTGCCAGGAACAGCAAAGTTTTAGTTAACCTTGCCTTAGAGCAGCGAAAGAGATTAGAACAGGATGAACACAAGCTTAAATGCAAATTATATGTGCCTATGATAATAAGTATACCAATAGCTGGTATTACAATTTAAAGTCAAGAGAAAATGACTCGGTTGTCAAAATTTGACATTTCTGCTTTTTTCCTATCAGATTTTGTTGGAATAATCCATTTCCTCCACCATTTCAGCTTCAATAAGAGTACAGTTTTGATGAAAAACTGTCAAAAAAAAATCAGATGGCTCTTGTGAATATTATTGCAGAGCACAGTTCACACCTGTAATATTTTCCCCGTCAACCAAGTGCAAATACTCTCACTAATGCACACGCAATAATACCATGGTGATTTATAAAAAAAGTAATTATAATCAGAGGAAAAGAGCATATGGCTGATCTCAACAAAGGGATTAACATACCCCATCTCAAAAATATAATTACCAAGAGAGTCAAGATGAAGGAAGATGAAGCAAAGTTAGTAATCAGGGATGCTGTGTATCCCAAGTATTTTGATACAAAGGCCAATGCATAAAGCCATGCATTCATTTGGTTAAAACCACAATAAAGCAACTACAAGGACATGATAGGAATCTGATATCCAGTGACAGAAAGAAGAGCAGAGCCAGAAGAATACTCAAAGTAATACATTTAAAAGATGACTTCAAAAGGTAAATTACAGCCCCAAACAGCCAAAATGACACTTTGCTTAATCATAAGGACACCAGTGGGGAAGCAGCTTCTGGGGCTACTTGGACTGCGTGTCTACTCAGCAAGTAGCCGCTAGCACCAGGAAGTTAGTCTAGCTGATCAGGATGGACATTCCTGCAGGATACTCACAGCAACCGTGTGGCCACATTTCACGTGCTTCGGGTGCACCCACACAAGGTTTCAGTGAGATTTACTTAGCACACTGAAAACACCCACCCCAGCTTACTGTATGATAGTTCCCCATGCAGACATCCAAAGGCTGATTGCCTATCAAAGGACCAAGGGTTACTCAATTAGCAATCATTCAGGAATACTTTTTTTCCTAGAGTATAGGTTAACCTACTCCTGCACTATCCACACTAGCCTATAATTTCAGCATTCATCAAAACCTGCTCATTCCCATCCTTCTGGACTGCACTTAGTCTCGTCAGTCTAAAAATTAATTATTTAATAGCAAGGTTTTAAATAGCATCCCAAACATTTCTAAAATCTTTATTTCAATCCATAGCAAATATCACTATTACTTGCTTGTAATAAACCACTGTTGCAATGACTCAAAAAATGTTGATCCCATTTTAAGTCAGCACACGTCCTTTCTTTGGCTTTAGCGGACATGGGACTAATCTTCAGTGTATTCCAGTAAAATAGCAACTTCACTAAGCAACATGAGCACTCACACGTACTTCAGAAAAACACTTGTAACATACAGGGCTTAGCAGCGGCTAGGTACTGCTCAGGGAAGAACAGTATGTTCACCTCCTTGTGCTGGGGCACCCTCATGTACTGCTGCCAGCTATTATTTCACATGACTTGCAATATTTTGCAAAGTCCACCCCTTCTCCTCCTCTGTAATATTTCTGGTTTCTTTTCCCCTTTGCCCTGTTTGTGGTTAAAAGTGACTTAACAGTATTGATTTTTTACAGTTGAATTTGCTGGTTCAAATGATGTTATTCTACTACATCTCCATGCTTATTTTGAATGTACCTATTTCTGAATATGCTAAAGGCTACCCAGGCAAGAAGATTCTATTTTGCAGTTTAGCGCAAGGTGCTATCTCTATGCTACTCCCATTAAAGAAAACCACAGTGTAATATACTAGAAGTTTTACAGGAGGCGAGTTCGATTTGATGCTTTTAAAACAATTCTAGAATGCCTGTAATTTGATGGAAGCCATCTGCAGGCTGCTGACACCACACTTTAAGAACTGGTTTTCTAGACAAGAATATGAAAGAGCTGTTTTGTCACATATAGCAAGATATACTCACTGAACGTCTGCTCCAATAGTACTGAACCATAAACTGAACTTTCAGCATCCACAAAGTCAAAAGCAACATGTACAAATTAAGAATTGGACTAGCCAAGTTTTCCCATCTAAGCTGTGTGGCTCTCCCTGTCCATACTCCATTACAGGTCACATTCAGATGCTAGGTGCAGGATCATCTGTTTTATGCATTTAAATCTGGGATTATCACAAACCGTTCATTTCACTCTCCAAAGACCTGTATACTGCTGTGCACAGGTAGGGGTTGAAGGACTAAAACATGGAATATAGTTCAAAATTTAGAGGAAGACAGTACTTATTCATTCAGTTGCAAGAACCCAGGTCCCTCCCTCTCCCACGGAAAAATCCTATTGTAGAAATTAAGCTAATCCCACTGCGAGTAGTACTTCTCTTTGAAGTCCATAATTCAGACTGTTTTATTTTCATTGAGTATTTTTTTTACATTAAAGTTGGACATTTTAATGCGTTATGAAATAACGAAGCGTACAAGATGAGTAATATGTATGCAGGTGTATATGTTATGTGCAATTCATATCAGAAAGCATTCCCAAAATGGTAGAATTTACTGATAAAGTTCCAGTGGAGGCCATATTAAACTGAATGTGATGGCAAGACTACACTATATTTGAAATGACACTTACTGAACTGATAGAAAGCTGCGGTTCTGTAGTATCTGTAATGATGAAGACACTGAATGGGAAAGCCAGCCCAGGCAATATCTTTCAATTAAGATTAGGCTGTAGCCACATCACAAGAAAAGATCTGATCAACACAAAAGCAAGCTTTTTGAGAGACTTAATGTCTCCCTCTTGTAAAGATCCAAATAAACGCAATCTGGAAAGATAATGGAGAGCACCGACATTAAAGTTGGGATAATGTGATAAGGAAAGGTAGTGAGGGGGAGGGGGATGTCACCTTCACAGTACTATCTGATAAGCACTAAGTAGAGTAATTTTACACACAACAAGGAACAAGGGAAGAAACTTCATTTACAGTATCACAGTATGCTAGAGATTGGAAGGGACCTCAAAAGATCATCCAGTCCAATCCCCCTGCCGGAGCAGGAACACCTAGATAATGTTACACAGGAATGCGTCCAGGCGGGTTTTGAATGTCTGCAGGGAAGGAGACTCCACAACCTCCCTGGGCAGCCTGTTCCAGTGTTCCGTCACCCTCACCGAGAAGAAGTTTCTTCTCAAGTTTAAGTGGAACCTCTTGTGTTCCAGTTTGTACCCATTACCCCTTGTCCTATCATTGTTTGCCACTGAGTAGAGCCTGGCTCCATCCTCGTGACACTCCCCTTTTATATATTCATAGACACTAATAAGGTCACCCCTCAGTCTCCTCTTCTCTAAACTATAGAGACCCAGCTCCCTCAGTCTTTCCTCATAAGGGAGATGCTCCACTCCCTTAATCATCTTGGTTGCCCTGCGCTGGACTCTCTCCAGCAGGTCCCTGTCCTTCTTGAACTGAGGGGCCCAGAACTGGACACACTATTCCAGATGCGGTCTCACCAGGGCAGAGTAGAGGGGAAGGAGAACCTCTCTCGACCTACTAACCACCCCCTTCTAATACACCCCAGGATGCCATTGGCCTTCTTGGCCACAAGGGCACAGTGTTGGCTCATGGTCATCCTGTCGTCCACTAGGACCCCCAGGTCCCTCTCCCCTACACTGCTCTCTAACAGGTCGTTCCCCTGCTCTAACAGGTCGTTCTTCTTGCTCTCACCATAACATAAAACTATCATCAAGGAACAGCATCAACCTATTCAGTTTCATTTTTAAACAACAGAAAACAAAATTACCTTATGGATTTATCTAGCTTAGACCCATACCATGGCTCACACTAGGAGGAGAACAACATTTCAAGTGAGCAATAAATGAGATGAAGACAATGAGAAAGCAAGGACCACAAAAAAAAGTTATTTCAATCTAAAGCAAGTCTGCAAGAAATAAACATTCTCCTGAAGACCAATGCATACTACCCAGCAGAGCAAAGTAAAATCAACTTCTTCAGAAAGTTCAGATAAAAACTGTATTTTATAAAATTGGAATCTGAATTCATGCATTCAGAATTTCATATATGTGTTAAAGGAGCAGTGGGTTACACTGTTATTACAAAAAAAGTTTTCTGCAAGTCTGTGATGTCTGAGGTTGAGTGTTCATTGCAACAGATGAGTGAAGTCACATCATCTCGACTTCATTCTCCGATTTCTAGCAATGCAACACAACTGTTTCTGGCCCTAGAGGTATTTTGGCACGCAGGGATGTAGAGATGTGCCCAATATTTCTTGTATTTGGGGTTTTTGTATTTTTTCTCCCCCTAAAGTAGCCTATCAAGTAACATTCATACTTTGCCATTGACCTTTCTAGTCCTCGAGAATTTTTTAAAAGCTAAAAAACCATCCATTTGACAACAACTACTTCAAAAAGCACATCAGCCGCTCAGTTAGGTTTCCATGTCAGGATAAACTGCTCAAGTGTTCACAGGAAGAAGGAACCACTGAGGAATGAATGGAGTTGAAAAAAAAAAATCATGTTTAAATCCAACTAAATATTCCTGAAGACTTATCAGCTTCCAAGTGCTGCTGGCCATCACTGTTTTCACTTCTGAAAGCAACTGACAGCATGTAGTAAGAATTGCTTTGCTTGGGGAGTGATACAATAATACGATGATCTTGCACTTTGCCAGGGTTGTCTAAGCAGATAAGAAGGTGTAGAATCAAAGTGATAACACAGGGTACTAGAAAATCAACACCGGCTTCAAATTAGTGCATTGCTGTGCCCACATGCACCTTTCGAAGGTTTTCCAAGGCTCTCTAATCAAAGTAAGGCTGAGAACTGAGTAGAAGGTTCTAAGACAGTCATGGTTAGAAATCCCTGAAGCTACAAGTCAGCCTTCCACCAAGCATTAACAACATACGATTCAAGTCGACCCTTTCCTGTACCGTCAACATGCACTAATCACTGCAAGCTTATTTATGCTAATCTAAGGTGATGGTATCTCTCACAAGCACACCTATGCCTTACAGAGGTTGGGCTGGTCCCAGTATTTTCCAGGGTCCAGTAAATAGTCATAGTGAGGAGTCCTAATATGAAAAATGTTTGTGCCTATCTAGGAAAGGTGCTTCTGCAGAAATACTCACATACTGCTTTCAGAAAAATCCTTGGTAAAATAGTAGCGGCACCTCTGCTGGAGATCTTTACATGCACAGTGTTGCCTGCATTGGCAAAAAGGAGCAGACTTGCTCTTGATGAGATACAGCGACAGATGACCCAATTTATGGCAGGGACCTAAGTGCCACTATCGTCCCCTGAAATAGAAAGCTTATGGAATTTCTTCTTTGAATGAGGGAAAAGCTATGAGGATAAATAACTACAATCTGTTTTTCCCCTTCTCTCTGCAGTGTTTTAAACAAGTCTTGCAATTTTACCTGCTCTATAGGGAATTCCTGCTGGGAAAATTCCTTTTTGACTTGATTTGCTTGTTACCCTTCTCTTGTCTAGCCCCACAATATGTAACTTATGACAGCTCAGAACTTTCCTTTGCATGTCAATGCAAGCTGACAATTCACACAACTCAACTCACTTGGGAACCTGTAATTTACCTTGCTACATTGCACCCTTAAGTTGTGGTTTGGAAAACATTAGCCTTTCAAACATAAATAAGCTGAAGAATTATATCACATTGCTAATGTATATACTATTTGAATATGAAATTATTGCTGAATGGAAAAAGGACTTGGCTGCAATAAGCAAAGACTCAAATATGGTGTACTAATAATACATTTCATGGGAGAAAATATGAGTGAAAATAAACACCCTATGGATTTACAGCCAGTGATGAGTTTAGCTCATTTGATGTGTAATACAATTAAAACTAATAGGAAGCTGGTACAAGACTATTTTTCTTTTAATAATACTTGGAACTTCATTGCCTTTCCAAATTCCCAGAGCCTTTTCAGCCTGAAAAGTCACTCAAATAACAGCTTTATTCTGGGTAAACCCGTGTGGTTTGATACTATAAATACACCTGCTTAGACACATGGGCTGATTCTGCCAAGTCTTCTGCACATGTTTACGTTTTACAGACACAAATACTTTGACTCCACAGACCTTGAAAATTAAGCACTTGCCTACATACAGACATCCTTGCAAGACTCTTCTGCAGAGTTTATTAATATTCTTTTTCACATCCTTAGTGAGAAAGAAATTGCACAAATGGGCCTCAGCATATGTGCTTAATTTTCCATAAATAATCCAGTTATCTTCATTGTTAATACACATGTGCATAAAGTTAAGCACATCGATATTTGACAGATGGGGACCTCTGTGATTAGCTTTCATCTGGATCCATTTGTATTTAACTTTTAAGTGTTTGTGTATTTGCACCAATGCTCTGCAGAAATTCATCTCAGATGCGTGTGATGCACACTGGCTCACAACAGCGAGGTGCATGGTTTGGAGATAATTAACGTTGCTCCAAATTAAGTGATGTATTTTACAAAACACATAGTTTAAGCGGAGAGCAGGTTGAGAAGCGTAGCAAAATGAATTTTAAATTTGGTCTTTTATTTTCATAAAGAAAATTAATCGTGCTTAATACTAACACAAATCAACCTACAGTTCAACCACTTAACACACGGCGCATATGACATTTTAAATCCCATACAGAATTAAATCAAGAACTCCTCTCCTCTCCCCCCCGAAAAAAAGTTATCTGAAGATACTGGAAGGCCATCTCCATAGGACACCTATACTTTCAAACCTACATAGCATCAATACAGTATATACTTCATCACAAACAATACACTGATGTAAGGTTGCTCAGCAATCCTTTGCTTTTTCTACTGTAGCCCAGCGGTATTTTCTTTTACAAGAAAAAGGAGTCAAATTCTTTTGCTGCATAAGAAACTAAATTATGCTGGAGGCAAAGCTAGGAACCCAGAATCCTCATTCCATCTCATAGTAGCAATTTACTTTGTTCAACACCCTGTTGAACCCCTCCGACATGAAAATCCAGGCTACTAAGATGCGATTTTTCCTCTAATTCATTTCAATTTATTTTTATAGTACTTACTGTTTTGATCCCTCCTTATTGTATATGGGAGGTAAGCTCCTTCCCATCACTGTTACAGGGAAAATAACAATTTTGAGAAGTATTTTAATGAATTACATTTCATACCGAAAGAAACATTGCCATCTTCCAAATTCCATGCACACAAAAATCAACAGATTACATCCCTCTTTCAAGCTTCCTAAAATACCAACCTGAATCCAGCTAGATAACATAGATGCAATATTTTCCCCATCCCAACACATTTCTGAGAGGGTGAGAACATAGCTAAAGGCAACCAATCCCAAAGAGGCCAGAGTGGGTTTTTTGTCAGGGCTAAAAACAAAACTGTGCCCAAAAGGCACTAATTATTATAAATACCAAGTAAGGCATTTGGAAGGGAAAATGGTTTCAAGAGGCTGCTTTGCCAATATAAAGACAGAGTACAGAGTGTAAGTGTTCCAGGTGAAAGCTCCTTTACTTAAAACAATATTCTGATGTTATTATGGTCTCTCAGCTGGGTTACTGCAAATGGAGATGAGAACAATCATCACAGCAAAGCTGCTGCATCACACCTTCCCATTCCCTGCAGCTTCCTGGTCTGAGACAAACATTCAGAGACAAGAAGCCTGAGAGTTATATAGCTCTATGCTAAAGAGAGCAGCTCTTCGATAAGTACCACCCTTTTCTGTTACAGTGTCATGCTGCACTTCCTCCCCATCCCCAAGACAGCCTCAGAGCTCTCTTCAGTGCTATAATAAAAAATGCCTCAAGACTTCTGAACCTATTAAACCTCTTGCTTCCCTTGCTTGCCTTTCTCAGTGTATCAAAAATATTAATACATGAACATCATTAGCCCAAGTTCACACTGCTGCCACAGTTGTAACACATTCTCTACTAAGAAAACACAGAAAATCTCAGAGCAGCTGTAAGGCCTGGAGAGAGCAAGAAGCTGCAAAAGCCTCTTCACTCCTAAAGCACTGCATAGAAAGGAACTAGTTTTGGAATCTTAATGTGAACTTTATTAGTTACATGACCAGAAACTCTTGCCCCACATTAAAAACCTGCACAGACAAGTGCACATGTGTTGTTCCTCATATGCTACAGTCATATGACAGAACACTCCCTGCTCCTGTATATGCATATAATTACACTAACTTTGCCCATGAAGGTACATGCTTAAAGAAAGGGAAAGTAAATTTAAACTCGCAGCCATGAGAAACCTTTTTCATGTTGAACTGAAAAATGCAATCTTGTGAGAGAGGAATTTTTAGATGTTTCAAATGGAAAATCCAAACCATTACAAGTTCAACATCATCACAAGTTTTTTTGTGGAATGCTTTTTTTTAAAAAACAAAACTGTTTTGATGAAGTGTTTGATGATTTAATTACAACGCATCATCAAATTTTCTGTGGGAAAATGGTATATACACAAAAGCAATTGGATATAAATATGGTGAACTACTCATTTTGTGAATTTACATAAAAACGTAAGTCCTTCTTCTGCCCTTTAATGCACCGCAAGACAAGACTCCACAAATTTAACCAGGCTTAATACTTTCAAGCAGGAAGGAAGGTGGGTAGAGGGGCAAACAGAAGCATTTTGACATTTCAAAAATTGAACAGCACATCTATGTCCAAACTAACCTTATTTTTAAGGGTTTAAATACTTCAAAAGATAACTATTCGAGTTTTGTACCAAGTGCTTGCAATAGCCATAGGATATGTAACTGAACAGGACATTCTTCAGATCGTCAAACTTTGCACATCAACTGAACATGAGCTTTCACGCACACACAATGCTTAAGTTTGGCCGCTAGAGTGAAAAATCCATTACTTGCACCACTCAGTTTTATTTCACTATAACATCATGCTGCACTGTAGTTTCTGCTGTAAGAGTGTCTGAATGCACTCCTGCGGAGTCACACACTGTGCCTAAACTTGGCTCCTTGGCTTTGCTATTACTACTCTGTTCTCATCTTTCATCTATTGCCAGTTGTTGGCATTAGCTCTTCAATGTGTTCACTCTCAATGATTCATTCCTGCATTACTAGAAATAGTGCAAGAAAACAAGGTTGTTTCACCATAATTCCATGTTTTCCCGTAATTACGTCCCGATACATCCTTCAGACAAACTAGACAAAAATCTTCTTGTGAAAAGCAACTCCCTTCTCCCAGCAGGTGGAAAGTGCTATCATCTTGAGTACAGCCTGTGATCACCCCAAGATGACAAGTGTTCCCACATGATGGTTTTGCACGTATTAAAAAAGCAAACAACAGGAATCCTGCAGGCACAAAATACGCTGCATATGCCACTAAACTACAGAAGGCTTCTGGTGGGTTCATCATATTGCAGTTTGAGAAAGACTGCCAATCGCAGGAACAAGATCTTTGTCACCTCAGGATTGGTAAGGACAGAAAGAAAAAACTCAGTGATCCAAGCCAACACACATTTAGAGATTCAAAAGAATACCCAGCAATCCCTGTTAAGTTACACATCACTAAGACCAATGAAGGGACAGACAGGAGGAAGTTCAGATTTTGCCTAAACTGTACTGCCAATCTGCAACTTTAAGTTTCTCGAATCACATTCGACTGTCCGATGGTTGCTGCTCCAGTTCTGTTAAGGTACACGTGGTTGAGCAACTGGAGAAGCAGAGGCAAGCCTTTTTAGAAGCAAGCGCACCCTTCTGCACCACAAGCGCTTACGCAGTATTTACTCTTTCACACTGAGTAAATCTTGCAAGGCTTGCGCAATTATGTTTTTATAAAGTCACTTGTCACTGAAGTTGTACAGGACGCTGCAGATAACTTGATGTTTGTTTATATTTTACCAGCGTCCATTTTTGTAATTAGAATTTGAAAGTGTAAATGTAAAGAATACAAAGCACATCTTTTTATTGTTACCATTTTCATGTTTCCCTGGACATGGCAGTCAGGCAAGACACTTGGTTTTCAAGAACATTTTACTACAAAAGTAACAACTTCAGCCATAACTTGTACTGTGGAACAGTTAGGCAGGGAACTGAGGCTGTTTGAAAAGCAAGAGGGCACGGAGCAGATAGTCTTAGTTTAGCTTTTAACTAAATCGGAAGAATAGGAAGTGTCACATTATTTTGACTAAGTTTGTTTGCTCTTGAGCTAATGCTTTCAGAGACAATAGTTTCATTTTGAATTAAAACTGATTTCTGAAGGGCTTCACATCTTCAGCACCACCTAAAGACAAGAGGAATATCAACAATCTGATAAAAATGCTGGTACCCATCCAAAAAAAAAATTGAAAAGAAAATAAAACAAAAAAAAAAACAAACCCACCCTTTCAACAGAAGACAAAATCATCACCTAATTTTTCCACTGATCCAATACTCACTTTTTATTGTCTTTGACTGTTTGTGCTGTGCTAACTATGGTATAATGAATTTCATGTTCATTTTCAACTATTGCCCTCTGGAAATGTAAGCGACTTCCAAGGATGAGTTGTAACATTACTTTTCATCTGCCGTATTATTTGCAATTGTTATCAATTCACAGTTTCCCCACATGCAAATTGCTTTTTCTTGTAGAAATGCTTTCAACTTCACAGCTCACACACTTAGTTGTTATGAATGTTCATAGAAAACAACGGTTCCAGTTACAGGCTGAATTTTCTGGAGAAAAAAATGCATACAAAAATCACAAAGGGCTTGGCATAAATGCCCTATATGCATATCATACAGCCTACCTCTACATCCTCAGGGGAGTTATGCTCATTGCGTGTACAATCTATCATCATCACCAGGCTTCCTCACTGATCCGCTAACCGGGCTCTCTGGCCCGGACACTCATTCATTTCAGATTTAGAGGGTTTTGTGCTAGTTCTCCAAAGGTTACTTCTTTGCATACTTAATTCTCCAAAGATTACTTATAACAAGGCCTCCTTAGGGAGCTCTCAATAGAAGAGTAAAACCCACACAGTTCATCGCAAGTATCTGACAGGGTCTCAGGGGAGTTTGGGATTTATCCACCCCACCACCCCGTTATCACAAACGGCATCATTTTGCTAATGGAAAACAAAGAGTTATTTGCTCAGAAAGGGTCACTACATCCATCTGTGCAGTGAAGAAGCAGAAACACTGTCTAAATAAGCCAATATGGCCACATAAACTAACCACCATTTGAAATGGAGACGGAGATCATAACCAGTGCTTTGCATCATTTCACCCATTTCTGCCCACAACACTACTAACTCGCAAAGATGAGGCCCTGCAATACCCTCAGCTCCATTTGTGGGAAGGAACAGGATGACGTCTACAGCCCTCACCTGTATATTTTCCTCCAAACTGTGTACTTGTGCGCCCAGTAGGATGACACTTCTTGATTTAGTTGTCAGCAAACAGAACTTTATATTATGCTCCTATCTTTTTGTTTTCTTAGCTAGCAGATTACAGTGAATAGGAATTATTCTGTCATTTTTTAAATTGCTTTTTGAATCTAGGTATTTTTCATAAAGCCAGACCTGTTCATTATTCATAGGACACATATTGTTATAAAGTCTGGCATTGTGTTTTGGGAGCATTAGTCTGAGGGCAAGCATACAGATTCATCTCTGACTCTCATCTTGCACCTGCCTCTTCAGACACCTCAAAGACAAGGAAGGTGCCAGTACTGAGTGTGTGGCAATCAACAGAATTGGTCAATTAAAGAGCTACTACTTCATTTTTAGCATTCATCTCTAGTTGCTAGTAAAGTACCCTGCACTGAATCAGGAGGAAAAAAACATATGCTTGAAAACTATCCTTTAAAAGAAAATAACTCAAATCCTTGCCAGTAGAGCATCCAGATATACATATTGCTCTGTACCTGTGAGTGAATCTTTCACAACTTGTCAACACCTTTGTTCCACACCAAAAGGTCATATATAAGAAGGCCTTCAGAACATCCAGTCCTTATGGATGCTTCAAACAGCTCACCCCTACTCCCACCCCACTTTTTAATCAACTTGGACATAAAACTCAGTAGCATGGTCAAAAGCTTTTGAGAAAAGTTCAGTTCCTCAAGTTCTCAACAATTTTCCGGCGTAAAATATCTATTATCAGGATGGATTTCAAAAGAAGATCTGCAAAGTCTTTTGATTTTAGTATCTGTGCTATGTATTTTATGAAACATTGTGAACTTCTAGGGGGCAAGGAGAACAGCATATTCCACTTTGCAGGAATAGTAAGGAAAAGAATCATTTATCTTAACATTGTAGTATGTAGCCTGAAAAATATGATTTCTTATGTACTTGAAAGACACGAATAATACATATATATAATTCTTAAGGTATACATGAATCTGTAAACCTGCATATCAACATCTATCCGTATGTTATCAAACGGCAAAGTTCTTTCTTCTTGTACAGTACTTTTCCGTATTGCCAGCAATAACCAGAAAAAGCTTCATAGATTTTAACACACTATGTGATATTTCACCATGTACTTTGATACTTTTATAGGACCTGCTGGTTCTCAAAAGCATTCACCTGCACATGTGAAAACCTCTCTAAGGTTTTTTGAGGGCACCATCGGTAGAAAAGCACTTCTAAGAAGTCCAGGCTTCAATATGCCATAAACAACCAGCTTTACCATTTTCTTTCTTGCCCAAGGGCTTCCCTTGTGAACAATCAAAGCAGTAAAGATCACAGAACAACAGGTCTAGCCAGGCCTTAAAGAACAAGCAAAAAACCAAACTATCAAACAAACATAGATCCTGTTCATCAGCATACAGACAATGCTACCATTTCAAAAGAGGAAGCCCAGCAGGCAGCTTATATTCAGCGTAACTGTCCTTGGAACAGAGAGGATTTTAGATGAAAATGCTTGGACAGCCTGCTAATCCTAGATCCACCATGCACTAAAGAGATCTTGCAGTGCAGCTAGAAAAATTACGTGGCCTGTATTTACTTCTGAGAGCTTCCTTCAGACATCAAAAACAGATTCAGAAATGTGGATGGAAGAGGAAGAGCCTCGAGTGCACCCCATCGAAAGTCCTAGGCTAAAAAAAAAAACAACAATTGCTTTGACTCAGTATTATCCCAGGAAAATGTTTCTTCACAGCAGTGACGTGGTGCAAACTACCCACACAATGATACAGATCCTCAGCCATCTCTGTCACCAGGTGCACACGCTAGGATAGCAAGGAAACAAAGTAAAGTCAGAGCAGAAAAAGGTACTTGTAAATGGCAAATTTTCTAGACATCATGAGTAGACAATCTGAACAATCATAGTTACAGGGTTGCTGTTTTTATCAGACCTTTAGAAGCCATTCTACCAAATAATTCCGATGCTTCAGAGCTTTTTCCATCAATCAAAGGCAGGGAAAATAATCAAGCAATACTCCAAAAGCATTGAAAAAGTTCAAGTACACCTCCAAGCTGTCCCTCTACCTAGCCAGTTTTCCAGGGGGCTTTTTTTCAAGATGTACTTCTTACATAAATAGCTTTCTTTGGTGCTATTCATCCCTGACTCCATCTCTTGAAACACTGTGAAAGTGACTTTCAATTAGTTATTTTTCCCTTGACATAATACATCAAGGATGCATTCTAGCCCTTTTTTTTATTCAGTGTATTTCCCTGCCTTGTATTTCCTCATGAACAATACCGATTCTCTGCCTTCTTTCTTCCCCTTGCTCTTACGCTGCATTTGCTCTTTTCTCACTCTCAAATGCCTACTTTCCCTGGCCAGCTGACATGCAGAGTTCCAAGACAGGCAAGTGAGACTAGAAAGAGTGTGATAAGCACAGGAAACCCAGGAGAGATGAAGCTTCTTCCAAATTGCGTGTTTAGACATTGTTTCCTATGCTAAACATGAAAAAATACAGCCATAAAGCAGAGCTTAGCAGTGTATATGAGAAGATTTGCAAGTCCCTGTCCATAATATAACACACCATGACAAGCATCATAATTTCCTAGTTGCACAAGGAAGGCAAATCTCTGAATATTGAGTTAGCAATCATTATGTTTCAAAGGCACTTACTGCTGGCACCTGTTGTAGGGAAAGAAATAGAAGAACCCATTGCCTGGGGCTAATCACCTCCCCTTCTTTCTTATTCACCTCCTCCTCACATCATCTAGATCTGAATCACTATGTCCGCCCAGGCAGCTCAGAGGGCCATGGTTTAACTGTCTTCTCAGCAAAGCCCTTCCAGCGCTTCCTTGGGCTCCTGTGGTGTGGGGATGAGGGATCTCTAATCCTTCACCACCTCCTGCCGCACCATCTTCTCCTGGTCTGGTTTCTCATCTTTTCATGCATCTGCCAATAGAGTTGCATTTCTCTCGTCTTGCCAGTCCCCACACAAAATCTTACTTCCTACTTACTGCCTTCACTTTTAACTTGATCCCATTAGCACAGCCTGCCTCGTGAGCATACTGCCTTTTACATCCTGGGAGTTACGTCAGGCCATACTTGCACTGGAGAGGAATTAAGTTCTAGATTCTAGAACAAGTCCAACAGTTTTTAAGAGCCTTAAAGAGCTGATTTAAATTTTCTTAAGGTACAGTTAGCAGAGATAACTGGAGAGTCCCAGGGGACACTGCTCCTTACATATGTATATATATCGAGTCAGTCATGATCTGAGACAGGCATGAATTTGAACAGGTAGAACTGCGCTGTCCCAGCGCTTGTCTTGACCAATTATAATGAAATCTGACAAGAAATTAGTACCAGAGGCCAGATAATTACTTTCTCAGATCCAGCAAACACAGTTCTTTCTTACTCTACTTTCATAGTCAGTGCAAACGGACACACTTCTGCAGGTTACTTCTGACTTACACCAGAGCAAACATCAAAATCAGGTCCAACAAGAGGAGAAACTGCTTCTCTTCAAAGGTGATTTGGTGCTGTCACCAGAGCTAATACAATGCTCTTTTAGCAAACAGCAGCTCTGTCAATGACTCTTCAATCACAGCTTTAGGAAGTAACAAGGGAATATTTCCTGTTGAGCTTAGAAATAATAGCACCTTTAGCTGTTACTTACAAGCAATCTATTCACAATCCCACCCCTGGCAGAACACCTCTAAAGCTAAATAACGTAAGAAAATAAAATGCAAAAGCACTGCATAAGAAAAAAAAAGGGGGACGGGGGGGACGGACAAAAATTCCTCTTTTTTATTGGAATGGATACAGGACAATGGATACATGGGAAAAAAAACCAAATCTGTTTCTTCATTCAGTTCCTATTTGCTTGTTATTTAACTTCAGAATGCTACTACAATAGTAGTCCCTCACTTCACTCTCCAGTACCTGCCTGCAGCTCTCTACTCACCACAATTTGGTTCTGCTTGTCTATGCACAATGGTCACAGCTGTGGGAGCCTTTGAGATAAACTAGGGAACCATTTAAACCACGGAGTGTTCTTTATATGAATGGGTTTTGTTTGAACTTTGCAAACCTGTAAGAGCCCTGCCCTGATCATCAAGACTTGGGGCTGATTAGTGATGGGTATGATTTCCCTACTGTGAGAGAAGGACAAGCCAAAACCTGCAGGAAGTTCATGCTGAGTCCTGGCAGGTCTGCAAAACCACTGTGATAAAAACCTGTGCAGAAAAATGAAATCTGGGGAATAAACACCTCAAAAATATTACAATGGAGTCAGAGAAAGACATGAGATCTGTAGAGGACACCCTTGCCAAGGGGGAAACACAGAAGGGGAAAAGATAAAAAGAGCTAACCCGACACATTACACCCCCAGAGCATGCTGGTATAAAAGATAAACCGGAAATCAAGGTGTGTTAAGATTTGTTGTAAACAAGCAGGTCAATTTAAGCACTAAAACCAAATAAGAACAGGGTAAAGAAGGAGAAATTAAAGAAATATAAAGTCCCCAACACAAAAAAGACTGAAATCTTTAAAAAGTTTATATCTAGAACTTTGTCTGAACTGATGCACCTTTGGATTCCACCCATCACTGAAATATTTCTATGCTGATATAACTCACAAATTAAACTTTTATCAAAGGCATTTGTAACCTTCTATTTTTGCACATTCCAGGCACTTCAGATTTTCCATAACTGTCATCTAGACGAGTCTCAGTCCTTAAGTACAGCGAGAGAAAAATGCGCACCGTCTGTAAATAGATAATACATGATGGCTGATCCCTTTTGTAACATTTATCTGGGAATTCTGGTGGCATGAACAAACCACTCGAGTTTTACTCTTGTGGGGTTTTATGGTCAATGCATTCCCCTTGGATAAAGGACACAGACTTGCTAAGGACAATAATTAGCAACCAAATATATTGCCCTTCTTTTGCCCTCAAGTATAGTACAGTCACCTGCCGCCTTGCAACTGAATACACAGCGCCCTTCATATCACATGCAGCCGGTATGCCAAACATATCACATGCCCTGCACAAAATCCTCTCTCCAAAACATTCTAAGTAATTTTATGTCAGTATTACCAAGAAATTCATCCATAAATTGGATTTTTTTATAACCCTGCCCTTAACTATTTTATATGGATTGTAACTGATTTCAGGAAAAGAGAATAAAGTGTATATATATATACACACACATATATATATATAAAACGTTTCACAGGAGATGCAGCATATCAGACTATATATATATTTTACTGGTCTTTAAGATGATTCAAAATATCTAGTTACGAGTATGTACCCAAAAGCCTGTGCAGGTCCAGAGCTTTTCACTTCTCCTTTCGCATTTTTAGTTACAAAGCAGTTATGTCTGAATATCATGTAGCCAGGATTTGAAAGCTAAGAGCTTGGTTTATATATTCATTCACTTGATCTATCTAATCCTTTGCAGTTTCAGATTTCTGACCACTGACAGAAGTATGTGTCCTACCTCAAAGCCCATTTTATCAAAACATTACAATGCAGATTTCACAGACTGTGGCCAGTATAGCACGTTTGTCTAACAACATTTCTTTGTGAGTATTTTAATCAACCCAAAATATTTTTTCATGTATTTTATTTTCAAAAGATATTGAAATTGTCCATTGTCTGCTTTAGCTTAAGTTTCTGCATTATTTTAAAACAGAATTTTTAAAGAGACAGATTTTCTCTTTGTAATATGAAGTAAAGCCAGAAAAGACTTTACCCAGCTTTCCACTTTGTGAAAGGAACTGACATGGGGAAATTATTATAAACAATAGTTACTTTACAATTACCCTCCAGAGCCAGCATGGCTGAGAAAATGTGGCTCAGCAAAGTTGGCTTTCATGGTTCCACTGACTAATCTTAAAATCAATACATAATTCATGGGATTTATACATACCATACAACAAGCTCATATAATTTAACTCCATTTGCTGATCACCAATAAGGTTTACATATGTCAAATTACTCCTTAAATATAGCCTTGATCAATTGAGAATCATCTCCTAGTCCTCCTATGTGGCCCAGCTCACCTTGTCTCAGCAGCACCTATCCTATCACCATCCTTCAGCAGCTTTGACCGAGACCAAGCAAGTTGCTGGAACCAGCGATGGGCACTGACAGCTTTAGCATCTGTGCACCTCACATGATGATGCTACCTTGTGGGTTTTGCACACAAGTCAGGGGAGGGATGGGGAAAAAAAGGCCAGCGTTTGCCAGACACACCCCTTATCCTTGCCACCGAGTCCTAAGGTAACAGCAAAGAAGGCAGCACCCAGAGGAATCACTCCAGTGGCAGCACAAAACTGAATTTCACCACCTGCAGCAGAGGAAAAAGTAATCCAAGTTTTGTCTCACTAGCAGAAAAACTTATTTTTCCCCTCTAATTTTGAGATGCTCCGAGACAGCCCTAGTACTGCAGCAAAACAGTCATTTTCATTAAGGACTGATCTCAGGTCTCTAAGAATATTACAGGGCTGTGGCTCTAGCAGTCAGCTGGGAGATTGGAAAGGAAGGGGCACAATTATACGTAATTTTTGAAGAAGGTGGAAAAACAAGCAGAAGCAAAATACATCTTTCTGAGCCTGCAGAGGAACTTAAATGAAAGACACAGGATCAAACTCTTTTCAACCTTCAGTAACGCATGCATATGCTGGATGCAAAGCTACAAAATGGACTACTTGGTGACAGCAGAATCCAGACACCCTGTGCAGTACAGATCTGTCAAAATGTCAACAAATTATTCCCAAGTAATTTATTTAGCAGCTGACAAGGGGGAACAGAAGAGATTTTCTGTGATGAATATTACTGAGCCATATCTAAAACTGGTCAAACACTGAAAATACACATTCACAGATAATTTCATCATCAGTTCATTAAAACAGCTTCCACTGATTTTCTGTTCATCATTTGCCTGTTCCTATCTTTAACTGAGCCATAGGTCTTCTATCAAGAAACAAGCAAAACAAAAATCCTTCCCAAACTCCAAGGCTAACATAGTGGGGGAAATAGCAGGTATTTGTGAAATCTGATAAAAATCAGCTAACACAAAATCCCATGAGGACACACAATTCCTTTCAGTGCCTGGGGAAACAAATGCTGTACTTTTAAACCCAGCCTCTGTGGAGTTAGCATGTGCCCTGGCGTTTGAACAGAATGTTTCTAAATTCACAATGTTCACAGCTATGGCACAAAGAAATGTAAAGACTCTTGCTGCAAAGGCTTTTAAGCTCACAAAATGAGGTACTGTACAAGAAGGTATAAAAGTCATTCATGAGTGACTGTCACACCTTGTGAGAAAGTACAAAGCCCCACAGACTTTAAACCAATAAATGAAACAGACACCAAACACTCTAAGTGGGCTTTTTGCTAGTTAACAGAGACCTAGCATGACCCAAAGCTTGAAGATAGCTTTCAACGGGCTGCTGGATCTACTGCCAGTGCTGCAGGATTTTAAGGAATAAGTAGATTTTCAGTGACTTCAGAAGGAAATGGGTCCCAACAACGGAAAAGATAGAGGCTGCTTTGGTTCCTTTGCAGGAACAACTGGAGGCTTACAGGGATGGCCTCCTTCCTTCCAAAATGGGGAAAGCACAACAAACAAAAGCACTGGGCATTTGAACAGGCACTGAATCCTCAAGGACAAGAGACAGGCTTATGACCCCCTTTGTAGCGGCCTACACCACACATAGCAGCAAAGCACAGGAAACCTCAGCATACACCATGCAGCCAGCTCCACTCCCAGCAGCTAAGGAGCAGCTCACACGAGCCTGGCTCCCAGTCCCTACAGCTTGCCAACCAGACTCCTTCCCATTCAACAATGAGTTTGCATCAGCTCAAGGTCTCCTTATTCTTCACATCCACTGAATTCATTAGAAAGTTAATTGGAAGGAGGTACCTCCCACCCGATATTGGCCTTTAAAAGGTTATTTGGGCTCCTTCTATAAGCTAACAGGGAGACAAACACTTTCAAATGCAGAGCTAGCCTTCCTAAGGCAAACGATATGACTTACTCTCAGAACCACTTCTTGCTTTTTGTTGACTAGTAGAGGGATGCCCAGTGTTTAACTTCTCACAAGACTGAGCTAAATAGGCTAACTGAATGCAAAGTGTCTTCCTGGCCTTAAAAAAAAAACAGAAGGGGGGGGAAGTGCAAGAAAGTAAAAAGTAAACTACATTTCTTCAAATCAGAAAAGCTGCAGCTTGGGAATCCTTGGTTTTGTTTTTCTGACCAAAAAGTTCACATACACATAAATATATATAAACACACACACACACAGAGATAGACAGACATACAGACATATGCATATAGAGGAATCTCAGTCCAAGTCAGCTTTGGAAAATTTCTGTGTATGTAGCACTGTTGGTTAGATAAAATTTTTGGCCATATTCCTCCTTTGTCAACAACTCTTGCTTAGATGCAGTTACAGCAATCTAACTGAGCTTTTGATAACATAACTGCTTTTGTTTAGCAATCCAATGTAAATCAATTTAATAGCAGTGGTTTTGGCAGGTATAAAGTGCTTTTGCTAGACGGTGCTGACACTACAGCTATACTGACAAGTATTTCATCCTTAGCACGTAAAAGACAATACCAGAGAATAGGAAACAAAACCATGTATCACAGTAGGGGAAGCTAATCTGGACTCATTCATGGGGCTACTCGATTCTTTTTTTCTTTAATGACTTTAATATTATCATTAAATGTCTGAGGAGTGTCTCCTACTCCCTTTCATTCTGGAAGGGAATCTCAACCACACATCTCTTGTTTGAAACTAGGAGAAAAAATACAAAAGTAACTCAAAATGAAGGCTAAACCAGCTGAACTAACAGCTGTAGTTATGAGAGGCCTCTGGTTTTTTATCTTCCCTTGCACATCATCAGCAATTCAAGCTCCTCAGCAGTAGCTTACAAATGCACAGACCTGGAAGGGCTAACTGAAGTGGAAAAAGAATCTACCTGTTCTTCTGCAGGTGTCACTGCTGGAATAACACCAGCAAGACGAGACCAGAAACCACCACCATGCACCACCTCGACGTGGCAGTATGGACACCATTCAACCACAAGACCTTGTCCTGAAAAACAGAGGGAGATGTCATGTTCTGAAGTGTCTTAGCAGTAGCAAACTTTGCTTATGCTAGGCCTACTCGTGCAAGTGCACATACTACCAAGATAGCTTCGTAAAGAAAAATGAAAGCAGCTCTCCGAGTACAAGCAGCAGCAGGGCCAGGGCCCTTGGTGGTGAAAGGCTCCTTAATAATGTACATAATAAATAAGAGTATACTACAAAGCCTGTGTCTGTTTTCACTAATAAATGTGATCCAGCTTGCTTCAAGAGCAAGAAGCACATCTCTCCAAGAGCAAAACCACACACATCCCCAAATATAGCAAATACATTCCTTAAGGCTTTCTTTGGTCCACTTTCCCTTCACACACATGGATGAAAACTAACGGGCTGCATTCAGCCATACACACCTCTGTACCAGAACCCACCTCCCCTTTCACAGAACTTAAAAATTCAATTGACCTTCGACAATGCCACCAAGTCTCAACAAAATACTCATTTTCTGCAGATTTGCACCAAAGAACTGGAGAAGCAATCAAGCTAGATGTCTGCCAGAAGAGCAGCAATTAAGAGTCTAGCAGATATTAAAGATACAGGTAACATAGCTCCTCTCTCAAGTGAGCCCTGCATGGTAGAGAGAACTAATACACTGCTGAATTCAATTCTTTATTCAACAGATGTTTTTAAATCACAAACTGAGTGGTGATTATATGTACTGTGTTCCTTCAGAAAAGGAGATTTTTTTTTTCCCCCCCTTCTTCTGTTTCCTTTTTAGCAAGTGGGTACAAAAAGCCCAGCTCCATCCGCTCTTTGATGCGACACACTTGTGTACTTGCAGAAAAGCTACACAGAGAAATGAAACACACGGCAAACAAACCCAGGCTAAAACCTCTTAACAATTTAGAATTCAGGTTTGGTTTATGTGTTTCTGATTGCTCAGGCACTAAGGCTTTAGGGCAGAGACAGATTTCTGGTGGAAATTTGTTCACCATTTGAAAAAGGTTCTAGATGCTGTATCATCAAGATTTTTATAACGGGAATACTTGCTGAAGTGACAGTAAGGAATATTACAGTATTCTCTATTTAAGGTCAAAAAGAAGCAAGATTCAACTCCCACACCTTCACTCACCCTCTCTCACAATCACTAGAGTCTCATAGCCTACTTCACAGTTTACACGCCTCCATTCTTTGGATCTGCAAATTATTTCTGGTTTGAAGAACATGGTCACCAGGGTATCTTTTTATCTGCAACCAAGACCTCGTGGTTTTGCTCTACAGCAAAAACCACAGATTAAGGTCTCTATTCTGCTATATTCCTGGCTGCCACTCTTATGTGTAACTTCTCCATATACTATACTGCGAGGAGCCCGTGAAATCCTGTACAGAAAGAACTGAACACACATTACAAATTGTACTATAATTATCTGGTAATGCCCTCTTTTGGTTCTTCTCCATTATTGTTTCCTTCCAGTCTGCTGCTGTTGTAAATGCCCATCTGTTAAAAAAAAAAAATCAAATGAGATTCATGAAATTGCTTCATGAACTTCAGTTTCTTTAAGTGCAGAATGCCGTACCTTCCAGGAAGACGGAGGCACACGCTGCACCTCATGTATTCCCTTTTGGACTTGCTGTTCACAAGAGAAGTCAACGCCCCTCTTTTGGAGCGGATTATACTGCACACATTTTCCTCAGCACACTGACTGACAGAGCCTACAGTCAAATTCCAGCAGGTTTAGGATTAGAAAAATAGCATTTCCACCTCCAGGGGAGGGAAGATGGAGAATTCCACTCTGGGGCTACACTGTAGCATCACTAAAGTGCACATCAAACAACAGTTTATGCCGGCTTTGGGCAGCCTGGATTCGCAAGCCCCAGCAGAGCAAAGCTCCTGCCAAGCTTGACCAGAGAGCTGTATGTGACAGGGCAGGTATACAGCTGTTCCTTTGAGTCCCCTTTGCCATCTCATCCTCTGACAACTATTTACAGATTAGTTATAGATCTGCCAGCTGGATGCAGGCAAAGAAACCTCCTGAATAAGTCCAGATAAAAAGAAGATGCAGATCAAATATATATATATATGTATATATATTATTTTTTATGTGGGGAAAAAAGCTTTTGGACAGCAAGCTTCTCTGAATCCATTCACTAAAGCATTCTTCACCCCCCTAAAAAAAAGTATTTGTGTTTCTCTAATGAGTCACAAAACTTAAATTTAGCAGTAGTAGATTATTATGACTGTAAAAGGTTGGAACAGGAGATGAAAAGGGACTTCCCCCCCTTCTTTTAAGCGTCTTCAAAGGAAAACCCCTGGGACTACAATAAAAAGGTACTCCAAATCTCTAGTAACAAAAATACTTTCAACTCTTTTGGTGTGCAAGCATCTCAAGTGTCACACAGTATTTCCTCACAGATGTTTTTAGCAGACTCTTTTCCAAAGGTAAAACAAATTATAATTCTTAATCTTGCACCAAATTAGCCAGTTTTAAGATTAAAGCATTTGCTCTGCTGTCATAAAGATGCCCTTGGCCTCATTTCACTTATCCAGTATTATCTCCACTGTTTCAGTTCCACTGCACATAATAGAGTTATTCTGAGTTATTTTGCAGTAAATGGGAACAGAACAATGAACAAATCAAGAAAGAAGCTACAGTTCAGATCTGTCCCTGGATACCTGGAGTCTCATACAAATGAGGGAGATGCTGGGCAGAAGCGGGGAGGAAATCCATAGAAAAACCCTTTCAGAGATCAAAACCTGTCTTTGATGGTCGTTAAAATAAGCTTAAAAACCTGTACTGTACTTCATCCTACCAGACAGACAGGGTATTTGGTAACAGCAGCTAACTTTTAGGCCCACTTCATTCAGAACTTCTTTTTTAACAAAGAAAGGAAGGGAGGCAGAGGGGAAAAGGGACACAGAGGGCAGGTGGGCAGAGGAACAATTGCAAGCAAGGTAAGGGGCATCAACTGGTCAGATCATGGTGAGCCTCAAAACAAAGTTCTCAACCTATTATGCAGAGACTTGGAAAGAATAAAGTAAGTGAAGCCCCTCTTTCCCCACTTCTCCCCACTCTTACAGGATCACCATTCACTCCATTTGCAGCCCTGGAGCACCCTAGTGTGGCCACCCCACAGCCTCTGCCTGCCTGGAAGGGACAGCAGGGGCCTAGGGGTGTCTTACAGCATCTCCCCTTCACTGCCTGTGTTTGGGGATTTGGGGGGGGGGTTGCTGTCTTTCTAGAACTGTTATCACAAAGTGAGAGGCTGGGGGAAGGGATTATTTTCCTGACACCCACAACTGACAGGGAGAAACACAAAGGCAGGTCCTACCTGGCAGAGCCCTACTTTATAATTAGCCCTAAGCAGACTTCACCAATTTGGCACAATTTTAACTTATGCCATCCTGAGAGCAGCAGGCAGCTGCAACAAGAAGCACAGTTGCCACCCAGCCCCATGGATTCCTGCCACTCAAGGGGCCTCACCAAGCTTGGTCACCACCTCAGTGGCCTGGTCAACGCTCTAGAGGCCATCAGCCTCAGCCGACAGGGATAGCACAGCAGGTTTCACCCCTCTGTGCAGGGATCCCCCCCATGTAATTAATAGTGGGAACTAAAGCAATAGGAGGAATTTATATTTAAACACCAATGCTGACTAAATGCCTAGCTCCTGTAGAGTATCCAATACCACTGCTCAGAACATCCAGATGAGAATATCCAGGAGCCACAGTTGCTTCAGAAGATACAAGGAACAAGCTGAGCAGATATTAACATGGAATAAATAAATGTTTCTTAATCTTGCTTCAAAACTAAGAACACAAAGGAAAAGAAGAAAGATATTTGTGTTTGAAGAGTGCTGCTTCTTCACACATCTAATATTTCACTGGGGTTTTACTTAAACAGTTTCTAACAAGCTGTGCAGTCTGCTCTGATCTTATAAAAGGTGTTTGAAAAATACTTTTAAAGTGCATGCAACCAGTAAATAAGAAGCAGAAGTGAATGATTTTATGAGAGCCTTCATCTGTGTCACAAGAGAGGAAAAAAGTAATGAAGAAAAACTCTTGGGAAATCTATCATCTTATATATCATTGTTAGAACTGTTCCCTGCTCAAGCAGTGCAGAAAACCTTAACCCAAAATACTGCAGGGAGCTGAGAGCAGACCTCCACTACCTTTACACAGGCTGTCCTGAAGGTATACCATGTATAGCACATCGCAGTCTGCAACATGAAACAGAAATGGAGTTCTCTCATAAGAACAAACAGTTTTCTTCTGTACTTGTCTGCGCCTCACATTTACATATATACTTTCATTTCACAAAGTGAAATGCACAGTATCAAATGCAGAAGAGATTTAATCCTCAGATTTGTGAGAATTAAAAGTTACAAAATTCCTGTGTACTGCTCTCATCCAGGCTTGCACTGATGTTCACAGGCATCTAAGGGTTACCCTAGAACATTTCAGGACTCTGTGTTTACATCTGCCCGCAGACAGCATCTGAAGATTTTTCAAAGCAGAAGCACAGTTTAAACATAGGAGACAACACATACTAACCAATAAGACTGAAGCATAGCATTAAAACTCAAAGGTGTCTGTATGAATCAAAGCCATGTATCTGAACACAAAGTCTCCTCTCGGCTTCTACTTAAGCTCTTCTTCTGCAGGGTTTTTTACATTTAGTGTCAGCACAAGAATAATTTTGCATTTCATAAATTAGATTATTTTTGTTGACGCCACAGACATCGTAGAAGGGCGACAATGACATAAATCACAGGAGGTTCATTATCTATTTTTCTCAACTAATGCATTTTAGACTAGTCTAAGATCATACTAAGAAGAATCTAGTTACTACCTCCTTGTTTATGTTATGTTATATAACTGCCTACTTACTGTGAAAGTCTGCTTCCACTGCAGAAGATGATATCTAAACATGCAAATACACTCAAACCCCATGGGGCCAATAATACTGTCCAAGGAATCAGCCTTGCAAAACCTAGACTTCAAGCCAAAGCCATTTGAACAAATACTTCTTGAGCAATCTTACCTTTAACAATGCGATTACTTTCGCAAGTGACCACTTGTGAGTGCCCACCAAAACCTATGAAAGGAATTGGGAACAGATGGAAACTGGGGAGCCAGCTAACAGGGACTTGACTCCATTTGGGAAGGGGTAGCCAAACAGCAGCACATAGGAGTGTCTCAGTTTAATTCCTTCTGTACAAATAAAGACAGCCGAGTTTGGCCCCGGTTCAGCCACAAAGCTTTTTCAATACCTTCACATTAGATTCCTACTCAAGCCAGCTATCGGGGGGGGGGGGGGGGGATAAACACTGTCTTGAACAGTATATATGTAGAAGATGATGACATCCACAACTATTTTGTATATATGGTGTGCATTCTTCTATTAGGTTGTTGACATTTCCTCTGACACCAAAGGAAAATCCATTCAGACATCCTTGTGCCTCAATAAGCATCTTAGTCACTAGTAAACAGAGTAAAGAAGAGATGCAAGTTGTTCCTCCTCCTCTCTGGTGAGGATACCTATTAATTTCCTTTCCTTTTCTTCAAATGTTTCCATAAAAGAGCTTTTGTTTTTGTGTAAAATAATTGGGGAATGCAGTCAAAAGACAGGAGTCAGTCTGAAAAAGGGTGGTTTGGGGTTTTTTTACCTATTAGGTTTTATTTTAAATTTATCAGGCAAGTTGTCTGACCTTAAAAAGGAAAGCAAACACAAAAACACCTAAAACTGTAACACTGTATTTCACATAATCATATATTATAACGTTTTCCTGCTTTACAGTGTTGGGGGGAGGTTTTAATGTATTAGGAGAACAAGTAACAGGAAAAAAGCTTTGGCTAGGACTAAAGCACAATGCAGGGGAGAAACAGAGACATAAAGAACACGCACTAAGCTGGGTCACTTCAGAGAAGTTATTTAACCTCTGCATTACATAGTTTTCCTCTCACAGAGACAGAACAGTATGCCCTTACAATCCAAATTGTTTCCCTGGCTAACATGCATACTTAAAAGCAGAATGACTGGTATACCAGTTCTGGCTATTTCATCCTGTAGCATTTCATAAAAGTGTTTTCTGCCATCTATGTATATCCACACTTAATCACTATCAATTCTTTTGTTTTCCAACATGGTGTATATTAAGACTTTTTTCCATGAAAACTGTGTTTGGCCAGTTCCTTGTATGTGGGAATTCAAACTACTAAACAACCCTCAGAAATTACGGAACATTGCCACATGTAATGGCCTCATGACTTCCAGCCATTTAATCTGAGTTGCAATACAAGTGAGGTGCTGCCAAAGCATACAGAGATTTTTTTTGCAGCGCCATGTAATGCCTTAATCTCTGCTTCAGCTACTGTATCTTCTCCATCCTGTCTTCCCACCTCTGTTTACAAGGTTTGGCAGAGTAGGTGAGGGATCTTGGCATGGGGTTGGAAAAAAAGAGGGGTGTAACAGAGCTGAAGAAAGATGCCAGCAGATCTCCATCAAGGGCCAGGCTTTTTTCCCCCCTCTTCCCCTAAGCGCTCAATAATAATTTACAATACAAACAGGTCGATATTGCACATACTTGATACAAAAATTGTACTGGTGTAGGTGTGCCAAGGTAGACTAAAAGGTAGTACCACAAGAGACCCACCAGCATCATGAAGGGACTAGTGGCTGCAGAAAAACCCTGGTTGTGGCCTGAGAGCGCTGGGCACATTGATCTCTTACAGCACTACTTTGTTTTCTCATGAAGGGTGACCATGCAGCTGCCCTGGCTGCTAGGTCTGCTCGTGGGTAAGGCTGCACCCTACTCCCCAACCTTTGTCCTGGGCTGCACAGCAAAAGCAGAAGCGAGATTTAGGGCACATCAGGCTGAAGGGCCACCACAAAACCTGCCCTCTCAGCTAAGATATCCAACAGAGACCCAAAGGGGAGAAAGTGATACAGAGGGTTGACCAATGTACAGGGGGGGTTATACAAGCTCCTGGGCGTCAACTCCTAGCCTGGCATTTTGGACTCTTCCAAAGGGGAAAGAAAAAGCCAATGCAGTCTTTCCACTGACCTCAGATCACCAACCCCACTAGTATTCTCACTCCCTCTATGGAAGGGGTGCCACAGCAGTCTTCTCCATCTCCAGAACATATTAAAATACTGCTGCCTGACCAGTGCAGAACAGGGAAGAGGATCAGCTAAGGTGCTTGTCCTGCTCCTGTTAAAGTCAACAGGAACCTTAGAACGCAGCATCAGTAAAAAATCAGGAGAAATGAGAGACAATGATGGCTGTTTTGTTGCTCTGAGTAAAGGAAAATGAAACCTTAATACTGATCAGGAGAGGCTCAGAGCTTCCTCCAAGAAGCAACCAAACTTCACTGCATCAGCAGAAGTGCTAGAATTTACCCAGTTTTAAAGGAGAAATCTGGAGAGTGAAATGTGGACTTAAATTAATAGTTATCTTTATATTGTAGCAATAATAAAATCGCATCCTCAACCCGTCAGACAATGCATAAGGACAAACCAATACTCTTTCCAAGACAGCCTAAGAAGTCAATAAACTCAAGCAATGTACCTGTAAGCAACTGGGCTTCTCACACTTTTGCACAAATAAAATGAACATCCATAATGAAAGCACACTCAGGTCCGAGACCTTGTTTTTCCATGAGTCTAAACAGAGGTTAACGCAGGAAAGGTTTGTCTGCACATATTACTGCTACCTGTATATTTTGCCAGTATGAGGTGAGAGGGAGAGAGAAAAAATTGTAAGGAAGGAGCTTTTCTCTCGGCCACACCCCACCATGTTACTGTTTACAGGAATGCCAGCAATGGTCTTTACTAAAAGATGAAATTGTACCATTTCCATTTCAGTGAGTGCACAGTTTTATTTGTAAAAAAAAAAAAAAAATCATGTTCTCTCATTAGGCCCCTGTAAGGAAAAAAGAAGAGCTGTGACACCATGTACATGTACGATACGATGTGCATGAGGAACATCCGAAAGAAAAAAAATCAAAACCTCCGAGACAGATGTAATAAGTTTTGCAGTAAAAGCCATCAACATTAACATCCTAGTTCTAATTTATTCTATTTCATGCATTCAAATCTATTAACTTCAGGCCATATGTTGGCTATGGAGTGTGGCTCTGCATTCCTGAGTACACTGACAATGAATGCTTAAGTTGCAGTAAATTGGAAAGGTGAAGTAGGGTGAGCCTAACTAATGGAAGAAAATGATGCAAGCTCAAATCCAATACACCATAGTAGAGCAGCAGCAGCAGCACAAAAATATTCTACCATACGTTTCAAGGGCTGGCTAAAACTTCATGCAGAAAGCTTTGATGTTGCCACTGTAATTGAGAATGTCAATATTCCTAGGGTAGAAAACTTTCTTCCATGGATTAGATACTTGATTTCCAGCCTCCATGCTGGAAGAATATCTGCTTCCTCAAATTCACTCCACACCAGCTAATGCTAATATTGGTTTAGAACACTTAAGACAAAGGTCACACCACTGTTTCATGTTTTTCAAACAGTATGGCTTTAGGCTGAAGGGCAAAATGGATGTATTGCAATTTCCTAATTCAGAATCCCTCTGTGCTGTTTTCATCAGCGCAAGTGGAAGAGTTGGTTAAGAATCAGATTGATCCCAAACATTTTGGCAAACAAACTGAAAAATGCACAACTTCCCTAAACACACACAAAATCAGTGGTGAAACAGCAGCACACCACGTAGCAAAAGCTGGCTCAACATCCACAGAAAAACAAGAGGCAGGGAAGTGAAAGCACGCTCCTGAGGAAGACTGGCTCATCTTCCCCATCTGACTTCCCTCAGCCCAAAGCTGCCTCCCCTGCAGTTCTCAGGGATAACATATCCTTTTTTTTCAGAGAAGCAGAAGGGGAAAACCAACAATACTTGAATACCACTAAATACATAGCTCTGATGCTCCTCTCCTCCAGTACCATCTGACACGTGAAATCAAGCTGCACGGAAGCTGCCCACAGTACCTCAGGCACTAGGAGCAGAAGTGAGGAAATCAGCACACCAGGAGGTCAAAACCAGTGTTTTTCAAACATAAAACAAGCCAACATTGTTTGTACAAGGCAAAGTAACTGAGCATTGAAATACTTGGAAGAATCTGGGATGTAAATCTGCATTCCAGCACTGAAACCAAGAGCAGCCTTATTTTTCAGAAGCTGCTAAGCACATAGGTCCTCCTAAGAAAGGATTAAAGGTGTTTTTTGGGAGGCCAAATGCACAAATACTCATCTGCAAAACTTGGGATCCCTGCCCTGCAACATCCGTAAGACCTTAAAAATCTATAAATCCTCCAGTTTGGTGACATTGCCACAAGCCACCTGCAGTAAACCTCCATGCAGAGGAGCACAGTCCTCCCGTTCTGCACCTCACTAATCAATGGATCGAATGTGCCCTAATTTTACAGCTTCTTGAACAGACAGGAAAATTCTGAATTAAAGTGAATTCTATAAAGATCTGTAGCTAATGACTGTGATATTAAAGACAAAAACCCACTCCCTGCATACGTTAACACAGTTCTACTTTGAGTGGTTAAAAACAGAAGTTAGTCTGACTTTAGGGATCTGAACTTGGCCATACTGCGCACTCACACTGATTTTTTTTTTTTCCATATTAAAAATTGGTCTATGTGTGCCACTACACTTCTGTCATTAAAGATCAAGGGACAGCTACACTGTGAGGATTAAAGTTAAAACCATCTTGAGGCAGAAAGTCCATTACTGTTAGCAGAGACAGTCCACCTTCAGTCAGAGGCCCCTGGGGGCACTAGATATAATCCAGAGAGAACAAGAGTGCCCTTCCTGAAGGCTTCACCACATAAAGAGTTGTCCAGGAAAATGGTGAGAACTGATCCAGTGAAAGAGCAAAGATGACAAGGTATTAACCTCCTCCTCTTTCAGGAGGAGCATCCAGAATATCTCAGCTCTGCTAGTCTAGGAGCCGTAGTCAAGATTCATCATGACCCACAGCATATAAAGGCAGATGTGTGCGCCACTCCTCTCCGTACCCTAACTCTCCTTCTCTTCCCCGTCATTGCAATAAAAATTAAACCACATATACGATTAATAAAGACAAACATAACAGTGGCAAATGTTGCAACAAGATAAAGCAGCATCCTCCTGGTAAAATTACAGCTGCATCTACTCTCTTATTTCACTTTACAGAGCTTGGCACAGAGACACTTGCTCCACTTCACAGAATCTGACATGCTGCAACACCATTCACATGTGCTTCAGCAACACCAAGCTGCACTGTACCTTTTGGGTTATATTGCAAATGCATAGCACTCTCCCAAGATGACTTTTACACAAAAGCAAACCAACATTTAAACAGACACCTAATCAGGTTTGTTTTTCCTATACTAGGAAACCAAATATATTAAGAGGGAAAGTTAACGACAATAATTGTGTCTGTTGCAAACAATCTTCTCAAAGATTAAGTTACCAAGAAAAACCCTGTACATCTCATCTCTCTGTCACAGCTAGCATTTGGCAATGGAGCAAAATATAGATGCCAATCTATCAAAACCTCTTACAATGTTGTTGTGGTTTAACCCCAGCCGGCAGCTAAGCACTGCACAGCCTGTTGCTCACACTCTCCCCTCTTCGCAGTGGGATGGGGATGAGAACTGGAAGGGTAGAAGTAACAAAACTCATGAGTTGAGAAAAGCCATGCATGCAAGCAAAGCAAAACAAGGAATTCCCCACTTCCCATGGGCACGCCGGTGTTCAGGCATCTCCAGGAAAGCAGGGCTCCATCACATGTAACACTGACTCAGGAAGACAAATACCATCACTCTGAACATCCTCCTATTCCTTCTTCTTTCCCCAGCTCTACGTGCTGAGCACGATGCCTTATAGTCTGCAATATCCCTCTGGTCAGTTGGGTCAGTTGTCCCAGCTACGTCCCCTCCCAGCTTCTTGTACACCCCCAGCCACTTGCTGGTGGGCTGAAGCGAGAAGCCTTGGCTCTGAGTAAGCGCTGCTCAGCAGTAAGTAAACATCCCCAAATTATCAGCATCATACATAATTTTCAGTACAAATCCAAAACATAGCTCCACACAAACTAATATGGAAAATATTAACTCCATCCCCGACAAAACCAGCACACACATGAACAATTTAAGCGGTACAGACCGTATGGCCCAATTCAACTGCACAAGTACTTGCAGAATCTGGCTTTTGGTTTTTAAATAAACACTTAAAGATGGCCAAAATACAGATGTCAAGACACAGAAAGCAAAGAACAAAGACAGAAAGAAAACTCAAATCAAAATTTGCACATTTCCCCACCTGTTAAAATTCTCTGTCATGATATTGCCATTTTGCTACTATTATTTAAACCTGCAATATTTGATGGATTACTTCCGAAGCCTCATGCTGTTATGTGTTTTGTCACACTCTGGGTTTCATTAAGATAGCATTATACTTCCAGATCTCATGACTGCAAATAAAAACAAGAAGATGCTATATAAACACATAAAACAGAAAACAAATCAATACTACTGATGTTTTGATTTACATTTTAACTATTTCACATGATTTTTAGTGGCATAATACAGAATAATTGGCCACTAATTCTGTTCATGCATTAAAACATAATCTAGACAAGAAACTAGATACAGATTTGGAAAACTAAGGGCATTTGGAATTTTCTGTGTGCATATGTACATGTTTGTGTGTGTGTATACATACATATATATAAATAGATATATATTTTTTTCACCCAAGGTGAATTCTGACATTAATTTCATTCTTGCTAATTTTTGCAACAGACTGCTTCATATAATGCTGACATGCCCCAGATGGTAAAACAATTTAAACCCTGGAAGATTAAAAAAAGAAAACTAGCTGTGGATTAGAGAGCCTGCATATTACATACAAATCATGTATACCTAAATTTAAGCCATGTTTAATCAACAACTTTTGTTTCTTTTCTAGATACTCATGTCAGACATAAGCAGAAAATAGGAGGCTGAAAGCCCCTTACTTCCACACTAGGTACAATAGCATTTCTTACGAGCCAGCTAACACAAACATTTACACAATGGCCCTATAGCAGGGACTCTGCTTCCTTCAGCTCTGCATGATCATTTTAGCAGGAGTTAGACAAATCCTAGGTACCTTCTGAGTATTTTTCCCCCATTAATGACTTATTTAAAACCAGATCTAGCCCACTAATGCATTTCCCATTGAACAAAACAATATTCTGAAGCCAAGTTCTTTCAGTAACTGCTAACTTAAGCTGCAAACTAAACAAAGTAAACAGGAGAGTTGTTGTGTAGATAACCTGACTCCTCTACAATAACTTTATGCTTTAGCTTTGCAGAAACTAAAGGCCTGATACAAGAACTGCAGCATAAACCATGTGTTTTGGTTCTTGTTTTGTCACATATAGGTGTCAACCTTGATGACAGCACGATTCCTTCTGGTTTGAAATCTTTAGAACCAATAACAACAGAGGACAACATAGCTTCACAGAGTAGTACAAATGATTGTACTACTAAAACAATCACTTTTTTTCTTTCACTACTGTACCAAACAAAATTGCCCTAGCATAAAACTTGATTTGAGCAGCTCTTTCAGCAATGTAATACATAATACCCCAAAGAACTCCCCTAAAAATAGCAGCAGATTTTCATGGGCTAAGTTATAAGCAAGTCTGGATGCAGTAAGATGCAAGCCGCCAGTTTGCTCAGAATGTGATTTGACTTTATTAGCCTAATGTTCAAGAATGCGCAGTCAATATTTTTTTATTTCATGCTTCTCAATATAATTAGGAAGACCAAGAGAGAAGGGAGACTTGGGACTGATGCCCAGAGAATAATACACAGCTCTACTTACTTACCCATAGCAACCACTACCCATCTCCCCTGCAGAGAAATTTTAGAACTGATAGGCCTGGAAAATGACTGGAAACGAGGAGGAGCAGGAACAGGACTGTATGAAAGGTGACCATTGGGAGCTCTCAGATTAGGCAGTCATCACAACCCCAGCCCACAGCTCTATGCAGCTACCCCAGAAACCCCAGTTGCAACAGAAAGGACAGGCCACAATCCCAGTGACCCACACACGTGGCACAGGATGGAGAGACTTCCTGTCTCCTACAGGCTTGTCAACTACAAGCTCCTACCAACACAAAAAGCTGCACCCAAAACCATTACATGGCCAACAGCCTGAAGGAGGTGCCCTCTGAGGGTGCAGTAACCGCCAACCCTTGTGCTAGGCATCACTGCACAAAATCCTGCTCAGACAAGTGAGACACATGCATCCTGGGGCCAGACAGCTGAACGAACTACTCATTCATTCTACTGTCTCTCTACTACTGCTCTCACACTCGTCTACTCTCATACTTACAAGCAGCTAGATGAAGAAGTATAAACAACTGAAATCAGTATGGTTTTAAGAATAAAATCACCTTCCCCTCCTGTAAACTCCCCGCAATTTGCTGCATTACTGACACAACAGTGAAACATTTTCTTACAGTGTCAAGGTGTGAAACAGGTTTTATTGATGCTGAATTTGACTTGGAACTAGAATCATTGACAAAAGCCTACAAGAAATGCTTGGAAGTGACACAAGGAAGACTTCCTATATTTGAACCTAGGAATACCAAACTGACAAAAAAGCAGCCCATTCTCATAAAAATCCCTAAATAGTTCAGAAAATTAAAGCATCGAAAGAAACTCTAGCAGACTTGCTAGGAACACTCTTCCCTAGCTCTATTTACAATTAAGTTTCTAAGTCCAAAAAGTATGCAGCCTACGAAATTCGGATAGCCTGTCACGAGATAAAATTTGCTCATTCCTAATTAAAACACCAGGGTATATTAACAGAACAGTAGTCAAACCTGGCTTTCACTGTGCTCTTCTGTTCCGATCTTTTTTTAATGTATCTACTCACCCTGTTTCTTATAGCTAATGATACGCATTACCTCCTGTTTATTGTGGTATTCTTTTATTTCATAGACAGCTTGTTTAAAGACACTTATTAGCAGTGTTTTCTGTTTTATAGGGGACAGAGAAATGAAACTTCCTTCTGGATTGCTTCCAAAAATTATATAAACTATTGTCAAATCTGTTAAGAACAGACTGGTTTTTTTTTCCAGGTTTCAGAGCATCAACATGGGGAATTGATTAGAGCTAGATTTCCCAACATTTAACAGGCTTTACAATTATGAAAGTTTAAATAAAATTCCAAAATTCCTTATAAAGTCAGATGGGGGGGGGGGGGGGGGGAAAACCAACTGTAAGAATATATTTTCTCACAGCAAAGTGTTTGATTTCGATATATTGTTTGTATTGGTTTTGATATGCTCAGTAAAAGTACCTCAAACATCTTTACTGCAGTATCTTACACTTCCTCCAGAAAAGGGAAAAATACAAATGCAAACGATTTTTAGATCTTTCTTTACAAAAAGAATTTCTCAAATTTAAATTGCTGCATAACAACTTAGGTAATGTAAAACCAGGGACAGACCATGTATGCCTACTATAAACTCACATGTAGCACAAACAAATTCTGAGGGCTAGCACTAGAATTAGCTACACATCCTGCTGCAAAGGAAAAAAATAATAGTATGGAAATACTACCCAATATAGGAAATTTTAGCATAACCCTGAATACCAAGCATGAGATTATTTCACACTAATAAATCCCATGCTAATCCACATCAAATACTTACTTTAAAAACTGATAGCAATTAAAAACTGTTTAAAAATGTTTAGCATTACACAGCAGAGAAACAGATGCAAGTAGATGAGCCAAAAAGAACCAAACTAGCTCACAGATGGACAAAGTCAGCCTGTAGCCAACGACCAGGAAAACATGGGCAGAAGTCTCTGCTCTCCTACAGACTTTGCATAATCCTGGCCAATCATTTTCCATCCAGTTTTGCTGTACTGTGTTTCTGAAACAATCCGTCAGGGGTGAAGTTTCATGACAGTCTCTGCTGAAACAGGGGACAACCTGCCCTTCAGCAACAGCTACCCGTGGCACTATTCTGTTTACTTCCTTGCTCCAGCACAAATGCTTACCCTACTACTGCAATCTGGGGAGGGAGAAATTCCTGCTGAAAACTACTCAATCCTTTGTTGCAGGGGTAACTTTCCTCTGGTTTAGGGTCCCTAAGGCACGTATACAGCGCCATCAGGCAGCGCTGGCACAAGGTAAATGGTGACAGTACACAGGACATACAAACCGATTCTTCCTTTTCACAGGCAGCTTACAAGCACTTTGGCACAGTGGCACTACCACAGTACACCCTTCAGGCCTGTCACCCAACTCCTCCTCCTGTGACCTTCATCCTGCTTGAGCTCCTCTTCTCTGGCCACTATCACCTCACACCTTTCGTCTTGACTGCTCATGTGATAGCAAAAGCCCTGATGTCAGTCAAAAAGAGCCACATTATTTCAGCAAATTAACTACTGCTTCCTCCATCCGTTTTGCCCGAAACACATTAGGGAATTTCTCACACAAACAGGCTGGCTGCAGGTTGGGAACCATAACCTTCACTGGCGATTTGGTAGGGGTAATCAGGGCGGTATATAACACAGGATTTTACCTCTTCAAGCCAACCTATCTTCCGTCTTGAAGGAATGGGACCATAAGTAAGAGACCCATAAAAAAAAAAAGATAACATCTCTCAAAGAAAGGGAGGCCCTATTATGAAAATAAATAAATTAATGATGACAGTTCAGATACTATGGTAATAGGGGAGACAGAAGAGGTTAAAACAGATAAACTGCCATAAAAAAAATGCAGGGAGACTTTAAACAAAAACAACATCCAGCTATATAGAGAGCACAGTACTTCTGTATTTACAATTTATGTGCCGTCTGTGAACAAGGAAAGTACTGAAATCAGTTTTGTTCATGCATGAGCTGGGCAAATAATGCAAAACAGCTACTTGTAAGCCCTTGTCCAAATGTAAATTCTCCTCGACTGCTTTCCTATTCTTTTGGCCCACTTTACACAAATACAACAGCACAGGCACATTCTTGTTTGTCAGAACAGTCAAAGCTACAGAGGGAGCATGCATTTCCCAGGTATTTGATAACTCCTCTGTGGGTCTGAGAGTCAGACACAGGAGGAAAAAAAGCAACAGCACCTGATGCAGGGCATCAGTCACAAAGAGCAAGTTTGGCGTAGGAAATAGCTAAAGTAATAGTTATTATGCTAACTGCATGCATCTAGGCAGGCAGTCAGCCAAAATACGTTCTGTCTAAACTATTCTCATGATAATTTCTTAGAAACAAAGGCTTCTGCTCATGCAAGTTTCTACACAGATAATTAATTATCTGAATTAAAGGACCATATTCATTAGCTGCTTGTTTCAGATAGATTTTTCTCCAGCTCCAGTTCAGAAACAATACCACCTACAATACAGTGAGACCATAAAGAGACAGTAAAATGCTATAAACAAAGCCTTGATCTGCTTACGTTGTTGCTGTGCTGTTCATACGGCTAAGTAGCTCAGTGGCAGGGTGCCTTGTGGGAAATACAAAACAGTTAAGCTGAAGGGAGATACAAATCCTGTTTATTTAAATGAATTGAGTATTTTTACAGGGGGGGGGGTTCAATCAGAAAACATCCCTTTTCCCTGGGAAGGAATTCTCAGAAGGCTGCTCTCTACCAAGCAAAACAGGGCTGGAATGACAAAAATGAGAGATTACGATCACTTAATAGGACACAGTAAAAGCCAATACAATTTATTTTTCATTAACGAGCTAAGAACTTTTAGGTCCCAGGAAACTTTCCTTTCTGTCTAGCATTTCTGTATTCTCAGATTAACACACGAGTGCACAAAAGTCCCTGGGGCTCCATTTCTGTCCTCTGGATATCACAAGCATCATCTCCACAACTGAGAATATTATCAGTGCTGAGAGGAAGAAAAATGCTTTTAAGGAAATACAAAGAGTCTCCTGCTTGATGAAGATCCTTGTGTGATGCCCTACATTGAGTGCCATTCCCATTAAATGAGGAGACCAACATCTTTCAAGACAACTGGCTTGGGTCTTTTTGTTTGGTTTTGTTTCCAGGTAGGGTTTTTTTTTTAATAAGGTCATTCAATACCAACACTGATTGCTCAGGTGGATGATTTAAACAGCAAGTGGTTTTAAACACTCACATTGTCTCTCCTCCTCCCCCCTCAGCTTCATTAGTTGGTAAGTGCTTCTTTGCAATTCCCATTTTGTCAGCACTACAATATCACTGCAGTATCTGCCATGAAGAGACAAAAAAATGAGTAGGAAGGAGCTGTCAAATAAAAAAGGATCTTAAGGACTGTAAATCACCATAGTATGGAGTCTACAGTGAGGGTAATCATTAAAAACATATCAATCAGTGGGAGCAGTTTCGTTAAGGGGAGAGAAAGAAATAAGAGAAGAACTAAAAGGGAAAAAATATTATGTTGAAGGTCTTGAGCACCCTCTGAAAAGAAAGCTGGCAACACTGTGTGAGGTGGCCCGGTGGCCTACCCCAGCATGAATTTCTTCAGATGCTGCTTGTAATTGGGATTTTTCTTTTCACTGTAAAACGAAGATGTTAATTTCACAGTTATATTCAGAATCCTGGCTCCCATCACAAAGGAAAGGCTGGCATTATATTATGTACTTGCTGAACTAGACCATCTTCAGGGCATCCGTGTACCTGCTAGACAGATAGATATCCCTTAGTTGTTTGAATATGAAAACTCTAGGAGCCCTTAAATACACCAGGAAAGTGAAGAAACACTCAAGAGAAAATGAGAGGGCAGAAAAGATCAAAAGAGCCAGGAGGACAATCCACACATGCTGGAGGTCAAGCCTCGCACCACTCGGCTCTTGTTTTGTAACTGAGGATGCCTCCTGTATTATGCATTTAAGAGAACAGTCATGAAGCACTTTTGCTGTACAACCATACAGCACCAGGACAAAACAGAAATAACTTGATGTTTAGGAACACAGGAAGTCCCAGACAAGACCAGAGCTATAGTCATTGGCTAACAAGCCAATATAGATCCTTGCAGCTCTTGATTAGCTTCATGAAGACTTTCTCCTATACAGATGAACATTATCTGTGTAGAGGTCTTCACAAATATAGATATAGTCTTTAGCAGCTAAAGCTTTTCCAGTATTTTTGGAAGACATCCCTTCCAGAGTTGTTAGTCTTACTGTAATAACCCTTGTTTTTTTCATGATCCCAGAACAGATCGATAACTAATATTTCTCACGGCTCTTCTGAAATCTGAGTGTCAACGCTCTTCAACAGGAGGAATTTTAAGCTCACCTCAACAGGAATGTAGAGAGTTCAACTTGGAAAAACATAAAGCCTATGTTTAAGGCATAAAATTAGAGTTCTGAAAACTTTAAAGGACTATCCTTACAACCACTGCAAAAGCCACAGTTCAGGAACAGAGCTGGTAAGCTGGTGGGAAGATGTTTGAGATTTGTTTGGAATTTGGTCCCATTTTCACAGCAAGCAATTAACATTTCATTGTAATTTTGGATAACTGGTAGTTAGCGGGGCATGGCTCTTCCTCGGAAGAACAGTGTCCCAAAGAGGAAAAAAAGACCATTTTCCCTAAAGAGAATTCAGGGAACCCCACGTTCCCTGATTTAGAAGCAAAAACCCCTCTTCAGAGCTAGAGACCAGCAGCTCACAGCTGATTCCTGTTGAGTCTGCCCTATAGGAAGGAATGCCATGGGCATTCCTTCACATGCTGCCTTCACTGCAGCGAAAATTCATTAGACCCCAGAGGCTTTGAAAACAGTATCACTGCAGCATTTTTTAAGTGTCAAGACTGACACGGGAATGCACATCACTCACGTGTGAGCTACCAGAGCTGGTCATTTAAAGTTAGCATAACATGCATAAATATCCACCAATCCTTGTTTTCCTGTTTGTCCCACTTTCTTTGTTTGTGTATTATCACATAAACAAAAGATCCATGAAGTCCTTCATCTCTTCTCCCTGGTATACCAATCCTTGCATAAAGAGCCAATACCAGAACCTGGTAGCAATAGCTGCAGCCTTTGAAGCTGAGCAATGAATATCCTCCTCCTGATGGAATGTATGGAATATTAAATAACACAGGCAAAAGTCCTCTTGAAAAACGTTCCTTGTTGTCCTTCCATATTTTACTCTACGGGAACACAAACACTATGGAAAAAAATTAAGAATACAGTAAAAAGTACAAGGATTGCCACCAGGGAGAAGACTTTCATGTGCTGCTAATCTCTATAAAGATCTATAAATTAGCCAAAAGAGAAGAATGCAAGGAACAAGGTTAGGTTAATGTGGTTTCAGGAGAGTCTGCTCTATACAAGGGTAAAAATGAATACACAAATTTAGAAAACAGCAGACTACAATACATCTTAGTCTGTTCAGAGTTCTGTGACAGTGATAAGTAAAGTATAATAACCATATGCATTAATGCTAGTCACAGGGGAACAGAAACAGATTTTATAAATATATTTAGTCTGTTAAATAAACAGAGGAAAATAATCAGCAGTGATTACAAACAGCTTATTTAAGCAGTCTTTAATAAGCTCAAAGTCTTGGAGAAGAGGAGCCTCTTTAAAAGTGATAAAAATCAGCCTCTCTACTGGGCAACTTGTTAAGAACCATCTATGAGACCCTGAGGGTCAATTTGGTCCCACCATAGTAAACTGGGAATTTATCAATTACTTCGATGTTACCCTCCTAAGTACCAGCTAACATTCACTTGCTTGTGCAGCAACAAGCACAGATGCCAACAGTAAATTTTTCTTTTGATCCTCCAGTTCTTGTCCTGGGGAGGATAACGCTCCACTTGTGCAGGAATTTGTCAAATCATGAGTTTGAGCTTCTAGATGAAGACTCACCATGGCACGCAAACTGCTGGTGAGGAAGTACTACAAACAGGCACAGCAGTGACCTTGCCATTTTCATGGTCCTGAGAGCAGCCACGTACAGTACAGATGAAGTGTCCAGTTTGAAAAACAGGAAGTCACTGAGCACTTATCATCCCTACACAAATAAGTATCCATGGACTTCAAGCCTGGGGAGAGCTGTGCAGGATGACTGGACTTCCAACTCTAATAATATGAGGAAGCTGAAGCTATAACTGGTGCCAACACTCCCAAAACACAGCCTGCAGATCTCAAAATGCAAAGGGCACCAGCTATTGATGAAGAGGCCAAGCACTGGACAGTTTTACAACATTAAATGCTCACAACTTTTAAGGGGACCTCCTTAAGAAAAAGTACTGCATGCACTCAGTTATACTCAGATCAATCTGGTCATCAGAGAAACAGCCAATGAAGGCATGAATCAGTAAGTAAATCACTCAGTAAGTCACAGAGAACTTGCAGAGCGGGGAGGGATGAGCATTAGTATTCTACTAAGAAGTATATAGTAGCAGCTAGTAACTGAAAAAAAAAAAGAAAAACCCAAACAAAACCAGCTTTCACGCAATAGGAAACATAAGAGGTAGTAGCAGTGGAAAAATGACCACAGTCATTTTTAAAATGGAAAAGCATAGGAGAAAACCAAAGCTGAATGTCCTTCCCCAAGATGGTATTTTCCCGCTTCCCTTATTGTGTTGCCCCATTACACTGAAAGCTCCAGAGAAAAAACTTTCAATGAGCTATTCTTAAGGATGGTTCCACACCAAAATTAATTGGCACAACTGCTTTCATTACCACTTGTCATTTCATACAGGTGTTTCACATGCAGTGAGGAAACTGTGTTCTCTCTCACTGTTTACACTTGAAAATACTTCTTCTGTTCTCTCAGGCATCTACCGGTCAGGCTGTCTCTCCTGCTGCCTAGGGCAGTTAGATCAGATCAGCTTATCACAGATAAGCATCAGGAGTAGGAACAGGCTCAGCCCACCAGCAGGGAAGACAGTGCCTCTAACAAACCACCAAGCACCATGAAGCAAAGCACTTGGCATCCCATCACTAAGCCTGACTTGCCTCCGTAACTCAGTCTATCTACAGCCTGTTTCCTGCTGATTACTCCCCATTGCATCCAGCCCCCCCCCACACAAAGGACTTGGGGAAAGGCAGTTCAGTTCAATTCTGGACAATGCAGGAGGAAAAAGTACTTGAAAAATACAAAACCAAAGTATAAGTTGAGCATTTATCTGGAACACTTGACAGCATGGGGCTAACAAGGTGGAAAGAGCAGGGAAGAAAACAGAATACACCATAACCACTGCTCAGGCTCCAGGGTTGAGGATATAGCAAAATATCAGGGTTACTCCAAAATGCTTTTCCTGCCAACGAATTTTTGCCACAAGACTGTCAGACTCAATTATTCAAAACCACGCTAATCCACTCCTTTCCTAGAAAGGGTATCCTACCATCACATACATTGAAAAGGATTCTTTTGCCAAGAAATCCGATTGTGTTAGGGTGAGTTAAAACAGGCTAAAAGCTGATGGGTATTGTACCTGACCAACAAATAATAGCTCTTCCTGAACAAAGCCCCATCCCATGGCAATCCTCACAAAAGGCTGCTCAGACAAGCTATGGTAATGCCAGACAATGGTCAGAAGCGACAGCAGCTGGCAAGAAGGGAGAGAAAACCAGCACTGAGGATAAAACATCTGAAAGGGAAAGTATCTGTTGATCCAAAGCAGGAACATCATCTTAATTGTTTCGATGGCCCCCCCTGTACCTCCAAATGTGCTCCCTCACCCTTCCTAGGTGCTTAAGTACTCTGAACTGGAGAAGCATAGCGGCTGAAAACAAGCAACGCAATTTTTACAGCCTGCCTCATTAAACCTGTACTTTCCCCTTGATTTCACAAGCCCTGTTAGAGAGCTGATCCTTAGGGGGACACTCCCCCTGCTGCCGCACAACCCATCGCAGGGTGCACTTACTCCTTCCACTCTGCCTCACACTTCAAAGTCTACAGGTAGTCAGTCAGATAGCAGAATGATTGAAAGCACAACTGAAACCATAGGTTCTGGGAGAAACATGTCAGAGAGAAAGCAGCAGAGGAAAGAAAACGACACTGAAGATGAGAGCACAGAGCTCAGAGAAGACTTTGATTAAAAGCAGTAGTAACTGGATTCAGAAACCCCAGACAAAAACCCAGCCAAAGGGGTCACTCTTTATCTGATCCAATTTAAGTCCTATAAAATGGCCATATTTCTTTCTTGCTATCAAGGAACGGGTTCAATGAGCACTCCAGAAGTGCTTCATAACACCCTTCAGTTCTTTGCTCCTTATTACCTCCATTTTCATCACTTTGAGTTCCAGGCATCCGAGTTCTGCACAGTGACGGGGGTTTGGTACATCCTCTACTGAGCAAACCTGCCCCTCAGTCTAGTGGGTCCCCCTCCCACTATTGCACACGCCATGAGCTCCCATGTGCCCCATCACTTGCAGACACTGGAGGTGTGTAATGAGCTTTCGAGTCATTTCCCTTAGCATGGTTTCCACACCCCTTCTCTGACTTTTACCAGAATACACAGTGCTTCGCTCCTAACTGCCTTCTATTCAGAAAGTCATCTATCTAACTGCCTTCTATCAGAGAGTCATCCAGTTTAAAGGCATTGTGGTGAACTCGTCAGAGAAAGGCAGGAGAAAAGGAGTGGTGCAAAATATTGCCATGGAACAAGCCTGGAAGGTGCAGATATTGGAGGACTCACAAGAAGGGGTAATTGGGGTGATCACTGCCAAGCCAAGGTACAGCTCTGAGAAGAATCAACCTATAGTACAAATTCAATGAACACAATTTCCATTAATTCTTCAGCTCAATCTAAGCTGAGCAGACACTAGTGTAGGTACACTGTGACTGTCATGCCCCTCAAGGAAGGAGCTTGCACCTGGGAAGAGCAGAGGGAAAATGAAACAAGTGAGAAAATGTCACAGGAAGAAAAGAAGTGGAGACCGCACAGCAAGTTCCACTCCATGTTTAAACTCCGTAGTCACTTCTTGCATATATTTTTTATTTGAATTGGATGTAACAAATATCTTGATGCATCTTGTAAAATTGAAGCAGTTTTTCCATACTGCTGTTGTATAAACATTTCTCTTCTTTTACTAATGCCAGCAGGCTTAGAAAAAGACTCTGGAGAGAGTAAAAAAAAAAACTTGCTTTGAGTCACACCAGCAGAAAATCTATTTATTTCAAGTGACCTTTCTATGGGTCTATGCACTATAGCCACAAAACAAATTCATATCACACAGCAAGGCAGAAAGGGAAGAGGAAGAGAGAGGAAGGGAAGAGAGGGTGATTCCCTATTCACTCTTTGCAACAAGATCAAACACTACTGTGTCTGCCTCCTGCTAAAGAGGTACCTCTGACTCCTCATCACTGCATCACTGCAGTAAATAAATCCTTGATGTCCCTTCCAAGCTTCTGGCAATGTTTTGACAACATCTGGGGTGACAAGAAATACATTACCAATTACTCATCTGCATAGATATTTATTTACATACCACCTCGACGCCTTAGTAAATACAGATCAGGAAGTGTGGAGACTGAAGTCATCTGTAGAAGTTCACTGCCATTCCTAGCAGTTCTATCAAAATTACTTCACCTGTCCAGAGAGATCAGGCACATGTGCTGCTGTTGTGTTTCGAAACAGTGTTTTAAATTCAAGAGAAAAATGGAGGCACATAATCATGAAGTATTGCTGCAATACTCCAATGCCACAGAATCCCAGGCAGTTGTTCCAAGAGATTTTCTGCATGGATTTGGCATAATACATGTATGCCACTATAAACTTAATCACAAGAATGGTGGCATGAGACTTCAGTCACTAAGTGAGATGGTGAGCCTTACCCAGTTCAGCATGTAGTAAGCACATTTTCATGTCCCAGAATATTCCTAGTTTTCTTCCTCAGAGGAAAATAAAACTGGAAGAGAGAGTCTGGTCATATTCTAAATAAAGGTTTCATCAGCACCTCATTGGTAAAGGGTAACCTGGGAGGTCCACACTGGAGCAGACCTCCACCTGCAGCCCATGGAGTACCCCACACCAGAGCATGGGGATGCCATAACCCAGTGGGAAGCCCGCACTGAAGTAGGCTCCTGGCAGGAGCTGTGGCCCTGTGGGGAGAGGAGCCCACACTGGAGCAGGTTTGCTACAGGACTGGTGACCCCACAGGAGCAGTCTGTTCCTGAAGGACCACAGCCCATAGGACGGACCCTGCACTGGAGCAGGGGAAGAGCGTGGGGAGAGAAAGGAGCAGCAGAGAAACTAACTGCAACCTCCATTCCCCTGTGCCACTTGCGGGGAAGAAGGAAAGCCTGAGAAGAAGGGAGGTGGGGGTAAAAAGTTTTAAGGTTTAGTTTTTATTTCTCATTATCCTAAATAAATTAAAATAATTTCCCAAGTCAAGTCTTTTTTGCCTGTGACAGTAACTGGTGAATGACCTCTCCTTGTCCTTATCTGAACCTATGAGCCTTTCATTGTATTTTGTCTCCCCTGACCAGCTGAGGAGTGACAGAGCAGCTTTGGTGGGCACCCAGGACGCAGCCAGGGTCAACACACTACAATTTACTAGCAGAAGACATAACAGCTGTTTTATACTTACACTTCATACCTTTGCTCAACATTTAGTAAAACTTTCCTAAGCCACTGAACAAAGTTTATAGGCACAAGGTGCCCAAGCAGACAATGGGCTCACCGCAAGTCTCATTCCTAACAGCAAATATGAAAAAGTTTTGCAATGCACTAACAGCAAAAAGAGATTCTCACACTGCAGTTATTAGAGAGGTCTTGCGGGGACATGGTACGAGGTGTGCCCTGTCAAACGAGAATTCCTAAGAGCCGCTCTACCTAAAGCCTGACTTCTTGAAAATCTGAAAGTAACAGTCTGTTTTACCATTAATAATCTTGCTGCCTTAATAAAACCACAACTATACTACTCCTCACAGTCAGAGATAATAAAGACTGTATTCAAACCAGTGTTTGGATTAGGCATAGAAGAGCACACTAGTTCAACAGCAGCAATTGCCCAGAGCAATAGGTCTCTCAACAACATTCAGGTGGCACTGGGGGACGTGTCAAGTTCCCTTTTTTAACTCCCACCACTCACAGTAAGCAGGCTGGCCTATCTTCTCCTCCAGGGATGAGGGTTTTATTATTATTTTATTTCTAAATTAATCTGAACACTGTAGAGGGATGAAGAAGGTAATTTAGACAGCACTACTGACAATTGTCTATGGTTTAAATAGCCCTGGCTCTTGGAGAAAAAAAAACTGAGCTCCTTCACAATTACTAGTCAGACTGCAGAATCTATTATCAAGCTGAAGGAAAAGTGTGCTACATCTATTTACATAATGTAGCATTTTATGATGTATAACGTACTCTTACTGCAACATTATATCAATTATTTACAAAAAAGCTTTAATAAATTTAACTGTGTTGCTCCCACTTATCAACCACTTTAGAATAATTTAAAGCTCATTTCCTGATGCACTGAAATTATTCTAAACTCTGCATGCTGGCAAACACAAAAACCTTTTTACTCCCCATTTGCAAAATGACATCTGCTCTATTTCCATCTTTGTTTTCAGACTCAAGATTACTTTAGCATTTCGTTTCTTAATCTGTCAAACAGCACCGTCAAAAAACAGAGAGTAGCAGTCCTCAAACCCCCACAGATTCAAAGTTACAAAAGCTACTCCTAACATTTTACCAAACTTGCATATCAGACAGAAATCATATTAACTTTATTCCTTATCTTTATAAAAATGTTCTCTGCTAAAAAGTCTGCAAACATTTGTAACACTGTGAAGGGAGAAAGCCTGACAGGCTTATTATTACGGAGTGCCTGCTGCACAGCTACAGTGAAAAGCAGTTTTCCATTACTAGCTGAATTTTCAACCAACCCATCTTTCTATTAGTGTAAGGTCAGTCCTGTTCTGGTCTCAGGCACACAGATACAAAGAGACCATAAAAGCCATCAGCCCTGGTACAGCTTCTAGCATTTGAAGTTCTAGCAGTCTGAGAAATTAACAGCCAGAAATAACGGAGAAAAGGGGTGTTTTCTTTACATCCTTTACAATCATGCTACAAATCAGTACCAAACACAAGAAAGAAATCTTGGAGAATGTATCAAGGTAAGCATGTTGTCCTGGGTTCAGCAGTAGCAGTCATGTTTCTCCTCCTTGGTAGCTGGTGCAGTGCAGTGTTTTGACTTTCGGCCTGGGAACAGAGCTGATAGCGATGTTTTGGTTTGGCCAAGGACTTTGCGAGCCTCATGCTCTGCCAGGGAGGAGGGGAAGCCAGGAGGAAGCAGAGACAGGACACCTGACCCAAACTGACCAAAGAGGTATTCCATACCACAGCACATCATGCACAGGATGTAACTGGGAGTTAGCCAGAAGGGCTGGGGGACTGCGGGGTTGGAGGAGGTATGGGTCCGTGCTTGGTCGGGCTTGGGGAGCGAGTTATCAGTTGCCTGGTGGTGAGGTGTTGCATTCTCTTCTTCCCCTGTTATTTCCTTTATCATTATTGTCATTAGTGGTAGCAGTAGTGATTTGTGTTTTACCTTAGTTACTAAACTGTTCTCATCTCAACCTGTGGGAGTTGCATTCTTTTAGATTCTCCTCTCTGCCCCTCCAGGAGTAGGGGGAGAGCAAGAAGGGGGGTGAAGTGAGCGAACAAGCTGTCTGACTGGTTTTAAACCACGACACATGTGAATACCAACCCACCACTATTTATGTCGGCACCTCTTCTGCTACAGCTTCACACTTTTTTTTTGCCTTCCAACACTCTGATCTAGGAAATGCTTATTCACTTGCTTATCTTGGCACCCAAAGGAATATACTGCACACTCAAAATTAAATATGTATGGCTAGGATCAGAAGCCAAGGTTTGGGTACGGTTGGTTGGTTTTCAATGTAAGCAAGGTCAGTAAAACGAAGTACAGTGCCTTTTTCTAGAAAAGTGACTACCTGGAGAGTCTAACATTTTTATTTTAAAGTGATTTATTTTTAATAATTTCTAATTTATTTGGTCAGAATTTGCATAGATTTTTCTCCTTGTTGTTGCGAAACCGAAAGAGCAAAGAACCAGCTGGCAGCAGAGGCAGGGTGAAAGGGAAGGCAGTTACAGGTCTCAGGTCAAAGTGCTGGGAACAAGAGAGGAGACTGAAGCTAAATTTAGGATACAACAAAAAACAGACTGACCATGTAAGGAAGACAATGGGCAGGTTGGCAAAGAGCTTTGTGCGCAGAGGTGAACAATGGGTGGGGGAGCCAGATGCAGACATATTTGAGAAGCAGAGGACAGAACTTAGACCTGTATTGCAAGCAAAGAAACTGGGACAAAGGGGCTTTCTCAGGCTACCAAAGCACAAATAAAAAGGTTGCATGGAGGGAACAGTAGAGAATTAAAACAAGAAGTCAGCAAAATGATGACAGAGACTGCCTATGTACATAAACCAAAAACACTGCAGAAGAAATGAAGTGCTCAGCAGTGGTTTATCCCTAGACAAAGGTCCTCAGAAGTAGGAATTAGTGAAAGAGAAAGGTGGTAAGAAACAGCCTGTGATGTGAAGTTGATGAGTGACAGACAGATAGCACAAGGAGCCAAGACAAGAACATTTATGTTTCTTTAAAAAGATCAGTTTGATCCATGACTATAAAAACCCCACATTGCTTGTAATTGCATGGTTACCATATGGCATCACTGCTCAGCAGAAGTATTCATATACCTTGTGAGAACACTTCCACTCTTAAAAATATTTGTATTTCTGTCCCAGCACTTGTAAAATTCTAGTTTGAAACAGTTATACCACATCTCTAACACCAGTTTCTACCACTACCACTTCCTGTTGGTGATGCTTTTCATCAGATGATCTCAGGGCTCATTTACAAACCAGGTCAGCATCATTATCCCCATTTTACAGATGAAAAATGAAGGTGCTGTAGATAAGCCTGCATTATTAATGTGAACTCTCAACCCTAAATTCATTTTACTGTCATTTTCCTTGAAATATTCATTTTTACTTCTGCACTAAAGGTACTTCTGTCATGTATTTCTAACATATGTCAAAAGTACCTGGAGCATTGTAGGGGCCATTTTTAGCATTCTCAGAACTGTAAATAAATAAAAAAGCAGAGTACCAGACTCCCACACTTCCCAAAAGAAATCTATTCCCTCCCTGAGCTTACCCCCCAAGTCTAAGCATGTTCCACCTTAACTCCAGCACTTCTAGTTCCTTTGTTTCCCTACAGCTCAACCTGTTCCCACAACCCCATCCTTCCTCCTGCTCCAGACCACTATGGCAATACAAGAACATCACGGTCCAAACACTGTTCAATTTCTATGGCAGCCACAAGTCATATCCTGCACTTGAAACCTCTGTTCTTCATCACCTAGAGAGAACATACTAATTGTGGCTTTTGGAGGGTATCTGCTAGGCTCTGGAACCCTTTCAGAAGAGAAGTCGAGTTATTTCACCTCCTGCTTTAGATGCACTCACTTGGGCTTTTCAGTATTCCGAGTTGTCATCACTAAACAAGGGCAGGTGATCACAAACTGCCTGAAACTCAAGGATGAGCCACAGCAGGGTGCCAAGCTCCCCATTTTGCTTTTTTCCTTCCAAATGCTAACTCTTAAAATTAGGCTACTTTCTTCTGAAGTAAGAGAGGGTGGGCTCCATGGCCTAAACTAGCACCAACAGCAGGGTGGCTTTAGCACCCTGCTGGGTGATCAGCTTGAAGACTGGCCCCCCTCCCTCTAAAAAGAGGGGGCCTGCATTCTTCCACTTTGTGTCCAGGTGCCTTATTTTGCTGCTGCTAGACCAAATGCAAGACCTATCCCCACTGCCAAAATGAACAGCAGTGAGCAGTCCCCTTAAAGCCCTGCAGATACACACCAAATGCCAACAGGGAGGACTCTTTCCTAGCCAGCATGGTTTTGTAACAAATTACACTCAGATAGTCAAAGGAAAAATCTTCCTAAAGCCCAGAGATATCTTCCCCACTTTCTTGCATATAATGAAATACATTTGTATGAATTTCAATTGCTGGTGCCAACAAAACCATGAGACTTAGCTCTATGCACATCTGCAACCTTACCTACCAATCCTTATAAAAAAAGGATGCTCACTTCCTATCCTGTGCACAGAAGGATGTACCCGATTCCTCTGAGATAAGGAGACCAGCCCAGCTTCAGATATCAATACTCTGCTCATACACAAACTTGCATGAAAAAAAAATAAAGTGATGATGCCACGGCTCTTGGTGATTACATTGCAGATGTAGATGCTCTGTTACACTGAAGAGCCAACCCACATGGCAGCAGTGAAAGAGGTTAAACAACACCAATAAAAACACCCCCACACAGAATATCTTACAAACTCATCCAACAATTACAACATAAACTGACGAGGCATGAAAAAGCTGCGATACATTTTCCATATGCCTCTTGCTTAGGTGCGCTTCAGTAACATTACATAAAACTGGCAGAGGCTGAAATCTTAACAGAAAAGTCAGCCTCTCTCAAGTCCCTTCTTCAAGGCCTGGATGTATTAGAGCCACTGAGAAAGCTGATAAAATGCCCTCTTTTTCCTTTTTTTCACTTTGCCACTGGCATTATTGTCAGAAACAGATTAACTTGGCTGAGATTTTCAATGATATAAAAACTACACTTCAACCTGAAGTTCAGCCTGAGGTTCACGTTTCCTTGCAGGAAATGTTTAATCTAATAGAAACAAGAAAAACATACAGCATCAAGAAACTTATGATTCTTTAGGGTATGTGGGTGTATGACTGTTAAGGAGGAAAGCAGAGGTCATTTAATTATATTTTCTCTTTCCCTTATCTCCACCATTTACTGTCTCTTGTCTAAGCACACTCTAGGTCTCGGCAACTCAACAAACAGACACTAGCCTGCTAGTAAGCTTCATTTTAAGAATGTTCATTCCAGGACAAGAGGTTTCTGAAAACATATGGTAAGCTAAACATATCCAAGTTTTTTTTAGCTGGGTTCATCTGTACAGCAATGTACCCTGCAGGTTGAATTGCCCAGAATACCCAGCATTGAGCTGGTAAGGCAGAAACCCCTAGATGAAAGGTACCACATCAAAGTGCCACCAGAAAGTGAGAAAGGAAACAAAAGAAATTCACCTTCCGGGTTAGGCCTAGAAATCTCAACACAACTCAGCGCTCACTACTTCTTATAGTGATACAGCATTGTGCAAGTTAACATCAGCTGTGTTGATTTAAATCCTACAAAACCTAACACAAAAAGGCAAGCTGCAGAGCACCCCAACACCTAAGAAACTTAGCATTTAAAAGATGATCAGAAATCAAGCTGTCCACAGCAAGACACCTGTGACATCAAAAGACAAGTAGAAATTCAAAGGCTTTGACCACAGTTCCTTTAAGCAAAAAAGTCTAGCCTGTCAAAATAACAATGCACGCCCCACCTCAACATGCAGCCTTTCCCTAACAGCAGTGCTGGAGAATGCCACAGCCTCTAAGGAACCTCCTCTAAAGATCATCTGATTGTGAGAGAAGAAACACTCTACTCCTTAACAACTGAATAAATATTCTATTATTTTCATAGCAGCAAGCTAAACATAAATGATGTTAGGCACGCATAAGTAGGTAGGATCAAATACTTAGTATTGTGTTTGGTTCCCGATCTTAACAAAAGGATTTTTAGCAGATGACTAAGCACACTAAGTGGCACAGTCAATGGGATAAAATTAAACAAGAGCAGTTGTGTCAGCAACATTAGGCCCTTAGCTATGTGTGAAGCACAGTATTAGAAGAGAGAGGGGAAAAAGTTCCACATGGCAAGCAAACCTGAAGTCTTTTTGCTGCATCAGCAAGAGGTAGGGGTAAGCACCCAAATATACATTTCCTACTTTCATTTTGCTTCATCCCTGAGAGAGACGCCAACCCTGACACAGCAATTCCAAGCAAAAAGTGGACAGTAAGCCATACATCACTGCTCGGAACACAGATGCAGAGCAAATAAATTCTGCTTGCAGTAGCCTGTTTGTACATATTGAAACACCACATGAACTTGAATGCAGCTTATCACAGATGCAGGAAAAGCTTCAAGGGACAAAAACTAAAGCAAACTCATTGCGGAGAGTGTCAGGTACAGATAGCTCAAATTCCACTCAGCTCTGGGCCTTTTTCCACAGCTTTGACAACTCCATCAGAGAAGCTGCTAAACCTTTTACCATTCTTTTAGGAAAAGGAAACATAAAGTAAGACACTACAAAATATACAGACCTGTAGAGTATTATATACCAAGAGCAGAGCAGAACACAACAAGACGCTCATGCTCCCCTGTGACCCGACCTTTTGCAGTAGCTCATGGCTGTACCTACCAGTGCAACTGGTGGGTTGCTTTGCTGTCCAGATGCTGCTGCAGCACAGGGCTGCAAGAAAAGAGGTAGCACCTGGGGATATATTTTTACCTGGTAGATCCCCATCGTGAAAGAAAGTCTACTAACCAGCCAAGCCTACAACAGAAGCCTGCCTCATCAGATACCAGACACATCAGACAGTGTCATTTGCCATGCCTGCCCCTGCCCTCAGATCCTGTGCATTTTGCCCAATTGAAATACCAATGCCTAAGGTTGGTGTAAGCTACAACAACCCAAGAAGAAATTATGACTGTAAAGTAGAAACGATTTTGTGAAATCATCATCAGCCAGTCCTACATGTGAGGTGAGACTAAATTTTGATGATAAAAAACCCTTCTTAGGATTTCTGCAAAACAGTGTCACTTTAAAATTCCTGCAGTCTTGATGCCTTCAGTTTTGGCACTGCATGTATTTCATACATCCAAACCAATGTCCTATTTTGCTTTCCTTTTCCAAATATGGCACTAAATTTCACTTTAACAGAACAAAAGGGGTACGTTAGTAGACAAGGAGAGCAGCAGGGGAACCAAGCAGCTTGGTGATAATCATCAACCAGCAACTCACTTTCCATTCTGACAAACTCAACATTTCCTCTTTGTAAGGACTGTGTTACCTCTGCACCTAACTAAGGATTCCCAGAAATGTTGTAGACAGGAGGACAGGGAATCACATGGCAATTATTCTTTAGCTGTTAAACACTCGGTGGTGGAGAGAAGGAAGAATTAATTAGAAGTGATGAGGATTTAATTTGGTTTCGTCTCCTTTGAATTTCCATGTCAATCTACTATTTAGCTTCTTTACCAGGTCAACAAGATAGGAAGCAGCTAAGAATTTTTTTATATTATTTCTTAATTTTAAAAAGTGAAAGCAGTTTAATTATTGCCAATCACAAAATTGCTGACCCTGAACCCATGGAGTTTCCATGTGTTGCATTAGGTAGAACAAGGGTAGAAGAAGGGTATAACCCAAATTCATTTAACCAAGATCAATACCTATCTCCTGCAAAATACTGTCTTGATACTTAGAGAGATCATGTTTTTCTTTCCTGAGATATTTCTAGTTTTGCAGCCCCCCCAATGACCCATACATGCTTTGCAGCAGACTGGGATTTCCTATTTTGAGGAGTTTAAGTGTAGAAGTGTTCAATTTACAGACATTTTGCCAGAAAATTAAAAATTATACTGACATTTTCACAAAATGAGTTTGATTATTTCGTGTTCAACTCTGAAGATATCCAGCCAAAACACAGTCACTTTCTTTGCGACCAATTCAAAAACAATTGAAGCACATCTAAAATGATCAATGTAAAGAATATGTTTTAACATTATTACAGAAGAATGCAATTATGGTTCACTAACCCTTTTAAAGGAAGTTCAACCTAAGTCAGGCAAACGTATAGATGTAAGTGTATCTCCATATTAATCTTATTTACAGCCTGGGAGACATCATAAACAGCAATCAAATTGCAGCAGATTTAAGAACAGTAGTATGCAGCTGAACAGAAAGAGAACCTTCACCCGGGCACAGCCTTGGGGTGAGATTGTGTGCACATGGGAATGAAAGCTTTGGTACTTGTGTGAGAGGTTCTCTGACTGCAGGACTTTGCATTTCCCTTTGTTGACATTCCTCTCCCCCCAGTCCTCCAGCCTGTGCAGGTCCCCCTGAATGACAACACAACCCTCTGGCATGTCAGCCACTCTTTCCAAAAATGATACAAGTCCCAGAGTCCTCTGTCCCATCATCCAGATCATTAATGAAGAGGATAAAAGTTAGAACTACTATCAACACTTGGGGTACTTTACTAATGACTGGCCTGCCGATTACTCCTGATTACCCTTTAGTCATTTGTGTCTAGAAATGGTTACCAGGATTAGTTGTTCCATTACCTTTCCAAGGATGGAGGTGAACCTGACCAGCCTGTACTTGCCTTCTTGCCCTCTTGAAGGGTATAATATTTGCTGTCTTCCAATAATCAGTCACCTCCAAGTCACCAACTTTTTAAAGGTGACCAAGAGTGGCCATGCTATCACATCACTCAGCTCCCTCAGCATGCATGGGGCATCCTACCCATGGACTCGCACATGACCGATTTAAGCATTCACTAACCTGATCCCCTGCCCCCAAGGGCAAGTATTCCTTGCTACAGACTTTTCTTCTGGTCTCAGGGACCTGGGATTCCTGAAAGGTAAATCTCACCATTAAAGACCAAGCTGAAGGTAACACTGAGTACCTTCAGCCTTTTTGGTGTCCTTTGTCACCAGAGCCCCTGCCATATTAAGCAGCAGATCCAGGTTTTCCTTTGGCTTCCTTTTGTTGCTGATGTACTACTAGAAGTCCTTTATATGACTCTTCTAAAAGCTCTAATATTACACCTAAGAGCTCTCAGTTGTCCCAGAATACAAAGGTGGATAGCAGCTATCCTTCTTTCTTGTTACCTTACATTCTGGTTCAAAGAGAGCAACTGAGAATTGGGGTCTCTGGAGCCAGAAGTCACACTCCTTTTTCTGACCCAAGGCAAGGGGAGGCTCTCTTCATACTTTCAAGCTATTCAACAGCACTCTCTCTAAATTACTGAGAGAGACTTTACTGCCTGAGCCTTTACTGCCTGATCCTTGAGAAACCCTTGCCATTTCTCACTTTGGTATCTGACCTGCTATACTTGACTAAGTGCAGTTTATTTCATTAAAGTTAGAAATGTCGAACTTTGCTTCACTATCTCTCCAAGCTTGATTTGCACACTTTTGAAATAAAAAAAATAAAAATCAAAAGATATTATCAAATGTAAAACAGCAAAAAAATCAATGTAAATAAAAGTTGTGACAACTTAATGCTGTGCCACGTTAAGCAACTTCATTATAGGCTGTTTAGCACTAGAAAGGTTACAACTGGCAAAAGTTTAAACAGGAGCTTGCTTTGTTTGCCTGTGAAAAAGCACTTATTGAACTCACCAAGGCTCATAGTCAAGGACACCTCCTGCTCACTTATCAGCTGTCTGCAGCTGTGCTCCCTGTCATACTTGCTGCTGGAGAGCAGAGAGAAGCTGGCGACAGCAAAAGCAATGCCACCAGCAGAGGCTCTGACACCCAGTGGGCCCGATGGAATACAGGACCCCTGGCACTCTGCCCACCACCTGCCTGGGGAGGCATGGCATGCACATGGGCTCACCAAACTCACCAAAAAGACTGCAAGCCTCCCTCTCGTCAATTGCCCCAAAACATATATGTTATTTTCACATATCAGTCTCCATATAATCCGAGAAGTCTGATGTCTGTGACTCTTGGTCCAAATAGTTGGCTAATATTCAGGATTCTACATCCATCAGAACACAGTTCAGTCACTGAAAACAAATTAACAACTGCTAAGTGTTTTATCCACTATCAACATGCTCAAAACATCCACCCATCCCATCTTTCAAGTACAGCAGAAGCAAAGAATTGGCAGTTTCCTACCTCAGAAACCTCAAGCATCTCATAAGCTCTCTACTTCAGCTTCTGTCAAGGTAAAAATTTCTTGCTTAATCTTTCTATATACAGAGCCTGCAAACAAAAAACCAAGCCTGGTTATTGCCACCAAGGCCATCCCTCAGTGCCTGTAACTTGGATGTACCTGCTACAGGTACATAGCATCTTAGGCTGCCTTTATACACAGCTAGTTTTTGTAACTGTTGAAAACAGCTTTTTTTACTTCTCTGGAGTCATTAAAAGGTCATTTTTTCAGACTCTTTATAGAGAAATCTACCACCTTCAGCTGCCAGTTGTAACACCTTCCAGGTTAACAATAGGCTGTTTATATTGCTTTCGTAATGAGATAAATTAAGCAAATGTACGCATACAGATTATATATATATTTATATCCGGACCTGTGGCACAAGGAAGCTAAAGCTTTGCTTGCTAGGCTCTTAGAGAATAGCTAGGAGAATTTTAATTTCCGCTAGACAAATTCCTGAAGGAATTCAGAAGGCAGCTTTGAATAAATGTAACACCTCCAGTCAGTCCTGCAATAAATCCAACCTAAAGAAGAGGACTGCATCCAAACTGGGTGAAAATTCAGCCTCCTAAGAGCTGAAAGGCTACACAAGACTCAAGTTATTCAAGAGCAAAACTGACCACGTGTTTAAATTACAAACAATTTTTTAAAAAAAATCACTACCCTGCTGAGCAACCACATAGGTTTCTAGCCCCTGGTGCCCTCCTCTAAGCTTTGTTCTGGGTCTGCTTAGCTGGAGTTCATTGCTCATGTAAGTAACTGCACACCCTGCAGTTCTCAAGTTCAACAAACTAAGGGCTGTGGAGAGGAGATGTCACTGGCACAATAATACCGCTACACAGGGCTGAGTCCTAGAGAAACAGTATGTCATCAAGAGAGCCAAAGCCCAGACCAGACACTCACTTTACTACTGAAGGCATCAATGCACTTATTTCTCCCCCATCCCTCAATAATTTGATCCTACAAGACAAGAGGCACTCCAAAGTAAATCCTGCAAAATTACATTGTCGGTGCTCTCCCTGCACCCATGTCCTGGTCTTCACAGTAGACACTTTAAGGTGAAATTACCTTGGCCTGTTTTTCCAACTCTCCTCATGCCCTCAGCTCAATGGTAGAAATTGCATGCAGTACTGTTTAGAAACCAGTAGTGAGAGAGGATGGAGTTCAGCATCCAGTTTCACAGGGATAGCTCACATGTATAGTGCAAGGCATTCAACAAGAAAATAAAATACTTTTTTGCAGAACAAACAGATTAGCCAAATGGAAGGGGAGGAAAAAACGATGAGAAGCACACACACACTATCATCATAAATCAGTTTCCCGTTTTATTTCATGTTGGTTTCCTTTCTGTTTCTTAAAGGATTGTTTTTACTGGCTGAGAATATGCAGCAGATGTTTTCCAAGTTTCTTATTAAAGACTGACAAGGTGCCAGTAGTGCACAAGTATGGCACATACAAGGATACTTATTTAGGGGAAAGCAACTGGGGGGATAGGGAGTCGTAAGAGATATCCCAGTTTCCTTCTCAAATTAAAAAGGGACATTTTTGCTCACTTGGCTCAGATTTAAATCCTAAGCAAACCCTAGCAGTTTTGCTTCTTTAATTCTTCCTCCAGTCAGAAAAAAAAAAAGTCAATTTTCACAAAAAGTGTCACGCCTCTCATCCAAGAAGCGGTCCATCCTTAAGCTACAGAAATAACGCACATCAGAACTACATCTCAAAACCATAATATTGTAACTAACATTGCCAAAAGAAGGTAAAGAAACAGATCTAAAATCAGTGGCTTTTCTCAGAAAACTGTGTTAACAAGCATTTTACTGCCAGCCAAAAGAAAACTCCATCCATAAAAGCTAAAAATGAATTTTACCTACAACCACAACTCAGCAGATGTTCCCAGGTTTTGTTACATGGCATTTTACATCCTGCTGGGACTACTGCATAGGATGTATCACCAAAAGATCAGCGTGGTCCTTCTTGACAGCGTATTTATACTAATAGAAGACCTGAAGCTAGTGGAGGCACCAATTTATAAGTGGCTTCTCCAGATACAGATAACACTGTAACATTTCTTATGTCTCAGACATTGCACATCATTTCTGCCACCTAACACCAATGCTTTACTCCACAGGAGCTCTGGACAGGTACAGGCACCTGCAGTGTGACACCAAATATGGTGGTCCCTCTACCTTCAAGAGACAAGCGTTCCTACTGTTGTACTTCCACTTCAGAACCAGAAGTCAAGCCAGAGAGGCTCAGGAGAAAGTAAATGCCACAGCTGTGGAGTTTGTGAATTATCTACTGGCCCATTTTAAAGCCTTCAAGGATAAAAAAGAAAGGGACAAAGTAGAGAAAGTTCAGAGCAACTGTCCACAAGTACTTTGGTGGTGAAAAACGTCAACATACCCAAGAACCTCCTTAAGAACACCTCAAATTATGCGTACAAAATAACGCTTTTAAATAATGTTGTTTCTGTAGCAGCCACCGGCTTGGCTGGCCCTGAAGAGGCAGACCCTTAGATCTAAGAAAGAGGCAAGCATATTTATATTAAGTCAGTGAACTTAACAACAGGTGCATAGGTTATGAGAGAACATGTAAGCAGACATGCCTGCATCTTCGTTGCCAAAATACTGTTTGGAAAGGAAAGAGCAAGCTACATGGAAAGGGGCCAGCAAGAGCAAGCTAAAGGTGGCTGCCTAAAACGCAAAGCATTGTAGGAAAGAAACAGGAAGATGTTGCGCTGGATGATACCCTCCCCTACACTTCCCACGAAGAAGCAACTTTATTTTACAGTCAGTGAATTCCTTAGCAGTGACAACACAAATCTGGAATATTCAAATCAGCAAATACATGGAATCACATTACCTCTGGAGCAGGCAAATAAGTACCTGAAATATATTCTCTGCTCAACAGGAAACAAAAAAAAAAACAAAACCAAACCACAACCAAGCATCAGGCTGCAGTAACCCTGGCAGAAGACATACACTGTAAGCTGTGTACAGACTCACAGGGCAGTGAAATGTTTGACAGAAGAATACAAGTTGGCAGCATTGCTTAATCTGTGTTTCAAGGGCAGAGCTGAAATCACAGCTGCACACAGTGCTAACAGATCTTTGAAGGGTATTCTTATACACTTTCTGCTGAAGAAGGCCAGCCAATTATGTTCCCTTTCCAAGTACAGGTCTACATTTACCAGTGTTCCCTGGGAAACATGAAAGAGAAGAAAGTGGTTAAATAAACAGCTCTGCACCTTTTATTGTCTTAACAGAATACCAATAAGGGCAATTTGGAGAAAACTTTTTCTCTTTGGAGTCCTTTTTGCACCAAATCAACTTGGTAAAGAAGTATAACCTTAACCTGCCTCTCTGAGAGCATATTTGCCCAATTATCAGTACTGATCAGTTGAAAGAAAGGTAGCCTTCTTCTTTAGAAAAGCATGACCTAGTTCTTAATGTCCCATTTCTATACCTAAGGCGTCTGAATGCTCAGTTCAGCTGTTAGGAAGTAGCAGCAACTCTTGCACAGGTAAAACCAAAGTATCTTGATTGCCTGCGGTTCATGAAAACACTTCTACCCAGCTACGAAGAAGCAACTTCGGGAGATGCATTTCACAAAAACAGAGTACGGAAACGTCGCCAAAGAGCAAAGTTCAGAGGCTCCAGTAACCAGGAATTAATGGCCTGATTTTCATACCTGTTGAGCCCTCTCTTCACTCCAAAGGACAGGCAGAGCCCTAACCTCTTCTGAGGGAAAAAACAGATCAGCTCCAAAACAAGTGAAAATTCCACTCAGCCAAGCAAGCGCCAGCCTTGGTACCCACACATTCTGCTGCCGCAACATCAAGGAGTGACACCATGCAAGCTTTTAGAGCGGGGCAACACCTGATTTACTCTCCCCATCAACCTCACAGTATTTAACAGGCTGAGTTGAGTTTTTCCTCCTCTTTGGAAAAGGGTCAGAAAGGAATCATTAAGACTGATACAGATGCCAGACAGGGACACTTCATCGGGGACTGTAGTGATTGGACAAGTGGTAATGTGTTTTAACTTAAACAGGGGAAGTTCAAGTCAAATATAAGGAGGAAGTTCTTTACTATGAGGGTGGTGAAGCACTGGAACGGGCTGCCCAAAGGAGTGAATGCTCCACCCCTGGCAGCATTCAAGACCAGGTTGGACAGAGCCTTTGGCGACATGATCTAGGCTGAGGCATCCCTGCCCATGGCAGGGGGGTTAGAACTAGATGATCTTAAAGTCTTTTCCAACCCTAAACAATCTATGATTCTATGATGTCAGAGTTCACCCAGAAAAGCTTGAAGTGATGGCAGAGATGGAAATAAGGTAACTAAGGGCAGGTACAATAAAAGAAAAAAACAAACCTATAAAATCTGTGGATAAGTATAAAGCCAAAATGATTACTAGCTTCCATAAAGCCAAAATGATTACTAGCTTCCAAATAAGGAATTATGAAGCAGGCAGGTGTACAGCACAGAGAAGCTGAGAGGTAGGAGTATCAAACCCAAGGTGTTTCTTGAGATAACGTGAAGTTAAGCTACAGGGCTCTTTGCAACAGAACATTGTGGGTACATTCCTGTTGGTCAGAAAGAGACTGGACACAGTTATGAAAGAAACATCTGCAGAGTGCTAATAATACAAATCACCACTTTTAGTTCATGATGCCCCTGTGTCACAAATTGCTCTTTCTGGGAGAGTGCTCTGAGAAAACACTGCTAAATGCCATGCCTGCTCCCATACCCTCTGCTACTCATACCTGACCATTATCAGAGACAGGATACAAAGCTAAATGTACTTTGATCTGGCAAGATGGCTCGTGAGAATGCAGGCTGTTTAGGAACATGGGTCTGGACTACGTACAGAACATGGTTATGCTACAGTGAAAAAGGCACACAGTCATAACCCCTGATTCTGTCTGAGAGTATCCAGCATTGATGAAGATTTGTTACTAAATGAACAAACAACATTATCAAAGACATTTATGTTCAACTAATAACAGGCAGAGCTGAATTTTCAACTTTAAAAACTATATCTCATCCATTTGGAATATTAGCACTCCTCTTAGCCGTATGAAGAGACGGGGACAAAAAAAGGCAGTAGAAAGGACAATGAGGAGGGAATGCCCTGCCTGTTAACATCTTTGTATCCCCAAACCAGCCAGTAAATGGGAAAAGCAGCATAACCCAATTACAGCAGGAAATGCCACAGAAATGTGCTAAAGGTCAGGTCAATAAAATTACTGACATCAGCAGAAAAATGTGGAATAAGAAAAATCTAATAGCTTTCAAGTCATTTATCAAAACTGAAAAAACCCTCCTAGAATATATTTCCAAATTTCTGCTTGTATTTCAAAACATCAATTTCATTAACTCATTTTGGAAACATCACACCTACTATATATTGGGCAAGCATCTAATCATTCCAAGAGTGACAAGTCCAAAATGATAAAGAACATTGTTGCTGTTGTTATGATGATCTATTCTTGCTGCTTCTCACATTTTTCTCCTTCATCGTATAGTGATGATACAGATGAGACAGGCTACTGTTGTAAATCACACAACTATAAAATACGGTTTTTTTTCCCCTCTCAGGTCTTTTAACCTTTTCTATTCAAGGTCTAATGCAAGCAAAACGATAATTCATTACATTCCTACTGTTAGCTCTTAAAACAATGAGTCTGTGAACAAAGTACAATCCTCAAATGCAAACATGCAAAGCCAGGCACTAAAATTCACTTATAGCACTTGAATACAAGTTGCAGTACGTGATGCAAAGACTAGACAAACGAAGTCCCTCTGATTTACTCAACTGTCCTTTGAAAGCTGCCTCTACTCTTAATCAGAGCATGTCTGAAGTGTTGATCCCGGTATTTGCTTTCAACTTATTAACACAGCTCACCTGTTTTCCTTTCCTATAGTGTTTTGTTTTTCTCCCTAGACAACTGTGATTTTATTCTTTAATAATGATGAAGATTTTCTTGATCACTTGCTACAAATCCTCTCTCTCTCAAGTGCAGGCAACTGGCAGGCAACAAATGCAGCTCAGCTACTCGAGAGAATATAAATCAGCTTTGCTGGATAGTGTGAAGCCAGAGGAAATGTGGTTTTAATACATTTAAGATATGATTAATTGATGCTGTTGCCTGCAATAGAAGAATGGACTTAATTATCCAGGCCTTCTCCAGTCCTATGTTCCTACACCCTGAAGTTACATGTAGACAATCAGATTCACTGTGAAACCACAGAAATGCAGAAAGCTTGTCCTAGACCATCTATCAGGTTGATTCTTACATTAACTTCAGCATTCTTCATCCCTACTTCCTTTACAAACGTTAATAATCTTCTTTCTAGGGTAGGTACCTTTGAGATACTTGCCTTGCCTTTGCAAACCCAGCAGTAGCTCATGCAAAGCCTGAATGGTGCATATTGTGAAATTCCCAGAATGTTCAGAATAACTTTTCTAATAAAAAACAAGGATCCAGTTGTCACAAGTTTTAACTCGCCACCTTTCAGCATATGTAAGCATACCTGATGTTGCTCCCATTATAGCAGAGTGGTTAAAAAACAATTCATTTTTGAAGTTGACATAAATATACATACATGTGTAAACATACCTGCATATGTATTTACACATACATAGGACAAGGAAAACATCTGCAAAAAATTAAGGCTTTCCTTAAACCAGTTTATGGCCATCTAAAGAGCCTAAAAATAAAAGTGTTGCATAAAAGAAAAAGGATAGCACAGATCTAGTAAGTCACTGAAAAAATAAATTGGAAAAAAAAAAAAATCAATTAGCAAATAACAGGACAGACTTTGACCACAGAAGGCATTTGCCTCTGCTGCTTCCTCTTGTCCAAAACTACACACGGCCCAAATGCCCCAGTCTGATACGAGGCTTTGTGAGAAGAGCACACAGACCAAAGTTCCATCCAGCCCAGTGCTTTCTCTCCACCTGCAGAAACAGCAGAGCCATGGGAACTGAACGAGCAAGCAGTGATGCTTCTGCAGTGGCACCCTTCCACTCGATGCAACAACCCTCCAACCTGAACAGACTTTTGAATTAATCCAATCACTTTAGTGACCATGTAAATTGCAGTACCTGCTGGAGCACTTTAAGCATGTATTTTGTGAGGATGCACCCCATATTTGGCTTGATCTGTTAACAGCAAGTTGCATTTGTATCACTGGAGCGGCTTGGGGTTTATTTTAAAAGGTGTTGTGGCTATGAGCAAACAGGATGGGCTCAATCATCTTCGATCAAAATTAGGCAGCTAAGTAGAACTAGGCTGGGCTAGAACTAACAAGAGAGGAAGACTGTGCTGAACTGATGCCACCTCATTGCGATTTCCCTTCTGAATGCATTCATCACTCCTTTCCCCTTACTTAACAGAAGTTGTATCATCTGGAATGCTGCTGAATTGTGTCTGGCAGAAAATAAAGAGAAGAAAAAGCTAACGCTTTGTGTTTGTGCAATCGCTGTTCCTAGCATTTGGACCTCTGCCAGCCTACTGAGTGCAAGTTTGCAGAGGATTACCTAATCTTGTCTGGACATTTGATGAAAACCACAGAACCTCAGAGCACTGGCTTTTAGGTGTGAATGAATTGGAATGTGGAGCTGCTCTGACATGGGGAGTGGGAAAACATGATTTCTCAGAATTTGTTTACCCCTTTCTTCCCCTCCTAAACAGGGATCTTAGGATGTCCCATTAATGTTCCTTGAACAATTATGTAAGCAAGAAAGATATTATATATTCACTTTTCTGCAACAGTTATTGGGGGGGGGGGGGGCAGGGCAGAGATGGAAATACAGTCTGGAAGAAAGTTCTTATTCTTCATTTAAATTTGTGTTAGAATATTTAGGCAACATTATCCTTTGAACTATACCTACAGTGTATGAGGAATTTCTAAAAACCTCACAGACATAAGTGTTCTTCCCTCTTTTCAGATGCTATAAGCAGAAAATAAGTCTTTTTTCTGCTATTTCTAGCACAAAGGCTTTTAGAACTTGTCAGATGGGAAGAACTGCAAACCAGTCACAGACAAAACACACTGCAGCTAGCAACTGCCTTGGGAGACTGATAATACAAGACTCTCCACTTCAGTGTCCCTCAGGTTTGAGCCTGCCCTAGGTATGTGATACACTTCAATGAGACAGAACAGTTGCAACACATTTCAACATGGAAAAACAGAAGATAAGGAACAGAACAGCTCATCTACACAGGAGTTAACAGCTACAAACCCTGCACAGTTGGACAGAATCAGGGTCAAAGTTTAAATGTTTAATACAAAGAAATCAAAGTTAACAATTTGGCATTCAAATATGTATTCATCTTTGGAAACCAAAATATCTTCCACAATAAAGGATTATACTTGTACATCTGAGGAAAGCCTAGGTTTAAGGATGGAACTGGTAGAGCCAAGCAACAGTACGGCAAAGGGCTCAGACATTCCCAGAGAGATGAAATTCTAGGAAACCAGGCTGATTTAGATTCAGAAGCAAAACAAGAAAAGTCAAAATATCACAGTACAAAATAAAAGTAAGTAGACTGCCTTTTCGAAGGGACAATGAAACAAAGATAGCCCCAGAACAGTCAATGGGCTCTTAACATGCAATTTAATATATCATGGTGGTAGTACATGTGTTAGAAGAAGCACCATACATGCAGTACAGCAACTGTAAATAGAGAGGACAGTCTTGGGCTGAGGAGCAACGTGTTTAAGAGAAGAAAAATTGGCACACGGTACCATAGATATTTCAGACTCAAGTGTTTAGAGAAGAAACAAGGGGAATATAAATCATTACTGCTCACCCACATACACCAACCTCTAATTAGAATTAGAGGCTTCTCTAATTCACAGATACTTCTAATTATGTCATGGTAAAGGTTTTGTAAAGCAAGGAGTGTCTGTACAGCACCACAACGTAGACCCTGCCTGAGAACCTAGAAGTAAACCATTTTTGTCTTTGAAGGAGAAGGAAACCGTTTCTACCTGCACAAGGAGCCCAGAAGAAATGTACCATCACTGAAAATTAAGCCCCCCAGTGAGTAGAATTGAATGGCTAGACATCAAGACAGTTTTAATATCATAACTAGTTACATACACTAAATATAAAAAAAAGCAGCAGTAATTCTCCTCCGCATGAAAGACACGCTGAAGTTCCTTTTAGTGTGGGATGATAAGTCTGGTTTTTATGGTTTTTAGCAGTACTGTAGCTCATGGCCATCAGTGCCTACTTAAGTCACCAAATGAAGTTCGATATCAATAACCTGAACCTCACAGTCAGGAAAGGATTTTAAAATTAGAACTAGTATCTAGCAGAGTTGACTAATAGGCTGGAGAGATCAACATTGATCAGACCATGATCGCAGCTGTCAAATATGTACACCTAACTACACAGGTAGGGTCCAGCAATTCAAGGTATCGGTGTATCAGTGAATCAGTGACAGCACACTTGCTGGGAGAGGCACTATACATATATTAAAGCAACTGCAAACAGAGAGGACAAGTACAATTCAGGGGTTGAAGATTCCTGTGTTTCAGACTGAAAAAGAATGTTAGTGCAAGCTGCAGGGTGTCAAGGATTTCAAAATCATAAACCCAAGAGAAAATAATTGTTTAAGATGATACAAGATGTGAGAAATAGGATGAGGCTAAGCAACTGCACAATGTGCAGGTAATTCAAGTGCACCAAAAGAACATTCTAAAGTGATTAGTCTGGAAGTCAATGTTTCTGTGAAAGAATTTAAGTCATTCTCGAGGTGATGAAAAACATATATTGCTACACAGTAGGGCTGTTTCCATCAACATCTCAATGTGACACAAAATGTTGTGCTACTTTGACATCTAACTATTTCATAAGTACCAATAACCTAAAAAGCCAGAGATGTCTTTTCATTCAAGCTTACCTGCTGCTGGAGAATACACCAACCAGGGATTTCTTAATCAAAAAGAAATAGATATGAAAATGCACATTCATTGAAATACCCATAATGTAAATAAAACTTCCACCTCATATTTGGGACTCCAGCATCTCAACAGTTCGGGAATTTGGACAGAGTGATTTTGCACTAGTCTTTCAGTACAAATCAAAACAGATTGGCCTGACCCAAATTTGGGGTTTACATGCGATTTCTTTTAAGATCAATAACTTGCTCTGACTCAGGACAGGAAAGACCCCAAATATCCAAAGTTACCATGAGGAAATCAGCAATTCCCTACTGCTGAAAAAAAGGAGTGCATTTCCACTGACTGCACCACTTTTTTCAAGTGCCAAGATTTTACTTATTGCCACTTTTGGCTTCAAGGGGAATTTAGAGCATAGAGTCTGCGACAGGGCTGTCTCATCAGAAGAGTCGGAAGCAAATTCAAGTAGGTAAAGAGACTGGCATCTCACTTGTAGACAGTGACATCAGAAGTTCCTGGGAGCCTGAACAGTTTCATCTTAGTAGGTATTTTACACCTTTCTTTTCTTCCATCAGCTTTCCTGGAGCTTCCCTGAGTGTATACGTAGAATCAGAATAGTTACGGTTGGAAATGACCTTAAGATCACCTAGTTCCATCTCCCCTGCCATGGGCAATGATTTCTGATCACCTGGTAGGTTTATGGCTTTTTTGGCACAGCTCAAACGCAGGAGACCATTGTACAACATTGCAAGGGAGAAGACCATAAGTCTTCTGGCTAATCACCCTGGCCAGCAGAACTTCTCTGAACAATACATTTAAGACACCACTGCCAGCACCTCCAATCAGTATCTGGGGAGAAATATTTTTCCATCATATTTTCCGTTAGACGAGTGCTGGGGTACAGCCAGAGTTTTATATGCAGTGAATGGAAAAACTGTGAGAACGGCCGATTCTATTCTGGGCTCCTGCCACCCTCTACTGACCTTCCCTCCCTCAATAATCATTATAATCATTACATTTCCCTGAGACTTCTTACAGACTGGCAGGCAGCGGCCCAAATCTACAACCAGTTTTGCCCTTGATTGTGGAGGAGGAAATAAAAGTACAACTGCAGTCAAAAACCACAACTGGCCAAGAAGGCATACTGGCATTCCACAAAGCTCATCCTTGTACTTTTGCAAGTCCCACTTAACTTCTGACAAAACTGAAGTACCATTTTTTTTAAATGGCAGAGCCACAACCTCTGTCAAAGACCAAAAACAATTCTGTCCAGCATCAGCAAGATTGCCAGATACGACCACAAGTAACTGGTGAATCATTTACGTGGATGATTTACACCATATAACTTTGCTTTTTAGGACTAGATGATATCAGCAGGGTGGTAGGAGACAAAAAAAAAAAAAACGCATCACGTGAGCTAGAAACGTAATCCAAGAGCTGAAAAGTTATTAATCTCTGCAGAGTCTTTCCTCATTAAAAAAAAATTAAACTTCAAATCAGCCGGCTTGCTTCAGCAGCTTGTTCCCAGAATAGCTATGTAAAAGGAGACAAAATAAGATGAAAACGTGTATGCAGGTTTTGCAGGCAGCAACTCTTCTTATCCTTGTTGCCCACAAAAGGCCAGAGTTACAGTACCTCAGATTAATTCCTTAAAAAGCAGGAATAAACTTGATTAGTGTACCAACCAAAGTACACCTCAAAAATACAGCCTCTATCTGCTACCTCAACATCTGTTGCTTAGAGCATCAGCTGCTTATAAGCAAGCCTGCCCTTCACGTTGCTGGCAATTTCAAGTCTATTGGAGAATAAAACTGAAGAAGAGCAGAAATATATACACTTGAAAGGCGAAAAACCCAATTTCCTCATTAAAACCAATATTAAGCAGAAGTTACCACTTTAAAAAGTTCTGTCACCGTAGGGAAGTCTCAGCACGCTTTCTGCCTAGCAGAAATAAATTAATATTTTAAACATTTTCTAATGGCTAATTTTTTTAATTTGCGCAGATAAGCTCAAGAAGCTGTTGATTGACAGCTAGGATGCAGTAAGGTAGCCAGCTCTCCTTTGAGAGAGATTTTGTAGCACTTCTCTCTGGATTTTTCAAGAGTGCTTCTTAATTAGAATATGCATTTTACCTTTCCGTACAGATGGGAAAAAGACACACAAAGAGTTGAAGGCATAGGCATGGAGTAAAAAACAGAATTAAGAAGTTTTATATTCATTTGTCCTTTAATTCTTAGTCAGATGCTGAGACCACACTGCTTCGGTTTTGCTGAAATTAAATACTTTGTGGCAAAATATAGAATTATATTTGTTTTGGTTTTATCCAGGTTTTCCATTTGTATACACAAGGGTAAAACCAGAAAAGTCATGCTTAAGTGGGATGCTGGAATATTTTCTCATTAAGAAATAGTTTCAATAATTCAAGAGTAAAGAGTTCACCACCAAAAAGCTTTTTTTACTGAAAGTGATGACAGAATGTATTCACAAGCTCGTGAAAACGTATTGGGCATGCGACAGTTATCTGTGCCTTTCACTCTATGCTTCAGATAAATCACTCCTTGAACTGTATTTTCTTCAACTAACTCTTTCAACCTGTCCTATCCCTGACCTTCAGGGAAATTCTCCATAACACCAAAGAAACACAAAACCTGCTCTAGCTGAAAAGAAAGTTGATTTCAAGAACAACTGGGAAGATATGACACTAACACCAGTCTTTATGACTTTGGACTAACCAGGTATTTGAATCCTCTCAGGCCAAGGAGGAAAGCCACAGAAACTGAAACGTACTTTTTTATGCCTAGTTTTGGACTCTCTGAAACCTCTGCAGACTGAACCACCTCCCTGCAATACAGTGCAAGTGGCAGAAACTGTAGTTGAAGGCCATTTTGGGAGGCATTTCAAGGGTAGAATGCCAGATGCTCCTTTTTCAAAACTAACCCACCTTAATAGTTACTCCCACACCCCATCAGCATGAGTTGCAACCCCCTACCTCAGTGCAAGAGCTGCTTTCTGTGAAGTCTGACACAACATTTTGCCAAGCTTGTGGCCTGGCATACAGAAGATGTGCTGTCCTGGTTTAGCCTGTTTGCTCTTTGCTTTCAAGACTAATAGCATGTACAAGGAATATGAACTGCTGATTGCCACCAGGGAGACGATGTCAGGACCGACCACAGGACTTTCTCTTCCCCCTCTGGTTTAGATTTAAGACTAGAAGAAGGCAGAATCCCCCCAACCCCTAAGTATTAGGAAGCCAAGCCAGAAGGTGCTTCAGTCCGCATTCCTATGAAGCATTTTAACCATTTAATAGAAAAGCAGATTGTTTACTTCCAAAAGGTATGATAGATATTAGCCAGCTGTGACTATGATAAGCCTCAGAGACAAAGTTTAACAACTATACTGTCTGTTGAAGAACATGAGAAGGCAGGATCAGCCCTGGTCATACCAAATATTAGGGGCCTGTCATTTGCTGTCTCCCTTGGGGCAGTAGAACATTTTTCCTATTCAAGTCTGAGGATGCCATTCATATTATTTGTCTTCAAAAGTCTGTTTCTCAAAAATTAGGAAAACTCACACCAACTTTCAACACACTTCAAGTTTCGAGGGAACATAAAAGGTTGTATTATCTCTAGCTTACTTTTCCTATGAAACAGCGACTAGATACTGATTAAACTGAACACTTGCTGCACCTCACCACGAGGAAAGAAGCCTTACACGCAACTGGTGTATAGCTGTAGCTACTCCCCTGCTGATCTAGTAGAAGTTTATTTCTTCTTTGTAAAACAAGCACAAATGCACACCAGGAGCCAGATAGTTTTTATATTTATCTTCCATCTGGTTCTATGTGGTACATGCTTAAATGAGAATTCAGTGACCACCACAGGGCCCATTGTACAACGGGCACTGCTGAATTCTTCCACAATAAAAAAAAAAAAAGACTGTTTGGTTATTTAAACATAGTAATTCTACAGACAGGCATGGGTTCAAAACTGCGGGAGAAATTGACAGGTACTTTATTTACAAAGTAACTTAACTGTTTTATACAGTACCTCAGGAGCAAAAACTTGATTCCTGTTCAGCTCCAGCCCATCACACTTTCTTGGGCTTTAAGACATTATTCAGATTTGCTTATACTTCATTTTAGTGATGGCTTTCTAAGAACATACAAATTTGAAGACAGTATTTCCCCAGCTTCAGCAGTAAGTATAGTTACCCCATTCTGATGGGAAATGCAGGAGAGAGAAAGGAAAAAAAAAAAAAAATCAGGGTTCTTCTTGTTATTTCAGTTGTAAAGCAAAAACACCGAGAAGCCAGCATCCCTTTCATGCAATCCTCTTTCCTGAATAACCCATTTCTGAAATACTAGAGAACCAGAACAGGCGGCTGGTTGTTGGGCTTTTGCTTACAGCTCCCAGCTCCTTTTAGCCAAATCTTGGGCTCAGCAGCATCGGGCTGTCTGTGCCCATTCAGCCACATTTTTGGCTGGCTGCTCCTTTCTGGGTCTGTTTCCATGGTATTTCCTCATCCCTTTCCCACCTGCATCTCTGCTTACAGCAACATTAAATGAAAACCTTTGTTTAGGGTTCTGACAGACTTGGGCTTTTTGACGGAGCTGCCTTTTTTCCTAGTGTTTGGAAGGTAAATCCTACACTCACCAGTTTTAAGCAAAGGCTAAGCTTCATCTACAATTACAGCATTTGTTGAACACAAACTAAAGAAAAAAAATACTTCTACCACTTCCTGCTTTTGATTTCAGTAATGCTGTTTCTGGACAGTATCTTTGCATTACTCTGTTGATACACCAGATGAATCCTTTCCACTCAGGTTTTCACCATAATTAAGACCCCTAATGGCAAAGTGAATGAATAAAGCACTCAAATGGCAAGACACTTAGATGCACTAGTAATAAAACACAGTATAAGAAATTATAAAATTCACCACCTGAATTGGCCATAGAAGAAAATGCTTCAGAAAATTCCTAGTGAAAGAACACACATCTACCAAATTAAATACACTGTGAATCCATTTTCTGGTTAGCTTCAAATATTTGAAATAAAAAACCCTCCCTGGTAGCATTCCAGGCATCACAAGAAAACACAGTCAGTTCAGTGAAGAATATGATACTGACTAGCTTATTTGGTTTGTGTAACTCCAAAATGCAACAGTTAACATCCAAAACAGTAACAGAAGGAAAAGGTTTAGATTAGACTAAATAGAAGGTTTCTCCTCAGCTGCCTCTGTTCAGCACTGTCACAGGCGATAAGAAAGTTCATCCTTGCCATCATTGTCCACTGTGGAGAAAGGGAGCTGTGGTTCACACCACACTAAGCACACAGCAGCCAAGACCGGTTCTGGCCTCAATGTTAAGCAATCAGATCACAGGTTAAAAGAAACACCAAAGAATAACCACAGAATATGCCCCGGCATCTGCCACTGCAGCCTGCTCAAAATGGAAATTCCTCCACTATCCTCATGAGAGCATTATTCCACTGTAGCAGTTTGTTTGTGCAATATCTTCTTTTATTCTCCAGCTAGTCTTGAGGTTGAAGAATGGGCTCTGCAATGACTCCCCTAGGGACAATGGCTGACCCTCACAACCTGACAACCATCTGCTGAAATTAAATTTAGGGAATATATGCCCATACAATCCTGCCCACCAAAAAAAACACACTGAATATAAACAATTTAAATTGAACTGAAAAAGTGGCCAAGGAGCCATTGCATCGCCTTGCTTTATAGCAAGGACTCTGCTATACAAAAACATAGCTGCAATAAAATTCTGATTCCTAATGTGGGAAACGTAAACCACAGCAATATTATTCTCTGTTAATTTTTTTTTCCTCCCTGAAAAGTAACACTGTGCTGTTTCTCCTTTTATTTCATTTAAAATGGATGTCATTACACACAGTCAAGTCCTGACCACTACAACTGGACCCTAAGGAATTGAAAAGGCTCATTGAGTGGAGCACAAGACAGAAGGTCATCAAACCAATGCCACATTACTCTCCCTCGATATCTGATGGAGTCACGGGAGCAGTTTGGATGCCAGATGACATGAATATTTATCTGTATGATTTTAAAATTGCCTTGTGACTTTGAAATGACACTTTTCATGTGCCCTTGTTGTACCTTAGTGGCACTGTGGGGAAGATGCAATGTCAAAAGTCTGGCTTCGACACGGGTGTCACCTGCTTTTCTTCCTTTTTTCTTCCCTAGTATTACCACTTATTTTGAATCAAACTGCAGCTGGAAGAAGCCTCAACCAACCAGCCTGGAGAACAAAGGAGCACATTAGCAAATTTGTGAAAGAAATCAATAGAACGCTGTTAGCTCAAGATGTTTTCCCAAAGAAGCTGTGGTCTGTCTGTATGCAGCTCCAGTAATGAAACCACCAATCTCTACAAGGAAAACATTTCCACCAGAAAGTTTCCCTCCTCTCAAGAAATCCTATTTCAGTTCAGAGGTAGATAGGACAAAAGTAATACTTGTCTTGAGCTTCCAAGAGAAATTTCTTAAAGACAAAGCACCATTATACTGGTCAGTGGGATGAGCAGGGATCTATCTCAGCCACTCTTGCTCATTCTACTCTGTTAGAATATCTATTTGTCCTGGGTTTCTTTTTTGAAAAAACCATACATAAATAAAAATTCCATCTCAGACTGCAGCGTATCTATCCAGCCTGGACATCTCCTATAAGGAGTTGAGAACATTCTCTGACAAATCAGGCTGTCAAGAGGCCTGCTTCTCCTCCTCCTCCAAAGGACAAAAAAAAAAAAAAAATCAACTAAAACCCACTCACATCAGCACCACTGGTTCCAGCCTCTGACAGCAGAGAGCCATCAGAGTTATACAAATGTAATGAACTAAAGACCTGGTATGAAATTTTAGTTACCTGTGATGACAAAGGACAAGCGAGGACCATCTGAAATCCCACAAGCTTTCTGCAGGCCTAATGCTGATTAACCAAAGCAGCATAAGATGAGAAGATGCTCCCAGGCAAAAGACATCAAATATTCGGTGATGTCCGATGGAAAGATTTAAAATGTTCCAGCGCGCACTTCCTACCTACATGGGCCTTTTTTTTTCTACAGCATTTTCCCCTATTTCACTTCCCTCCTCCCAGACCACACTGCTCTTTCCCCCGCAGACCTCCTGCCCTTGCTGCTCCTTTGTCCCGATGCCCGCCTCCCATGGTTGGTTGCTTTCCCCCAGCTCAGCTCTAAGCCCCAACTGCGAAGCCCACCTTAAACCAGCCGCCCGTGCACGCACTTCTGCCTCTCGTCTGCCATCCCCCGGCACACACCTTCCCTCCTCTCCCGATGCGCCGGTCGGGCTCTGTTCTCCGCCTCAGGGGAGATGAAAAACAAACCAAAGCCTCTGCAGCAGCGGGTTCCTGCGTGGGGCCCTGCAGCCCGCACCCACGGCCCCCTTCGGGAGCGGTTTTCTCTTCGCGCCTTTCGCCACGCGGCCTATCTCTCTCGGGGGGGGGGGGGGGGGGGGGGGGGGAAGAGGTGGAAGCCGAAAAGTATTGGCCCGTACGGGGATCGAACCCGCGACCTTGGCGTTATTAGCACCACGCTCTAACCAACTGAGCTAACCGGCCGTTCGAGAGCACCCCTTCCGGGTAGCGGCCTAACCCTGTCGCCGGAAGCACGCCGCTGTCCCGTCAGCGTCCTGCGGGGCGAGCGGCGCTTCCTCGGGGTTGGGGATGCGGTGCCCGGGGCGCCGGCTGCGCTTTGTCACGGAGACCCACAGAGCTCTGCCTGCCAGGGCGTGTTTGTGCTGCCTGCAGGAGCAGAGCCTCCAGCCTGCGACAGGGACAACAGCACAAAACTTGTTCCCACTGAGGACAGGGAGGCAACGGAGCAGGCTTCGGGGTGAGGACATGCAGGCTCTGTCCCTGGAGGTTTTCCAGGCAGCTTGGGCTAAGCCCGGAGCAGCTGCCATGCCTACCCTCGCAGCAGATGCCGCTCTGAACACGGTTTTGGGCAAGACATCTCCCGGGGTTCCTTCCTTCCAGAGTTATCCCATGACCTGAGCAAAACTCAGTACTGCCTGCAGCAGGAGTGAGGCTATGAACAAACCCATTGTCCTCTGATGAACCCGGGACCAGGCAGGGTTGATCAGCATCTACTGAAATTCACCCAGCAGTAGGGTTGAATGAACCCGAGTCTGTAAGCACTTACCTTCCCTGGAAGGATATAAGAAGACAGGGAAGAGTTAGTCACAATCCCTTTTTATCCCTGTTTTGTCTTACATAGTCAAAGGTTTCCATTTTTTGAAAATGTTAATTTTCCTGGCTTAGACTGTAATAACAAATAAAAAAAATAAGCTTTTCAAATGTTTGGTCTTCTTGGCAGAGCTCATTATAGAGGAAAAGTTAAGGACTATCTGTATCACAGCTTGGGATCAAAAAGACTGACTCGGGATCACTGGGATGTTTTTTCTAGTCCATACTCACCCTTGTGGCCAGTGCCCCTGCACACACTTCTTTTTCGCTTTACTCATGCCATCAGTTCACCTTTACTACTGTTAGCCTATCTGCTACCAGCACCTTCCACAAAGGTCCACTAAATTCCCCAGACCTTTGCCCAGCTTTGTCATAAAATCCTTCATCCCTAGGAGCCAGCGGATCAGATCATTTAGATGCCGTTCCTCTTCAGCTGTCCCAAGCCTCACATCTCTGCCTCCCAGTCGTGCCATCCCCAGCACCACACCCAGTCACCTCTCCACCTGCAGAGAGGAGCATTTACTCCCCTCTACCAGTAACTGCAACCATCATTGCCATTTGCAACAGCATATGCAGAGTCATTATCATACCTGAGCTCCATCCCTTGATACTTTAATTGCTGCTGCTCCTCGTCTAACTGAATCTCCTGGTTACATCATCATCTTTTATCCACCTTGGACATCTTTCTCTTCACCCCTACAGAATGGCAGCAGTGTTAAAAACTAAATAAATATAAGGGGCCCCAGGTTACAGTACATATGCAGCAATAGTCAAATAGTAGATAACAAGCTTCACTATGCAGCGCTAACCTCTGAAGACTCCCACAAAGCGTATGTCCTCTTTTTCATTCTTGACGGTCTTGTTTCATCAGCCCAGGAAACTCCTTCAGGCTGTAGGGGGCTCTCAACAAGCAGAGGAAGGAGCACAGGAGGAGGTGGGAAAGCAGGAGACTCCACACTGTCATTTCTCCTTCTCCTTTTCTATTTGATCTCCATGGAGTAGCAGCCAGCCAGTTGCCAGGAAGCACATAGGTTCTGGGATATCAATAACCAACTGTATTTTCTGGGAAATGTCACCCTGCGTTAGGCTAAACTCACTCAAACAGTCAACAGCAAAGCCACATGTAGAATCTTAAGACAAAGCTGAAAAGTGGAAGGACAGAAAGGAAAAGTACTCCCAAACAAGCCAGAGCATGGGCATGTATATGCAGTCTGGGTAGTATCCAGACCGATAGAGCATAAGTGGCAGGCGCAGGAACAGCAGACCTTCATTTATGTGTCTGGCACACAGATTCTCAGTCTGGTTTTTGGTAAGAAACAGCTGATTTTTAGGTTGGTTTTTTTTTTTGGTCAGTTGCTCCACAGAGAGCAAGGGTCAGGGGTCATGGCTAATCATCTCTCTGGCCTTTCTGTCCAGAATATTATCCCCAGAAGTTGCTGAACGCAAGAACATAGTGCCTCCTAATTCACAGCTGTCCGCCACTGGTTTGTGATCAAATCTGTCCCACTTACGCAATGCCGAAATAGAAAAATTCTGTGCCATTCAGGTGTTTCTTCCCACTGCCTCCTAGCCAAGTTAAGCAGACGTGTCTTTTTCCTCAAAGTTTAATCAGTCACATGCCAAATGCCAACGCCCTGTTGTTCTGAAACCCACTTCTACGTGCAGAAATAGCACCCTAACTTGTTAGAAGGGTTTCATTTAGGCTCTGCTGTACAAGCAACGCACTTTCTGCAATTAGACAGTGACAGATGATGTAACAGTCTGGGAGATCAATGCTGTCGCCACAAAAACAAGATTTTCTCATTGAACAGTAAACTCTGGTTTATCTCCAGTATGCAGAATCCATACTCTAAAGCAAAGAAATAAACTGCCTGGAATAAGAAACAGCTACCAGGCTATATTGTAGGCATCTGTAACATTATGGAACGTAGAGGTTGGGCATGCAAAGCATTTGCAAGCATTTTTCAGCACCGCTGATGTACGAGAATTGTGTTCACAAGCACTTCATTGAATAGAATCTCAGCTTTGAGGGGTTTGCTAATTCAGGGCTTCACCTAGACATCTGAGCAGCTTCAGACTTTTACAGCGCATTTAGATGATCTGCTACAATATTCCCCTCATGACCTTTCCATTATATATTTTCAAAGACTCACAAGCATTCATATTTAATAAAACACTGGCAGGCAGCAGGAGACTGAAGACAGAGCAAGGTCCAAAGTGCTCGAGTTCCATCTCAGATCTTCTTTTCAGTTGCCTGTTCCCTCCCTGCCACAAGTCACCCAGCATACCCCCACACTGCACCACTGTGCCCGACCTCTCACCTGCCATCTACAGCTACACCACTGTCATTGGCAGCAAGCACCTATCTCACTGCACAAAATGCAGCCCTAGCTCTGTGCTCCCAGCTGCCTGCCGCCCCCCCCCCCCCCCCCCCACGGCCTGTGCTGGCTGGGCTTTGAGCTGCCATTCCAACAGCCATGCCGCAGTGTGCTGTGCTTTCCTTTTTACTGGAGACACATTATCAGACTGTATCAACTTCTCCCACACACTGTGCTCCAGCCTGTATTGCACAGCACATGGCACCAAAGGCCATGCCGTCATGAACCCTGCCTGTGTATAAAAGCAAGTTCATCTTCCAGGAAAAACAAGATGTTTAGGAAGAAAGCAGAACAGAGCACACTCATGGGCTTCCTCCACCTCTGCCCCTTTCTGAGTGCGTGCAACGCAGGACGCATTAAGATCTTACTTAATGCAGGCCAGTAAGGCATCTGACAAAGTGTTTTTCGGTCACTGCTGACCACCCAGCCCAAAATGGCTCTGAATCAGCAATTTAACAACAAAGTATAGCTTTAGGCATTCCACAACCCTGTCCTGTTTGTGCTACTCTCTCATCAACGGGGGGGGGGGGGATTCATTAGCTGCCCAAATAAAAAGGTACAGGGAACTACTGTTATCAGCCTGAACACTACCAAGGGATTTATTAATAAGCTTGCCATTGAAATCTCGCTCATAAAAATGCTAATGCAAGTTATTTGCATACGTCTGTGCATTGAAACAGAACACCCATAATGTTATATTTAATAAAATTATTATTACCCAATCATAAAGTAAACATTCAGTGGTCATAAAATGGGTGTTGAAGTGTAGATGCACATGCTTTCTATATTTATAGCATTTTTAATAATAGCTACTGTGAGTTTTGAATAAAGCAGTCAAGAGAAACATTCCTGAGTGTTTTGAACTAGAAATCTGCAGATTCATATCTAGAAATCACATCTAGAAGCAGGACATTATAGCCAGCACAAACCACTGCAGTATGTTCCTTGTACAGCAGCAGTGACAGAGTCATGCTTTGAACAGAACAACCAAAACTTATTTCACAGCTTCTGTGCTGGCCACCGGATGAGGACAACTCCAAAGTCCCAGGAAAAAGAAAAAACCCACCCCTTCAGCCATCTAAAATGTCTCGCCATCTATGAAAACTGGTCTTGCAGCGTCTGCATGCTGTCACTATGCTTATTTAAGGCCAAATTTACCACAAATCTGACATAGGAGTAAGCTGTCCAAAGGGCACCAAGAAGTCCTTCACATTTCTCAGAAGACCTGGACATGCCCTATGGCACATAGGCAGGAAATACCCACATCCAGTATATCCCCTTAGCTAGCTCTGCCCCTAAGATGGTGTAGCTACTCACATACAGCTAACTCCCCCCAGCAGGCAGCACTTCAGTTTGAAGCCTTGCTAGCATTGTTTTGGCACCCAGGCTGGTGGTAGAAGATCCCACGTAAAGACATTTTTTGTTTGCCTGCGTCACAGTTCCTGGATCTAGTTTGTTGCCCGGGAAAATGTTTTGAGATGCTCTGCAACTCTCAGCCTCCAGCTAACACCAGGCATCAATTTACCATTTAATATGCCACATTAAGCCTACCGTTAGCATTACAGGGATTACCAGTATGAGTTATTATGAATACAATCTCATTATTAGTGCTGAAATTGTTGGCAGCTTTTCCATTGTTAAATAGTGCCTATTTGTTTTTTTCCTGCTATGGATGTGCAGAATACATTATACTACGTAAGCTTCACGTCCACGTCAAGTAATACTCTTTTGCAGATACAAATAAGTTTGATTTTCCCCATTTTCATTCAGAAAAAAAAAAAAGTTTAAGCCAGATCAAGCCACACTCATCCTTTTACATTTTGGAGTAATTTACATTTACTATTTGAAGATGGAATTTAGCTATTGCTCCAGAGCGGCTTGAAACCTCACCCTGACAAAGTAGGGTGCTTCTCCCTCAAAAAATAAAAAAAAATAAAAAAAAACCATATTTTTGGTGGAATTCCTGAAATTGCTTCTTTGCCCTACTTCATGAGATTTATGAAAGTCAGGTCCTTCTTGACTAACCTGATCTTCCCTGGCAGGGTGACCCACTTAGTGTAGGGGGGAAAAGCTATAGGGGTTGTCTACTTAGACTTTAGTAAAGCCTTTAACACCATGTCCCACAGCATCCTCCTGGAGAAACCGGCTGCTCATGGCTTGGACAAGTATATACTTCAGTGGGTAACAAACTGGCTCATGGGCCCAAGGAGTGGCAGTGAACAGAGTTAAATCCAGCTGGGGGCTGATCACAAGTGGTATTCTCCAGGGCTTAGTACTGGGGCCAGGTCTTTTTAATATTTTTTGTCAATGATCTGGGTGAGGGAATCCCCTCAGTAAGTCTGCAGACAACATCAAATTGGGCAGGAATGTTGGTCTGCTTCAGGGTAGGAAGGCTCTGCAGAGGGATCTGGACAGGCTGGATTAACGGGCTGAGGCCAGTTGCAAGAGGGTCAACAAGGCTCAGTGCTGGTCTTGCACCTGAGTCACAACCCTATGCAAGGTTGCAGGCTTGGGGAAGAACGGCTGGGGAGCTGCTTGGTGGAAAAGGGGGAACTGGGACTGCTGGTTAACAGCCAGCTGAATATGAGCCAGCACTGTGCTGGCAGTCTGAGAAGCATGAAGTTATGAGAAGCAGCAGAGGAAATTGGGGTTGTTCAGCTTGGAGAAAAGAAAGCTCACAGGAGACCTTGTTTCTCTCTACAACTACCTAACAGGATGTTGTAGCAAGGTGGGCGTCCGTCTCTTCTTCCAGGTAAGAAGTTATAAGACAAGGAAATGGTGTCAAGTTGTGCCAGGGGAGATTTAGATTGGAGGTTAGGAAAAATTTCTTCACCAAAATGTTTGTCAAGCACTGGAAGAGGCTGCCCAGAGAAGCAGTCGAGTCATCACCCTTGGAGATATTTAAAAGGTAGATGTGGTGCTCAGTGGTGGACTTGGCAATGCTAGGTTGATGGCTGGACTCCATACTCTTAAGGGGTTTTTGCAACCTAAACAATTCTTTTTTTTTTTTTGTTAGACCTGTAAGCCCCACCATTTTTGACCCTCCTTTTTCTTCAGTCTGTGCAGACACCCTCTCTTCTGCTCTGTTTTGTAACACACCCAGTGGTCATTAAAGTTCCATTTGAAAACTCCATAAAGTTCCATTTGAAAAAAAGGACTATTTTTTATGCGATTAAATTGAGCCAATTATTTCTTGAAATCACCAGAGTATAATTTCCTATAAGCACTGAAGAAAAAAATCAATATCCCAAGTTCATAAATTATTTATCACTCCATCAGGCTGTCATTTGTTAATGCAAAAGAAGGACACCATTCTGGACCCAGACAAGAATTTCAGCTTTCATTCATCTAGAGAGCACACAGCAAAAATAAACCCACTAAAATCAGTGGAAAAAACGCAAGTACTCTCAGCTTGCTATGTCCATGCTCCCTGAAGACAGCTATTTCCAAATAAACACAAAAATTGCAGAATGCCCTTATATAACTACAAAGTTGCACATGGTTGTTGCCATAGGTGACATTTTAATCTTTTGGTGGTTTTTTTACTAGTTTTAGAATCAGTTCAACACAAGACTTAGTGTTTATGAAGCCGAGTGTTGTAAGTCACGTGTGCATGTTTAAAAAGAACTACCGAAATATTTCTGTACTTTGTGTTAGCTTTCTTAATGCCATGCACTGTCCAAGATGTAGCAGTATAAAAACTGTTTTTGTTGTGGGCTTTTTTGGTTTTGTTCAGTTTTTTACTTACTATCTTTCTAGGTTCTCAGCTTCCTTCAAAGTCTGTATCATTGTCATGGCTTTCCATCTTTACATTAATTTTTGCAACCACCACATATACTAAAATCTCCTATATCCGTTTATGCAGAGGAAGCAGCTGAGGTATTCAGAAAAATCTGGTATTCAAAGCAAGGCAAAATGCTGTCACCCCACAGTTCACATCCTGATGCAGGTCTACCAAGCCATTACATCTCTTCAAAAAAAGCATTTGGAGCCAGTTAGAAAAGAATCACACTGATAGCCATCATCCCCGAGGACAAGGGTCTCATTACCAGAGCAGCAGTTCGTGGGCATGAAAGCGCTACTGGATGAAGCTGTAGTAGGGTCAGCTCCCTTTTCTGTCCTCTTGACGTAGATAAATTGAACAACACATAGCTTATTCAGTATATGCCTTTGCGATGTGACCTCGGAATAAGAGTGCCTGTCCAATCTGAGTCGATATGAAAGTTGTCATGTTATTTCCCCCAAATAAAAAGGCTTGGTCCAGTATTAGTAGGTCAAGCACTCATTCATCCTGTGAAAGCCTACTCTGAACGAAGTGAAAAGCAATTTTGATCACACAAAGCTGCACCTAGCTCTATCTAGCTGGTTTTGAGTTAGAAACGAGCATGTCCAGAGGGGACACGATGCTTTAAGTTGCAAGATGTTACTTGAAATACTGCTCTTTGAAGTGGGGAGTGGGAGAAGGGGAATCGCATTACCATAAACACATATATATTATTTCATCATCCCAGGCCTGGGAACACAAGTTGTAGAATGATACGATATATTGAATTTCACATGTCTACCTGTTGCCTGTCAAAGCTTTCCAGATGCAACCATTCAAAATATACATAAGAGCTGTCACTTCTTTTCATAGCCCAATCAACTGAAAAGGTGTCCTTAAGAACACAGATTGTTCCTCCCCCTTCACATAAAGTTCTGTCAAGTGAAAGGTGAAGCCTAGTACATTTATTAATCTACAATCAAATATTAAAAATTCTTAATGTCAGGATTTTTAGCTTACCTCACAAGCATATGTATGACCACATTGTCTATGAACTCTTTTTGACCAAATTCAAAACTGTCATCTGCATTTCAATAAAATTGACAAATGAATAGAGATCCAAGAGTTGTTCATTTCTTATATGCATTAGGAAACTAATCAGTAGGTAGAAGAGAGACACCTTAGCCCTGATCTTGTTAAAGGAAGGCCAGAGTCTTCATTAGACATTGGCAAACTGAAACACAAGGTGTTCTTAATAGGAAAGAAGGCAAGGAAAAAGGATTCCTTAGTTTTGTTGGTCACAGAGCCACTTACACACCAAATTGTAAAGATCCAAGAAACTGAGAACTTAAAGTTGAACCAGTTCCCTAGGGCTTTTTTTTCCATAAGAGCATGATATCAAAGTCCAGGTCTTGACAAGCAGGTAAATTTTGAGGAGCACACTTCAGTTTCGTGAACATAGAAGTGTTTTAAGTACTCTTAAAAATTCTTCAATACATAGAAGAGGGTTTAATTAGCACAAACTCGTAGCAGCCCATCTTTTCTCCATGTAATTTGACACTGGGAAGAGAAAGGGATTCTTCAGCCGCAACCAACCAATTGAGAGGCACAGATTTCCTCTGTGCCCTCTGCCCTGCCAAGCCACTACAGCTCCTAGTTCTGGAGCAATATAGTATAGCCCGAACTGGCTGTTACGGACATGGTAGTCAGTACAGCATTGGAGCAGTCTGTTTTCAGATTACAGCTCTAAAATATCAGCATTTTCCAACCAGTAATCTCTTACGAGTTTTGTATACCAACAGGTATGAGACAACTTAGCACAGCCAGAGTGCAGACTGAAAGCTTAGCAAGGAGTTGTGTACAAAGCCAGACCCTGTTGGACAAGATCAATTCAAACAGAGGAAAGGAAAAGAGCAAAAAGCATTTTTAGGCAACACTTGAAGGAGGATGACCTTCGGGGACCCTGCTGATTATTTACATGATTTCTGGCCAAGAAAACAAGTGCTGCATTGCCCTCCAGCCTCAGGAACCAGCATTATGGATCCCTGCACATTGGTAAATTTAGTTCCAGCCCCAAGCTCAGCTGCAATTGCTGAATATGGTGACAAACTACTTTTAAAGCATAGTATTGAGACACATGCAAACCTTAAGGAAAAAATAAAAATCGGTCCATTCCAAAGCTGCAGTTGGCTCTAATTTCATTTGAAAGGTACGGATGTCTAAGTAGTGTGCTTTTGTTAATAATCCTCAATTCTATCACTGGGCCCACTGTTTTAGAGCTAGCTATAAGCTAAAATCTCTTAACTAAACCCTGATGCAGCAAAGCAGGTCAGCACTGAATGTTCCAAAGAAAGCAATGAATGATACAAATGCAATTGTATCAATCAAGTTCCAAGCAAGGAAGACCTTTCCAGTAGCTTAGTGCACAGTTGGGATTGGTTTTTTTACCCTCTTATATCTGTGCTCCTTGCTCTCCCCCAAGGCATTAGATTCTTGCACAGGTAGATTTAGACTGCACATTTTGACGTGCTTTTCAGGGGTTTCATAACCAGTCAACAAAAAAAAGTTTTTCTCTGACCTCTACCCAGGACAGTATTCCAAGGACTATTGTCCTTCCCAGGGACCAAATTTCGCTATATTCTTTTTTCCCCAAAACTTCCTCCCCCACCCCATGAAAGAGAGCCTTACTCCAGAAGTAAGGTTCATAGAGGTTGCCACCTGCTATCCTGTTTCATTAGATACCGTACTGCTTTACCTCCCCTTCCACGCATCAGAAGCCCCAGTGTTTATATAAATCAACCTGGTGAATTGCCGCCCACTGTAGGTGCAAGTACAAGAGCAAGGCAGAGCATGAAGCTTCATAATACTTAACAGCCTGCTTTGAAAGTAATGTGAAAAATTGATACTGGCAAAAGTTTATACTTGGTGTATACAGGTTATTCAAACCCCAGCATTATAAGATTGGAGCATAGTAATCACAAGTGTAGGCTTAACATATCTTTGCCCTGATACAGGGTTGTTCAGAGAGGGAGTCTTTGCATGCTAGTCACATTCCCAGATACCAGTTCCCAAAGGATCTTTTGCGCAAGGTACTATACTGCTACCAGTTCTCTGCATCCTACCATTTCCTCAACTGCCGTCAAGCAAAACACTGGTGCTGCTGTTCAGCTACACCCTTTTATAGATTTTTCCTCTGAATTCCAGAGTTCTCTGGGTGTCCTGTTCATTCCCACTGAAGGCGGTAAAAGAACCTTATGGAAAGAGCATGAAGAGGTGTTCTGGTTTAAGCTGCTGAACCCAGGACAAGAGAAATTAAACTACTGAAATAAAGAGACAGCAAGTTAACTTAAAACAAAAGATAAGCGTGAGCTCGGCACTGTCTGGTTTCTTCTTCAGGCAGAAATTAATGATACATGGTATCAGATAGGGATAAAAGTAACCCTTTTTTCCTCCAAATAATAATACAGTAATAACTACTTTATTGCTTTCTGCAGCAGCCCTGTAGTTTGGAAGCATTGCTCTTCTAAAAGATTTAGAAGTGATTTGAAGAAGAGAAATAATGGAAGGAATTTTAAGACTCCCTAGTACCTAGCAGCATCCTGCACAGACAGCACTGAAATTTGTTTTGAAAGTCTTACCCCCTGTTGCCTGCATTTTAACAAAATTCTCTAAGGCTGAGTTTTCTTATATAAACAAATCAGGGCTGTTTATTAGCAAGAATTCATTCGCTGCAACGGAGTTGTTATTCACATTTACGTTTGTGCCAGAAATCCCAGGCAGCATATGAAAACCCCAAGTCTTACAAGTTTTCATAGAACCCCAAACACTTTCTAGTCAAAACTTGCTTGTTCAGAATGTTTCTGTTATCCAAGTGGAAATGGGAAGATAAAGAGGGAGAACATTTAAGCTTGATGACCCAAGAAAACCATGTCATGAAAAGCTAGTGCTCTAGTGCACTAACCCTGCCTCCATATGGTAAGGACTTCTAAATGCATCCAAATAAAAGGCACCACAAGGAAAAATGACCATCAACGAACTCCAGGCACTATGACCAACAAATGCGTGAAGAGCTTGTGCAAACCAACCAAAATCTGGTGTTCATCGTAGTGCTCACAAAGATTAGAAACATGCACATGTAGCCCAGTCTCACTGAAAAAAGCTTTATAGAAATACTAGTAAATCAGAATGAAGGTGCCTTTAGAGCAGGCCTTTTACAGGGTTTGGCAGACTTGACTTTTATTTCATTAGCAAGTACTGCAGCTCAGCAGGGGCAGATCTGAAGGCCAAGCAGCTGGAGGGCAGTTTCCACTCCATAGGAACTCCAGGACCTTTACTTTATGCTGTGCCTAGCATGGTTCTGCAGAGTGAACAGCCATAAGCTTTTGAAGCACTCTAGGTGCGTCACAGCATCTTTGCTTAGTTTCATCTTGCAAGAGTCTGGTTCACTTTTTCTAAATAGATTCTCCAACAGGGACAATTGAGAAACACAGGCAGAAGTGACACCTTCATCCAATCTCACACACTGAAATAGATACACATTTAGGTATCCTCAAGTGCTCACATTCAGCCAAAGCTTGTTCCTACATCACTAAGCTTATCTCTGTTTGCACTCACAAATAATCTGGGGCTGAAGAAACCACCTCCAATGACGCAGGATTACACAAAAGTTAGCGTAAAATTTAGAGAAAGTGGAAGATAACACAGTAAGAACATAAGGCTAGGTTGCAGTAGATCCTCCACCACGTTCCTGTATGACCTTGGTTAAGTAATTTACTTTCCCCATGTCTCATCCTCATCTCCAGTAACACGAGAATGAATTAATACTGAGAACAACTCGGATATTAAGGAGTCACGCAGCTATAGAGAGGTAGCATTTAAGATAAAAAGTATCAAACAATTTTTGAAGCAGAGAGGCCGACTACATAATTTCCATCTAAACCCCAGTGGAAATACCTTGGTCCCAGAAGCATATGGCCACAAAACTCAAAGTTGACCTTGTCTCTGCTGGAGTCCAGTGCATTGTTTCTCTGGTTGCCTTTTCTTTTAAAGGCTCAGTTTTAGCTTAAGAGACCATCAGAAAAGAAGAACAACCAACACACCCACTCTCTTAAGTTAGTAAGAGCTTGTAAGCTTACAGGAACAAAAAGCTCAAAAAAAGCATAACTTTAAATGAATGGCACCTGAAGGCTCTTAAAAGCACATTATTTTTAACAAGTAGGACTGGCAGCTTTTAGAGGCTTGTGTTGTCACAGCCAGATTTAAGTTAAAAATTTGAGGAGGGGAAAAAAAAAGAGAATAGAAATGTTCCAACTTATAAAAAAAAAAAGGCCTAAAAAATAAGGAACAAACAGCAACAACAACAAAAGGTAACAAAAAATATCAAACAGTTGAGATATACTAACAGGAGATGCTGATAAAACCATAAGCTCAGTGAAGTGAGAAGTGCAAGTGATTCCTCTAAGGGAATCGAGCAATTGATTGATCACAGGCATTTTAATTCACTCTAGTTACAATTCAATCAAATGTGTGATTTAAAGTGGGAAGGCAAGCATCTTGAAGGAAGTAATCTATATAAACGTAATGGATGTGGATAATATTGTAAAACATAAATCAGGATACAGGTGCCAGTGGGCTTGATTTAATTGTAGAGGGAAAAGAGTGGCCATTTCCTGGCAGAGAACTTTGATGTACTTGTGAAAGAAGTTATGTTTTCAAAATAATCATGTGCATCATGAAAAGGGCAATAGCTGCACAACAGTAACTTGACATGCAAATTCCTGCTTTTATTCAGTCCACATATGCACATGCTGATAATATAAGCTTGAAAATATTCCTTTTGCATTACCATATGTAGAAGAGATATAGTTGTTTACTCTGGAAAAAAACTTGCTTAAACCCAAGAAAAACATGCTACTTCACAAGCAAGCATCAAAACAGCAGTACTTTCATTGCTGCTTTAGACTTATGAATAGAAATAGACTATGAGGGATATGAGCTGACCATAAGCTGACAAAGACATTATGATAGTAAAAATTTCTGAAAGGCCACAATAAACACTAATGTGGGACCGAGTGCCTAGTTTTAATACATCACTGCAAAGAAAAATCCAGGTAAACTGTTATCCCCACTGAAACAAGAAGTTGCTTAGATGTGGCTCATACCACACTAGCTGCATGCTTGTCTTAGCACCTTTCAGCACATCAGATTGTTCAATTATGTGAAAAACTTCTATAAACGCAATAAAAAAAAAAATGAAGCAAGTGTGCTTTAATGGAGACTGAAGTGAGAAGGGAGGTCACAGACATGCACCCGATTCCTAAATTAAATTTAGCAGCTTTGAAAGTTCAATACACAGCCCTGCAGAAGGAAGTTCTTCATCTATAAAAAATGCAGAGCATATATATTAGAAACAGAGGCTGAGCTGTATGAAAAAGTCATAAATAACGTACACTCATTGAATTCCTTCCCACCTCCTGCCAGAATGGAGCAGGAACAGAACAGCTCATGATCTTAAGATAAATTTTGTTATTCAGAAATTATCTATGGAATTATCTCCATGAATTACTATTTACTTACACCTTCTGCCTGAATAGATAGGTGCTCTTATTTGCTGTTGGGAATTCCAGCTGTTTTCATTGGCACTTAGCTCACATGGCACATCTCTCCACCTCCCCCGAGTACAAGCACGTACTAGGAATTCATACAATTATGTATTTTAATCTTAAACCTTATTCAGTGATTTGTTTTCTGCAAACCTGGTAGAACGTTTCCTTGCAAGCAGAAAGCATTCATACCATTGCTACAGGCTATGCAGCCACATTGAAAGAGCTCTGAACACAGAGACCTGGTCTCTAGGTCTTGGGCAGATGGTTACCTCTCAGTACTCAAGTACTATCTGCATCCAGAGCATCTTCTTTTAAGAGCCACTACCAGTGGGTGACAGTGTGCTGTAGAGGACTCGGGTATTAATAAGCTCATACTGCAGGTATGAACCTGGAAACATTCACAAACATTCTGAGGCATATTTACTCCAGCTCTTCAACATAGATACACTGTTCATTTCTAAAACCCTCCTGCCCATGTATGAATAGAATGGTCTTTGCCTGAAGACTATATTAGCTGTGCAGAGGGTTGGATAACCTAGAGGATGTTCCAGATGACTGTTTCCAACATACCAGTGTAACAGATGTTAGTGTGCTCTTTACAAAAGAGTGTCTAGTTTTCATGTTTTGAGGTTTTTTTTCTGAATTTTTCCACCACTTTTAGTCAGATACTTACTCTGTTCATTTACACAAAAAGCACTTGTCAAACATATGGCCTGAACTTCTTAAAGCTTTATCTCCAGATGTGAAGTCTTCAATCTGCTGTCAAGTAATCTCCCAAATAAAGCCTTTGAAATTGGCTCGCTCATTCAGGATCCTAGTATAAAAGAGCCCTTAATTTCTGTGTTAGGAACTTGAGAGAGAAGGTAGTTGTTTGGTTGTGAGGTTTTATTTTTTTTTTTTCTTCTTATTTAGAAAGAGAATCCCCCTTATGACCAACTTCTTTGTCTCTTTGGGAAGCAAGGGGAGCTGCTGAGCTGAAACCTAGCCGTTCAGGATAACCTGTGTTCAAATCAGTCACTTCTGCAATGTGAATCCTGCAAAGCTATCCCCAGAACAGTCAAAACCCCCACACATTTCAAAGGAACGTGTTTATTTTATAGGGGGAAAGTGGAACTTCAATAGCAATAAAATATTTTTGTTTACTTTTATATTAAAAAAAATTTAAATGCAACTTTAACTGTTCTTTTTCCCCACAGTTTAAGGTATGCACAAAAGCAAAAAATTATCACTTTGTTTCAACTCCAGCAGAAATACCTTCATGATCTCAGGTAAGTTAGAAAAGATAGAGGGAGGGATTTGATATGTTTCAAAACTCAGCTTGGCTTTCCAACAAAAACAAACTCATAAAGGTAAAACTTCCTGACCAAGCTTGGGTCCAACAACCAATCTAGATAACAACTCTGCTAAAAGCAGCAGTACTTCTGTTTGGGAACAACAAGGTCAAAAAAATATTGCATAACAAAACAATGGGCAAACACAGAGAGAGAGGCTTATAGTATCTGATATTTAGTTGTAGGCAATACGCACTTTGCATCCTACTTCCATATAGGCTTCGCAATGAAATCTGAATATTAGGCTCATCCCCATTGAGGTCTCAAAGCAATTTTGGGATGAATGTGAAGCAGCTAAGTGATCCAAGGCCAGTTTTTAAAGGTCAAATGCCTTTAGAAATTGTACATTTGTCAGCAAGTCAGCTGATGCAAGAAATTGCACTAGCACAGAAATATAACTACTACTCATCAGCGCTAGAACAAGTCCCCGAGGAACAATGCTAAGGTACATTAATAGGGCAATGTGGAATAAATACTTTTAAAATGTGAAGTTGTACTTCTGCCAAAGCAATTCACAGGCCTTCAAGCAAGACAAGTATGTCATCCTTAGCACACAAAGGATTCCTGTGCACTAAGGATTACCTACACCTAGGTAATACCTAGGATTATTCTTAATAAGCAATGCCTAATGGAAAAAACAATGATCAAAAAGTATCCTCCTTGGGTGCGAAGGACAATTAAACCATACAGAAAGGTAGTATGCACATTTACAGCATGGGTTGCTAGAATCTTTCAGCTACAGGTATCCAAACACTTTTCAAGCAACTTGTTATGTATTCTCACAAGAAAAGGCACAGTAACTTGGAGAGGTTAAGCAATTTCCTCAAGAATATTCAAGGTTGGGCAACAACAGCTCAGTGAATAGACTCCTGCTCTCCTGATTTCCAATTCCCCAGCCCAGAAAGTAGGCCAGCAGCACCTCTCTGCAGCAGCAACCCTTACCATTAAAGGCTGCCTATCAGGTAAGTTCTCTACCCACAGAAGATATATTAACCAAGATGTTATGTGTACTCCAGCAAACACATCCACATGATAATGAGAGGATGACACAGCAGCATTTGTATGAAACAACACCTCACCAAAGCAAGTGATGCCAATATTACATCTTTTCTAAAGGCCTTGGCTACAAATTTAAAATATTTGGAAGTGTAAATATTGCCTCTGCGTTTTATGACACAATAAAAAGTGGTTTAATACAGCAATAAAAACTCAAATATGCCTTGACAAAGTTATTTTAAACACAGTTCTAAAGCTCATAGCTTAAAGTTTTAGACATATAATTTCAGAAGGGCCTTGACACAATTCCGTTTAAAATGAAAGTATTCTGCATATCAAGAGTTACTAAATAAATCTCAAGGTTTTTATGGCACTAATGTATGAGTATGAGCACATTGGGACTGTTGAGTAATTTGCATTAAAGCTATATATTGCAGATGCAAAAGCAGAAAGCGGCAAATGCCTTAGTACTGAAAATGGGGTTTAGGACTATCTGGAATAACAGGGCTGCAAATGGGGAATTTTTTGTGGTTCAAGCAAGAGCATTTACAACAGTGACCTAGGGCACAAGCGAGATCAAACCATTCAAAGGTTGAGAAGCAGCATGTACTACATTGTGCCTGTCAAAACCTTACACAACCAAAACAATGAAAAACTATAGCGAGTTAGACTTATCTGAAACAAGTTGTTTCAAAGCATATGAGCCTCAGCCAAGGTACACGAACCTCACACCCATGGTGAAGAGGGGAACTTAACTTGCAGTTTTCCCAGCCACTGCACAGGAGGCCAGGGGTCCATGCCCTACCCAAGCCAAGTTCAGGGCACTGATTACCTCACATAGCAACAAGGGCACCCAGCTGTCCCCCACTCATGAGGGGCATGGGGGATTGCCAGCACACATGCTGCAGAGGTAGCCACACAGTCACTGCCAAAGCACACACTACCTTGGCTAAGCAGTATAAGGATGGGCAAATATCTCTGCAAGGTCTGTCCCCAGGGAGGCTGGTGGTGGCAACAATTATGGCTCCAGAAAACAATTGAGCTCAATGTTAGGCACATGGGGAAAGCTCTTCTCTGCAGGCTGCCCACGCGACTGCACAGAAAGTAGACTAGCCAAACCTTTGCATTTTAATTGAAATGAGGCAGGCACTGCTCACAAGCAGCTGAGTTGACAAGTCTAACAGGACAGTGGGAGTAATGTCTCTGACACCAGCACCCCTAAAGCTACACCACTTGCATCACCCTCCCCACATAGGTCCCTTTACTACCTTAGAGCTGCTGCTGCCGCACCAGGCACAGGGACAGGGAAAAGGCAATTTTTTCTCCTAAGCCATCACAATTAATTCTAGGACTATTAAACCTACAGGGTAATGAGCCACAGAGGGTGCTTAAACATATAGTGCGCAGAATAGAATAGCATAGGTTTGGCTTTTGTAAAGTAGTTCAATTTGACTTTGAAAAATCACAATGGACAGAAGTTAAAGCACAGAAGACAAGTTTTACAGCATATGTAATTTGTCCAGGAATTTGCACTTCTATTTGCGTATGATTTTGTTCCTTTTAATGTGGAAAAAAAAGGTGCATATCTCATTTTAATCACTTTTTTTTTGTGTGCAGAGAAGCCTGATACCAACTGTTCCTGCACTCATCTGGCATGAAGTACTTTTCCTTTACCAAGATCAGTCGGCACACTTCCAGGGAATCAAGACAGTATTACAGCAAGATAAAAAAATTAAATACACAGCACCCCCAAATCACAGGCAAGCAATTGGCAGAAATAAGACTCAGACTTCTGATTTAGACACTGTGTAACCCTCTTGTTAATTAAAAAAAGGTTAGGTGAATGATTTAGATAAACAATTCAGAGGAATTATGAACCTTCCTAACCCTTTGTTCAAAATAAGAGCTGAAATTTCCAGACACTCATAAAAAAAGCTAACTTTAGTCACACATAGTGCTACGCATGCATACATACACATGTGCACACCCTGAGCTCTCCACTTTTCCTACCCTTCCCACATTTAACAAGCAGTAGAACTGTCAGAATAATCTTGACGAGTAATCCTTGTGTTGATAGGAAGTTTTCCACTCCATGCTGCCTTCAGTACTACCAAGTTTATTGTTCAGGGTCAGAATTCCTGACATAGCTTGCCTGGTTTTTTTTGAAAGTGATAACTAAAAGAGCAATCAGAGTAATAAGGGATAAGATATTGTTGTCAACCAAAAATACCCCATTTTGATAAATTCCAGTTTGTACTTGACTTTTCAAAATGCCATTCAGGCTGCACAAAACTTAGGAGAATCTTTCTTTAAAAAAAAAAAATTAAAGTGCTTTATGACACCTCTAACCACATGATTTTTAACACTTTAAATGTTAAGGAATGCCCATTTTGAAAATACTGCTCAAAAATTAGCTTATTTGCTTTTCATCAGCATTAACAGCTGCTCAAAGGACCAAGAGATGACCTGAACTCCCATCCTCACCATGACTTGTATGCCAACTCCAGTCCAATAGCTGTATAAAGCACTTACTCAGGAGCCCTAGGAAGAAGGTGGCAGGCCCTGCCAGCATGATCACTGGGCTAGTGCCATGATGACAAACCTGCCAGCTAGAGCAGTCTCACAGCTAATCTGTCTGTGCAGAGGAATGTGGTTCTGCCTATATAACATCCATGTAAAAATGCTTGCAGCAAAACCCCAGCCTAACATACATTAGGAGCTTATCTACTCATGGCATGCTCAGGAAAGTCAAGGCAAATCAGCTGAAGGCCCAGAGTTAAAGCCAGGAAATTAGAGCATTATTAGATGATGGCTACTTCTAAGAGAGAATACTGAGATAATGCTTTAAAGCAATATACCCTTATTTCAGAAATCAATTGATTTACTTTCTCTTTTCAAAGGATGAATGTGACCAGGAAGGCTGAAAAGAAAGCAGTAAAGGCACAGTAAACACCAGTATTTCAGAAAGTACTAGTCATATACGGATCATCCAAAGAAATGTAATTATATGTAAAGTCCATTTTAAAAAAAACAAAATACAATAAAGTTACCAGAGACTTGGGGGGGGGGGGGGGTTATCTTGAGGCAATGCATGTTCCTTCCCAACACCAAGTCTGAAAGAAGGAAGTTTGGGAACCTCTTTTGGAAACCCCTGAGAATGCTCTCTGTTCTAGCACCTGTTGTTACTGCAGTAGGTCTATGCTCCTGTTTTCCTAAAATATCAGGATTATAAAGCTACAATCTTATTGCAATTTACCACCACTAACTCCAGTAGGTCTCGCTTCAGTACAACGTCAGACACTGTCTTTTCAGTCTCGAACAGCAACATTATGAATCAGGGACCTGACATGTTGTGCAAAGTGCCATTTAGATTTAAAACAAAAACCACAAATAAAAAAGTTTCATAAAAATACAAAATGTGCAAATTTATCAAATATGATGTACCAATTACATGGGACCTTGGGCATGGAGACAACTTTACGCAGCTCACTACTGTCCTGTGTCCCTAAAGAACCTCCTGAGCTCATTACCCAAATGCTTCTTTAAACTCTTTCATCTCTTGATGCTCAGATTCTTCACCTACAACTACAGCAAATTAAGTCTATAGAAATTCTTGCAGTGCAGAAAGATCAGTGTCATTTAACCTGTTATTGGTCAGCATTATTTAACCACTCCTGAGCCAAGAGCTAATTCTTATGAAGTCCTTCCAAGCCTTATAGAGTCTATTCCTCATGGCAAAATCATCCTACACATGCCAGGAGTTAAACATCCAAGTTTTTCTTCTCTTGAGATTTTATATCTTTAAAACAAGACTATCTAAGCTTTCTTCAAAGTATTCTGAAACCAGTTTCAAGGCACAAACCATTAGAAGAAAAAAAAAATCTCAAACTGCAACATTAAAAATAAAGGCTGGCTTCTGCACAGGTTTCTACGTGATTCCATTTTGGTCATGGAATGGAATGACCATGACCAAAACAAACAAGTAGTTTGGTCAATTAACTTGAAATTCATACACCATTTTGTGCAAAACGGGACAGGGTGGGGGAAAAAAAAAAGCTTGATAAAATTCTTCCATCCCCCAAATAAAACATGAAGACAAGAGCATGGAAATAATCCTGCCCTGATATTTTGGTCACAGGTCTATTTTGCTTTTTTCATCTGCATAAAATGCTATGAACTAATCTGTTTATAATTGCACAGATGGAAAATGCAACTCCTAATTAATGAAACTATCTGAACAGCATTTGAACTACTGCTTTTATATAAAAAGACTTATGTGTCCCATGTGTCCACCCCCACCCCCCCCCCCCCCCAAAGGGCTACACATTCCTTCCATGCTCATCTGCAAGGAACTTAGAGGTGTTAAATTAGCCACAGCAGCCTTAACTTTTTTTCCCCTGAACACTACCAAAACATATTGAGAATTACAATAGAAACATACTGAGAATTACAGAGGAAAACCTAATTAAAAACTTAAGCACTAGAAAGTTCAAACAAAAGATTATCCCCAGTTTATCCAAAGATCTGGCTGCATGCAAAATTACACAAAAATCAGAGTGCTTTGCTTCTTCAAAAAAGAAATAACAAACCTTTCCCCTTGAAATGTGGCTATATATTCATAAATAACCAGGGCCTCTATTATAGTCAATACATTGTAGATGCGATGTTAAAGTGATAAGATATGCACAAAAGGACCAAAATATTCCATTGATTTGTACTTCTGGGGCAGTTTGACAGGTTCCCCATCTAAATCCATCTTATAAATAGAGGTATTCTAATGGAATTAAAAAGTTCCCGAAGTATCCACTCTAGTCTAAACACAAGTTCTCTCAGTGTCAGCTTTCCACAAATAAATGACTGAGTTTAGATCATAAATGTAATCTGAAAGCAAATTTAAGATTGCTGCCTCCAGTATTCATACTAAAATAGCAAGTTTTATGTTAAAGGCCACTATCTGATACACAGGAAGAACCTTCTCCCCATTTCTCAACTAAGCTTCAGCACCCAAGTACTTCAGTTAACTAGGCAAGGATCTAATTACACTCCTTATGGAAGGGCTGATGCACATTTATTTCATTTTACAGTAACCAAAACTTAAAGCTATCCATACACCTCAGAAGCCATCATTGTTAAATTCTCCTCTTAAACATTATCTTGCTACCACAGCTTCCCTGAGGCAGATTTGATTAAGCATCACTGGGGAGTGTTCATGACTTCAGTTTCTGTGACTAGTACTAGTAGTTCAGATGGAGTTTTGTGCTCTGGCATAAATTCAATACAGGCTCTGGGACAGGAACTCCTCCAACATGAAGCTGGCATGAAAGAAAAGGATTAAGTTTTATAGTAGTGATGATGCCATAATGGTGTTGAGAGGCAAGACTGGTGAAGAGTGATAACAGCTTTTATTTAATTGTCCACTATAACTGGGTAAAAAATTCAAAAAAGGTACTCATGTAAACATTTAAGATTTTAAGAGCCAAAGTAGAACATATTGCCAGGAGAGCACAGATAGAGCATGTTACATCCTAGAAAGCTCATGCATAGAAGACCCGACCATTACACTGCCCTGACCTGGCACCAGTACAGAAGATTATTTAACAGGTACCACCCGTTACATTCTGCTTTTTTCACATAGTATTTGCACTTCTGTCTCTCCAGCTTTGCTAAATTCTTATTCCAAGCATACAATCTGCTTTCTCCAGATGAAAACACACCAAACTAAAGCAAATATAAAACCCAGCAACACATTTCCACAGTAACAATAAATACTCCTCTCCTGCAGCAGCCATCAAAATTCATGCATCCTACACATAGACTTTCTAGAACATGCTACACTTCATTGCGTTGCCCTAAGGGAGAAACTAGGCAGCCACTATGATGACAGCTAACTCATAGACATGTCTATGAAAAACAATCACCCAATAGTTAGCATGACATCTCACAAAAAACTCTAACTCGGCTCTCTATCTTGAAGGAAGACCTAGAAACGTCAAGTTATTAAGATTAATAACTCTAGTAGCTATTACATACCCAAAATTGAAAGTAATCAAGAATTTAGAGAGATCATTCTGTAACCCATTAAAATTCCCCCTCTTTTCACCCTAAGGGAACCTCTCCATTCAAGGAGGAAAATGGCCAACCCCACCCCCCCCCCCCCCCGAGATGAGCAAGTCTCTTAAAGTGAGATCATGAACTTTTCAAGTGATACGTGCAACAGTTAAGCATAAAAATTAAACCCTGTGTTTGTTTATCTTCTACTAGTCTGAGTGATTTAAAGGTTTTCTCCTGATAGTAAAAAATCAGCTCAGAAACTGAATGTCAAGGAAACTGCTCAGCTCCCCTCCATGGATTCAAAAAAGGAGCAAACACTGAATTGTGTAAAAGTCTCTGACAAGTACTAAATCCAAGAAAATTGCTATCTGCTTCTGACCATCTTAGCAGTGAAAAGAAGCAGCTCAGTAAATTGTTAATTTCTAATTACATGCACAGTTAGAACCAAATGTAGAAATAGCTAGCAGTTGGGTGTTGTTTTCCTCTCTCTCCTTGTAACTTGATAGGCTAATCCTCTAGCACTTATTTCTAGAGGCTGGGAATACCATGCTGTGTGCAGGTTATGCTCACTTAGAGGGAACAAAGACTCAGAAAAACATTTCAGGAGCCCCAGTCCTATGAAGAACTCAGTTTTATGACTAACCCTGTGAACCTGTGCTAAAAAAAAAAAAAAAATCAATTCAACAGAGGGTCCAAGTTACCTAGAACCACTGCAGAAGTACAAAAGAGCCTAACGTAACAAGGACTAAGTTTAAACAACTGTACATATACAAATAATCAGAAGACTTGCTTTTTAACTACATGATAAGCATATAACAAAGGGTTTCAATGCAGAAAATATAGCATCACCTCTGTATAGTCTTCAGCAATGTAATCATTACCACCACACAGGTGCACTTCCTTTCCATAAGGCACTCCTTCCCCAGCCAGCATAGGAACAGGGTTAGACACAGCTATAGCCTCTCAGACAAAAAGATTCATTCACTGCCCTGAGGCAAGGTAACAGAAACCTCACCAGGCTGAAGAAGATGGAGAACACCTGCATCACAGGTTCTGTCTGCTCTGGCAGGCCCATAGCTCACCTGAGGAGACAAACACCACGCAAAGACATCTTTTCCAAGCCAAACCCAGAAAGTGCAGTATTGTGTAGCTGTGCACGCACAATAGTATTTGTTCAGTTACTGAGACATACAGAAAGTTTGATTAGTATCTGAATGTTTGCTTTTAGTATCTTGCAGCTACTGCTAAGTCTTATTCTGAAGGGCTTTTAGCACCTGGTAGTTGTAGCAACCCTGAGGAACACTAGAGCACACAGACACACAAAATAGCTTTCAAAGGCATTTGAGACACATCAATACAAGTTATATATGCAAATATACATGGAAGCATTTAAATATGTTCAGCATACTGCTTTAAAGAATAAGGTCTTATCAGTAAAAGCATTAAGGCTCAGCACTTTTACCTTGCTTTAGCTGCATTAGAAATGACTCCTTGAGGTTGGCTGAAGCTCCTGTTAATGGATTTTGAACGGAGTGCTCTTTCTCCACCTCCTGTTTTAGAGGCCTCTTATCCTCTTTTGATGTACATCTTTCCATGTCTCTCCAATTAGCTGGTTAACTCACAGTCAAACTGGGAGCTGTGTCAGCCTCAGCCAGACTCCCCCCACAAGCCTGATCTGAAACATTGCCATTAAACACCACTTCCAAGTGAAGTCCCACATATAGCAGAAAACAGGGCACACCAGCCCCACATGCTTTGCCTTGTGGTGGTGCTTCTGTAGCAGCACTTCATAGCACTTGGAAAACAGACATAGTTTGTTCCTCGGACAGCCAGCATTTACCTCCAGCTCTTCACTTTAGTGCCTCAAACAGGCGTGAGGGGTTAGTTCATAAGTCAGCAGCCAAGTGTTTTGCTCAAGGCCAGCAAATACACGAAAAAGCCACAGAAAAGCCTGGCTGCTCTCCCTGGCCGAGGCAGTTTGTGAGGAGGAACACACAGCACTCACCGCTCGCTGGCTGGGGGCCCCTCTGGTGCCGCACCACAGGTTCCCCTCAGGAAGATGTCCTCTGCGCTGCCTGGAAACCTCGCAGGAACCTCCATACACCTCAGGGAAGCAAGAGCAGATCAGGCCACCTCAGAGGTCCCACAGCAAGAAGAGATACCTCTACCAGCCTTGGCCCAATTTCGGAGTACCCAAGAAGAGAAGGTCCAGCAGCAGCCAAGTCCACTCAGGAACCTAGATCATAAGGCAATCACCTAACAATAAGGCAGGCTCGATATGAGGTAGCAATCCCGTCCACGAGTCAGTGTCAGGTCCAACAATCACCAAGCTGACCTGTAATGACAGACAAAGCCAAGCCAGGCGGTCTGTCTAAAGTCCAGAATAAGAAACTCCACAGACACAAAGAGAGCTAAAGAACAATGTCCCTCCAACGAAGCCCAAGCAGAGAATAAAGGCACAGAGCTGGGTTTAAAGAGGGCTCCTGGGTGTGGTTCGGTGCACAGGTGAGGCTGTTTATGGTCATTAAGGCTTACTAATACCCTCAGGGCCTTAATGAGGGCACCTGAGAGCAACAGAAAATTCTAGATCTATCCACAGGGTATATTACCCCAGAGTGAGGGGTGATTGCAGTGTTGTGATGGGGTTTTATTCCCTCTGCCAGCTGGTTGGTCTTCTGCCTCACCTATTCCCAGAAGCATTCTATCAAATCAATGAGAAGACACAGCCAAGCAAGCACTTTATTTCTTTGCGATCCAGTAAATTCTCTTGGAGACTTTGGACGAGTGGCTACATAAATACAACCCTCAGCAAGGCACACGCCATTCTGAATGGGTAGTTCATAGTAGCCCCTGTACTGTTTATTTCACCCTACAAGGAGTTAAGGTGTTTGACTTTCCATTCAGATCTGAATAGAAATCTAAGACAGGAATTTTGCCTGGTCTCCCAAAAGGAGGAAGGTAGAGAAACAGAAGGCAACAACCTGATGTCAAAGCTGGAGGAGGGATCAGGATGAGGGTTAATGTGCAAATTTGGCAACCTGTTTGGTGTTTGTTCTGAATTATTGCAGAATTTGTTAGTCTATATTAAACTTTTATAAGCAACAAGGATAAAAAAATCAGCTACCCAGGATAGAAAGCCTATGTCTACTCTTGAATGAATTGATGCTCCTTGGGATAACTTTTCTCCCAGCAGATGCTAAGATATTTTTCTTGAAGCTTGACAAAGAAAATACTGTCACTTTCATGGAAAAAAGAGAGGTAGAGGAAACAAGCAAAAAGTAATACAAGTGTTTCAAATATAAGTACTGCTGAAGAATTTCTGGAACAGGTTGCTTATGAAATAAGCAAATGAACACTTGCCAATTGCTTTCCTGAGACAATTTGTATGGTATTTTGGGGTTGGTGGTAGTCCTTCTCCAGCTGAATTAATCCCCTTTGGATTTTTTCACCTTGACTCACCTTAAGGGGTCTTGAAAGAGCTTTTTTTGCTGTCTTGACTGTAATTATTACTTTCAAGGAAAATTAAAACAATTGTGCAGTCATCAGTGTATGATAAATCTTGCTCCTTCCTGCAGCTTGTGTGCCTAAGGTCCTCAAAGAGTAAGGGTTCAGTTTCATGAATCACTGAATGGAAGCAATAAGTTCTTGCGCTTTATCTCCCAAATGTATGTGATGTTTCTCTATACATGCTATACATTTTGTCTCATAGAAAGGAGATACGCCAATGAAACACATGCAATTGCAAAGAAGTCTAAAAAGAGAAGAAGGGAGAAACCTTTGTGCTATTACATCACTTAAAGTTGTTAAGGCAATGATAAATCCTTTATTAGGTTTTTAAGCCCATCCCAACATAGGCAAAGCTTTCAGTTTTCTGCTTGGTCTGTGCTAGATTGCTCCATTGCTTATAGAAAGGAATTACATTTTACACCCATATACATGGATGATCATGTAGTGACAAATTTCCTGTCCTGTCCTTTGTAGCCCCATGTTTTATACTTCATTGTCACTGTGGTCTTTGATTTTTATTTTTTCCCTCTGCAGGTTCCTCGGGTATTTTTGAGGAAATCAACTGGACAATATTAGCAATCGGCATAGTGAGGCAGAGGCTAATTGCACTGATTACTTGCTGAATGGCCAAGGGAGGTTAACAGACCAAGGCCAATTAGAAAAGAAAGGACAAACAGCTCTCTCCAGGTGGTAAAAGGTATGAAATTTGTATGCATGCAGTATAGCTAATAACAAAACCTGCTGGTAACATGACACTTCTTCACCTATCTAAAGGAGAAAAAGTAATCTGGTTATCATGCATGCAACAGTGAAGCTGACTAGCTAGGATTACCTCTTCTTGCACCATGAAAAATTACATTCAATTGTCAGAGAAAAGGCTAGGAGACTGTGGGGAGACTATGCTTCAATATGGCTCTCAGAGAAGGCCCATGTGTCATAAGGCTGCTCTGAGTTTGGCTCACACTTGGTAGAAAGCACTTCAGTATCTTCCCGAGTTATAGGAATATATTAATTCACTACCCACCCCCCCACACACACACTCCATGCAAGCAGAGTGCATCAGTCAAAAGGACAACAGCTAGAAGAAAAATTATGGTAATAGCTAGCTCTGAAAGAAAAATAAAAAGTAAGAGTTTTCAGTTAACTCAGGCAAATGAGGCTAATTTGAGAAGGATGTTACTACTCATAAAAGTGAAATAGTTCAGAGAGAAGTTTTGAACAAACACAGGGTGAAAATCCAGAAGAATCTGTGACTGATTTAAGGCTAAAGACCTAATCTTGCAATTGCAGTTAGCAGTCATGGTAATTGAGCTCGTGATTAGAGACCAGATGGTGATTACAACTGGGAGAAAACACCCAGAGAAACTGATTACTAAAAGGTTTGGTTTATATAGCAAAGACATTTATTTACTTCAGGTAGATGCTGGGAATGTCCAAAAAGTTTGTTGCTAAAGCCACCACAGAGAATGTAAAACTGACAGAAACAGAACAGCATGAATGACTCAAAGAATTCAGAAACTTACCACAAAGACCTCCTCACAATACTCTCATAAAACTGTAAATCTCAAGTCCCGTAAGCCTGGGAATGTATAAATAATTTTCCCACAAATGCTTTCAACCAAGGAAGTGTCAGAGTCCTCCTGAAACGATGAGGTCAAACCCAGAGACCACTGATTTACATCTCACAGGTTGAACAGCAGACCTACGCTCAAGCACAGAAGGTGACTGGGACTTTGTCCACACGTGTAAAATTTTAAGTGATTACATACAGTCCAGATAAGCTGAAACAACTATAAACAATTTAATATCTTCGTCAAAATGGGCTCGGCAAACAGCCTACTTCCCTAAAATAGGAAGGTGAGATTTCCCATCTGCAATGCATGAGTTATAAAAGTCATGCAAACTTGAAAAAGATTTAATAGCTAATGGCACAAACACTTCACCTTTGACAAAAATCTGAGGAGCTGAGTTTAAACCTGCAGTGCCTACAACTCACTGGCCATTTCTTTTCTTCCAGTTCAATTTCAAAAGGAGTGGCAACTGCTAGGTCATTTTCCAAAGCTACAGAAGAAATCACCAAAATCATCATCATATTCTGATCTAAAAATTAAACTGCAATAAATTGAGATGTTGACCCTCAGAAAAGAGAGACATGGAGAAAGGTATTTTGCAAAGTCAACCATTTGAGTCCTTCATTGCAGCAGGGGAATACATGATGCACTGGAGCAAAGCAGGCACATATATGGATGCTTGAAAAATAGGAAAACAACTGTCCTATACAAAACAATCTCATTTCCAATTCAACCTCTCTAAAAGTTTCTACAAATAAAGAGTTGATCGTCGAATCCTATTTTTATTAGACCCATTGGTGGGACTCATATAATTTAATATTAGCTATCCAAAAATGAGTAACTGGTCTAAGCTAGTCATTTAGCTTCCTTCTCCAGTAGGTGAAGAAAATTAGGTACTTTGAGAGGATACACAATTTTCATGTCATTCTAGGATAGTTATCTAAGATAGTAGAATTAATTGCTCTCTGTAACAATTGATCTTTGTTGACTAAAGACAGAGTCTAAACATTTACCTTTGATGTGATGCTTCATTTTTAGATGGCTAAAATCAGATATAAAACTCCCACTTGTTATGCCTGGGAAAGTAATCTATGATCATGGTCCACAGTTTAACAGGGTAGAGCAGTTTTCAGTGCAGCATATGTTGAAAGACAGCACCTATGTCCCTTCCCCCCTACCACTCCTATTATCCTCAAGAGCATGGAAAATCACATCAAAATATTAAAGCACACATTGAATAGGAACTACAGATTCAGGTTCTGATCTCTGTTTGGCACTAATGAATTGTAGTATGGCACCAAAGAGCACAGGTCAACTTCTGTTCAACAGGGAACTGTGAAAAGGAACTCTCTGAGAAGGATAAGCCAATGAACCAAGAGATCAGTGCAGTCTTAACTAGGAATGGCACAAGTAGCAGCAGCTGTAAGAGGTTGCCACTCCAGCTACGCCAAAAGGAATAGGTGAGGCTTGCAATAAATAGTGCAATAAAGTACAATGGTGTAGTATAAAACGGAGATAAAGAGAATGCAGTCTTCTTACATGAGGAGACACCTAAAACTGGGAATTGAGCTCCCAAGGTAGGACAGAACTAGAATAATTGGATCTACAACCTCACAAACAGAAAGGAACACTAACAGGAAAGTACACTAACCCAGGAAAGATTTCAGGTTCCTGTTACAGCCCTGGGTCTTTAAGAGCCTAACTGGAGGCCCTTAATAATCAGGTGTGGTTTAAATCCTAAGTTAAATTAAGGGAAATTGTTACTTGATGTGATTTTTAGTACTAGCTACAGAAAGTGAAAAAAGAAAGGAGGGAATGCTGCCTTTTGGAGTCTCTAGAAAGACCCAGCTGCCATGTTACACAGACATTTCCACCAGACTTTGCTGACCATGAGGTTTGAGCGAAGCAGGGCTCTTAAAGGTCTTAAGCTCTGAGTAGTTGCTAAACAATACATGGAAGGTTTAATTTACATACACCAGTTGTGAACACCAGCAAAATTAAAATGGGTGGATAAATGCTACCCTAAGTTTTATCATCCCTTGACCAGCATTATCCCTGATGACTTTACTCATATAATAATATCCTCAAGAGTCTCATAAAGTTAAAGGACACGTTAAAAATAACTCATTCAACAGGCAGACCTTTAGCCTCTAACGTTGTTTTATCAAATCACAAAACATGATGTATTCATGTAACATTAAGGTTCTGACCTTGGATGAACAAAAGTAAGGAAATTCAGAGGAAAGCTTGAACCTCTTGCTCTGTATCTAACATCAGACTTTTGCCTACTGTTTGCATTGAGGACTCGTGGCACCTACTGCAGCTACGAAAGATCTCCTGGGGGTTTGGTGACCCTTTCAATTTGTAGGTACAATAGATTAAGGATATGACTTTGTACTGGACATGAATTATCTTGCACTCTAAGGCTGAATTCAGAACTTTAGCCAAGTTTGGAGATTTTTCTGAGTTCAAATGTTCCTGTGTTTTAAAGGTACCAAAGCGAAGAAAGACCCCTTATCGACAGCATGCTGTGGCGGTTAATGCAGAAATACGAAGTCTTTACAACCAAACTGTATGAAGACTGAAAACACCTCCTCTTGCCTGCGAATCAGCAGGAGAAAGTCAGGACAGAAAAAAAGATTTTTCCTTTTTACTTTCAAAAGGATTCTAAAACTGGGGTTTCATGTAAAATTATGGTTTAATCATGCACTTCATTATTCTCTAATGAACTAAATGGAGAAACTCACAATTACATACTTTTTCCCTTCCAAGACTTCACTGGGGGAGTTATGAAGGGGTTAATTCCTTAATTTAAAAAAAAAATTAAAGCACATTAATAATTGTTCTCCCTCAGGTAAAACTGTAATACCAAATGCTATATCTGAGCATGCTGTCACAGTACATTCATAATTTCTTTTACAAAATTACAGATGTGTGAACAGAAACTTAAAATAATGAAAAAAAAAATAACACTGAACACCTATTTCCAAAAATAAAGAAAACAATGCAGGGTAACACAGGATAGCAAATAATTCTCTTATACAGTCAGGAAGCTCTATGCATGGGAGAATAGAGAAGCCTTGTTGACTTTAGACATATATTCACATCATCTTCCTCACCCTCTGATTCCCTCCAGCGCAAGCGTCTCATTCAGCACTGCCTGAGCTCCCATGCCGCTGCTTTCAGCTCTCCCATATCCCCATGGGTCTCCTCAGCGAGAGAGCATGGGAGGATGAGTGCACACATGTCCCACCTGAGCCTCATCAGCCACTGGCTGGCAGGAGAACCTGAGGGTCCCACATGCTTCACATCACCCCTAGACCATGCATTTTGTGGGATTTTTTGGTCTTTACCTATCTGACAAATCTGACTAAAATTAAGCAAGAGGTGACAGCTGGAGAGTGGGAGGATGGCTGACTGACATACCCACAGAGAGCAATACATTGATCTTCATTGCAGCCTTAGGAAACAAGATGTGTAAGAAGGCTTCTGAAAGAGGAAATCATACCTCAACATCAGCCCCACACTACTTAACTCTGCATTTCTTAACTCCATGTTACTTACCAAGCCACATGAGTCCTTGGCCAGTACAACCTTCCCTCTCAAAGTACCTTCACATCTAGGGGCCTTCCATCCCTGCCTCTACCCCATACTCATGTGTGTGAAAAACTGCATCCCTACAGATGAAGAAGCACCTTTGCTTCCCAAATGATCCCCTCAGGGTGAGCTGGGAGAAAACTGCCTGGTGCCACAGACCACACTGGTGGGGACATGAGATGATGAATGTCACCCCTTTAAAGAGTGCTGCTTTAATCCTCATTCATTGCCTAATCAATGCTGTTCTCATCAGTTCCACATAATAGCTAGTTCATAATTTTATTGTTGCTTACAAATGCTAGACAGGTGTCATAGATTTTGTTCTTATTTTTAACACAGGGTAATATATAAAAATTATATTAAAATGTAACAAAAGAAAAAAGGAAGAGAAAAAAAAAAGCCTTAGGGTTCATGCAGAAAGTAAAGATAAAACTAAATTACATTTTCAGCCTAAGAACTTCGATAGTTTCCAAATAACTACAATGGGAAATGCTAGCGTTGTATCTATATATTTAATTTAGACTTCTGTATGCAGGTACTTCAAGATTTCAATTTTATGCTGTGTATCATCTAAGGTCTGTCTGTGATATTTGGAAATGTGTTTCTAATTGCTTTCTTCATGCAAAAGAGATGCCATAGATTAACAAGGGCAGACCTATTAATCATCAATCTAAGTGCAGCTAGTCTTCTGCATACAATATTTATAAGTGTTTATATACCTCTGGCTAATGCTCACAATCAATAACTGCTTGACAAGGCATGCTAGAGAGTTATCAAGAGTCTAAATCTTTCCAGGAGATTTAGTCTATAGTTGATCTTTATTTCAAATTATATTTGTGATAAAAAGATTTATTTTTTTTAAAGAAAATGCTTTTTAAATGTTTATTTTTACAGAGAACTGAAAAATTGGCTGTTTCTGGTAGACCTGTCTGGTCTTTCAAATCATCATCAACTACTTAATGAGCAAATATCATTTTTCTCTTGTCTTTGTTGGTCCAAAAGGTATCTGTATGAAATAGGCCTTATGTGAGCTATAAGGTGGTGGGGCAATCCAATTAGTATATTAATTTAATTGTGTCTCCTCACACCTCATGAGACCAAGTAGGAGTCTAATCAAGTTACACATAAACTCTATTCACATTTTACGTATTGCTGGTTGTTGGAAAAAAACCTATTTACATTCTAAAGACTGCATTCATCAGCTGCTGGTCAAACAACATCTAAGCATTCGCTTTTTCCTTTCACAGTCAAGCTCAAAAAATTATTGTAATTCAGCAATGAGAACTACAGAGTCCTCTTTCATTTCCACTGAGCTCTTACATTGAGAAACAGAGCCGGTCAAATGATTTATTTCATTTATTTATTTATTTTGTAAATAAACTATGTGATGATTTTCATCCCTTTTTTTTTTTTCCCCTGCTTGCAAATAATTTGTGAACCAATCCAAATATTGTGACTGTATATCTTATTTACAGGCATTTCCACACACTTACTCCAGTCTTTGAAGCATTTGCAACCCCTTTGCTTTGAATATGTGTTATTTGGTCTTCTTGGTGTGGGACAGGTCACATGAGAGATACTAGAGGATGAACACTGAATCATTTTGCTTGCAAAAAGAGCAATTCCCCAGCCATTTCTATAAGACAAAACCTGGGTGGAGAGTCATGAATATTTTGGGAAAAACCCAAAAGGCAGCTCTTTGGAATTCTGCATAAATTATGCTACACTTGACTTCACCTCTTCTTTTTCCTTCTTGAACTTTCCCTCTTGCTATTGCTTTTAAGCAGTATCAAGACCATCACATTCCTAGCCCCTGCCATTCAGCTGGACTTCCATGCTACTGAAGCACAAGGCTCTGCACTTAGCACAGTCACAGCATTGCTCTGGGGAGCATTTGGTCTTTGCCTGTCTGCAGCTCCTGGCCAGAAATATAAAAGAACCCAGCTTACAGCTGTGAATCTGGCAATGGGAAACTGAGGACATCTCATGAAGAAAAGAAGGGACATGCTTCTGGAGGTCACCAAGCCACAGCCCCTGTACAATATACTAAGTTTCTGTGGTAGATGCAAAAATTTCTTGCCAATATCATTTACAACTGTATTCAGCCTAAACTCTGCTTGCTTTCTGCTGCCAGAAGCCTGGGCTCTGGGATGTTATTTTTTTCCTTCTTCCTCTGGTCTATCTCAGAAAAAGTAGGGAGAGAGTTCTATGAATTGATCCTCTCTGTCTTCCACTGTCCAGTGCCAGCAAACTTGTAATTACTCAAAAAGAGACTAACGCTCAGCAGCAAGCTGTGCTTTAGCTGTGCAAAATGATTTTTCAAGCATAAGCAGAAAAGCCTCTGAGGAAGAAATCTGCTGTATAATCATGAGAGGAAATACAGCAGATTTTATTGAGTACACCATTCCCCTACTCAGGGCAGACCCAGAGGCCCTCCTCGAGCAAATGTAACCCAGGTCTCTGAGCATTCTACTCCCTTGTATTCAAATCTGAAGCAATTTACAAGAATACAGAGTCTTAGTATTGAAGAACTGATGCCTGAGAAGGAGCAATACATTTCTCCACACAAGTAAGTATTTGTGTGCTCCAGGGGAATGTAAGTCTGAGGCCGTACACATCCCTCCAAGAGCCCCAAAAGTATCACCAAGCTGTTCAGGCTGCTGTGCCACAGGCTCCACAAGTTAAACAGCTAAGAAAGATGCTCTGTGTGCGCAGATAAGAAGCAGGCAGACAGCTGTGCTTTTAAGCCCCTAATTAAACACAATATTAAGCACATACTTGGCTTTAAACTTGTAAGCATTGAAATGAGCACTGGTACTCATCTGCTTAAAGTAAAGTGGTGACTGAAGGACCTGGCACTGTCCCGAGAGGAATCACTGGCCCATCACTGCTCCTGCAACTGCACCCGCAGTGTTGGTCCTCACAGCAAACCCTGGTTTACGAGAGATGTAGCCTCAGTTTGTCACGTGCAGCAGTCATGAGGGCTTCACACTTCATGTGCTCACATGTTGGGGAACATATTTAGCAATTTGCTTTCTGCCTGAGCACTCATGACCTTTGTTTGGGGCTGCAATGTAAAGTCCTTACGCTTTTTTTTTACAGCATTTCATCACAGCATTAAAGCTGTCAACAGATTGGCTGGACATGAAGTGGCAACTGAGACCTGTAACCTATCACACAGAACAGTGTGTTGCTCCTACAGTGAACTCGGTAACACATGTAGCACACATACAGGAATCTACTCCAGTGCTGGGCTCCCACTTTGCCTGTACAGACATGGTCACAACTTTGCCCGTGTATGTGTTTCAAGTTACGAAATAGCCAGCCCCACGCCACAGTCAGTGACATTTCATGTCATGTTAGCTATTTTAAGGATTGCTTCCATTTTTAAAAACCCAAATGTTAAACAACATGTGCTTGGCTTTTTTAGGCATGTTGAACACTATCAGATTTAGCTAATGCTTTGGAAGATGGGAAAAGTAATACCTTGAAAAAAAAAAATCAAAACAAAACAAAAACCCTTTATCCCCCCCCACTCTCAACCCTGTCTTAATGTTTTTCCAGTGGATATCAAAATAGCAAAGCATAATTTTTTTATTCAGCGGTGTTTATATAATGCTGTCTTATGAACATGTGTTCAGCTGTTCTTGCTGAAGGGAGCACCAGTACCTTCCAGACAGTCAAGTATCTTGCTCCCAGCTCCTCTAAATGCATTCCTCGTGAACCAGTTTAATTTGTTTCAACTTGAGCATCTCCCATTGTGTTCACCAGCAAAATCTGTACATACACAGATTGAGCTAAATGACAATAGCCTTTTCCATCAAGATACTATCTTTTCAGTGCATATACATTTGTTCAGCTTTGCTGCCAGGCACCTATCCACTCTAATGGAATACAATTATGCCCAGAACATTATTTTTCTTATATTTTAGAAGTACCATTTATTACAAACTTTCCATCTTTTCCCCACATGCACGCTATTTACAATTCCAGCGGACCATTTCAATGCTCGCTTCAGATTTCGTCTGTAGAGTTAGACAGACAGAATATTAATCACTAAACTATTTTTCTTTGAGCATGATATAACATAATCTATTAAAAAAAAAAAAAAGGAATTTTCTAATGCTCCTTGAGCATTAGAGGTATGTGGCTTCCTTACAGGCAATAGCTGACCTAATAGGATGGCCATATACAATATTTTATTCAGATGACATTTTGGATTTTAGCGCAGTTACCATTTATGAGAAGAAGCCACTGCTTAGTGAATCTTTTAAAATGAGCCAAACAGACTATTTATCATCTCCAGAAGTCTCTAACTGGCTGTTTATGTTTCGCTTAGACTTAAGTAAACTGACTGCTTTCTAGCCACTGAGCAATTTTTTAACATACCCTCCAATAATACTTTGTCAAAAGCTGTTAACGGCCCTTTGCATATGGAACGACTGTCAACAGTGTGTCAGCAAACATCCAAACTGAAGCCTACTTCAAGAGAGAGATGTGCTAAAATTATTTCGAGGGACAGGTGAACGTTGGTTCAGGAAGACTGCCTTTTTTTGAGACTACTGTCCATAAATTTTATGGGAGCTATGGGCAGAGACTATCCAGACTGAAAACTAGGCTCATTTAATTTATTCTGTGTGTTCTAAGGTAGTCATCGAGCTACTGGTGAAGTGCTTTTTCCATTAATTTTGAAGGCAAGGTAGGATTGATACTAGCCTCAAGTTTCCCAGATGCACTGTAGAGTCCTCACTAAATCAAAGGTGTGACTTCATCAATCTTAAGCCTGCTGAAAAAGAGCTTTTACAGAGAGTTAAGTCACCTAACTGTGCTAGAGGGACTGCATGGGACAGAGGTTCTGTCTAATGTGCTAAGATGACCCAAAAGAGAAGAGGGGAAGGAGGAAATCCTGTCACTTGTGGGTTAGAGAAGAAAAGAGATCTTGGTTATCTATGGCTAAAAATCAGAAGCCCAAATCTTAGAATATGCTTAAGGCTATTTAGATCTTCAGAATATTGGGTAAACACTACAGTGCAAAGTATAAATGCCTATAAAGTATAAATGACACCCTCGATGATACTCAGAGGTAATTCATTGTGGTAACTGGTGCCCACCAAAGAAGTGTCTTCAAAGATCAGCTTTCCAAAAAGTTGCAACTGCAAGCGTTTTTCCAAAACCCTAAAATTCTTGAAGTGCTTGGCTTGGGAGGCAGACAGGTACTGAATATTAAGCTTCTGCTATGCAGTTTGTTTACCGTGCTGAAGCATATGACTGAACATACTGAGCTCTCCAAAGCCAGCTCCCTGTATTTCCTCTGCTCCCTACCAATAGCCTCATGATCAGGACCATCTCCTTAAAGATGCCAGAAGGTAAGTGTAATGAGTAGCCGAGGACTTTGCTCCCTGGCTGATCAAAATTTGTAATCACTGAAGGTTTGTTCCTCAGAGAGGTGCAAGTCAAAATGGCAGCATGGGTAGATGAACTGTGACAACAGCTGCTCCCCAATTTCTTCATTTCCTCAGAGTTAGCTCCACACCCCTACTTCTGCCAAAACATGATGCCAGCCTGTGACCTCTGTCCTCAGCTGGTGCCAATCCATACAGCGTCACCAGATTATACAGCAGAAAATTTGACTTTGCAACTTCCCCTCTTGCAGTGTTATAAACATTGAGAGTCAAAGTCAGGGTCTTCAGTGCCCGAAAGCATATATTTCTACCGTGAAAGTTCAGAATAATCTTCTTTTAGCAGTAACTAGGCAATAGATTCTTCTGTCAGTGATTCAGCTGCTGGAGGAAGACTTGGTTGCATGTACAAGATACCGCATTTACATTTCGACCCATTTTAAAGACGGCTGAGGGGGAGTGACAAGTCAGTCAGAAATCCTAATATTTTGGCAGAGTTCATTCCAGACTCCTAACAGGAAGAAAAATAATAGTCTAGGTTTAAATATAGTAGCTCATTCTTATGTTTTATTTATGACAATCATTTAATTATTGGTTCTTTGCCTCTACTCCACTACCTGTTTCTTCTCCTGAAATGTTCTGGCTGTAGGACACAGTTCAAACAGCATGCATAGCCTTAAGAGAAAAGCAGATTGGGATGGGCATTGGGCTTTCTGCTCAAAGTGGACCTCGGTGAAAGTTTTTAGCTGAAAGTTGGTTTGAAGATACTTTCCTAATACTTCCCTTTCCTGCATTTGAGTCCACATTGCAGAAGTCTCTAGGTTGCAAACTGGATCCCCATAGATGAGGCCAAACCAAAAGATACATCCCTGAGGTGCATCTGGCATGGTCTAGCTATGAATGCACATTGGGTCAACAGGCAGCCTAGAGCCAAACTGAGGTTAATGTCACCAACAGGCATGTAATGCTGACTTTGGGCACCCAGGAGCAGCTGTCTGACTCTACAGATCTGTTCCTGTTGCACTGTGCTGTCCTCTGATGCAGACCTATCTTCATATGTACCTTTTCCCATACTTGGAATATAGAGAAATTTCATCATTAAGGGCCAACTGATTCTATGGATTAAACTGCAGATGCAAGGTCATAAGATCTTGGAAAACCACCTTGAAATCCTGAGGGTTTGAGCAAGGCTTTGCAGCGCAGATCTGAGTTGTCCTGCTGGGAGAGAGTACCATGGCAGTGAGCCCTATGACTTCAGCAGGGAAAACTGTTATGAACCTGCAAAATACTGCTTTCCGTGAGTTGTATGGATATTATGAACTAGAATTTCATTCTTCAAAGGTGCATCAGTTGGAGTGCAGAGAGAATTTGAAAGGGGTGCAAAGGGACTGAAAAAAGCCACTGCAACACTTGTGCTTCACACAAGACTACAGACCACTGGGAGACTATTAAACACTTTTCTCTAGCTCACCTCTTTCTTTGAGGTGCACACAGCTCTATCCATATTCCTGTCTGTTTCATTACCATCACAAAATCATCTTACCCCTAGCACAAAAGAAAAGGACAAAAATTCCCTAGAACAACATCAGTCCCATTTTTTTTTTAATCACCTTCGAGTCCCCACATCAAAGACATACTGACATACTGACCTGGAACCACGCGAGCACAGATCCATACTAGAAGTCCATATTATTCAGCAATATATAGGGGATACTCAGGGATCTACTAACTAATTTCACAATGTGATAGAAGGGAAATGGGAAGCCTGTTTCCCAGAAGCAAAGGGAGCACATCTATCTTACTGCAGACTTACAGTCACACCACGTTTTGCAGTCTAATTCAACACAGACGTAGAACACAACTGGACCGATAGTGAAATTAAGAATGATGCATGCAAACCAGTCTGTTGTATAACCCTGATATGCATAGGAAAGCCTCTAATTTCAAAGATAAATCAGAAGTTGTACACATACAAATCTTTATCACATCTTCTAAGGCAGATAAACTGAATTCCGTATCAATCACCATGTTCCGATCTTATAAGCCTTTCATCATTTTAACAGATCGCTGAAGTAATGGTGCCAAACAGTATAGTGAAGCTGGGTAGATTGAAGTTGTTTTTGTAAAATACTCATTTCATTCGTCTATAAGTTTTGATCTTAAATTACAAGGTGTTCTGCTTACTTTGCATTAAAGATGTTACGGACATTTTGTAACTACAAAGGGGTGAAGAAAGTGTCTTAATAGGTGTTTTATTTTAAGAGAGGTACTCTATGTAGCCCACAAATACTTTTATGAATATAATTCTCTGAATTTGAAGTGCTTGGTACTTTGCTGGCTGTGTTAGCCTGGGCACCTAATAAAGGACAGAGAAGCACTCAGTTCCAGGTCACCTCTGCAAAACAGAGCAGAGCCACCTTGTTGTGTGTTTTTTGATGGCAAAGGCAGATTCAGTCACCAGCTGAGCTGGAAGCACTCCTCTTTCCAATTCTCCTCATAAGTTTCGCATACTCTGAGGCTAATGAAATAATTGACTTTAAAAAGACTAAAATATGTCTTACAGAGAAGGGTGCATTGTCTCTTGCCTCTGATCTTTCAGCATGTTAGGCTACTAATGGAGCATGCATGGGGATGAGTGACTGCTACAAGCTCCCATCTAGGCAGGAGCACACATCTCAGCAGGATGTTCCACTAAAGGCCACCTTCTTCCTGAAAAAGCAGATGTTGAGCTGTTCCATCTGAGAGTAGTATAATGTCCCTTACTGTCTTACTCAATTTAGTACATTTGTGTTCCACTGCTTTTTACCACCGGGAATGTCTTAACTGGTGTTTAATGTTTTATTTAAATTTACAATTTCCTTTAACAAATTAACAAATAAGATTAACAAATCTTATCCATCTAGGACTATCAGAATTCCTGAAATCAGTCTGGTTTTCTTTTTTCTTAAAGGCTTCACCTCCTGCTAAGGCCAAATACTTTTGAACAGTACAAATATGGTCCCTAACCCTACAATCTTGCTATCTAATCGCATCAGGATGTCCAGTTCCCTCCCAGCACTGCCCTCTTCAGAAATAATGCTTCAGTGTGCAAAGCTGAAATCTCTGGAGGCCCCTATTGGTGAGCTCGTAACAGCCATTGCATCAGTCCTCTGCATTCATATGCACAGATATTTGTAAAGAACTAACTGGAAAAGGCTGGTAGTGAGGTCAGTCAAAAGCAAGAAACAATGTATCTTGAAAAGAGCTTGCATGCACAACTGTATGTTTTCTTACTTGGCCACATAATGGTAGATTCTCCCTCAGGTAAAAACAAATTGAAAGGAAATGGAAAATAACCTATAATTTCTCTGTCCCTGCAAACATTCCACACTACCCAAAACACACAAAGCTAATGGAGTTTATAAAGGTGAGGGACTAGTAAGAAGGAGGGCTTCTAAGTTAATGAGGATTTCAATCAAATAAATAACTGCTTTCATACATAACCAAAGTCACTCAAAAAAATTCAGTTTAAATGAACACACTTCTAGCCTTTCTTATGTGTGCACGTATGTGTGTGTGTATAGATACATTTAGTTTTATTTTTCTTCTTAGTGAGAGGGATAGCCCATGCAGGCTGGAAAACTGGAAAAAGAGTAGCTCTAATCTCTAGGAAGAGCCAAATACAGGATCTTAGTTAAGAACAAGTCAAGAAAGATATGTTGGTAGAGGACTGGGCAATATGGAGGGGGTCCCACTAGGACAGGGATGAATCCTCTTGGAAGATGACTGTGAACCCTTTTGAGACACAGCATTTTCCATTCAGGGGTCTGCTTACAGCACCACACCCCATGCTGTCAGGGGCATCTGCAACACAAAGAGCATAGGGGAAGCACTGTTGTGTCAGACTTCCTAGCCCAGTGCTCTCCAATGGCAGCAAGAGAAGCAGCTATTTAGCTGTTTATTTTCCTCGTACTCCTGCAGCTTCCACAACTCTTGAACTGAAAACTTTAGGGGGTACATCCCTGACTATATTCATTAGCGTAATTTTATAGACCTAATTAAATATCCATGACTTTGTGCATTTCTCTTCTAAGCCTACTGATGCAATCTGCCTCCACAGCCTCCTTTTTTCAAGAGATTCAGAAATTAATTCTCTGAGGTGTAAAAAAAAGGTCCTTTTAATCTATTTTAAACCAGTTTGTCCTAGTTTTAATGCATACTCCTTGTTCAAGTCTTGCAGTAGAAAAGGTCTGGTCTAGGTTAGCAGTCAAGAGACCTAGACCTCAGACTAGACCCCCTAGGTCTAGTCCTGGTTTTGCATTACCTTAATCAATTTGTGATATCACAACCAACTATCATATTCCCCTCAGCCCTCAATCCAGCCTGAGAAATCCCAGCCTTTTGAGTTTCTCTCCATAAAGCAGTTTTTCACGTTCTTAGTCAGTTGCCCTTCCTAGTACCTTTCCTATATCCACTATGTCCTTCGTAATTTGTGGAGACCTGAATCAGACGAACTACTCAAAACGTGAATCAAGGTTTTAAAGAAGAGCAAAAGAGCGTGTTCTGGTTTGCTCTCAGTACATTCCTAATGATATCCAACATTGTGCTGCTTCTTTGGCTGTCAGCACATCCACACAGTGATTTTAGAGGACTGTCAAGGACAACTCCAAACTCTTTTGCCTCAGTTGTAACTACCAGTTAAATGCTCAGCACTGCATAAGCACAATTTAGATTTTTTTCTCTCTAACTGCATTGCATCACCCTACATTTATCTACCTCCTTTTCACGTGCTTAGTACTGTAGGCAGCCCTTTTTCGAATCCCTCATCATAAGCACAGTTTTTGACTAATCAAAAAAACCAAAACCCTTGTATCATCCACACATTTGGAGATATCATTGCTCATTCTCCTCTCAGCTGATATTTGCCCAACCTGATCTGCCTTCCCTATTTTTTGCAATGTTGACAGTGGTTTTGGAGATGCACTGAGGGTTGTCCCCATAGTTCCATACCTGCAGGATCTTCTCTGGGTTCTAGTTTAAATATTCTTCTGAATTTTTAATTAACAGTGTCAGCAGGCCAGCAACATCACTTGCTGAAGAGCATCCTCCACAGTGTCATGGATGGAAGGTTACTTGGTTTAGCTTCATCCTTGGTTGAGCAGTCAGGTAATTCCCCTTACTTAGACAGTTAACAACAAAGTGAGATCTGGCATAACTGCAGTGCACCAGTATAAATCACTTTCCAGGGACCACTTCCACCATCTATCCCTCCCCCCCCCATTTCTCAGACAAAGGTGTCATGAAAACTCTCCTACTTGTGGTCCTCTATTCACTACACTTCTGTGTATGCAAGTCTTACCTCTGTGGGATTTTTTTTTTTTTTTTGCTTGTAAGGCTCAAACCAGAAATACGTTACTGCAAACTGCAATTTCTTGATTGTCTAGCAATACTTTGTAATAAATCTACCAAGTAACATAAGACAGATGACTAGAAAATATAGTGCCTGTATTTAGGAAGGGGTTAGCCAGCAGGAAAGAAGGAATGTGGGTAACCACAGTGCTTGCATTCTGACTTCAGTGGCATGCAAAGCTTCAGAACAGCTTTTAAGGAAAAAGATAATTAAAGACATGGAGGTCAAATGAAAAAGGCATAAAATACAGCATGGGTTTAACAAAAGTAGATTGTACCAGATTAACCTCATACATTTCTTTGACGAGATAACCTACATTCTAGACAAAGGGTGTGATTGATCTCATCTGTCTTAACTTCAATGAAGCATATGATAACACACAGGGAATTATTAGTAAAACAGGAAGAGATGGGGATTAGCAGGGAAATTGTGAGGATAAGAAGCTGTCTCAAGTCAGATACAAAGTGTACTTTTTTGAAAGAGAAGGTTTATGGCTGAAGAGAGATTACAAATGAGATTCCTCAAGAATCAGCTTTTACCCCATTTCATATAACTTCATAAAAGTCACTAGTGATCAGGGAATAAACACTAGGAAAACACTGATGAAAAAGTAACATAACTCACAAATGGAAAGCGTTTTCATTGCAGGTGACAGCTAGACTACAGTACACAAAGAAATGGATAACACTGAAGATTAGTTTAATACAATGGAAAGAAATCTGAAAGTACAAACTGAAGGATCACAATCTTTGGTACTAACAGTAATAAATTTTCTTATAGTCTGAATGTTCCTCCCTTGGAAATGGCTAAGAAGGAGGAAGACTTGTCTCCACTTGCTGATTGTAGGAGGTCTATGAGCCACTAACATGAGGGTGTTGTGAAAAAATCAAATGCCATCCTAGCACGCATAAACAAGAGCTGCTTCTGTAGAGGTGGGGAAGGACGCTTGCTACTTGAAGAAGTAAAATTTTAGATGAAAGAGGTACATGGAAGAATTACAGGGATAATCAAAGGAATGAAGAACCAATTTTTGGTGAAAAGTCTGGAAGAAACTCAAGATAGGAAGGCTAAAAGGAGCGTGATTGTTACACCCTACACTATTTAGGCTAAAATCAAGAGTTCACTCAAGAAAGAACGAGTTCATGCTTTAAATTGTATTATCTGGGCTTGAAAAATACAGACTTGAGAATTAGATTAGATTTTTGATGGGAAGATAGAGGGACAAGAAAGCTGGTTTTAACATACAGTCCTGCAGTGAAGGAGATCATGCAATACAGTGCTTGCATTAGCCAGGAATGGCACTCAATTAACCATGAAATCTCCTTTCCAGTCCTGTGTTACCTCTAACAGAAGCAGTAATCCAAATCTGCCACTTAAAAAGGGCAGTTAAAGGACAAATTTCTGCAGAGCAAAAGCTTATTCCCTGGAGTTTGGTTTGGGTTTTTTCAGCCAACAAAATTTAACCTGACAAACAATCTTGATATTCAGGAAAGGCCAGTGACTTTGTCTTTGTAGCGGCCACCCCTTGCATGAGAGGTTCAAAGAAGGGGCAGCAGTGGCAGCCCACAGTGGGGGCGGACACGCATTTGCTTCTGGTAAGGTTTTCTCCTGTTTTACAATCACAGCATCTCCATTTGCAGCTGACAAAAGCAGGCTTGAGGCACAGGCTGTGAACATGTCCCATGGTAGATTTAACCCAGCTAGTATAAGTTGCAGGAAGCATGAAGATGTGGCAGCATTGTCTCCAGTGGGACTGCTGCAATCCTGCCAGGGACCAGGGTACATGTACTCCAGTTTAATCGCCACCAGCAAAGTGTTGTTCTCACACTACCATTTTTTATATAGACATGTCTTCCAAAGCTAATAATCCTCACTATCCAGAGGATTCCATGTCTAGAAATAGATGTACAGTTTAATTTGTACTTCATACTGTATGAAAACAAGTGGGGAGCTGAGTGCTAGCCTCTCTGGGTTTCTGTATCTTAATATAGACACATTTCATTACTTTTGTCGAATTTATTGGGGGCTTTCTCAGTCCGCTGATGGTCTGTGTTATTCACATGCATGAAACCAATAGAAGCAATATATTAACCAAAGACTTTTTATGATGCATTGAGAGGAGATTGCCCAGTTGATATAGCTCTCGAGTGCTTCCTGGTTAAAGCACCATCGCAACTGTAGACGCAGAAACAGTGGGGTTTTTTTCTCATGTCTTTTTTAATCCTCTCTCCCTTTTTTAATGATCCAATCAGTTATATAAACACAGAAAAGTGTTTCATGAAATGTACTTCAGGGAGGTTTAAAAGATCTGGGAAATACTGTTCCACAGAAATCATCGCTGTTATTGATGCAGGCAGCAGTAAGTCAGCTGTGATTTGAAATCTGACAAAAACCACGTGAAATAGAAGAGCCATAAATGAAAATGGTTAAGCTTTCAGGATCAGGGTGGAATATGAGAACTAATAGAGCACCATTTCTTTTGCACAATTACACAGTTTTGTGAGATTGCTTTGTTTGACAGAGATCAAACTTATTTAGGATGGCAAAATTCAATTATTTTCTAACTTCACATCATAAAGTTCCTCGCATATTACCAAAAACCTACCCTTCCCTAACCCATGCTTGTTACTTCGAAATAACCTTCAGCAGCTACTTTCTGTAGGGAAACATTGAACATAGGAGAGCAGGTTGTACATAACAGGCATCTGTTATCCACTTTTTAAATGATGTGTGAGGGCCCAGGCTTTCCCCAGGTAGCCCTATTCCCATCAAGAAGTGCTGGCCCCAGTCTGCAGAGCATTGCAACTGCTTTCCACCACATTAGCAGCACAAAGCATCGGGCTGAGTTTATCACCAAAGAAACATATACAGTGTGCCATTTTCATGGTAAAAAATGAAGATCACAGCCAGAAATACTTCCTCTGAGTTATGGCACATGTCTCACGTGAGCAGTTGAGATTCATCATCCTATAACTGGAATCTAAGGACTGCTTTCACCTCAAAATCAAGCTCTGAGCACTAGCCTACAGCCAATACGGAACAGTGCAGTGCCTTCTCGATCTCTCTCTGGCACAAGGTGACATCACTGACTGCCTTTTGGAGGCAAATTATCCACTAGAGCCTTCTTAGGACATTAATATAAATTAGAGGCCAACTTGAACACATGGCTCTTTGCACATTTTTATTCTTTAGAGCTGCAGACCTCAGAGTCTTTTTTCTGCCTCTGCTCTACCGTGGCAAATGGGAAAGACTTCTGTTTCCTGATGTTAGCAGTCAGAAAACAAGGTTGTAGACTCAGTCATCATTGGCAGTATCATTGTTTAGCTTCTAATTAATAGCATAGAGAGACTGCAATTATCAGTAAGCTTATGTTGCCACAAAAAAGTAATTCTGGCTCCTTTCTACACATACATCGTGCAGCACACAACCCTAATCCGACTGCCCAGAATGGTGCTTACCTGTAAAGTTTGTAACAGATGACTCCCAACTTTAATGTTTGAGACCTTTCCTAACAACAGATGACAGAAACTTTCAGACACTGAAATTACCGTTAGTTGGGCTTCACCAAAATTTAAAATTTCCAAATGGAAAATTCTGAGAATTTTTGCCTCTGCCCTATTCTATTCCCAGCCTGGCTAGGTAGTCCCACAGGGCCATTTTTAAAGCAGTGGAGTTATGTTCCTGCTGTGAACTGCCTCTGGAGAGGCTTTTCGTTCAACTGATGAAAAACCGACCCCTCCACTCTGCTACTTGCACTATATAACTCAAGTCAGGCAACGGGAATATCCTGCTGACTGCTACGTGGCTCTTTCTGTTCGCTGTCTTGTATTTTTCCTGTAGGTCTTGAGGAGCCCAAGTTCCTATGCAAAACTCTGAGTCATCTCAGCTGGTTCATGCAGTGAACAACATCCTCACTCTTTGCACTTAGATGCAGAACAACTGCTTTCACTTGAATATTTAGCCAAACTTCATCTACATATTCCTACCCTTTGCATAGCCTTCCTTCCCCGTTTCCCTGCCTGCGCAAGCAAGGAGTTTTAAGATCACAGGAATGAGTGCTCTAGCAGCAAGTTGCTCTGGTGTGTAAATTAAATTTTCTTAACTCTCCTCCAGCAAGCTATACCTTGGCTTTTGCAGGATATTTATAGATAAGAAGATACAAAGAGATACTGTGCTTGGATATGAAGTACAAGTTGGTCCAAATCAAGGACGAACAGGTTTTCTTTAGGGAAACAAAACAACTTCACACTCTATTTCTTTGTTTTCTTTCAGAAGGAGGAAAATCACAGGCTGTGACCAGACTGGGAGGGGTGAGACCTTCTGAAGGGTGCCTAGTTGTAGCCAAAGACTTTTCTGGTCTGCCAGGTGAGCAATGGAAAATACTTCCCAAATTCCCAGTTTCCCTCTGGGCAAGCAACCACAGCATACAGTTCTAACATCTGAAACTCCATCTTACAGCCAGGAAAGATCTTGACCTTGTGCCTGTGTCTTGAGGGTTGCTGCACTGCTCTAAGCAAAGCTTTCTTCTCATTTCCAGCCTATATTTATTCATGGCCCTCTTACATCTGTTTCCTCTTGCACCAGCATTGTCCTCTACCTTAAATATCTCTTCTCCTTTGTAAAGTTTACTTCCCTAATGTATTTACAGATAGCAATCCTATCCCATTCTCAGCCTTCTCTCTGTTCATCATAATAATGTTAAGCATTTATATAGCATTTTTTATGTCTGAAGTTCTGCACAGACATTATGAGTTTCTCCTCACCAAGAAGATGGGCAGATAAGCAATATGAGAGTTTTCATTTTGTCATTTTTGGCTTTTTGTGCATGTGTGTGATGAGATCATTCAGGCAGAAAGCTGAAGCTGTCACACTGCAGAGAAGCATCACATTACAGCCAGGAGAAGAGTCAGAATTCACAAGCACCAAAGAGCACCCCAGGAAACAGCCTGGGCCAAGGTCTGTTTCAGCTTGGTTTTCCTTTATGTTAGTTTCCCCTTCCCCTAAACATAGGTGTTCCGTAATAGTGTGTAATCTTACCTGTTGAGGAAGCCTTATTTTAGTAGGAACAATGTTATTCAATTTGCTAGTAACACATAAGGGGAAAATAAATTTACAATACATATTCTTTCTGTATGACATTTCAATGCTCCGGCTGTACTATAGCTCACCAGTTGGAGGGTCACAGCTGAACATGCTTCGTTCTGAAAATCTCGGAGGATCTTATGTTTAAAAATTTTTAAATAGTATGATAACGGCCTCATATCTCCAAGATCAGAGGAAAATACCTGGAGATACTGAAAGAATATCCATTAAAAAGTAATGAAGAAATGAGATATGTCTGATTTCTTCCAAGAAAATCTTGCAAACAGCACAAAACCAACTTGAAAATCTAGAAGGATCTTCGGCTAGTTTTCAGATACATAGCAGGGATCATGTAAATCTTTAGTGCTCAAAGAGCTGAAAAAAAAGAAAGCAAGGAATCAGATCTTAGACACACAAAAACCAAAAGCTGAGCTTTAGCTTTCCTTTTCAAAAGTTATCCAATTCATGTACATACAACCGAGCAAGTTTTCATTCAATAAGAGACCAAGCAAAATCAAAGTGCTAGACATCAATTCCTCAATAAAAGGGAATTTAAAGTATCTGGGTATCCTTGTATCTGATTAAAAAAAAAAGAAAAAAGACAAATTAAATCAATGGCTAAGCGTCTTTCTTCTAAGGAAGTCCCATTTCACACTCCAGATGATTTCAAATAAGCAAGTTTCCTTGTGACAGCTGCAAAGCTGCACAAAAAGTTGGCTATATCAGCACAAATCTGATCACCACTACTGTAGGTGCATTAATGCTTTCTCTTTCCTCTTTTTCAGTGATTAAAGTTGGTGGGAAAGGAGAGAGAAAGGTTCTAAGTTGGAAAAGATTCAATATTCTTAACATATATTATACCATCCTTTTAAAAGCAAAGATGACCTGATAAATTACTGTCTTACTTGAGATTTGCACCTACCCTGGGCCCCACCAAGACAGCAGCTTCCACAGTTACAGGTGAACCCGAAGTGACTGCTGAATGCCAGAATATGGTAATTGCTTCTAAATCAAGAGCAAGCACACAGCAGTGGGTCTTCCTCCCTGCTTTGTTCCCCATTCCCTGGAGCACCCCAGGACACCAAACTTACACCCTGCAGCCAGGCCTGACCATCCTCAGGAGTCCCTTGTTCCCAAGCACAGCAAAGCAACCCAAAGCAAGCCAAGGGCCACACCTACAGTATGTTGTCATTCTCAATGGGGAGTGTCAGAAAAAGTGTTGCAAACCAGCAATTAGCTAAATACATGTAGCAGCAAGCTCTTACTGAAACCCAACCAAGAAAATCCCTAAAGCAGGCCAAAAGTAAATCCTGTTGTCAACAGAAGGACTATCCAATATCTGAAGGGGGCCTACAAGGATGTCAAAGAGGGACTCTTCATCAGGGACTGTAGCAGTAAGACAAAAGGTAATGGGCTTTGTCGTGGTTTAAACCCAGTCAGGTAACTCATTCACTCACTCCCCCCCTTCTTTCCCTCCCCCTGCTCCCAGAGGGACGGAGAGGAGAATCTAAAAGAATGCAACTCCCACGGGTTGAGATAAGAACAGTTTAGTAACTAAGGTATAACACAAATCACTACTGCTATCACCAATGATAACAACGATAAAGGAAATAACAAGGGAAGAGAATACAACACCTCACCACCAGCCCACCGATAACTCGCCCCCCCAGCCCGACCAAGCACGGTCCCATACCTCCTCCAACCCCGCAGTCCCAGCCCTTCCGGCTAACTCCCAGTTACATCCTGGGCATGACGTGCTGTGGTATGGAATATTTCTTTGGCTAGTTTGGATCAGGTGTCCTGTCTCTGCTTCCTCCTGGCTTCCCCTCCTCCCTGGCAGAGCATGAGGCTCACAAAGTCTTTGGCCAAACCAAAACATCCTTGTTATCAGCTCTGTTTCCGAGCTGAAAGTCAAAACACTGCACTGCACCAGCTACCAAGGAGGAGAAAAATGGCTGCTACTGCTGAACCCAGGACAGGCTTAAACAGGGGAAGTTTATGTCAGATATAAGGAAGAAGTTCTTTACTGTGAGGGTGGTGAGGCACCGGAACAGGTTGCCCAAAGAAATGGTAAATGCTCCATCCCTGGCAGTGCTGGAGGCCAGGTTCGACAAAGCCTTGGGAGACGTGGTCTAGTGCGAGGTGTCCCTGCCCATGGCAGGGGGGGTTGGAACTAGATGATCTTAAGGTCCTTTCCAACCTGAACTGTTCTATGATTCTAAGATTCTGTGACCTAGACCTACCAGACTGGCAGCAGAAAAGCTTCTTTATTGACCAGTCATCAAACCAATGTAATGCAGACTGTTAAATGATTAGGACATTGTCATGTAGAAAAGGACTGTATGATTCAAACAAATTCAAATTAAAGGTGAGACTCTCCCAGCTCATAATTACAGTCTGTTTATTTTGAGCAGGTCAGCTTGAAGACCTGCTTGTTAAAGTAATTGAACTGAAGTTCTCAAGGACCTAAATGAGAAGGCATAAAAACGCCTCCAAGTCAAATGGACGAAATCAAATATAGTATATGCATTCAAAATGCAGAGAAAGATTTCATTGACCATGCTGGACACAAATCTGCATTAAAAATGATAGTGAAGGTGCTTATAGAAAGAGTTGAAAATTGACCTGTAAAGAAAACCAAAGTAGCAATTCAGCATAAAAGGGTGTACTATCATAGAGGATTATAAAATAAGTGCAATTCAGCAAGCTGGGCTAATACAAAAGACATAAACACACATGATGCCACAATACATAAGCAGGACGATAGTCTGTGAAATACATGAAGTACTACTTTCTCTTTCTTGCTGTGTAAATTCTTTGCTTTCACATTGTGTCTGTCTACTTTGAATACACTAAAAAAGACACACATCAGAATCCAAAGAGAAACAACAACTGGAATGTTCAGAGGTTTAACATATCAGACCTACACAAAAAGGGAGTGACATTATGTCAGTAATTGGAGGGATATGTAAAAGATAAAACAAGCTGTCATAATGCAAGTGGAAAGTGTTCAAGGGAAAAATAATGTACAGTAAACCTTTTTTAGCTTGATACATAAAAAGTAAAGAAAATAGCAAGGTCATTAGGTGGTAAAGATTAAAGATGGGATCAATATTAAACATAATTTTGGTAGGACTCATAAACTACACAAGCTCTTCAACATATTTTCACTAAAGGTGACAGTACAGAATACTCAGATGATGAAAAATAAAGTCATGAAAGTAGGGTCACCATAAAACAGAGGCTAAAGTGAGGTGGAATGAAAAGTCAAAGGACCTTAATTCATGCAACTGATGTGTCCAAATCACATTAATCCAAAAACTCTAGGATAACTGTCATATGAAATATATTGTGATAGCAATAGCAAATATTCTACCTGCACTTACAAAATAGTAAAAAAAAAAAAAAAAAAAGTAATAAATTCCAGTGACATATCTGAATCAATTTATAAAGAAGCAATAATCAAAGATACAGAAATAAGGGAAATGGTAAAATAAAATTCAAAATAGATTAATCCGAAACTTGCTTTCTACGGTATATTTGGGCTTTAGAAGAACATCTGTTATAGTACTGCATGGGAAATGACTTAAACAGTGTGACAGTCTGGGCTAGTTAGCAAGTAGCTGAAGGGAGGTAACTAAGGGTATTCTCAATGACTGATTTCAAACAATCTTACTCAGCAGTATTTATGTTAGTGGACTGAGCAAAAAAACGTATGGAGGCAGTTAAGTAACATGCTGGTAAGACAAAGCTTGAGAACATTTGCCACACAGTAAAACACTAGCAGGAGGTTGGAGAAAAAGAGATGAAATACTGCAGTGGAGGCCAGCAGTAGTAAGGGATGGATGGGAAAGGCAGGCAGAAGATGAAAGGGCATCAGTTTGAGGAGAAAGAAAGCATGAATGAGCTATATTATAAGTGATACTAAACAAAGGTAATTGCACAAGACATGGGGCATGGGGAACTGCTCAAATGTCCTTTGGAGCCTTCTGGGCAACTTTGGTGATCCATATTCCAAAAAATAAGGAATTTAAGATATTTAAACTGAAGCAGGTGCACAAAATGGCTTCTAGGATGATCAGGGAAATAACAAACTTATCTGAGGACAAGAGAAGCTGCTTAACAAATGAAGGTTGAGACAGAATATAATTGTTCTCTATAAATATGCCAAAGAGGTAAACATCAGGGAAGAAGAAGAGCTATTTAAACTAAAGGCCAGCACTGGCACAAGAACAAAAAGGTAGAACCTGGACATAAATAAGGTTAGGCTGGGAGCATGATTTCTAACTATAAGAGGAATGAAAGTCTGGAGAAGCACTAAGGAGCAGGAAATCTAGCTGTTTTACAGTGAAGCTTTATTGGTTTCTGGAAGTAACATATAAGGCGGCTGCCTGAGTCTGCAGTGGGATTTAATTCAATGAGACAGAGAAATCCTTTCAATCCTGTATCTCATAAAAAATAGAGGGGTCTCTAGAGTAGGCAGAACATGCATGTATAAATCAGTTGTGCTCATCACAGAAGTGCCTCTTCTAACATGCACACTGTGGGGCACAAACAAGAATCTTCAGGACTCTGCTGTGATCATAAGACAGATATGAGAAAACCGTAATGTGGAACTTTCCTCTAATAATTGTCAAAACCACTGCCCTATAAACTTTCCAAAAACCTGTAGCAACACATAGACAGGTGACACTACACATACGGTCCAATGAATTCATCAAACTGCATCCAAAAAATGGCTATGCACGTGTACTCCTTTAACTAATGAAAAGAAAGTAATTAAAAAAAAAAAAAGTAGAAAATATTTTGATAATCCCTTCAGGTTAAATCCTGCCATTCCCAACCCGTGATTAGGACCTGAACAAAAATCTGCAAAAATGGGACCTCTTGCATTACCTTTAAATTCACAAGCACTTCCAGAGGAAGCCACTGCATACACGAGCACACTTTGCAGCATTTAAAACCGGTCAAGTCTAAAAGCCAAATCCATCCCAAAATAGTTCTCTTTTTTTCCCTTTTTTTTTTTTTTTTGTTTACTTTTTTTGTCCCTTACAGTGTGTTTTTCACCCCTTTTTATTTCTCAAACTAGTAATGAAAACATTGCTTAAAATGAAATAAAATACTGCAACAATTTCTGGCTAAATACCAATTAAACACTATTAAAATTTTAATTACTACAAATATAGTAATTTATATTTTATATTGGTTATATTTTATAAATTCTAAATACTTTATTAAATTATTTTACTTGAATAATATTTTTTATAACATTGATGAAATAGTCCATTAAATTTGCAGTGAAATGACTGAGATACAAAACACCGGAAGTAATGAATTGTGGAAAAGTTAACAGTTTATTAGTTGTCAGATGACTTTTTTGACAAAAATTATATTTTAGTGAGAATTTAGCAATACCTGACACACATTATCTACCGAGCACTTTATGAAGGAGAATAACTTTCAATTCTATACTACATTACAAATGGAGACATGGGGAAAGGAAGATAATTTGCCTGAAGGGAAAACAGAGCATTAATAAAGCACAAGACCTCAAACTTCCAGTCCTCAAATCCCATCTCTTTTTAACAAATATTTTATTTCTGAAAGTACACATGCAAATACATAAAAAAAAGTAAAATAATTTTTCTACTTAAGCAAAAGAGTGATATAGTTTGCAAAATTATGTCTCTTTTGAAAGTTCTTTTTTGCTGAAGAATAAACTCCATTATCCAAAGACTGACACAGACCTGGTTATGACCGCGAGAAATGCTATGAAATTAAGTTTCACTTTGAGATAAAACTCAAGCAAACCGCAAAATTCACAATGAAAATCATATCTGCACAGCAGTTCTGCACAAGGGCTCAGAAATTACAAGAATCCTACTCGAGTCCTGCATTAAAAGGTAAAATTCAGTCTGGGGCGAAAGGATAACACAAGCTCAATAAATCACTTAAGTTCTCAAAATATAAACTAAGACTTAAATGGGAAGGAAGCTTCTGGCTGCCCGCACAGGGGACAGGTCTGTTACGGTAAAGGCTCACATGATGTGCTGTTGCATGGGCCCTCCGCACTGGGGTGAGCTCAACGTTGCATTCAGCCAAGATTTGCTCAGTTTCTCACACAGCTCGCTGCTGAAACTAGCTAAGAGATGTTTGAGACATCCTTCAGGTGTGATAGAAGATCCCAAAGTATCAGAAAGCCTCACCTGAATTTGTGGCTTACAGTTAAGCTTCAATCCCCAGTTGATGAGAGTCCTAATATTTATTTAGCGTGGTTTCTTTGTTGCTGCTTGTACGGTTAAATTAATAAATAAATAAATGAAGGAATGAATAAATAAATAAATAAATAAAACTCAACAGGCCAGTAGTAGGACCTTGGATTTAAGGGAGCTTTAATGCTGTAGCACTTGGCAACAGCTTGTTGTTTCCTTTAAATGCTATCATAAAACAGAAAAGGAAATTAAGCTATCAAACAATTATTCTCCCGTGTGCTACAGCCAGTACACAAGGAAGGGAAACCTTTTACTTAGGGGGCTGAGGCAGGATTCTGGAGACCTGAGGATGTCTACAATAGAGGGGACCACCCAGAATCAATTACTCATGCCCCTAGCAGTCAGGAAGGTGGTGCCTTCCGTACATATACTGGAGCTATGTTAGTACAATGGCAGGCTCAAGTTTAAAAGCCCTTGAAGGAATAATTAGGGTCTTTGGCTTTCGCAGGTCAAATTTTCCAACAATCAGGATAACATTATAAGTGAGTGAGGATGAACGTTACATTAATAAAGTGTCTTACAACTCTGAGGGGTTTCTTCTTTAAGCAAACATACTGATGGTGGCACAGACATTTTTATGCATGGATGTCCGCAAAAAAATGTAGATAAATGATCAGGTAATTTCTGCAGTGCCTCCAAAAATTCTCTCCAACAGTAACAAAGAACACATGTTTGATATACCCAGAATGTAGCTAGAAACAGCAAGTTTCATAGGACTGATTTCCAGGCGCAAATAGAATTCTGTGGATTCGGATATTTAACTGCAAGAAGGTGGGGTTTTTTTGGTCCCTAAAAACTATAAGCTGAGATCTGAAGGAAATACAAACCTTGTTAAATTCCAGTAAGAAAGACCAGTATCGATCTGCCTCTGCAGTTATTCTTGGTAAGAAAGTCCTGTTATGAAACCTCCTGGTGCCACAGAGCAGCTTGCGTTCTCACCTTCTGCACAAGCATCCAGGAATAGGCATGAGAAAGCTAAGCAAAGCATTTCAGCCTCAGACTTCTCTCGCTTTGCTGAGTTTCAATCATAGAATTAATGTTGTTTGCAGTAGCTTTTGTATGCTTTAATAGTCTAAAGACTCCAGGCACGAGGCGTATGTCAAATATACACAAAACCTTTCAAATCCAGATCTCCACAGACCAAAAGAGAAAAAAAAATCCAACTTAGTTCAAAATGTTAATATTTCTCAATAGTTCACTTTGCTGTCCTTTTGTAAAACACTGCCGCTGATGTAGCCATAAAGAGATGCATATATATATAAGGTGCTGCATAATGGACTTTCGGAAATTAAGTCATTTAACAAAAAGAAACCCTAGACAAGTATTTTACATTACATTTATTACTTAGTTGGCTAATTAAAACAGATAATAAATATGTTCAGATGAAAGGAATCCCGTATGATTTCTTGTCTCAATTCAGTGACTTCTATTATTTCAGTGCTCTAAAGCAAAATTGTATTTATCACAACTAATTATCCAGATAATTCCTTCAAATGGTCCTTTCATTTAATTATCCTCTAACTCAGGGTCTTCTGTAACTAACAAGAAGAAGCAAGCTCAAGAAACAGACAATAACAAGCAATCCACATTATCACAGCAGCTCAGCCATAAGGCTTTGATAAGGAAACATTGTGTTTTATAACTGGATGCCTCAAAAAGAGGTCCACTGTGCAAGCATTTCAAAGTAGTCTGCATGTTTGTTTCAAGATGTCCTAATCACTGATTTTACTGGCAGTTGCTTTTTTCTATTTGATGCTGTGTTCTCTGCTTATCCTGACCCACAAATTTTCTGTATAGATCAGATAGATTTACAGACCTTGCATACTGTGCAGGGCACAAAACGCTACATAAACAACATTTTAGTCTGAGTAATAGGTTTGTGCACCACATTAAAAACACCTCGCTTGCCTCCTGCTTCTATTACCTTATTCACTCTCTTTATGTAAGTTAATCTTACCCATCCTATTACATTTGTCTCAGGGTGACTATTTTCTTTATTCATCCTCTTCTACCTGCTTTACTTCTCACTTGCTTTCCTCTCATAATGCACTGGGAGGTCTGTGCTGCCGGTGGCCTCATCTGCTGCACTACTGCAGACTGCCAGGGGATGCAGACACAACCTACTCAAAACATGGGGAGAAGCCACATCCCAGGTCAAGGCTCCGGAGAGAGCTGTGAAGCAGCACACATTAACCAGCAGGAAACACACGGGCTTCTCAGCTGACACAGCAGAGAAGATGGGATGGAGATGATGATGGAGACTTCAGGCCACACGGAGCAAGCACAGACGGACAAAACCACTCGAGGCACTGCTAGAGCAAGGCCAGCTGGCAAACCACTGCCCAAACGCTACAGGGTGGTCATAGGGCACGTAAAACCTGGCACCACAGTATCCAGTAACAAAGTCATAAAAAATTAGTCTGGAAACTTCTACAGACATTGATTCTGTCACTTCGCATCCCTCCCAGCACTCCAAAACAGCAGTTGTGCCCTACTCTCATTTCTCCCCTGAAGAAGAGAGGCTCATAATCAGTTTTCAGTCTGAATTGCAGCACAAGGTTAAATCCTTCTCAGCCACAGGAGATATTCTAGATTTGTACAAGTACAGACAAGAGTCAAGATTTACCTTTCTTATTGAAATTTAATGTATCAAGTGATTTTATCAGCCTAGAACTTCCTAATTGCAACCTGAAGCCAGTAAGTTTATTTGAAAGTCTCCTGGGATACTGCTGGCTCAAACAGTAGAGATCACCTCCCATCCTTGCATATGCAACCATGGCTTCGTGATGATTTTACCTTTCTCTTGCAAGGGATCAAGACCAAACAGAGAGTAAATTAACTCTGTCAATGCTATTCCAGTATCCTGCATGCTGTACCACTGTCTTACAGTTAAAATCAATGGCGCAAAAGGCTGCCATGAGGAGCAGAGCTGGTGTACCCCAGGGGGTCTGCTGTGAAAATCCAGCACTAGTCAATTAAATCCTATTAGTTCACGGCTTCAGTTTACAGCAACAGCGCTGTTGATACAAAACCAAAAGCTTCCACATTGCTTTGTGCTCTGCAGTAAAACACATTGACAGCAGGGGGTGAGGGCTGATAGCCTTATGGAAATCGGACAAAGTTGTGCAGAACAGAAAAGTTACTGTCAAGCTCATAGGAGCAGAGGCAGCATTAAAGAGGATATTTTTGATGACTTTATAGTGAAAAATGGGTGCTTTGATTGCTTTCCGCTTTTTACAGGTTTTTAAGGAAAGTTACTTTCCTTAAGGTGCTAGGGAATAAAGTTACTTGCAAAGCAGGTGAGTGTAATACCTAAGCCAGAGAGAGCACAGTGACCTGTTGGGGTTAATATGCCTTCTGCTGGACCATTTTTCTGGTGAATATTTTCAGGTACAAAGTGTCATTGTGTCAAGTACAATAGCACCTTGCTGGCAGATTGTGCTCCCACTCGGTGCAAGATCCTTTGTGGGCCACAAGCCATATTCCCTTGTTCTTCCTACAAGAACTCCTGCTGGCTGCTGCAAAGGGGAGTGAAACCTGCGGTGAGATGAGAGACATCCTTCAGGGAAAGACAAGTACTTTGTTAATCCATATCCTCCTAGCAAGTACACCTGACAGGACAGAAAAAAAAGCCCCACCAGCAAATTGATCCTTGATCGACACCGTTCCAGGCTGCGGCTAGTTCCAAAAAGGACAGAGATCACCTGTATCTCAGGCTACCAAGGACAGTCAGGTCTCCATCTTCTCCTGAATGGCATCAAGGACATTGCAGGAGTTATGACAACTGTCGGCACTGAATTGCCATCCTCTCTTCTTTTGTTACGGCCACAAAGGAGAGAAAAGCAAGTTGCTAACAAGACTGCCCATGTCAAGTGAAGACTCTAAGGAGCCAGGAACCAAGCAGCACTGCTGTGTGAAATTCCATCACCCCTCCCCCGCCCAGGTAAAAGACATGTTAAAGTGCAGCTGAGATACCTGAAATACTGGTGCGTACCTCCTCTAGGGAACAAGTTATCCAAGAAGAGGCAGAGGAACGTCCCAATTCTATCTGGGTTTAGGAAATGGATCAGTGGACAGAAGGAATGGAAAATGAGGAGGGAAAACACAAAACCACAACCCGTGGCCCAAGTCTTCATCCCACCACAATGAGGCACAGCACTGCAGAGGCTAAGTAAGCCTTCAGCAGGGATGGTTGGCTGGGTGCACCGGCTTCCCCACCACCCACCAGAGTCCCACACCGCTGAGCAAAGAGGTGCAGCTCCCAGCCTCACCTGCAGCATGATCCAGTCCTGCTGCTGGCTCCATGCATTACCTGCACTCCCTCAGCATCGCAGCTTCCACTTAAAGGGCACTGGGAAACATTCAGTACCATAACCTTAATGTGCTTTCCAGTAAGGTTAAAAAATGAAGCTCAAGTCAGACGAGAAACCGCCCTTGCTTATTGTCTTTGAATAAAATTCAGTGGCAAACAATCTTGCACAGAAGACGATTCAAGGACAAACTGAAAGATATAAATATTTCACCTTTGAATCAAGGCTTTCACAAACGTTCTATATACCGATTCGGAGAAAACTCCAGGAACAAACTCGCCAACAGAGTTTCAAGTTGACAAGCAGGCATTCTTTATTGCGGCGCCGGGAGACACGGGGGGTAGCTCCTCCTAACGTGTGTCCCCGAACTGCTATACAGGTCATCCTTATATGGTCACTGAGCATATTACATCATTTTCCAAAAGGTTTCCGGCATGCATACAAAAATGTGGTGGTCTTCAAGGGTCGTTTACTTTTCCCAACAAGCTTAATTAACATCACAGACGTAGCAATCATCCTGGCCTTCTACTTATCAGTTAGTTTAACTGCTCTCATCCTGGACATCTACTAGTCCCCATCCCAGGTCCGGTCCTTCTATTCTGCTTTTCTCACACCTTTTGTACTGAGGCCCCGAGGGCCTGAAACGATGTCAACTACCTCCAAGCACCGCAGTTATTTTCCATTACAAAGCCATCAAACTTAACATTACTTAGAACCGATTACATTTTGTACTTTTGTGCCTCGTTGTCTCAAATTACTGTATTATGTGTTTTCTACACACCTGAATACCATTGTAAAAGTATGAAATACAACAATAATTTGTAAGACAAGTCCCTGCTAAATTTCACAGCAGGGTCTAAAAATTATATCTTGACCTACAGTGGGTCACTATAATTCCTTGTTTCAAGGAACTCTATAACTACAGACAAGAGAATTAACTTCAGTAGTTCCATAATATGGGTGATTGTTGTTCTTGTATGATTAAAATGCATGTCCTGCTAAACTTAACTACATATTAGTCTCCTACAGAGCTGACCAGCTAATCTTGTTGGGCAAAGCTTTACTCAGTGAAGTCATTTCTTTATCATCTCATAGAAGTTTACAACAGATATAGCCATAAGAAGTGCCCATATGTTCCTGCAGCGGCCAGTGTTACTCATTCCCAGCAGGGAATGTTTTTTTTCTCCCTCAAAAAAACAAACACAAACTACCTGCAAAGGTCTTTTAGCTGAAGCAAGCACTTTTTCACTGTATAGAAACAGGTACGGTTTCTCCAAGTTTTCTGCAAGAGCAACAAAGGGAAATTGCAGAAAAGAAACCTTGTACCAAGATCAGTTTTTATTACATATTCTGCTATGTACTGAGTTGATTAGAAGGGCCTCCATCAGTATCCCTGCCTACTCGTATCACCTCGTTTATTTAGCACAGCACTAGGGTGGCTGGCCAGAGGCAACCTTGTCATGTTTAGCAGAGCTCTGCATGTTGGTAGGTAGCTGTTCACCCAGTGCCACCAGGACTAGTGCTGTGGTACAGCTCACGCGCAGCAACACTTAGCGGCAGCTCTGAGGCTGAGGCAGGTGCAGTACACACCTCTCTCCTGGGAGGTAGAAGTTGTGGAAAGAACACTATATTGGTCCTTCATGAGCTCTCTATTCATCTCAGGATGTAGACAGAGCTCTATAAATCTCTCAAACATTGGCATGTGAGCTCTCCTTCGTACCAGAGACAGTCCTCAGACTTGAGAGCCTGGAAGTTGCCCGCAGGGCTCTTGCTGGAAGAGCTCTGTTTGGAGCTTTCTGTTACAACACCTTCAGCTGCTGAGCAGGTTCTGCAAGTCACAAGGCATATTAAGAAGCCTACTGTATATTTTTGCCTGGAAGAATGAGCCTGTCAGTGATCCTGGGTGACCAGCCACTGCTCACCGCTGCCACGTATGCTTTTCTCCATGATATATGTGCATTTTCATTCTAAAACAAATAAATACAGGTTACATTGTACATGCATAAGGAATATTACCATGCTCATTTTCATTTTTCTTTTCATAAGGAAGATTACTTCACCACAAGGAATTAATTTCCTAATACATTTTCCCCTAGGGCATGTATGTATCCTTGATTGAATTACTTACTGAAATTGATTATAGCTTCAGACCAAGCCCACCCCCAGCAAGTGCAAGGCCCTGATTTATTATTAAGTGGTTTGACATCTGTGGATTTAACTTAGATACTTCGTTTCTTCACTGGCAATGAAGCTGTGGATGTCACAAACAGTTTGCATCATTTTGGTCAATGCAGTACTTCACGTGCTGTTCCTATAGAGCTAACCAGTGCAACAATTGCCCACTTCAGCGTAAACACATTTGAGGAACCCTTCCTATGAGGCTGTGGAGACAAAAGACATTTTTTCCTTTGCCAGTGAAAAGAGAAGGATGCGTAGAGCTCTGCATGGTGGAAAGCAGAAACTGCTGTTAACTCTTTCCCCAAATGAAGGGGTTTATTTGTTTCTTTTCTCTGTCTCTGTGTGGCTCTGGGTTAGCCATTTATTCTCCCTCGAGTTTTATCTCCGAGTTTGAGAGATGGCAAATCTAATGCTGGATCGTAAATCTAAACCCCTTCCCTCCTTATCTCAGAGGGTTGAGGAGAAGATGACCTCGGTAATGTGTATTCAGAACAGCACTCTCAGTAGCAAGCTGTGAATGAATGAGTTCAGGTAATGAGAAAAATTGCTTTAATGCAGACTGGTCCAGATGCATGCCAGCTTAATCCAGCTGACCTAGCAAGACATACTTTTAGGAATAGTAAGAAGAGCCAGAGGAGCCCTTAGGTTTTGCAGAAATAAAGAGAAAAGTCAGCATTAAACACTTACCAAATTGCAACCCTCACAGTTGTTTACTGTTCTAAGCATAGGGAGCTGCCTCGCAGCGTGTCAGAGATACAGTGGCAACAGAGCTGGAAAACACTGATGCTCATTCAATAAGGTTCAAATTTGTATCAACAGACAATTAGGAATAAAGACAAGAAACGGTCACTTTCTATAAGGGGGTACCACGGGATCAAGGATCTCCTGACCAAACGCACCGTTACAGTCTAACCTCAGTTTACACCACACACACACACACACACACAGAGCTGCTATCCAGCCAATGGTCTGTTTGCAGGAGTGACTTGAGAGCTAACACACGGGCTGGTTCTCATTCTCAGAGCAGCAAAAACCATCAGCAGATTAACTGAGCTCTGCCAGGAATTCAGCACACCTACAAAGGAACAGGGCAAGATAATTTCTTTTAATTCTGTGGCCCTCTTTTACAGAGTTCTGAAACAAACTGTTTGTCCCGACCACATTCAACATGCTTCTTCTGAAATTAAAACACAAGGAGGTGTCCTACCATGGCTAATTTAGCACCTGTAGATGCCATGGCTTGCAACACAGTGCTATACAACAGACAAAATGCCTACATCAAATCAAGTTCCAGCAGCACATTTTGGTACAAGCTTAAAATCCATACACTATTTATTCCCCTGGCATTCTGACTGCATGTTCATCCATGACTCCTAAGGCATTAAATTTAATCAGAAAAAAACAAACAGTGAGGCTTGCTCACATTGTGTTCAAAATAACATCATTGATTTTCACATCAGAAACAGCATGCACCTTCTTTTTCAAGTTGGTTTAACCTATCTCCCCCTGATTTCAGTGGACATCAGAGCTCTGGGCAAATAATTTAGGATTAAGAATTCAGGATCAGTCTCAATAAAATAAATCCATACTGATCTCACAGAAGCACTGCCATTTACCTGTAGCGAAGGTCACTTACCTGCAGACTCCTTCAGAAACTGATTAAGTTCCCCAGGTATTTGTAATTCTTCTGTAGCCCACCCGTGTCTCATCAGGGGCTTCCTATCTCAAATACTTCAGCTGTACCTACTTTACCTGTGCCAAAGGTTCCAGTCCGGTTTACCCATGGAGCTGTTCTTTTGTTCAATTGAGAGTTTGCTTTCCATGAACATGTGAAATACAGCTTAACAGTAACAAAGAATTGTATCGGGAGCTGTGAGTTTAGCCAGCTATAAGGATGACAAAGTAAAAATGTTCCCCCTTGTTACTCCTGATAAAAATGACAAAGAAAAACTTCACCATCACAGATCACAGACCGACGTCTACTGATGCATTTCCCCATCTGTTTTAGAAGTTTAAAACAATTAATTCCAAGTGTTTCTGATGCTCCTTCTACTTCTTCTTGGACTTTCGTTCTAGCAATATTTTGACCTAATGTCCCCAATTTTTCTTCCACCTTCCTGCAGTCTCAAGCAGAAGTGTTCTGACATATTGTCTGTTGCAGTCAATCAGACATGAACTGTGTCCAGTGCTTGTTTATAGTTTTGCTGTTAAATCTAGTGATTCCTGGACCTCACGCTGCTGTGAAAGCTGAAAGGTTACCTTTTGCCATCTGGAAGATGTGAAATACACTAAACCCAATAATAATAATAATAATATTTAATGGATCCAGACTCATTTTAATTACTTCTCCTCCAGCTGCAGTTGTCTTTGAGCTCACCTGCCTCAGAAACATATTCCAGCTAACAGCCTGAGCTGTCAGTCCTGGAGTTCCTGCCTCCTCTCGAGGCACACCTGTGTTCTGTCCACACCACTGATGCAGGTGCCAGGGGGTGCAGCCAAAGCGAGCACTAAGGGCTGGATCACACTAAGAGCCGCCAGCAGCAGCCGCTGCGCACAGCAGTCCTGCTAGACTTAATTTGAGGTTCACAATCAAATACACGTTACAAAACTGCCTCTGTTGGCAGAGAGGTAGATTGCAATCCTTTTATTCTTTTGAGGTAATTTCAAGGCCTCTTTGGAGGATGTTTAATTATTGACATTCAGCAAAATGTGGAAAGAGCAAATTTGAGGGAGGCCCACAGCAGAGGAAACCCACAGGGAAATTTTTCATTTCATTACCTTTCATTGTCAGAGATGTCAGCTCACATACTTTTATCGTGGCTCTCTGCTTCCTCAAGCTTTTCATGATTAAGAAAGAATAGTTGATCTCCGACCAAAAAACCAATCCTGAACCAGACTATTATAAGGAAAAGCTGGAAAAACTGGTACTCAGGTGAACTGTAAGCACCCAAATAACAGAAGACAGTCTATTTATTTGAGCTGCCAAATTAACAAAGCCACGGTTCCTACAAACCCATTCTCATACAAATCCTAATTGAAGGTTTTCCCATATTTGTGACACCTGTAATCTTTCTTCCTGCTTCTTCCCCTGGTCTGTTCACTCCCTTGAGTCTAATTAGGGTTGAGCTCAAACCAAGCCTTTCCATCTACTCCTTGCCTTGCAAGTTGCAGGAAGTTAAATACACCAACATCGCTGTGAAACCTGATCAATAAATTATTATGGAGGAAAGGCCAAAGAGCTGCACAAGTTCTTATTCACCCAGATCATGGCCCTACTGCCTTTCCCTCCTTTGAAAAGCAATCTAAAAAAGGGAGCTGCTCCAGGATGTTTTTAGCATTATGCGTGACCGTGCCTAGCTTGGAGTGGATGCGGCTGGCTTTGAGATGTGGCGTTTTGAAAAACCCCGGAAAAACCCTCCTATTGTCTCTGAGAGAGATAGGAGGATATTGGGTGAAAGGGGCTGCATGCCTGTTCAGCTAGGTTAGTGAAACAATTAACACCTAGTCTTCGGCTATCTTTAATTGCTCATTAGACAGCTCATCTGTATATACTTGCAATTGAATAAGACCCATCCAAAGCATGTCACAAGCAGATGTGCGTGCTGTGCAGCAGTAACTCCTCACGGAGCTTCGAGAGGCGATCTCAGGAACAGAGCAGAAGAAAGAGGAGGCTAGATTGGTCGACCAGGGAGGCCAAAATGCTGAAATAGATCCTTTCACGTTTTCCATAGGGGTACACTAGTTGTTCAGATTACTTGCAGCGTTGACTCTTGCTGAGTTTTTGTAACTCCTCTGCGGCAGTCCAGAAACGGCTACTGCCTTCCCACACTGGGATGCGCAGCAGGACAGAGGCACCTGAAATTCATAGCTGCACACAAGACCACCCGTCCTACCCATACTCCTGAAGCTACGTGTCTCCTCCAGAGCACACCGGAAAAGATAATGCTGCGCCATAATACATTCATGATAAGCAGCTGCTAGGTGAGCTTGTCTCTGCCAACTCTCCTGCTATCTCCTTAAGCATGAATGCGGGCGTTACTTCGCCTGCCTTCCGCTCCAGCAGTTGTGTTATAAATTCCTCACTGTGCATTAGCCTATTGGTTTATTTACTAGAAGTCAAAAATACATTTACAACATCCCTCTCTATGATGCCTTCTTTTAAAGGAGCTTCCATACTAATTAAGTTAAACGCGATAATGACACCCTGCTGATGGCACTGAAGCTCATGGTAACTATGCCATATATTTAGTTGCAAGCACCTACTCAGTTAAATGAATGGGTCTATTGTTTGAACAGCGTTCTGTCCCACAGCCTGGGAGAGCACTGGAGAGAAAAAGAAATATCTGACACTGCAGTTACTTAGTTGCTTTGCAAGACAATAAATGGGTTTGAAATGCACTACTCTAGCTTAGATGAACATGTGCCCAATCAATTACACTGTCCTGCTCTACAGGGATACTTACTAGCGGCAATATGGCAGTTTCTAAAACTGGAATATGAGAATTTGATGCCTTTTTAATCAAATGAGAACATTATTTGCTCTGTCCGGAATCTTTTTATTTGAACTAACATAGGTATTTGGAAAAAGTATTTCCTCTAAGAACATTTGAAAATCAATGATACTCCCCAGCCTTTGCTGATTAGATATCTGGTTAGTTGTGTCTCTCAAGAGCTTTCTTCTTTGTTCTTGCTTCCACGATTAAAGAAGTATTAAAAATATTCCCCTTCTCAAAAATAATTTTCTTGAGTGTGGAAGCTCACAGTTACACTTACTACACACTATTATCCTCAAAAGGCTGCTTTTCTGCTCGGGATTCAGCAGCTAGGCACTGGGGTAGCTACACTACAGGACATTTCCCTTGCTCCTTTACACAAAGTCCCTTTCTGTGAGATGAAGACCATGTCATCCCCCATAAGCTATTGCTGAGTGGCTGCCTTGAGACTACCTTTCTCAAAACATCGTTCCTTGAGCAAATGATGCACCTTCTCACCTATTTTTATGGTGGATGCAGCCCCAGGATAAGCAGGGGCAACCCTCATCCTCCAGCAGTGCTCTCCCCTCACACATCATTGGCCTGGGGCTGGCACTCTTGCCCAAGTCCAGCCTCAGCAGATCCCACTGGGGAGAGCAGTCCAGGTCCTCCCTGCGCACTGTGGCTACACCAGCTGGCTCGATCCAAACCACGTAAACAAGTGATCTTGGCTAACTGCGCAGGAGCAATAGCCTTCTTCGGTGGCACAACTGAGGCTAGAGGATGGATCAACTACGTGCGGTCACAGCCACAGTGGTATTTTTCTTTCTGTGCACTTCCTACCCTTCTCCAACTGGTAAAAGTGAGGTTTTGAGGGTAGTCTGCTCTTCTGATCACACACTTTGTTTTGCAAGACTGCCTGAATGATCTTGCAAGTAATTCACAGACCAACTCATGGCTGCCCATATACGTATACAATTAATTTCTAGCCCTAAGATAAAATATTCTTTATCATCCAGTCCTGCAAACTCTCATGCACATACTTAGCATGACATCCATAAACATTTCCATTAAAATAATCACAACTATTCCAATGCATAAATTTAAAGCACATCCATATGTGCTTTCAAGATTTTGAACTGTTTCTGCTGCCATTTCAGGTCCATCAAGCCCCTGTGACTTGGCATATTTAGAAAACATCTGCTGTAGTTAACAGAGTCCATACTCCTATTTTTGCCCTCGCTTTTTTATGTTCTCCCTCAAAGACATGACAGCATAGAGTGTAAATAGAAGCAATATGCTGAATATATGCGGAGTGTAATAGATTCCGTCTCAGACTGATATATATATATATATGTGAAACTGAACCAATACATCTTTAAACCCATAATATCTGCAGATGTCATCTATAGCCTTGTAAATTACAAACTTTTACGGTCTTATTTTTACAGTAGATGATAGTAAAATATAAAATTGTGCATTATCACTGGGTAATAGCACACACTTTAGAAACACCGCGCTGCAGAAGGTAGTGTATACTGAGAGGCAGAGTATTCAAGGGAATCTTATAATGCAATTTTAACTCTGCAGCTGACTGTATAATAAAGACTGTAAAGCCAGGTATGAAATAATGTTTGCTAATAACAGGAAAGTGAGAGCCGTCTTGAATTCCGGGGACTTCAGAAACCAGCAAGAAAAAACACAGACTCGTAGAGGACATTTAATTAAGAATAAAGACAGTTTGAGTCATGCCGGGGCATCTGGTCACCCTACATTAAACTGAACACTACTGTGCATAATAAAGTATGTAAGGATGACATAAAAATAACTTAAAGGCAGTGTTGCAAGCTGACGGGAGCAAAGAAGTCTTGAGTTAAGGTCCCCGCTCCCCCTTTAAATCATCTTCCTGCTCCTGACACCTGTTTCAGCTGCCTTCAGTGACACCATTTCTCTCTAATGGCCATGGCAAAAGCAGAGACCCAAATGGCCAGAAAAAGGCTTCCAAAACATGGAATTTTGCAGATACCAAACGGGACTGCGCTGCCTTCTGAAGCGGCTGGAGCCCAGCAAACTTCCCAGCACTTTCTTGCTCTCACAGCTTTCCAGTAGGGCAAGCGTGGCATATGTTGCCTTTTGGGCCACGGGCTATCCAGTGCCCAGTGTCTGATCCCACACATTGTTTCTGATAACAGCCTGGTGGCCTCTTGAGCATCCCCATGCCACCACAGATTGCACTCACCAGCTAAGAGTAATTCTAGCACGTGATGGGAGACAACAGTGCTTATGACTCCAAAGGTTACCATCTTCATGGCGTTCCCCTGCACTAATTACTTGACTGCAGAGCTTTGAGACTTTTGTTACTAGCACTGTCTTCTGGCAACAAGCCCCAGAAGAGGGAGAAAGGGAAGGATGCTGGAAGGGAGGGAGAGAGGGAAAGAGAATCGCAGGATGCCCGAATGGCACAAAGCAGCAACAAACCCATAAATGTCCCTGGGCTTTTAGCCAATTTTTAGCCCATGAATCCATTATCCCATTATGAAGATTTCTGATCCCAAAGGTTGGTGCATCATGAAGGTCAAAGCCTCAATGACACTCTGTTCCTTTGAATGTTGTGGAAATAAGAGAGCGCCGCAACTCATGTTCCCCGAGGGGCAGACTGAAGTGGGGAGTCCACGGAGGGAATGGCCCTCCCAGTGAGGGATGCCCTAACACTGCAAACAGCTTCAGCCACAATTTGTTCCTTACTGGGCACGAGAAAACCTGCTGTGTGGCTCCAGCTTTCCTCCCAGACAGGCATTTCTCCATCTGAACATCTCCCCTCACAGTCTGATTGTGCAGACTCTCTGCTACCTGAACGAGGTGACCTCATACTGCTGCTTTAGGGTAAAATTCAATTTAGAAGTCTGTCAGCCATGAGAGGCATGCCCATAGGGAGCCAGGCTTCATTAGTTCCCATGCTCATAACACTATTGCTCTGCATAGTGCCAAACCAGAAGTATTTTTATACAGATTCGTGCAGTTTCCCCTCAGTACCACCAACTTAACCCACCTTACCATACAAAGAGAATCCCTGCAACACTGCATATTATAGAATAGCTTATTCATAACAGAATACCCAAGGAGGACAATCGCAATCATTTATAGCTGGCTGTTTTTGGTGCATATCCTAATTCTTCATCTACACTAAAAAGGTCACAACCCAGGGTCAGTCCCACTCCCTCAGCTCATCAATAGGACCCTCCTGAAACGTGACCGTCTTTTCCCGTATCTACTGAAACATAAGTTGCAAATAGCACCGAGACACAAGGGAGCTTTACAGCTTTGCATCTTGTACGTGTTGCAGGGCACAGCTTTATCTTATAGCCAGGCCAAGTCATCTGAGAGGTTCCAGTGTTTCCAAGCCCCCTTTATACAGATGCCCATTTCTGCCTGGAATCATGTGAAAGATCAAAGCATCATTTTAGTGCTGAACCTGGGAGAAATTGCAGCCCTTCCTAACCTCCCCTTCATGGAAGAATTAAAAACAAACCAAAAAACCAAAAACCTGAATAAAACAACCAAACCCAAAAAAGAAAAAAAATAAGCAAATGGTGGTCTGTACAATCCTAAATTTGGTATTGGCTCATTTTCTAAGTAATATCTATTGGAATCTCCTCTTTTACTTGCATTCTCTTTTCAGAGTGTGGCTTGACCATACTTTCTCTGCAACGACACCTATTGCGTTACTTGCTACATTTGCAGCTGTCTCCAACATCTGGAGCACTGTGTGAAAAGATGAGTACTATGCGACCTGCTATGAAGACACTACATCAAACACATACATGTGCCTTTCGTAACAGCTCCTCCCTCCACCTCTCCCCCCCCCCCCCCCCCATCTCTAACCCGTTCTGGAATACCAGTCCTCAACCGACTTTTTTTGTTTATTTTAATATGCCATGCATGTGGCAGGGCAGGTGAATTTTAAAAATAGCAGGATTTGAGTGAGGAGAGAGAGGCAACAACAGGAAGTGCTCTGAAGAGACAGGAGATCAAAAAAGGTTTCGTTTCCTTCACACATCCCTTAAAGGTCTATTCGTATGTATAATAGGTCCAACGTACCCTCAAATTACTTTGTGTGGGAGCTCAGCCTGAGAGCATTTTTATCAGCTGGCTTCCAGTGATAAGTGCATGCCTTCGGGACGGGCGCCACGCAGCCTGGGGGCTCTCCAGGCGGCACTGCTGGGCACCCGGAGCCGGCTGCTGCCGCCGCTGGGAGCAGAGTCCAGCCTTGCCCGCCGCTGGTTTTCAGACACTCAGCGGTGAGGATTTGAAAACCAAGACACTTGAAATAAAATGCAGACATAGAAATATACATAAATCTATATACGCACATACACACATCCGTATCTATGGACCCAGCAATCTGACAAGCGCTGAAACTGTGAGAGGGTCATGGCGGAGATTTGTACCCGGCGCCGAGTCCTGGGCTACAATTCACCTGACCAGGGTATCTTTCTTTCTCTTGTGGGAGCCCTCTCTAGCCAGGGGTCCGCAGCAGGGCCAGGAAAGGGGAGATGAAGCCGGTAGGAATAAGTGAATCACCCCCTCTGTGGAGGGTTTTTTTTTTTTCTCCTCTTCTGTTAGCAGTGATCCTTCAACTCAGTCTGAGAAGAGCCCAACACAGCTGTTTCATAGCATCCTTTCCGAGGTGTTCTCTACATGAAAAGGAAAAGTCTCAGTGGGTTTAGGGAGGTCTGGAGGTCTGGCTTACGACTTTTTAGTATCTCTGACATTATTGCCCAAAACCACAATGCTGATGTCAACATTTCACAGCTATTCAGGAGGGAAATAAAAGCAATAAACAACATAACATGTTTCAGCTTCAAAAATGGGAAAAGCTACAGGAATATTAGAGTTAAAACAAGAAAACAAGCATTGCAGACGTCAAAATCTGCAGTAATATGAGACTTTTTAAATAAGCTGGGATAAAGAAAGACCAGCATTAACGCCACTGAACATTAACTCTTCATCCCTACAGCACCCCTACAGCATTTAATTATCAAGGAAAAAACTACTTGCAACTGAACTGGGAGAGACACAAAGTCTGGACGCATTCCTCCCCCCCCCCCCCCCCCCCCCACCTTTTTCCATGCCTATCTGGGCTCTTTTATCTCAGCCTAGAACCTCAGATTTGAAGTGACTGCTTTAATCTCTCCTCTTCTGCCCACCACCTCTTCTGCAGACCCCCTCTACTCTCAACTACTGTCTGCCCGTTTGACACCTCTGGCTTTGGTGAGCCTGCAGCACAGCACCGGCAGGGGGGATTTAATTTGGCTGTCAGTCCTCCGCAGCCGACCTGAGGTCCCATAGCTGCAGTGGCTCTGCGGGACTGATGGGAATAAAAAGCAGTTAATAACTTATTTTTGTGACTGAAGCCAGCAGATGCCACCCTGCACAGAGGAATCAGATGTGTCGAGTAAGAGCATTTTTAAACGGTGACTTCTCAGAGTGGGATTTTACTGTAACTTACACAGCACGCCACTTTTGTGGTCTCCCAGCACCGAGACTGTCCCTGCAATATTAATTGTACACTTTCTAAAGTGCTTCCCTTAACATTTTTCTCAGTGCTAGCACAAGTAGTAAGAAGGGGCCAGTACCTTCCAATAAATATAAATTTCCTCTTACATCCGAGGTAATCTAATCCATACAGATGCATTTCAAGGTCTGTCAAAGTTATTCAGGCTCACTCCACAGCAGCCTGGACCCCCTCTGCCCTGGAGTTTTACCAAGATGGACTATGGAAACAAACCCAAGAACAGGTGAATTGTGTTACCTGGTCCACAGAACTGGTATTATGAGGTACTGCTGGATAAAACTGTGATATTTATTAGGCAAATAAACCAACAAATGAAAGCCACAAAGAAATGCCAAATGCAAAAATGACACTCTTGTCACTGCAAGAAACATTCAGAATGACTCAACTATGTCCTGGGTTCAGCTTAAACCACGACAAACTCAAATAAAGCATGAGATTTAATGAACTGTTCTTGCAGACATGGTTATAACTAAGTTTTAACAGCAATAGGTCTTACTGCTATTCAGGCTTAAAACCAAAAGTACAAGGGAAGGTATATAGCCAACATTATTCAGGGGAGAGCTAAATAAAAGCCATTGTAGCAGCACTCTCAGGCATTCAAGTATCTGTGTTGTGAATAACATGATGCTAGCACATGTTGGTCCTTGTGTCTGCATGTATCAACTGCGTGGGTGTCAGCAGATGCTACCCCAAATATGCCATTAATTATGCAACCCAGGGAGCCCAACCACAGGACAAGGGGCTTAGAAACTTGAGCAAGCTGAACCCAACTCACAAAAAGCCCCTCCTCTGGCACGCAGAGAATGGTGCTTAATCTTTTCCTAGCAGGTTTCCATCCCTCAGCCTGTAACAGCTATCCGCAGGGGTCTGTAATGCAAAGCCTTGCATAAAATTTGAGTATCACTGCCCCTAAAATACAAGCTTCTCCTGGGTTCAGTGCTGCCAGGCTTTCGGGAACAACTCCCTAACCCTAACCTTGATCTCCCCACCAGACAGCACGGCACCAGCAGAACCCTGCCCTGTACCCCAGCCAGGAGGCTGCCCTGGGCCCCTTGCTCCTGCCCCATTGCTTCACTGCCCAGAGCAGGGCCAGGCACCAGCTACCTGGGGAGGGCAGGAGAGCAGCCACATCTGCTGTTTTAACCCCAGCCAGTAACTAAGCACCACAGACACCCTCTGACTCCCTCCCCAGTGGGATGGGGGAGAGATTCAGAGGAGTAAGAGTGAGAAAATTCAGGGGTTGAGATAAAGGCAACATCTCACAGCACAGAAATCCTGGAGGGTGCTGCTGCGGTGAGGGATGCTCCTCCTTCCAGGGGCATCCCAGCTCCCCATTGCTCTGTGACACAGAGGATAGCTACAAAGGAAAATCCCCATTGCCTTATGGGGCAGCAGAACTACCAAGGGAAAAAAATAATTCCAAGGAAGATCAGAGCACTGCTGGAAGTTAGGGACTTGCATAGATATGTCACCAAGTGCACATGTGGTCCCATGGGCCTGCCCTCCCAGAAGCTAGCTCCAGGTGAGACCATGAATAGGCCATAAAAGGCCATTTAAGTCCCATGCTTTCACCACCTTTGTTTAACAGGATGATGAGGAGCTTGTTCTTATTTGCTCCTGTGGCACAGGAATAGCTAAACCCTGTTTTTTATCTGGGTGGCTTTCAAATCATATGGCTGTGCTGAGCTGGGCTAGTCCCCCAGATGGAGAAACCACCTCAGGCTATGCAGGGACCTCAAAAAAAAGAATGAAAGAAAGAAAAAGTAAGTCTAGCAGACACTAAAACAGAACTGAAAACCCCAGACATTCTGAAGCATTGCCTCAGACCACAGACCTGGATTACAAGTGGATTTTATTTCCCTGTGATAAAACATTCCTCTTTACAACAGGAGCATCAAGCTGACATTTGAAATAGCCCATTTGACTGGAATTACACCAAGAGTGAACGCTGCAAAGTGACTGCATTGCTGCACAAGGCTGACAGTAATTATTAATAGGACTGCTCTTCCTTTGATAGGCATGCATTGCAGATGGCTCAATAACGGAAACATTGGTGAACAATTGTTTAGTGGTGGGGAAAAAAAAGACCCCCCGATGAAACTTGAACGTTTAAACACAATGCAATTAACCAGTTCCAAATCTGAGCTCTGGCAAAAGCATGATCGCTTTCATGACACCTGCTGAGCTCTGCAGGAACACATAAGTGAGCAGGGTTTATAGGGTCAAGAGCTGATGGGGCAGAGGCAGTTAGACTCACAAATCACCCTCCCAGCAGGTAAGCCGCCCAAGTTATCAGGGAATTACTTTCACATGGATTCAATCAGAGCCACCTACTTCCACAGCGATATGCAGAGAGGGTTGAACGGAATCCGGACCTAGCAGGCATCTGTGCAGCCATATAACTGCACCATATAACACTGGAGCCCACAGTACAGCCGCTGCAAAGAAGAGGAGGGGGAAGTCTCTTTAGCTCTTCCAGTAAATCTAAATCAGGGATATGTCTATAATAGCGAAGAGATTCACACACTGAATCAGAGATGATCTCTAAGTCCAGGAACTGAATAAAAATGTCAGCATAAACCAAACAGTAATGGCCACATTTCCATCCCAGAATCAGAAAAACAGATTTGGGCTTGCAGAGGGAGGCAAAGGAATTACCCTTTGTCACAAAGGGGTTTCTTTACAAGAAGATCTCAGGAGGGCAGGAGGAGAAATCGTGCTTCATTGAAAGAAATACTAAAAACCCAATACAATGACAACATAACAACCCAAATTTCCAAACTATTATCCTCAATCAAGCTGGGACACCCACGTGTAACCCATGCTTGGCTCAAAGAGCAATACTTCACAGGCAAACTTTTCCCCTGCCAGTACTCATGTATCTCATTCAGTCTCAGGTGCTTGTCACTGCTCCTCACCTGAGCTACGTTATGGCTCAACCTGTGTCTGGCCACATCCTGTGCCAATCGAGACTCCAGCCTGGGGACTGGACTTCCCACTTGACCTCAGACCTGCCTCCACAGCCAGCACTGCACAGGGAAAGTGCAATGGGTTTAGGACGTACCCAGAGCTCCTCACAGCAAGTTTGGCACCAGAGCAGAGCTGTGACTGCCTCCAGTGTGATCCATGGTGGAGAGATAACTGCAACTGTTTCACCAAGCTCTGCTATTTTCCCCTCTACATTCATGATTCTCTTTTTGCTTTCTTTTCCCTGCTTTTCTTCACTACCTGAAAATTATGTAGCTTAAGATTTTAAAAACCATGTAAGACCAAAGCAGATAAACTGATTTAAAAATAGACAAAACTGAGTGACAAAGCACTGAAGAAAATAGTCTCTTACCCCCAACATTTGCACTGAGTGGCCTTTGCAGTATACTTTAAAGAAATGTAAATTTTAAAAGTAGAATCAAACATTTTTGTAAGTTCATTTTTAGAAATTTAATGCCACCAGATTTTAGAAAAAAAAAACCTCCAAGAATTTCCACTTAATGCTTTAAAGAGGGGGAAATGAGTAAACACGGCTGTCTGTCAGCAGGAACAAACCTGAACTGTAAACTGTCCAAAACCAGAATACACCCTTCAACCAGGCCAGTAATTGATGCCAGCTATTCAAAGCAGCAAATATCTGAGCCTTACCACTTCTCTCCCACATGAAGTTTTTCGTATTTCAGATCTATATTTGTCTTATGATCTTAAGGAGTACGTACTACCTGACAATGACTGATAGAACAACAGTTATCCCAGGGTTTTGTTATTATTCCACTTACATAAGAGAGAAAGAGGACAAGTATAGATTGTAATGGAAGTTCCACCAGTTCAGCTGAGTGAAGCCCATGCAGCAACCTGCCTGCTGAGGTCATGTTACCAGTGGGTGACCCCGGGACTAGGCTCACTCCCAGTGGCCTCAGCTGGGAAATGCCATCTGTCCCCAGCACATGTGAGCAGTCAGGCTCAGGAAAGCATTCATCACAACTAACCAACCAACCTCAGCCACCTCTTCAAGTTCACCTTCAATTCAGCGCCAATGAGGGTTAAAAAGTAAATCCACCAAGTTTCTTTTCACCCTCTTGAGCTCTGACTCAGCAACTTCCCCCTATATTCATGGCACGGATGCACATAACAATCACTGCTCTTCAGTCAGTGGAGTAACAGCATTAACGTTGAAACGTCAGAAAGACCACTGTCAACAGCTTTCTCTACTGACACCGCATGAGAGAGAAGCGAGATGTTTGTCCCCATGGCGGGATGCTCCCAGCTGACTCACACCAACACAGTCACCTCAGGGCTAGGTGAGCAGGGACATATCACATACTCACCTGCACACCAGCGGGGAGATGTGCTGGCAGATGAACCCACTGTCAACAGCCCCACCATCGCCCGTGAGAGAAGGAGCAGCTGGTGAACACCTTCAGCATCAGAACCTGACCGAAACACGATGGAGCAACCAGATACCCTGGGGCAGGAATACAAGTGGTGGCAGGGAGTTTGGGGAGCACACTGAGAAGTCAGTACCTGTAACCGAAGCCACCACAGTTCCCTTCACCAGATGGAACTGCTGTAAAAGTCTTGGTCACAGACTGACTGTAGTCAGGAGTCAGCGAAAACACGAAGTGCTGAAAAACCCAGCTCTTCAGGCCAGCCCCTTGGAAACCTACAGGAGAAAAGGGGAAAAAGTTGTTGCAGTTCTGTGTTGTTGCTCAAGACTGCCGGACAGATGTTGAAAGGTACAGGTGAGGACACTGTCAAAGCCTGCTGCGTGGTCCCCGAATGTTGCCATGCAAAATGCCAAATCTTTCATTACCGAAAAATTTCCAGCTGCCTCACTTGAAAATGAATGGTTTCCTGTCACTAAGGCAAAGCTGTCACGTGCCAAAAGAAAGAAAAAAGGCCAAATAAAATCTGCTGCCTCTCATTAGATCAGAGGTTGCCAGCAGAGATAAACCACCACAGAAAGTGACATCTATTCGGAAGAGCAATTGACTACAGAGTCATTTGTCACTTTTAATAATACTACAGTTGTGAAATGATGATAATGGAAATCAAGCTACTCTAATGGTAATAAAATATTTGTAAACTAAATTTGTTCATTTTGCCCATAAAAAAGACATCAAAGTAATTTAACTGCAGAAAATAAAATTGAAATGGGTCTGTAATTACATAGATTTTCAGCATCTTCTACCTTATGAAAAGAACTAACTGCCGATGACTCCCACATTTCCAGCACCTTACTTTGCAAAACAAAAGATTACAAATATGTATCAGATGTACAGGAAAGGGGCCTGCAGCAACATTTCAGAAGCGATGTGGACATTTCTTCCCGCTTCTCCTTCATATTAGTAGCATGCCCAGCGTCTCTCAACAACCAAGTGAGCCTGTACGCTGGTAAAACTCCACTGGATCAAGTGAGGGACAGAGCACTATTAATGAAGTCACTGGATCTTAAAATCCTCCTCCTCCTCACGATCAAGGAAAACACTGGAGGATTTTTGGTGACTTTGACAAAGTAGCACGCTGGCAAGATGCACACCAATGTGGCCTTATCCTTTCTTATCCCTGACGACCTGCCGTCACCAACTCGTGAAATCAAGGTACGCATTGCAGGAAATTCAGCCTTTTTCTCTAATCCCTCAGGTTTCTTTGAATTGCGTTTTGACTCATTTTCTAACGATTTTCCTGGAACCTTTAACATTAAACAGGTTCCAGAGCCATACGCTGAATATCATGCCAGTCCCAGAGGAAAGATGCAAGGAGCTGAAGAGTGCCTGACTCATCCTTGGATTCCTCTTCTGCTGCTTCACGTTTTATTTTATTTTAGATTAGAGACACAGGAGTTTCTCCACTGCATTTAGGTCCTAAGAGAGAATCCAAGAATCCTAAGAGAGTCAAATCTCAACTTTGTACATGCTGTTCACCCAGGTTGGATCTAAACTGTGGCAAAATCAATTACTCTCGTACTTTACCTCGAGGGCACTGCTCCCCAAAACACACCAAATATGATTAACAAGGATGCATTTTGGAACTGGATGGCCTGACCTTCTGCACAGGAAATCTCTCAGTTTCTCAGATGACTTGGTCTGCAGGGACTGCCTTGTCATGTCTCAGAAACTTACAGGGAAAATCTAGACCCTAGGGAAAATGGCAAGAAACCAAAAACGGAAGCCAACACACGAAGAGACGCCAAAACTCCTGTCAGCAAGGGGGTCGTAGCTGCACTGTAAACTATTGCTTGCAGTTTTGCATTTTTTTTTTTTTTTTAATTAAACGGCAGTGATTAGCAGTATAATGGCAATACCTCTGCCCTGGAGGAGGGAGCCCAGAGCAGCAGCTCTTGAGGACCTCAGGGGACTCCACAATGCCTGCAAGTCCACCATATTCTTTGAAGAAGAACTATAAACCAAAATACCAGTAAGCATCCTGAATAATTAATGCTAATATTGAAGTAGCCAACAAGGGTTCTTAGCAAAAAGGAACAACTGTCCTGAAACAAAATGAGACCTCCAGAAGGAAATATTTTATCTCCTTCATTCTCATTCAGGAAACTACAGGGGTTTTGCTTTGAGACTCTCTCCCTATACACATATGATAATTTTGTAAAGATGTTTGCATAGAAAACTCATTGCAGAGCCAAAGGATGAACCTAACCATGTACTCTGAACACAAGTGAGCTCAAGTTCCCTACCCTAGGACAGGTTTCCTGTGTGGACCTGAACACCATACAGAGGGTGCTCCTGTGCTGCAGCCAGAATCAACATCTCAGTACACATAGGGCAACTGGAATCAGCTGTAACTCAGTCAAGCTGCATGGAAATAGACATCAGCAAAGCCACAGCCCCAGCTGGACTGTGCACAGTTGAGCCTGACTGCTGGGCATTGCTGCCAGCAGCACTGGACCAGGCACGCTGGAGCTGCTGGGTCATGCGATTCCTCTTCCTGTAGTTCTCACTACGCATCCAGAGCCAAGGATGCTCACAAGGCAGAAAGGGGTCTGCCTGAAAATGAAGAGGTTTGTGGTTTTCAGTTGAACCCAAATGGCACCAAACAAAATAAATTTCTCAAGGCTGAACACTCTGGTGAAAGCCTCTTGAAATGTGCTGCAGTCCACACCTCCATTCAGTCTGCATCACTGTACCTCGACTTCCCTCTTGTAAAGGGAAACTACACCAACACAGTCTTCCCTTTAACCTCTGTCTGGGGATGGACCAGGCCAGACGTGCAGAGGCTGACTCGTGCAAGCCCAGCAGGGCTCATTAGCATATTCCTGATACCACGCTTATGAGGAGCGGTTCCAGCCCTGGAAACAGCCTGCCTGCTCTCTGGAGGCATGGAAAAGTTGTCTGGAAGCCCTGCCTGGTTGGAGCTGCTCCAGGGAAAGCCAGCCCAAGTGTCTATTTGCTAAGTGCTGAACTGGAGCAAGAAAAGATGGGAGCAAAGTGCAGTCGTATCCCTCTAGCTTCCCTTGGAGTTATCTCATGCCCAGCCAGGCTTACTACTTCTGGCTCCAGCCTGCTGCCAGCAGACCATCTGGGGTGACCCTGTGCAATGGTTCACAGGATTTCAGGGAATCTTCTTTGCTGAGGCACAGTAGGACACAAGCAGCCAGCTGCTATGCAGCCGTGGCCTCTTTAGACAACTTTCATCCTAAGGGTAGACAAGCCCACTGAAGCAGCATTCAGATGCTATGCTGGCACACAGCCCTTGAAAACACAGCTCTCTGCAGGTGCAAACACACACCCCCCTCCCCAGCATATGTCAGCTGCATATGCTGAGCAGGACGCAGTAACCAAGCACGTTATCTGATTCAATGAAATGTTATTTTTCCAATTACAACCGGCTGGTTGTGCACCTTCTTAGAATATCATCATGCAACATCTGAAAGCATGCAACTGTATTTGACTTTGGTTGTTTTGAGGCTGTTTGGTTCTTTCCCTCTGCAACCGAAGGAACATAGTAATCTCTGGAGTGAAAACACCGCTATGCCAAGCTCAATCAACTCACAAGCCTAATTCACCTCAAAAAATTAAATCCCTTGATCAGTTTTACGGGGGGTGGGGAATCACATGCTCAGGAATAAAATCTAAGTGAATTTTCCAGATATATACAATCCACCCAATCAATCGTACCCAAATCTAACATACAATTACTTGCTCATAACCACCAACAAGACTTCACATCTTGCTTAATTTCCCTGTGCCAAATCCAGTATTTATTCATGTCCTCAAAGCTTCTAAGTGATGTGGTAACATTAATTTGTCCCAAGCTTCAGAAAAAAAAAATTGGTCAGTAATATGCTAAACCATCAATTTCAGTCTCCGACAAAACAACGTATGAATCCAAGATCCTGAGACTCATCAAACGTACTAGGTGCCAATGTCATTAATCAGCTCGGAGCACTCACTGCAGCTCGAGGAGCACGCTCCATTTTAGTCCACTTCGACACAGGAAAAAAAATAAATCAAACTGCTGTCACTAGTAAGAGGAGAAGAAGCAATAGGTTATGACACAAACCAGCACATCCCGGTCTTGTCATGGGACTGACTGCAGCAATGAAGCTCAGATGGGTAAATGTGGGGTACAGCCCAGTGCTTCTCAGCCTGCTGGCTTTCACAGTGCACGTGCTGCTGCCAGGGCCACCCCGGGCCAACAGAATGACACCAACGAATTTCAGAGGCATTGGCTCAGTCCTGAAGTTTCTCAGTGCTGATGCTGGAGGCCCACTGAATCAGAGCATGCCAGAGAAGCGTCACATACACAAGGAAATAAAGTATACGTGCTCGTGCAAAACTAAATTACAGGCTGGGGGATTAATTGGGAAGAATGTATTTTTAAAGAAGATATATGTGTTCTTTTATATACATACACATACGTATCAGACACAGAACACTGCCGTGAACACATCTTGAGCCAGCTGTCAGTATCTCAGAATGAGGGACTGTTATGATGTATGGCTTGTTTTTCTCTTCCAGAGAGCCAGAGGACCTATGTTCAGTATTCATCCTTCTTTCCAGTCCTTAAAATAACATACATATAAAAGAGGAGACTGAGTGAAGTGCTTCACAGAGCCTTGTTTCGAGCTATAACCTAAATGAGTTTTGCACATGAGTGGAATCATTTTCTGCTTATTTAACTTTGCAAGTGCTCTGGAAGACCTCTTGTAACACTGACTGTTTTTCTCTGCTTGGCTGCTGCCTTGACTGCCTCAAGCAGTTTCCCATTGCACAGTCACAAAACTGGACTTGGTCTTAAGGGTTTTATAATCATTGAGCAAGGGTTGTCAAGGCATTCAATACAGCACTGCAGGGCAGACTTGTCAGTCTGCAAAACCTCTTCACCAGCCTGGCACTACCAGGCCAAGTGGGGCTTGCACAAAGCAGCTCGCACACACAGCACTCGGGGAGCCCGGTGGTGCTATGAGGTGTTGAAGTGCTTTCATTGCTGCCCTAACAGTGGGCTTACACCGCCAAAGAGCATCGCCTCCTGAGCAGTGTGCCAACCATGAACGCAGACTCAGAGATGCTCGCTTTTTCATTCCCTGTAGGCTGGACTCTGAGATTTATCACACCCCTGCCTGTGGTGCCCAAGGGCTGCACACTTTCAAAATACACTCCTGGTAACCATGGTGAAATGCGTGGTCCTATTTCCTGTGAGGAAAGCCCCTCCCAAACATCTTCTAATGTGACGGCCCATGAGCAAAGACTTGCTTTTGATTTCCTTTCCCTCCCTGCTCTCAGCTCTGATGCATCCAGATGATGCATCCATTTTTTTCCCCACACAGAAAAACAAAACCCATCTTGCCCACAGCATCACGAGGTGTAAAACTGCAGTTAGTGCAAGGAGGTCAGTCCATATAAAGCATTCACATATTCTTGGCTAAAATAGCCCTTTTTTGTCTGAGCATATTCATTCTCAGGACTCTGTATTTCTCTGAGCATCTTTGTGTTCAATACAACTCTCAAATTTAAGGCTTGCTCTTGACTTACAATTTCTATTCACAGGTCAAATATTCAACTCTAACAGCTTCACCACCAATCTCTTATAGACACTCTGTGTTTCCTTTCCAGTTCTCATTCATCCTATTGGCATTCTGTTAATTAAACACAAAGTGCCTTTACTTTCTTCAGAAAAACACACTTCTTAATCCTTGATTTATACATGTACCTCTGCAGGCTGTTTCAATGAGCTTAGAGTTTGCATGTAGTTTTTATTCTTGGTGTGTAGACAGTATTCTGAGGAAATCTTGCCGTGTAACATCAGACTTGTTGTTTGCCATTTGTACTGGAATTTTGCCTTGCACAGTTCGACTCCTGAGATCATTAATAGTCTTTAGTAACCATGATGCCCTGGCTGTGGACTTCAAAGACAGCAGTAGTTTCATACTCTTTCCGTGACTTGAAATAGCAGACAGTTATTTCAACATGACGTGATTTGGAAGTGGGGGGCTGTCCAGAAACCATTAACCGATGTTAGCTAGGGGGGGCTCCACCAAATCTACCTTGAGTCAAGCTTTGTACGGGGAAAGGAGTCTGTGATTTTTTTCTCTAATTTCCTCTCCATTTCTATCTGCACTCTGTCAAATTCAAATTACGGTACTGACCAGCTCACGTTACAATACGTTACTGCGCACCTGCCTCAGAACCACCCAATGCTTAGCAGCTTCCATCTGAGCTCTCTGCCTTCCACCGGGCTTACACAGCTCCATTTGCACCTCCTGCTCAGTCTGAGCCAACACCAGGATTTGTGCTCGTGTGCAAGCACACGACCATGGCATTCCAAGTCCTCTCACAGGTCTTCAAACCCCCTGAGAAATACATCAATGTATTTACTTTCTGCTCTCCTGCCTCTTCATTTGTATGGCACATACATAGAGAATGCAAACCAGTGAGACACAGCAGCCAGAGCACCTCTCTGTGGTTTCAGAGGTGCGGATATGAGTTTCTGCTCCACTCTTGCACCAAGATCTGTGGTTGCTCCATACAGGGGTACATGGCTTTCTCCTTCTCTGAGGATACCTGTCAAACAAACAAGATGTCCCCATTGTCCAGGTTACGGAACAGTGTGATGGAGGAGGATGCACAGCTGCCAGGGTGTCCTGTGGCCCCAGCTGTGTGTGCTCCAGCCTACCACTACCTCAGGACCAGAGCTTCCAGCCTCCTGTGCTCCTCAGAAACTATCACCTGCTTAGCAATTTCGTGCTTATAACACCATGAGCTACAACAGCCTGCTGTATCCCGAGACCACCATGCCCTTGCACCAATGGGATGTTGAAGGTTCTTCCATAAGTAAGCAAAATATGGCACACTGTATGTGTGTAGAAAGGAGGAAAACATTATATAGCTTTCCCCAAAACCAAAGATACTATTTCACCTTTTCTGTCAAGACACCTGATTAAGTGGAGAATGGCATGAACCCAGGTCACAAAAAGCAAAAGTTACTCTTATAATACAGATCAACTTTCCCATGATTACAGAACAACTGAGAATTAAAAGCCTTATTTTCTCATATCTACCTGCTGTTCCTTGGCTGCAGGCTCCACACACACACACACACACACACAATCTCAAAGGCTTTGCTTGCTTTCAGGTGAACCTCTCCTTCACAACATTTCTGCCACGAACATAAGCACTAATAAACCCAATCTGCAAGTGGGGAGGTCGAACAATTTGCTAAAAGATACACACAGTGTTTATTGTAGAAATAAACAGGGAGTTTAGGCACTTAAATCACTAGACTATAGCCCAATCCATTGAGTTCACCTTCCTCTTAACTGCAGCTGACTTCACAGAAGCTCTGTGAGCACTGCTGTGCCAGCCAGGAGATACCTCAGTGGGCACAAACACTCTACCATAAGCTTCCCTGAACCCCTGCAAGAGAAGGGTAACTTACAGCAGGATTCCCAGGCAAAACACTCTCTGATTTACAGGCCTGGATGCATATACCTCTGGGATATCTGAATCAGGTAAGATTATTGGCCCTTCTTGCCCATTATTAGACTTCAACACAATCCATTTGATTTTTCACCAAGGATTGATAGTGCCAAGAGAGATTTCATGGCAGTTTTTCTTCCAAGGCTGTGTATAACTTTATACTATCTTGACTAACCCACTTTCAAGCCATTGCCCCAGTCAGACCCAGGATACAGATAAGCCCATGAGAACAAGCTAGCCTGAAGTCTTGATAAGGCATACTGCTGCCATCGGATGGCCACTCCATCCTTCAGCTTCCTGTGAGGCAGGGCAATAGCATTGCTCTGCCAAGATCTGAGCAACACAGGCTGGGCTTCCTCCTCCATTCTGAGTTTCTGAGGATTTCTAGGGTAGGGAAAAGGTCCCTTCCTTCCCTTCTTCCCCTTGTTTTATAAAAGGGGACAAACCAAGAGAACATGTCTAAGAAGGTACATGATTAATAAATAGGCATACAGTTACCTACCACTGCATACTGCACAGCATTCTCTACATACACATCTGATTAAACTATTAGAAACCAGAAAGGTTTTCTTGTTGCAAGAAGCTCTCAATGTAGGTGAAGGAGTCTCAACATAAAACCATGTTTATACAAATGCATTAGTCTCCTTTCACTCTCATCTCATTCAGCAGACACATAGGATACTGCACTTGTACAGCTTCCCCGTACTTGCACTTCTGACCTATGCACATTTTTACTTCAAGCGTGAGAATTTGTCTGAAGCTTACAGTTAGTTAGTCACCAATTTATGATGTTTTTCTGCCAATGAAAGAAGAGGAATAGCACCACCTAAGTCAAGTGACTGAGCAGGAAAAACCCCCGAGTGTTTGATTTATAGCAAATACAACATCTGCAGCTTTTTTAGACAAATGATTCCCAGAACAATTACAAATAAGGAAGGCACAAATACAACCGTTTGTGAAGCATTTTGAAGATGCGGGGCAGGGGGAAGGGGCTAAACTCATTAAAGATGGGGCAGACAGCCTTCGATTTAAGGCTGTAAACATACACGCTGTCACCAAAACAGCAGAATTTCCTTTTCTTACAGCTTTCATGAGGCTCGGCACCCAAGCTTTGCTTACTGTTTAACATACTCCATGCAGGTTTTTCTCATCCGGAAGGCTGTTGTTACTGATGTTGCGAGTGCATTGGCGATAAACCAGAAGTTGGTTTTCTCCGAGACATTTAAAAAACCTCCAAATATGCAACCTCATTGCTTCATCTGCTTGCTGTGAAACCCAAAGGAAACATTTCAAATGTATCAGTTACTGAAGCAAAAATGGGGGAAAAAAATGACCCAACAAGAAAGCACATTATGCTTTTGGAAATAAATTTCTAGCTCTTTTCTCGGACTCATCAAAGAGATATCGAGGGGCTTTGGGAGGAGTTACAGGACTATTTGTTTTCATACTATTAAAAGTCAATTTTCTCTGTGTCTGCAATTCATTTAATGTAGCCTTTAGGATTTTGGATGCACAATTTTAACTCTCAGGAGAAAGCTTGGCCATTTAAATAATCTAAATAGGCCTGATGTTTCCTTATTCTTAGCTGGTTTTGTATTGTTCATAAGAATTCAAGTAAACTGTGCAAAATATGTAAAAATATTTTCTCTGCCTTTACAATGCCGGATGCTATCAATAACTCAGATGGCAAAGACAGCTAGACTGACTCCAAACAGCAGAATAGCATTCATGGTCAGTATCAAACATTTTGATTCGACATTTTGAAGAAACCATACAGTAAGCCCCAGAAATAGAAGTTTCCTCTGATCTCCAAGTCGGAGGTTGGCTGAGGGCTCGGATCTGCTCAGCTTCATGTTTTAGTTGTTCACAGCTAACACTGTGAATAGCTTCATTGTCTGCACCCGAGTCCTTTCAAAATCCTGCTCAAGTTTCAGACCAAGTCACATTGCCTGGCAATGAGGCTCACTCCACTCACTGCTGCCAGTACCGAGTTAAAAAGGACAGATGTTGAACTGAACCACCTCTCTATCTCACTGACTGTCCTCTTGTTTTTGCGTGAACAAAAAGGGGATCTCTGAATAGCAGCTGAAGGTTTCATTCCAAAAGGCATTAAAGATGCGATACAGATGTACTGTCTGATATCATTTCAGGTGAAAGTACTCTGACAGACTGGTAAAATCATTTGGATTTCAGTGCATGTGTCCTTTCTGCCCTACCACGAGAATCCAGGTACTTCAAGCTCTTTAAAAAAAAAAAAAAGGGACAGTAAAAGGCGACTGAGAAAAGCTTGAGCAAAGGGTCAGTGGCAGGTCCCTGGGAATGATTACCTCTTTGAAACCCAGGCAGCAGGGATGCAAGGTATCAGAAGTTGTGCAGCCCACCTCTGCTAAGCATCTAATCACCACTGGGTCTCATCAGCGGAGAACACAATGTGAGGAATCAGGAGAGGTCACTGAGCAGGAATTGCTAAGCAAGTCCCGCTGCTTAACACACAAGGCAAAAAAACCCCACTAAAGCCCCCAGAAATGCAGCCTACAGAAACTGACAGTGACAGAGATGGGGCAAAGAAAGCATTAGTAAAACACCAAGGAGGGAGGGTAAAGAATTAAAAATGGCAGCAAAGGAGAGCTAAATACTTCTGCCAAGTCTGTGGGAGCTCATTGTCTTTAGAGAATGGTTTCTCACAAGAATCTGTTTCCCCTGAGTCACTGGGGTAGGTAGGAAAGAACAGGACATGAGTCTGTCCCTGAGCAAGAAGAAAATGGCAGAGAGAATGACAGTTACTACATATAAAGAAATGGGCAGAACAGGTAGGAGACATCTCACTAAAACACAGGGTATGTGATCACACAGGGGCAGGCATGGTTTTACCTGCTGCGAGGAGCCCTCCCTCACTGAAAGTGATGTATTTGGGGTTAAAGTACTTCACTGGCCAAGAGCCCTGCAGAAAGCACCACCCCTACCAGCTCCTTGGTATCTGCTCAAGACATGCTGAGAGAAGGAAAAACGTCCCCGTGCTTCAGCAACTTGAACACAAACCCCAGCCCACCTCACACCTTAGCTCCGCATCCCCACTGGTTTAAAGGGCCACCAGCAAAGTGGAGGCACACTTTCCACCCTGCCGACATCACTACCTGCACAGCGCCATCCAACAAACAGCTGTACCTGGCAGATGCGTTTAGTATCACCATTAGGTCCACCAGATTATTGTGTGCTCCTGTTTTTCCGTAAAGGTTTTCATAGATGGCAGATGTGCTGGTGTACTGCCATCACATGATGAAGGCAGAGAATAGAGGGTGGAGGCTCTCCAGGGACATAGCCATATGGTTCAGGACGTCCCCACACTGGGATATACAGGTCCTTCCCTGCTACAGGCCAGACTACAGCTCCTCATACAGCTTTTCTTCATGAGGAATAGGCAGAGAGCAGTAATTTAAAACATGCAAAAAAAGTATTTTTTCCAGGACACTGGCATAGCTGTGGTCAGGGAAGACTCGAAAATCAATTTATGCGCATGTGTATGACTGACTCCGATCTTGTAGGGACTGAGCTCCTGAATTAAAATGGGAAAATGCAACTCCATCTAATGACGGTCACAGGTTTTGCTCTATACTTCTAAGCAAGCCTGGGTAACTGCAAGACGTCTTCACTTGTATTGTGAAAGGCTGCATTTATCATGATCTGTGGCAAGTTCAGAAACAAATCCCCATAGAACAAGATGCATACTTACCTCTGGATTGCTCTTACCTTACCAGGTTTCAGCAACTGCACTGATGTGTAAAGGTACCTAGTGGCTAATTGAATGTTTATCAACACAGTATTTAGGCAGCACTGGTGTTTTTTTCCCCAGTTGCAAGCTGCGCATTTGTTTCACAGTGTTTTTACTGCCTGTATGACTGCTAAAAATATATATCCAGGATGAGGTTTCTAGTGTTTTTGAAATGTAATTTAAATGCTGATTTCAGAAGTACTCTTTGTAACCTCTGTCAGGTCTGCAGAGAAAGCACAGTTTCCAAGAGGTTTATATCAGCATAAATCTATAGAGCTTTGTTTAAGCATTGTATCCAGAGCAGAAATTTGCCACTCGTTTGACTAAATACCCGCAAACCACTGACATAGCTAAAAAGTAACCTGTAGCACAATAAACAGACAAAGAAAAGTATCTCAGTTAAATGCAAAGCCGAAGCGCCTTTAAGGTTGGGGTTCTTCTCTCATTGCCAATCATTGTTATGTGAGTTTGGGGGAAATTTTCCACACCCAGTTTGGTTTCAACCCAACTCAAGAGTATTCCTGCCAATGGAGTCCGCTCTTCAGCAAGCTGGCTCCCGCATGGCAGTGGAAGGGACTGGATGAATCTTTGCTTCTAGTTTTCTAAAAAGCCAAGGTCTATAGCCAGATGCATGCTGCGCTGATGGATGAAATCATGTAAGTCACTCCATCTTTCTCTGCTTCAGATTCCCACCCGCTTAGAAACCAACTGCCCAAAACACCTTGAAATTCTCTTGGCAAAATCCTTGAAACAGCTAGGTCTTATTTTTGGATGAAAAAACAGCTCTGCAATGGGGCCAGAACAAGAAGCAGTGCAGCAGGTCCTACCCTGGCCCTGACACTGCCTTCCTCTGTGGCCCAACTCACCTCTCTTTGTCTTCATTTCCTATGCTTGCTGTGCTATTCATTGTGTGTTTGGTATTGCACCTCCTACCGGAACACTGCACTGAGCCTCGCTGCCTACCATGTAAGAAAGATCCTGAATCACAGAAACGCTGGATTTGGAAGGAACCTCTGGAAGTCATCTGCTCCAACCCCTCCTGCTCAAGCAAGATTACCTAGAGCCAGTCACCCAGGACCACTTTCAAGTGGGTTCTGGACTGCTCCAGAGAGGGAGACCCCACAAGCTCTCTGGGCAACCTGTGCCAGTGCTCGGTCCCCCTCACGGGAAAAATGTTTCCTGATGTTCAGAGGGAACCTCCTGTGTTTCAGTTTGTGCCCGTTGCCGCTTGTCCTGTCACTGGGCACCGTTGAGAAGAGCCTGGCTTCATCCTCTTTGCACCGTCACTTCAGGCATTTGTACATATTGACGAGATCCCCGAGACCTCTCTTCTCTGGCCTGAATAGTCCCAGTTCCCTCAGCCTTTCCTCATAGGAGAGATGCTCCAGCACCCTACTCATTTTTGTGGCTCTTTGCTGGACTTTCTCCACTAACTCCATCTCTCTTATACTAGGGAGCCCAGAACTGGATGAACATATATGAATAGCTAAGAAAACAATAGAAACCCATAATAATTGTAAAACACAAAATAACCTCCCTTTGAGTTAGAGACTTCAGGAGTCTACTGTCAAGACACCCAGGAGAAAGTTAAGGGTGAAGCTTGATCACAATTTTCAGGGACCAAGATAGGGAACACAACATTATTAAAGTGCTTGTCAGTTCATCAGACAGAAGTGTAACAAGACCAAATGACCCAATTTGAAAGGGGAGAGAAGAGAAATGAAGTGCAGTGCAATTATTTGTTCAACAATGGCAGCAATTAGCTGCTAGAAAATTTACCAAGTGCTCTGGTTGATTCGCTGTAGCTGGCGATTAAATCAAGATTGAGTTTTTTGTCTTCTTCGAAGTTTTGTTCCAGTTCATAAAAAAAGTCCTAGGATCTGCATCATGCAGCAAGTCGAACAAAATGATCACAATGGTCCCTTCTGGCTCTGTCATCTATTCTTTTATACAAGATGACATTCACTGTTCTGATGATTAGGCAATTAACATTGCAAAATAGCAGAAAATGCCTAAAATTCAGTACAGCTGAATGCCTCGAGTTAATCTTTGCCTCAATCTCAGAGCAAAACTCTGAACACAAAAATCACCACTGTACCTGTCTCTAAAACAAGGCAGAAACAAGACAGAACCGGTAGTTTAAATGACGGTTTGGTGCATCCAGCCTATCTCACTTGTGTGCTAATAAGCAGTAGTAGCTGCATGCCAAACACAAACTGACAAAATCTCTATACTGCTACCATGATCAAGTGTGGCAGCCAGATTTGATTATAAGAAACTGAAGCATCTATAAAGGAAAAGTGCTACAGAGTTCTTTATCCTAGTACAACTGCTCAGAGTGAAGAGGGTTGCATTTACTCCTTTAAAAAAACATTATTTGAATATAGCTGGGAGCTGGAATAAATTGACTAGCAGAGGTCAAGTTGCTGCAGCAACAATGTGTTTGGCTTCTAGAGACAGTCTACCAGATGCACCGAGCAAGAGCAGCTTCTCTGAAACAGCCTTGATAACAGATTTCTGAAGAAGGTGCCCCTTAAAAGCAAAGTGTTCCGATGCCTACCAAGGTCTGCCATGAAAGGACAGGAAGGCATTAGAAAAGAAAATACAACTTATGTTAGTCATCTGCAATTCAATCACTTTCCTGCACAGCTAGAAAATGAATAATTTCGTGTAATGCTAAGTCCCACAAGGCTGGGACTCTTTGTAGACAGTCCTTGAACTGAAACAATAAAGCAAACAGCGTGCTGTTTGCCATTCTATTGCAGCCCTTGAGAGAAACAAAATAAGCTTTAAGAAATTTCATGTCTAATTTTCAGACTTGGCTGCTAACAAGAGGTGAGGGAGCCTGAAGAATTTACCCACTAACGAGAATACCTTAGTACCTTCATGTTATGTACCAGACCAGACTGAATGTTCAGCCCAGATCCAGAACCACAGCGCCATGGGGAGGTTTGGATGGCACACGATTGTAGATAGAGACATGCTCATCAAGAATATGTCACCTCCTAAGCCAATGACAAAATAAGCAGTTTCAGAGAGGACGTGGATTTATTTTATTGAGATGGAGAGTAATGTTCCCAAAACCATGGGAAATCCCATGGGTCTTTGCCATACTTCCTTCTGGTTACACACACAGAGGCACATGACAGCAGTAAGCTCACTACTCCCTTTAGCCAGTTTCGAAAGCCCATGTTCTTCATTTCTTCAGTGAAAAACAAGATCTAGACTGTAGCTTTTGGAAGATTACACAGTCAAGCACATCAAGAAAAGAAGTGCAGTACCTGAGCAAGACCAGCTCATCCCCACATCAGCCAAGGCTAGAACAAAGTCCCTTTTGATGACAAGCAACATTCTAGCTCATTTGCTACAGCAAAATGACTTAAAATATTATATAATAGGGTGAGAAAAGATGCTGGAATTAAAATTTAAACTGTGTTTGTTTATAAACTGAGCAAAGAGCAGTATTACTGTGTCCCAAAATCCCTACTAATCAGCACACAGACAGCTGTATCCAAGTCCTTTCCTCTCAAATACACCACCAGTTCCTCTCTTCTGCTCTTGGCATTGCTTGTTTTGCATGCTCCATTATGCCTGCTGGAAACTTTGAAAAGGACAGCTTGAAAAAGCCTGAAATAAAAAAGTTTCCCTGATAAACCATCCTCAGATCCTCTGTCAATAGAAGAAAGTCCAGCAGTGAAGGAAGCTCATGTGCACACACGCCCTAAAAATGTAAGCAGAAGATGTTCTTAGTTTGGCAGAAATCCCGTTAGTGAGTGTGCATATAAAGGCAGGGGTTTTGAGACCAGCCCGTGTGGGTGCGCACACACACATATCAGCAGGAAAAACATCAGCTGAGCCAACAGAGCTGGACCTTGGTGCTTTGCAACACAACAGCGGGAAGTCAGTGCACAGCAGAGGACAGCCCAGGACTGGCCTGACAAGTGGGAGGAATGCTCCAAAAAGAAGGATACCATAGGGAGAAACACATAAAGCATGACACATCAGAGGTTTGCACTGGCTGGGGAGGAGCTGCAGGGTAGCAGTTTGGCAGTGTGGGCTGGGGCTCATCCTGGTGCCTGGCCAGCATAAGGAAGGTGCACGTTATACAGAGGTGTATGAGCACAGTGACGTAATTGTTCTCTTCTTCAGCTTATGTCAGACTCCTGTATGCACTGCTGTGAGCCGCTGTCCTGAAGGCAGATACAGACCAACCGGGCACAACACAGGAGAGCACCACGGGTAGCTAAGAAAACACCCTCCGATGGCAGGATGCAAACTCAGTGAAGCTCTGTTTTCCCAGAGGAAGATGATCAGACAAGGGGAAATGGATTTAAATTGGGAAAGGAAAATAACTAGATAAGCCTCTGGAAAAATCTGAGGGGACAAACACCCCAAAAGTACAGGCCATCCTGGGACTAGCTACAGTATACTCCAACAAATGGAAAGTTCAAAAAGCAAAGACAACATAAACCACCCATACACACACACAGCGTAGACAAATAGGTGTATGATAGGTACGTAAACTACCAAATGATGTCTGAAAAAGACACTTAGCCTAAAGTCTTGATTGTAGCATTATTTTTGTGAGAACCAAAGGTTAAATTTACAAGGTACAAAGGGCATTTAGCTTAGTCCATCTTCAGGGGGAATTGGATGCAAGCCTCTTTTCTCTTAAAATCCCACATCCTTTCCCCTCTGATTTTCCTTTTCCCCTCTAATAGGTGCCTTTTTCTATGAATACTGAAACTGTAGAGACAGTACCTGAAATAATCAGAGGTGCACACACTCCTACTAGATGTAGGAAAATGAGGGTGCCCAGTACATTTGCATAAAGCCTGCCACACACTAGGGAACAGCTGTGTCAAACCAAGACCTCTCCATTCCTGTGTGGAGCGCTGGCTCACATCCATTTCAGACAGAGTAGCTGAAAGTCATTTCTCTCTGATGTTGTCTAAAAGCCTAAATGCAATGAAATACTAGTTTGAGTCCATTTCCCAGTGAGCAGAAGTGTCAAAAAGCCACCATCAGAGCTGGATCTAATTCGCAGTCCCAGGAGGGAAGTTAGGGAATAGATGGGCACATATAATATGCTGCTTCCTGTGTACTTCTTACAAAACTTTCTGCAGCAGTGGCTCCAACGTTTGGGACACTGAATTCCAATCGCTTCCCACCAACATCAAAACCCTCCACACTCCAATATGGTTAACCAGACACTTCACTGAGATATTCTGTCTCTTTCCCCCCACTGGCTCTTGTTGCCCATTAAGTTTTCCCAGTATATGAGAAGTCACACCATGGATCTATGTTCTTGACTGACTTCAAATACTTGACCTCATGCCAGACTCGTGGCTATTCTGGCCACAAGACTACCATGGCTGCATTTCAATATATTTATCCTTTTCAGTATATACAGAAGCATACTACCCAGTTGAGTACAGAGTTACAGGGTTCGAGTTGCCATCGATTCTGCAGCTGAAGCCTTACCTCCTTACAACTTGCTCTGAAATCACTCCCTATTACGTTGAAACAAGCAGAAAATCAAACCCAAACCCCTGGAAGATTGGCTTGATAACACAACCTAACCAGGCTTGCTCAAGAGCTTTGTGTGAATTTTTGGCACACATAACACTGGAGAACTTACATCAAGCTAGTTCAAAAAGCATAGGTTAGTATTGCTGGAGGCTGGCAATTTAACTGCAGGACTACCTAAGTGACCTGGTTTGGGATAATGGCAACACCACAGACCTCCTCTGGGAGAATGGCCAAGTCCTATCGATTGCAGGCAGGCAAGAATCTCACACTCTCCTTCTTTCCAGGTTTTACTTTGCAGATTATCCTCATTATCCCACACCAGGCACTTCACAAGACAAATCTATTTAAGAAAGGTGCTCGAGATACAAGACTGAGGAGGAAGGATGATTATGTACCACCAGCAGTTAGAGAAGGCACTACTTTATTCACAGTGGTTATCTACAGCTCTTACAGCTCTCCATGAATGTATGCTGCCCAGTATATCTGTGCTAAAACAAGTAACACATTTCCCTTCAAAAGCCTAGAGGAAAAAAAAACCAGCTTCTTTTACAGCATCCATCATTAGAAGGTTTCTGGAGCCTTCCCAGTAGTAGTAGTAGTAATAAAAAAAAAAAAAAAAAAAAAAATCAAAACAGGCTCATTTTCCTCCCAAGGCATTCAGAAATATTCTCCTGCTGGTCTGCACATTTGAGTTTATTTACTTATCCCTCTTTCCTGTTCCCTCTCTTTCCCTGTCCTCCTTACTTATTTATATTTCCTCACCTCCTTTATGTTTTTGTCCTTCTTTTCACCTTTCTAATTCATTATGGTCTGCAGGGAAACTAAGTCAAATTGTATGTTTCAGCCTGAGCCCAAGAAGACTGGTCGCTCTCATCTCCTCTGAAAACAAGTTTGCAAACTTAGGTCTTGATACCAAAACTGCACTCTATGTGAAAAGAGGCATAAAGCAGAACAGTAGCAAGAATTGGGAAAGAGCAAACAATAAAGAGTTATAGACAACAGGGTGCCTCTGGGCTCTGACACGTGCTCTCCCACCACACACAGCCACGAGAGGACAACGTATTTGGCATAGGCAAAATCTGAGCTCTGCAATAGTGTTTGGCCAAATAAAAAAACCAAACCTCCCATCAGAAACTGCAAAACGGTGGCAGGTCACTTTATAGGCAAACACCTAAAAGCAGGAAGGTACCTGGGCAGGGAAAAGTCACACAGTTCCTGGGCAACCCACTAAGAGAAATGCATCCTGAAATCCTGCTCAGATAGTTTCAAATAAACACATTCGTGGCAAGGATTATTTGTGTACACAATTAACAAACTACACAAAAGTCAAATATGGGCTTTCTGTAAATCCAGTTTCTATTACTAACCTGTACAATAACATCAACACTCTGCACCATACATTAAGTTCTGCACAAAAAGGGGGAAATGATACAAGCTGCTATCATATTCCCCTCTGATCCCTCCTTATTTTTGTAGTACGCTGTTACGAAATTACGTCCCTTTTTGCCACGTGAAGGAATTCGCATTTGACTAGTTCCTTGTCACTACTGTGGACAGGACAGCTCTGTATGACAGCAATGCCTGGTGATGTGCAACACAGCAGCTGGTTCCAAAAATCTGATTTCGCTGTTTACATCCCTGGCTTTAAAGTCCCATAGCAACTGAAAAATAATAAAATCCCCAACTAAATTACCACATTGGAAACTTCCACATAATCCTATTTATGCAGAAGGTCTTTTCTTACAGCATTTTGCAAAGTTCCTTCCTGGTTTCTAATGTTTAATAAAATACCTTTATTATCATGGAGTGTGCTGGGAAGTAGACCTGGAACTTCTCTAAGCGCAGGTTAGCAAGGTGCAATAAATATGCCAGTAAGAGCCTTTGTAGCTCATGTCTTCTTACTATTTCCCTTCCAAAATGTTTCAGTTAATTTCAAGTTTTGCACCTGCTTCAATTACCCATATACTGATTGTATGTTCTTTACCCCAGCTAGGGAAGAGGCCTGCTTTGCTTTACACTCCTCAGTGACAATGCTTCCATCAGGAACGCTTTGATGAGCACTTTCCTTGGCAGCAAAGCAAACCACGATGTGCTTCATACAGAAGGCTGTCTCCAAAATAAATAAAGGACTCACCTCATATTTTATCCACCGTCTTCTGAGTCTCATCAGAGGAAATTAAAAAAGAAATTGGCTTCTTGAGGATAGATCAAACACCTTAAGGAACAGCTGTAATTTGTGTTTCTGAGAAACGAAGATTGAAAAGCAGACTAAAACGAGTATTGGGTGATTTATAAACCACCCGTCTCCATTCTGAGTGTCAGTACATTCAGCAGATCATCGATAGCCCCATCTTTAACATATGATACTCAGAATGAAATTAAACAGCCAGCTCCCTTTCCCACCTCACACCAAGTACAAGGGTGCTCAAAAGACACTACAACCCCTGCTTCCTACAAATAACCTCTGCAAACCTTGTAGCCCCATTAAAGTGTAACAAGCACCAACTGCTGCTGCTATTAACACAGTTTGTGCCAAACACCTAAGAGCCTTCATGAGGCTGTCCAAACACACGAGGCTTGTTTGTGAGCAAAAGCATTACATGTTACTCCTTGACATTTTGTTGTTTTAGTAATCTAACCCCTTGGAAACTATATCAAGATCTTTAAAGCCTTTCAGCTCTTAATCGCAGCAGATATGAATCACTGTGTCAGTTAAAACTAGGTGCATAAATTGCTGGCAATGTGAATTTATGACACCAAGATGTAATTCACCAGTATCAGCTCTTAAATTTGATTAGAAATATGGGGAAAGAGAAGAACAGACTTACACAGCTGGTTGCAATTTTGAGTTGTGACCTTAATGAAAACGTTGGGGCTGAGGCTCACAACCTGCTGGTGTGCTTCAGTTAACAGTTTCACGTTCACTCTGCTCAGATTAACGGCTTCTTTAATCTGCAGACGCTGACACACATGCGCAGCTGGGCACGCTAATAGGGAGGACAGCAGCCGAGGCTCTATCAAGTTTCATTATATCTTGTGTGCTTAATTGTCTTTGTCACTGGAAACCATCATTTTATTCAATGGTTTAAATACAGCAGAAATGCCATAATCACATTTAAGTTATTAGAGATGTTTATAAGCAAACAGAAATGGTTTTAAGAGGAACATGTACAACGTAGCTGTGTGGTTTTCGTTGCCTGGTGCAGGTAGAAGATTTTCCTACTCATCCCCAGTGTCTGTAGCCAAAGCAGGGTCAGAGTCTGCCACAAAACATTTTTTGATCCATTCAGCTTAGCCTGGTGTCACTGACACACTGGGTCAAGTGCACTGCAGCTCACTGTAATTGCAGATATTAATGAAGCTTTGAAAGGGAATCAAAAATTACTCTAAATGCCCATGCTGGTTAGAAGCTCATTTTGTTCTCTTACAAACATGCCAGATCATCCGAAAAATAATTCAGCTAATTGGGACAAAATGCACAGATAACACTTGAGCTCTTTTACAGCTTATACCCATGCCAGTCTGCTGTCTCATTGGGTCATTATCTTGTTCTCCCCTTCACATTTGACAGGGAAGCCAGAATACTTTATCCACATGCTGATGCTGCCACACTTTGTATTACAAACTCGGTTAGCAGAAGCACACAACAGCTGGCAGTGCTGGGGAGGAGAACAACTACTCCACACTGAAGCCTGGAATGACCAGGCTTGGAGACATTTCAGATTTGGATACCCTCCCCTCACAATCCTCCTGAGAGGGTGTAATTTGCTTGTCAGAGACAGCAGGGCATTAAAGCACAGGTGCCTTTCCCTCTCCCCAGGCACCATTCCACTCTGCTCCTGCTGGCATCTTTGCTCTGATCACTGGCCTCAGTAATCCATGGGTCCCAAACTTCTGCTCCTTTCAAGATGCTCCATTTATGGATAAAAGAGGTAAAACCAACACAGACTATCCTGACAGCAGGTGTTGAGGGGCCTGGGATAAACTACATCTCTTTAATGTGCCAGCACATCTCTGTGGGCAGTCTACCTCACCACTGGAGCAGCAGCCCAGCTCACTCAAGGAGGTCAGGTTGCACTTGAGCATCTTCTCCTACTCCAGCTCTGCTGGCCACTGGCCACACGAAGTTAAAATCGTTCTTTGAGCATGAGGACTCCCAGCAGAGCCCAGAAAGTCAGTGTGAAAGTGTGTCTCTTTCTAAAGAAGCCATTCAGCAAATGCTCTTCAGGAAGTCCTTGAGGTATCATGGTGCCACACGTCAGTCCTCCACTGCCTCTTCCCGGCGCCAGCCTTTCTCTGCATGAGAAGCTGTGAATGGAGGTCTTCTTCTCTCTACCGTTAGTGAAACTTTGAAGCATCCAACCGATACTAGTCCATCAGCCTTACAGTTATTTAAAGAGAGCCTGTCAATTTTTTTATTAATAGCAGCAATTACATTATAGCAGTTAAAAGACAAGTGAGATTGGGAATGTACTGCAGCCATGGTTAGATACCTGTTTGGGCCTAGTCTTGCTAGAAGAGGCTTTCAAGTGTGATTATATGGGCAAACCCTTCTAGCTGAGACCCGAGATATATCTTCCCACAGTACATGGCATACATATGAGCTCACTCTGCCAGCTGAATGGCTGCAGAGCCAAACTCTAGCTAATACACCCATTCTCTCAGCAATATCTATTGCCTCAGGTTTAGCAAGGCACTCCTCTGTCCATGTCAATTTCTGATCATTTCAAAGCTTGACATTCACTTTCAGCAGGCAATACCACTCCCTCATTTCCGTGGGAAAAGCACAACTTCCCTAAAATGAAGTAGATAACCAGCAGACCGCTGCACTATTTTTTGCCCATATAGCTGCATCTAAACTAGGGCTTTATTTATATCAGCATGAAAGCATTGTTGAAAGAGCTCATCTAACCAACATTATTTTACTGTCAGCAACTCCAAACGTAGGTCTGAACCACTGGGAAGAGAACTGTCTTCCTAAAATAGGCACTAAAGAGTTCATGCTTTTGTGAGGAAGGGAAACTGAGGCAGAAAGAAACTGGAAGACTCCCTCAAGGTCATGCAATACATTTATGCAAAACATGACCCCACCTGCATTTTAGTCCATGGCACAGATGCCACAGAGGTAGCAATTTAATAAGGTATGAGCCCCATCTGTTCATTATTGTCTCAACTGGAAATTGCCATCCCCAAAGCTGAGCCACATTAATTGATTATGTGAATGCTCCTGGTTGCCCCAATGCAAAGGCAGTCAATTTAATTTAAATCCTTGTTGGAGGAGACTTCGATTTGCTGGCTGACTTTATGATGAAGCAGGCAAGGAGCACTCACATAAGTTTCATAACCCAATCCCGCTATGTCTGACAGAATGCATCTGTCCACCCCCTACCTCTCTGGCAATTTTTAAAACAAATAAAACATGAAATGAGCAAAGAAGAAAACTTTTCTTGGGGCATTACCCAGGGCTTTGAGCTTAACAGAATTTCAGCTAGCAGAATTTCCCAAATCTAATAGCATTTCTTCAGCCTGAAGTTTTCCCTGTTCTGAAGTTTCTCTAGTTTGCTTTCCAGCATCATGTATTTTCACTTTGTCTCCGTATTTTAATCTGGGTAAAGAAATCAGAACACAGTTCACATTTTTATTACAGCTACCAGCACTAGGCAGCACTAGGTCACATAAGCTACAAAGAGGGGGAAAGCTCTTAAAAACTCTCCCTAAATGTTCCATCCACTCTTTCTGACATTTTAAGTCATCAAAACTTCACCAGTGATATGAGGAGCCACTAAATTTTTATCTTACCCTTTTCTTCCATTTTCATTAGTGGCTGGATTTGGATTACATTATGCCTGACAAAGGCAAGCTGCCTCCACAAGTAACCACATTATCATCAGAGGCAGCCACAAGTAAAAGCACTGTGTATGTAAAGGGGTCACAACATTTACTGGTTTGTTTTTTTTCTTTATAAACTGCACAAGAAACCAATTCACCTGCACCCTTCTAGTGTTAAAGTAATAACTTGCAAGTCCTCCCTTGTGAGCTTTGCTCCCAGTGAAAAACGTAACATCCATCGAGCAATCCACCTACCCTCCAAAAAGTTTCCCTCCTCTGTCCACAAAAACAAGGTATTTTTTGTACGTTTGCCTTGGTCACTAAAGAGCGAGCAATTTTTTTGTTAAAAGCCAGCATTAATTTTTAGCTCTTTGCCCTAGGAGCTTCACTCCTGCTTTGTTTGCATTGCAGATGTTTTCATTTTATTCTTGGGAAGAGTGAGATAAAGAAAGATAATACAAATCCCATCTCACAAACAAAAGGGCAAGAGCATAGAAGATTAAGGTGTTTTCCCGAACTGCAGTGACATTACCAAGAAGTGCAACACTAAATAAAGTAAGGACATGTTTGGAGGCAGCAGAACAAGGTGGTTTGAAGGTACCCAAATTACTGCAAATAGCCCATTGCTCTTTCTCTTCCACCTTCTACCCTGTCACCTGACCATAATGGCACTTTTGCTGTTCATCACTCTTTCTCCCCATCAATTTTCATTGCCCTTCACAGCTTCTTTATCACTTTTGCTGCTGAACCTACAACTACCTTTAGTTCAGATGTTTGCCATAAATCCTGGCAACAGACATCTAACCCATGAAGAATATAAATAAATTGGCTAGTTTTAAGAGGCACTAGGTGATAATGTATTTTTTCATATTCACAGATATAGCTAATATCTCATCTCTGTTGGAAAACTAACAATGTACTAACATCCTTATTCTGACTTTTGTCTGTCCCCTCTGTGCTATTTTAAGAAGCAGGCACGTTCTGGTGCAGTAAATAAGGACCGCACCACCACGTGACTTAAAAACAGTCACCAGCAAAGACAGATTTCCAGCCATTCCCTCTTTGCACAGCCTGCAGACTGGTTTACTACAAACTGCAATTAAAAAAAAAGGAAAAGTTTTGATTTTAACTCCTACCTTTCCTAAAAGGCACTGAATGCTGCCGGGTTTAATGCATGTGAACGGAACTATTACCATTTTCAAAGACTGTAAAAGATATTTAGCTTCCAGAAAAATAAATACCAAAACCATTCCTACCTTTTTCTTGCAATTTTGTAGTGGTTTTTTTTCGCTTATGGTTTGGGGTTTTGAGTTTTTTTTCCATTTTTACACTGATGTAACAGCATTGACTTTAGTGGGTTGTGAGGTTTACTTCAATACAAATAATAGAGAAAAATCAACCTCTTTCTGCAGATATATCTATCCCTCAAGCCAAAATGTGCGACCGGGGGCAGTCTCCAACAGAGAACCCCCTATGAGCCATGTACCCTTTCACCATGCAGCTGCAGCACAGCTAAACTGATGGCTCATTCCCAGCCCTGCTTCACCTACCCAGACTGAAAAAAATAAAACCTAAAGTCCACACCGTGTGTAAAACAATACTGGTGATGGGTAAGTGTGGCTGTGAGAGTGACAGCCGTGTCCCACACACCTTTCATAGCCCCTGTGCAGCAAGTAGCCTGGCACTGCTGCAAACCCACAGGTCTTTACACCCAGTGAGCACCCCCACCTTGCTTCCAGTCACCTCCACCAGGCAACTATTCAGAGAGGTGATGCCTGACCACCTCCAATCATGATGACCCGTAAGTATAAACAAAAACTGCCACTGTTATCACAGTGATGTACATGGGGTCCCCCCACACCTATTTCCCCTTCTACCTGAAAGCATTATTTCCCTTCATTGCAACTACATAGGCACACCTATGATAAGGGGTTTGGGGAAAAAAGGACAATATATCAATTCAGGAAAACCAAAAAAAGAAAGTGAAAAAGGGAATGGAAATATTCAGGCACTAGTAGGATGTGATGCACAACTGGAAAACACTTGTTACAGGGAAACAGTGCTTAGTATTTGCAATTTGAATTCACATCTGAGAGTTCAAAATGGAAATGCAGATCAGATTCTCACAGGCACTATCTCTTGCCACCCTTTCCTCTTACTCCCCAACAGAGCTGCTAAAGAGTAGCAGCCTCCATCATGCCATCATACTTGCCCTGAGACCAGGGTGCTGCAGAGCCATGCCCCGCCCACCATGGATGAGTTCCTTGGGTTCCCAGGGGACCCCACCGCAGTCCTGCAAACTCAATGGCGACAAAGGCCTGTGTGGAAGGTGACTGGGGTGATCAGTGGCATACAACAGCCATTTCAGGAACTAGGCTGCTTGTTTAGGACAATCAAGGTCACCTTCCACCACGCTCTCCATCTTGCTTAGGCAAACTTTGCTTCGCATTACATTTTAGGCACCCCACAGCTTTTACGTTCCCAGCGTCACAGATTAGCAGCCACCATGTTGTCTACACGCAAAAGCCTCTGCTTTCTGCTTCATTATCAGGTGCCTGCCGCTACCACCACCTGATTTAAAGGCTGCCTGGTGCCTGCTGCATCTGTAATGCAGTCACCAGTGATGAATTGTGATGTCATGAGTGCTAGATCGCATCATCGCTAAAGGAATCAGTATGACAAAGGGAGAAGAATGCCTGTATTTACACACAAATGTCTTCATAATCAGCAGCACCAGCAAAGGAGATAGAATTAGGCAGGAAATTAGAATTACCATTATTTGGATGCTAACTGGAAAGAACGTGATGCTTTTAAACACGGAGTGCATGTGGTGTTTCCTGGAAAAGGATACTGTGTGCTGACACACTGGAGACATCCTGGGCAAGAAAAGGGAGAGCTGAAAAGAGGCTTGGGCTCTGCAGGGGAAAATACAGGTAGAGAGAACATTGCTTTATGCACGATGGCTTTCACTTTGAGGAGAGGCAAGGGAAATTTAAAGTACTCCAACAGATCAAGGTGATTGAATTTTGTTTGTTTATTCCAGAGAGGGCTGAAGCTCGAGGCTCAACAGACCAGGTGTACAAGAGTTTTCTCCCTCCCCTGTGGCCTCACGGAAGGATCACCAGCCTGGGGAGCTGTGCCCAAACTTCATTTTCTGCTGCTTACCCATTCCCCTTCCACGTCTTGCCTTCACCCTATAGAGCAGGATGTCCATGAGATGGAGGTGACGACTTCATACTGTCAGGCACGTGCCCAATTTCATCTGCTTCTGTCATACAGGCACCACCAACAGGCATTCCCACAGGTGTTTTTTAAATCCACACCCAACTAGTGTCCATCAGTCACAGCTCTCTGCTTCCTCCTTCACGTCTTCCTTCACCTCCCACTGCGCGGTTGCTGCTGATCGCAGGATGTTTACTTTTGAAGGCAGCCTGGGGTGGACTGAATCCTTCTGGCTCTCTGGGAATACAAAATAATTATGCGGCTTTTACTTTTCCATACAGGAACCATTCAAAAGGCACAGTGCTGGTGACAGCTCCTGGAGAAATGATGCCCTAATGACAGGCTTCTTTTTAAAGCCTGGGCTCTTCCTGATGCCCATCTGTGGTCCTTAGCATTATTAGGATACGTTTACAGCCATTTTAGTGATGGCAGGCTTTGGGCTTTCGGTCTGCAGAAGAAACACAACTTTGCACTGAGAACTATCCTCTGTTCAGGCTGTGCAATTTGGTCACAAAAAAAATAAAGGAAATAAATAAACATATTATCAGTCGGAGGAAAATTTCCCAGGAGTGTAGAGGTGCTTCCGAACAGCAACTTCATGATCACTAGCTTCAGGGTTATCACAGCACTAGCCAGAGGCAATAACTTTCAGACCACCTAGCGTTAGAATCTAGGCTAAATATCTTGATGTAGCTGTGCTAACGGTTATCTTTATGCATTTCTCTCTGTAGCCAGTGGCATGGAGAACTTGGGGACTGTGCCTTCATTTTCCTATTCTGCTATGAGTTCCCTGTGCTACTTGAGAAGCGCAGTTTATTTGCATGTAGCTCATTTACTTTTACCTTGTCGGTGAAGACACTAGGGCAGCAGCAGCTGTGAAGCTGCTGGTCAAAAAGTGCTATAGAAGGAACAAACTATCATCACAGATTCACAAACACTTTAGGAATCCTGATCTGTTTCCCTAATTTTTCTTTTTGATACATACAACTGATTTCTGAACTGTCCAACTGGAAACAGCCTAAGGTGAGCTGGTTTTCAGAAAGAGGTGCTTCTCATTCCTCCCTCTGCTGAAATCAGAAGTGTTCCACTTGATCAGTCACAAACACTCAGCTCTACGGAAGGGTAGCAGCATGCTCCCATAGCCACAGCTCCAGGTTCCTTTGAAAACTTAACTCTTTTTCTAGTGATCTGAGCAATCCCCTTTAACCACGTCCCCACTCTTTGCTGTTTCCAGTCCCAGGAGCTCTGCAGGAAGGGACAACTCATGCGAACTGCAGAGCAACCATCTTTCCCTCCTGCATCCCGCCGGCGCTCAACGCAGCCTGTCCGCACTGACTGTGCTTTGCGAGGGTGGGAAAAACACCCCGATGTGGAAAAGAGCAGCCGCTCCGCTGAGGTCCGCAGGAGCAGGGTCTTCCCTTCTTGCTGGCAGCCCCACTTCCCTCCCCGCGTATTTCCAGGTCAAAGACACAGCGAAGAGCCAGGCTCGGGGGCTGCCAAACCGTGCACTAGAGGAAGCTCTGACTCAGCCTCTTCGCTATTTGCACTGTTCGTGCTGCCTCGCCTCCGCTTTAACCCGCCCAGGCGCTGCTGGCCGGGACAGCCCGCAGCCTCCACCGCAGAGGCGGTCAGGAGCCGCACGGGTGGGCCGGCAGCACTGGCCGTCCTGGCACTTAAATGGAAGGAAGCGAGAAGAAAAGAGAGGAAAAGAAGAAGGAGCAGAGGGGAAATGCGAGTAGGAAGAAGCCGCAAAGAGCAAGGGAGAGGCAGGCGCGGGCTGCACTGGCACCCAGCGGTAGCGGCTGGGAGAGCTGCGGGAAGCGGCGGCGCCGGCTCCGGGCCGGGCACCGCGACGGGAGGGCAGTGGAGGAATCCAGGCCGAGGGCTGGGCTTCCCAAAGCCCCTGCTCCTAAGCTGAGGGAGCGGGAAGTTTCTAATAACCGACGTTTTGGGGCGGGGAGAAAGGAAATGGGGAAAAAAGGGGGGAAAAAGAAAGGAAAAAAATCCAAACCTCGACCTTTTCCCATGTAGTCCTCAGGCGTGCTTGTCCAAGCCACAAAAACGGGAAGTGCCTGGGGGAAGGTCACATGCATTTCACTCTTTGTATGGCACCAGACCGTGTCACTTTCCATGGGAGCTGAAGGACAAATGAAGCCTTACTGGTGAGAACTGAAGGAAATGTTTCCAGATTCATCTACCTGTGTTTCAAAAGGCTGAGAGTAAATCTGTCTGTTCCTGCAAGATAAAAAACATTTCACATTTCATTTCAAAGAGACAAAGTTAAATAGTACTGCACAACAAGGGCAATGTTTCAATAGGAGCCCCAGCAATAGATGTTCTATGCTGAGTAGTCTTATGTAGCAATCACAGTATAGTCAATTGGTGGATAAGTTAAAATCTTTTAGGACTCACTCAAAACCACTCTATATAGCAGCGTAAGCATGTCCATTTTCCAGATAGGCTGCATCCATCAGTAATACAAAGTGAAGGGATAGGGAAAGGCTTCCGAAATCATGAAAGATACTTTGAATGTATCAAGCTTTTCTTTGCTTTTCTACTGTGCTTAATCTTTCCCACCTAATCCTGTACAGCCATTTGCCTTACAGAAATATTTTGTGATATGGGGAAATTCCGTAGAAGGAAATGGGAGTATGGGAATTAGATTATACCCATAGCCCAGATCCGTCTGGCACTGGCTGTTTTATGAGACCAGAAGAGATCATACAATTTCCTCACCTTCCTGCTATGATTTTTACAGCTTATCTTTAAAGTCTCCCTTTTCCCACTTGAAAACCACCCAGGACTGGAAATGTGAGGGCTATACTAACACAGACTGTATATTCTGGCTAAAACCAGAAGTCATTCGTTCTAGCAGTACCCTGATATATCTGGCATGCTTATAAATTTGGGAATTAGGCAATACAAGTTCTGAACCTCATTTTTTTTCCACACCAAATTAAACACCTGAGTTTTACCTGCCACTGCCCAGTGCTGCAGTTGGCTACGTAATAGCCTCTTCCTAATGAGCTGAAGCTCCACACATCTTGTCATTTGTATGGTTTTGTGCTATGGATACAAGGATTAGCAAGGATTTAGGATTTAGATCACATTTGAAAGATAAATAACTTACCACTTTGTGTATTCCACCAGCAGGAAAGTTAAGCAAAGTGCCAGGCACTATAGTGCCCTGCAAACTCCTGTCACCAGAGAAAGGTCTGGAGAAAAGTGGGTTTGACCCCAAAATCATGAATCCCAGACTTTAGGAGGCTACACTGAGAACAGCCTTACCCTTGCATGCTGAGGGAGGGACCTCTGAGAAGTAAAGATGTCCCTGGAGGCGCAGGGAACTTCCCATGTCCCATGGGAGCAAATCCTCCCACACTCCCTCCCCACAGATGTCACGGCAGGAACAAGAAAAACTCCCTTTTGTGCTTCTGTCAACCTCATCAAGCTCGAAAGTCAGCTGCTGCACCCCCACAAAACCTCTAGCTGAGACAGTAATACAAGGAGAGAGCCGATTTCTCAAGCAGGCAGAAATTTCAGCTACTGCCGTTCTCCCCCACATGTGAACTCCTTTCTCCCATTTATTTTTTCATTCCTCTCCCAAGCGCCGTGACAAGTTAGCTCTTTGTGTTTAGTGCTTCAATTACTCCCTCACAGCACTTGAACTGCTGAGCCCTCCCAACAAAAAGAGGGTAATGCATAACGTTCATCATCTGCTGTGGTGCGTCTGTTTCCCCCCTCCCAGGTTTGCAACATGAGTGGAGAGGCACAAGCACTGACAGCTGAACAGATCCCACACCACCAAGGAGGAGAGGCTCAGCAGCATACCCGGCTCAAACACTGCAGTCTGCTTTTCCATGTTTGGGGGTCTTTGTCCCAGCAAGTGGCCAACGGGGGCCCAGCCCCACTTGAGAAGCAAGATTGCAAAGGAGCCCTGAGGTACAGGGATGCCCAGCACAGCAAAAGGGGATGCTCCCTTCCTTGGTCCTTCCCAGAAGTATTACTCTTCATACCACCCACATTAATAGCCACTTCCAGATGCAGTGACCAAGGCACAGAAGGGGAAGGATCAGACATCTCCAATCTGAGCAGCCTTTAGCAACATTAGCAGCTGAAATCAATACCACTTAGCTTCTGTCTGTCAAGGCTTGAACTGGACTGTTTCTTATTAAAAAATCAAGAAACACCAACAGATATGCATAACATTACATATAATATTATGTATATGATGTTAATCATTCTTAAAAGCCTATTTCTCCACCAGAATGCCCTGTTATTATTGACTCCTCCTTGGTCAGCCTGACTCCGGCACCAGGAATCACATTTATCTGCAGCCCAAGAGGCATCACTCACTTTGCCATAAATACCCTCACAACTGAGTCTTACAATGGCTGAAATTGTTGCTCAATTAATTGCCATCTAGTTCCTGCCAAATTGCCTTCAGTAGTTCTTCCTTTGTCATGGAAAGAAAGAATATGGCCTTTTAAAGTGCTCTGAGGTCACATTAGCCTTGCACACACTCCATTACCCGTGACCTTGTCTGGAAGTGTGTATCAGATGTTTGCCTTTGGCAGCTGTACTCCTCTACCCATGCTTAGAGGCACCAGGCTTGACACTAAAGGGGGTCCCTGTTTCCCTGTTAGGAGATGCGGGGAAACCAGGAGAAAAGGGTCAGAGACCCTAGAAGAGCTGTCCTTGGGCTCCCAGCAGGGACTTGCCTTGAGGGACCAATGCAGCTGAAGGGGGAAGAGGCCAGTGCTTGAAGAACAAAAGGAAGCTGCCAGAGGGCTGAGGAGAAGCAAAGGTATCCATTTGAGGGGAAGAAGCATGTCAGGTGTGGAGGTGCACTTAGGTCCCTGCCTCTTCGCCTGAGGAGTGGAACCAAGGGGAAAAAAGGTGGTTTACTTCACATGCTACCATGGTCACATGGAGGTTGCTCTGTTGTGAGAGTTTTGGGAGGATCAGCAGGAGAAGACACAGTGTGTTTTCCATGGAAACACATGGAAGATTTCCTTCCTATCCCTTTATAAGCAAGTGTTGAAAAAGCACACAGAAACCGATCCAGTTGCTTGCTGATTCAAGCGCAGAGGAAGGTGACTACCCTTTCCACCTGGGGAGCAAGTGCTCACTTCTTGCCAAGAGAATGAAGGAGAGAAACAACTCCACATACCCTAGAAACCAAAAAGTGTGTCTTCATCTTCTCCAAGCACAAAACAGCGTGACCTGGGGTTACTCTGCAGCTTACCCGGGAATGCCCAGTGGAATCAAACCCTCTGAAGACAAGCAAGAAATTCATTAAGTATGCAAAGAATATGGGGAACCTTTGTTGAAAACTACCCCAAAAATTGTGGCTGCCATCATGGGTTATGGAAGATTTTGAGTAGGAAGGTGCTCTGTTATACTTTACTGTGGGAGCTTTCCACCATTAACTTGCTCTGCTGGAAAAGAGCGAGCAGAACACCGCAAAACAGTCTGTGAAGGCATGAATGCTGTTAATGGTTTTAAAACTTTTCTCATGGACCATTTCAGTCAAGTTTGGAATGGCTTTCAACTTGGAAGTGAAATTTCCCGTTCAAAAATTTAAAAACTGAACACTGAAAAGTAATCTTTTGATATTTTTACAATCCAATGTAACAAATGAGCCATTACTCACATTGCAAATTTGCTGAAAAATATTTTTAACAAATATTTTTCAAATATTGACACTCAAAAAATATTGACACTTTAAAAAACTTTCATGAGGTGCTGGGGGTTTTGTTCGTTTCTTTTTACCTAGCTCACCAAGACCTACATGGTTTGTGATTTATGGCTTTTTTGGATGCAGTCCGCCACAGATTCCAGTAATGATTTTTAATTAATTGCATAACTCCTACACTCCTGGTTGTAAAAAATGGCACAAATACAAATGAAATGTCACCTAATACATTGCATTCTGCTTGCATTCGGGGGGGGGGGGGGGGGGGGAGAGAAAAAAGAAAATCAGAGGCCTATGTTGCAAACTCCACCTTCCTCTAAGTGAGTTCTTGATAGGTTTGAGAATCTACAAAGGATATGTTCTCGTTTCTTCAAAGAGTTCCTCCACCATTCATCATTTAGCAGGAGTATCTGAATTCTGTGAATTCAGGGTTCTCACACCCTCCCAGAAAGCAACTTCTGCTCCTTTTCAGATACAAACTGCTCTCTATTGTTTCAATTTCAGATACACAAATTTCCCTCTTACTGTACTGCCTACAGTATTTTCCACATCTGATATGTATGGGAAAAAAAATGATAGACTGAAAAATGGCGTGAAGGTGGCACAGAATAAATTTAATTCAGTATAAAAACATAAAATGCAAAGAGGTTCTAATTTGATTAATTATTGTAACTGAGTAAAATTCTCTATTTTTGTTAATGTAAGTGCTGCTTTACATAGTGTGTTATTTTAGTGCTATTTCTAGTGTGGCCCACCGGCACAAACATAGGGATCACCATACTGATTTATCTAAATATAGTACCTTGTAGGTGACAGTGACAGGTACCAGGTGCCTATTATTAAACTGCAAATGATGAAACACTGAATCTGTCTGGAAACCTGAGCAGGCTCCTGCTGCCATGGGGTTTGAATGGAGCCAGATTGCCTTGGTAGTAGTTCAAGGTGTAGTAGTCCAAGGTGTAGTCCTCCCGACCCCTCGAGATCTTAACCTTCAAAATGGAAAGGGGGAATCAGGGCAACAAGGCGGAGGATCCATGGTGCTGTCTGCTTCAGTGTTCTGAATATGTGAATATTCCTGTTCTATATGTGAATATTCCTATATTCCAGCCTATGTGAATAGCTCCAAGAGTGGCAAGAAATCGACTTTACTACCCTGAAACAGTGGTTCTCATGGCTATTTATTACAACTCAGAAAGTCAGCACAGCATTCAATTATTTCCCTGCTCCTTCAGAAAGTTAAAGAGGTTGTCTTAACCTTCTGTCTTAGAAGGTGAGAAACACATAAAGACAAAACATTACCGGGATTTTCACAATCTGCTGGGAGCAAAGCATCTCTATATGGCCCCATTCACAGTAGCATTATCTGTCTTTCCCTCCCAGCTCACCCACTGACTTAAAGCAATTTCAGTTGTAATGAATGCTTAAATCCAAATATCATCCAAGACTCTGCATACAAATATTTGTTTTATGCCTTTTGTGCAAGGTGGCATCCTTTTCAGCCTCACTGGAAAGAAGCCCAGCCAGAACCTTAATGGGTATCAGCAGAGTCTGCATTACCCTATTTTAAACATTTGTACAGTGCACACAGCATTCTAGCATCACAGGTAGTTCTGATGCCTCAGTGAAGCAGAGCTCTGATGGAGATGGAGCTTACACCCCCGTTTCCTTTCTGGGGATGGACTGAGTTGTCCAGCAAGCTCCCTATACCAACTTGAAGTTAGACATGTTTTCAATTTCAATGCCCCTCTTTGCCTTTTCTCCTACAGGAGAATAAAATAGCCCTCAGCCTCCCTCAGTTTTTCAGTTGGTTTTCATTTGTTACTTTACCCTCTTCCCCATCCAGCTTTAATGACCTCCTCTAAAAGATCAAACAGTCTTAAAGCCAGAAGCATAGAAGCTTTTTCCACACCTTTCAATATTTCCCCGTCCCACAGAAACCCAGAGCACGCTGCAGAGCATTGGCCCATGCTTGTCACAGACTGGAGGTATAACTCATGCTGCTCGAAGACAAGGAGAAAGAGCACAAGAATTACATTGATGGATTCACTCCCTAATTGTTCATTAGGATAATGAGAACAAGCTATCAGAAGGATTTCTGACAGAAGCATATTTGACGGAAGGACCCCAGAGAGGGAGCAAGGAGGTCTGAAAGCAAGAAATTTGGATACTGGGGAAAGAGGCAGCGCAGGAGACAGTGCTCAGAGGGTGTCGGAGGCAGGGAGGGAGACAAGCCGCCTGCCTGCCCACCCCCAGCTAAGGGCAGTGGGGAGGGACTCCTCCAAGGAAGCCTTTTCTCTTCAGTTTTTCATTGAAAGAGCCTGAGGAAACCCATCCGCCGGGTCAGACACCACACACCGTGGCTGTGGGCGCTCCCCTTCCCCACAAGACCCCCGCCAGTGCACGGGCAGGAGGAGGAGGGAGGGAGAGCAGCACCGCTGGTAGGGGATGCAGCTGCCCTTCAAACGAGGTCAGCGATGGCGGTGGGAGGAGGTGGGAGGGCAGCTGGAGGGGAGTAAAGGTCCGTGCTGGGTTAGCGTCTCCATCCTCCTCATCACAGCTTCCTCTTGCCTCCCCAGGCCCTCATTCAATTAAAACCCCGCTGCTTGACAGGACTTCAGCAGAGAGAAATCAAAGGCAGCGGCTGCAAACACCAGGCAGAGCTTGCCAGCTGCGACAGCTCGGCAGAGGAGGGTGCCTGCAGGGCGCAGGGAGCCTGGTAGCTTGCCCCAAGCCCAACACACACTCACGCAAACCCTCCAGCAGCTGCCCGTACCTTCAGTCAGCTGAACACCACAACCCTCACCCTAACCATGCTCTCCCCACCTTTCCCAAATGCCTTCAGCCAGAAGCATCTCTCGGCAGCAGGCTGTCCTCTCCGCCCTTGCTTCCCAGGCATCCCTGTAGGGACCAGGGAGAGGTCTCCCCCCACCTCGGCGGTCAAGCAGGTATTTAATGAAAGACTACAGCGGATGGCAGAGCTCAGCTCTCATCACCTCTCAGGCTCCCCTTAAGCAGAGCTCTGCTTGTGCAAAATCTGTTGGCAAGCACAGCAGCACCTGTATGAGCTCCTCCTGACACTCCGAGTAAGACCACCACATGAGAGCGCGTATTATAGGCTGCTCACAGGGGGAGGAGGAAAAAGGCAGCTCCCTCATCCTCCTCGGTACAGCAGCTACCCAGGGAGCAGGATGGGCCTGGCTCAAGCCTCCTCTGCAGAGCACACGCGAAGCCTGGCCAAGGTACTTCGTTATTTGGATGCACCTGCTGCTCAGCCGAGGCCCCGGAAGCTGGATGAAATGGCAGTAGGCCATGCAGTGACCTGTGGCAGCAGTATAGCTGCTTGCCCCACACATCTCACTCGGAGACAAATGAGGAATCGACACCTGATGTGTTCTCACACCATCAGCTCTACCAAGTTTTAGTGTGTGTGTCTGGCTGGCTTTGAGCTAAAAACCTTCTCCAGGGGCTTTTGGAAATTCAGGCTCAAGCTTCATGACTGAGACATGGAGGTGGTGGTCACGCTCACCTCCTTATCTACCCAGACTGTATAGCGCAATGAAGGGTTTGATGCTTTGGATACCATCAAGCAATATTGCCCTTTGAAACTATTCAGACCTGCAGTAAATCCTCAGACATGACAGCACCTTCAAATTCTCCTGGAAATGAAATCTTAAAGGAGGCTCTGAGATATTCGTGTGAAGTTTCCAGTAAAGGAAACTGGAAGAAAAAGAGCTGTAGGTGGAAGGACAAAGGGACATGGGGAGACTAAAAGGAAGAAAAAAGAAAAAAGCATGTCAAGAGGATAGTGTGAATGTTGCTGAGAACAGAAGGAGCAAATAAAAGGAGGGATAAAAGAAAGGAGCAGAAGAGTGCTAAGTCAAGGAAAGCCCCAGAGCAAGTCCAGTAACATGTTAAGGGACGCCAATCAACAAATGCATTTTGTAACATATATAGCAAAAGAAAGAGACAAGAAAATTAGGAAAAACACAATATAAAGGTGAGGGAAGGGAAAACACAGGAAAGGGAAGCGAGGCAAATGTGAGTCAAAATTCATGAGGCAAGAGGCAGTTGGAAGAGAAAACACAAAAGGAGGTCTAGTTTCTGCTAAAGCTAAAAGCAGAACCTTAAATGAAAAGGAGGAACCTATTTCACTACAAAGTGGTGTATGAGCAGTGCAGGACTCTTTAACTTGAGAACACTGGTGAGTCCGGGTGAGAGATGTTTTCCCTGTGCACTTGCAGAAGAGCACAGTGTCAAAGCTGACAGGCAGGATGCCAGGTACCAAGGCAGGAGAGCGCTCACTCTGTTGCTTCTTGCCCCAGTCACATACAAGACTGCCGTTGTTTCTGAACAAACAACTCAGTAAAGGGCAAAATCATTTTGTCCCTCACCTGCAACTCCTGGGTTTCAATTTTGAGGCAACAAGCTCAGTATATACTGATGACCTACATTTCCCCAGTAACACCAGATTAGTACCAGGACCTACATGAGGTCCATTTCAGGTGTAATCTTACCTGTACCCTTATATTGAGGGTCATGTCTGCATTATGGCAAGTCTGAAACACTTCCATTGTTCTTTTTTTCCACACCTCTGAGGGAAAAGAACAGACAATTCTTCAAGCATTTTCTGACAAAAATGCTTGCTGTCAACAGCACTAGAGTTTTTCAAGGATCTCCATAGCAAAATTCACCTACAGTTTATTCTCCCTGCTAGTCCTCAGCTCTCCTTGGCCACTTTAACCAGATGGAGGAAACACCGAAGACAGGTGTGGGTGTGAGGAGTTTCTTTACCACAACCCACCAATTAGGAAGGAGATAATCTCCTGCTTTTCTTCTGGTCATGCATATAGTCTTAAGGATGAAATGAAGACACAACACCACCACCCACGCCTTACATCCTTGCCAGACCAGGAAGGAGTCATCTCCAATTCTTCTTCTGTTAGCAACAATGCCCCTCACTTAAAGGCCAGATGAAAGCCCCAGCTGTGATGGAAAAGCACCATTTCTTTCCCATCCCCATCAAAGAGAATAACCCTGCCTAACCAAGAAATGTTTCAGAAATAAGTATATTGCACAACACAAAAGAAAGAACTGAAAATGGGGAATGGTCACCTGTGAAAGAGAGGCACTAGCAAGCTGGAGGTGCCCAAAGGTAAAACGGCACTTTGAAGGACCACAGGAAATAACTAAAAGGAAAGAGAAACATGCACCTGATGAGAGCACAGGTTATCAGATGCAAAGAATATTCACATATATAGGTATGATTAATTGTGAGAATAAGTGGTTATATTCCCATCTAGAATGCAGAAGTGAAGTGTTGTGTAAAAATGACATTAATCTCCCTTGATGGGTACATTATTTCCACTGAATTCTACCTGTCATTTCAAGTTGCTTTCAATATATTTTATTGTATATTTTTTTCACATTTTCAGTACTCTATTGCCAAAGATTCTGAAACATCAAAATTAATCAGCAGCCTGGACCATAGCCAGGTACAACAAATAAGGAAGCAGGCAGTTTTGATATTCTCCCAATCTAGATGGATGTATAACTCACATTTATTGGTATGGGAGGATCTGGGGCTGCTCAGAGAAATAAAAAAGAAGAAGGAAAAAATAACACCGTGTGCATTGTTGCAAGAAACCAATGGGCACTGTCAATGAACAAATGGCTACTGCTTCTGTTTCAAAGCATTTGTTTGACTCATTGCTTGGAGATCAGAAAAGTGGAGAGCCCAGGACACACTCCTCTCAGACTGGGTAAATCACCAGGAACTGCATCAGATGCAATGACATTACACCAGTGTAACTGAGCGAGGTCTCTGAGGGTTACTGAAAATACCTGGGCTCCATACATAGAACCTGCTCTGAAGGCCTGACTGCAGATTCAGAGGCACTCCTTTAACGGAGGAAAAATAAATATTTTTGCTTAATTACCCCTGAAGGACAGCCTGCTGTGATGAAGAAAAGCTTCCTCCGCATAAAAGTACATTACCTACCCTACCCCTGCTGCCTGTCGTAGAGTGCTGTTATTTAGCACACTGGAAACGAACTGGGTAGAGGATTCCCTGTTAGATGACACTGCCTGTGCTAACTTCTCACCAGCACCGATAAGCACAACAACTGGAAGTTAACGCTGATGGGAAGGAGAGAAGACCTGAAGCAGAGGCAGAGCAGTTCCCACCAACCATGAGACAGCCAAGATGCTTCAGTAGAAGGAGAAGGAACTTTTTTGGAAAGCTTTCCTCCTCCAACTCCCCTTTGTCCAACAATTCTAGAGAAGTTTGTGGTGGCAGCAGCTGGGCTAGCCTGGAGTTTGAGCCGGGCTCTCCTCCCCATGCAAGTACCAGCAGGGCTCCTTTTCTGCATGCTTCTGCATTGAAACAAGATTAAAAATTATGTTAAGAGAGGAAGTCTCCTGCCAGCCACTATCCCCAGGCTCAGAGAAAGGCTGCAACAACCAGCGCAGTGACAGGAATTTCATGCTGAGCAGCAGTACCGAGAGGACACTACCATTTTTCCCTGCTTTTTAAAGTGATGCAGAGATGTCAGAATCGAGGGGACTTAAAGGACCCATTACAGCAAAGCTCTTTGACAAATAAGTAAAACATGAAGGTAGCTCCCTTTGCAGAGAGAGCAGTGGAAAAGGACAGGGAGAGGACTAAGGAGCAGGAACACTATTTTCATTATGGATTTTGACTGTTTTGAGAACCTGCCTCCTAAGGCACCTTAGTTATTAGCAGCAGCTTATGTTTATGAGGGTATGTTTGCACTGCTCCACTGCACCGGCTAATTGATGGACTTTCCTATTTGCCAGTGAGGAAACCAGGAATGGGCTTTCTTGCTGACATACCCCATGCCCTGGCTACTATTTAAGAGCCATATCCATTCAGCCGCACACATTCCGTACACGTATACTTGCACAGTAAGTGTATTTACAAACACTGCAAATATTTGGCATCTTAGAAAAGCTCTTACAGAGGCTTCTGTTTTCTCAGAGTATTTAGCATAAATGTGCTAGCTAGGAAGCAGAATTGAGTAAACCTGTTTCCTCTAAAAATAATTGAAAATGTTACTCTGAGAGATGCACTTGCTTCACATGTAATCCTAGCTATTATCTACACTACCTGTTGCAGGTTGGACAAATTTAAAGATTATGAGATCTTGCTATTTATGCTGTGTTTACTACTATGGACCCAAGGCACTTCTGAAAGCAATTTCTCCCAAACCCAAAACTGCAAAGCAGGAATCCTGCCATTTGTTAGCTGTGAGCAGCAGTGTGCTGCTGCATACTGTGCTCCTCATCTTGAAAACTTTTCCCACTGACTTCTGAGAAAGAACAGACAAGTGGCTCTTGCTTTTTGTTTCAAAAAGGGAAGCCGGGAGGAGGCAATACAATTATTTTTGGCTTCTGCACACAGGGTTTGCTGCCAGATAAAAACAAAGTTGTTTGTGTTCTTTAGAAAAACCTTTAAAAAAACGGTCTGAAAAATTTCTATCAGAATGCATGATCCTTATTGGTAACTGATGCAAACTAAGCGCCTAAAAAACAGGAAGAAGTCTTGGGTTTACCTTTTTCTCCTACTGAGAATAACATTTTCAGCATTATGAGGGAGGATACAAGCCAAAACACTGCATGCTTCGGAGAAGTATTCTACTAATCATGTCCACGCGGGCATCATCTGGTCTGACTTTAGACCTTTCTTTTGACTTGAATGGGCATTGGATCAGCCGTTCTGCTGCTGTGATTCAGGAAAGCACTTAAGTACCTGCTAAACTCCACTAGACAGACAGACCTCCTGCAGAGCTGATAAGATCAGGAAGAGAAACAGCATTCATGGGATTAGGGAGACATTATTTCCTTTGTGATGGCCGCTTCGGAAATCCTTCCCCTGGCTCCAGAGCTGCCCCGCCCTCCCCCTGGCTGTCCCATTGAGCAAGACTGGTGTTTCCAGCCTCCCTTCCTTCCCACAGGGCTGTGGCTCTCCAAAACAAGCTGCAGAAAGAGTGAACTTTTTTTCATAAGTAAACAGTGTACTGTGCACTGTGATATTGCTTGTTATAAAAACCTAGCCAATCTGTTTTAATTGATTTTTATTATAATTAATATCGAGAGACAGTAAGCAAGCAGCGCTGGGTGCGCCGGGGAGGCTCCGCTCCGCCCGAGACGCACACGGGGAACGGCTGGGGATAGTCTCTTTTTGGTTTCCCGGGCTTCTTGGCTTTCAGCCAATCCTGCTGTCTTCTTTTCCCGGGCTTTTTCAGCCAACCCTGTCTGCGGGTGAAGAGGAACCCTGTCACAAGCCTGACTGCCATCTTAGCCCCCGTAAATTCCACTCCTGATGTGTTTATTTGTTCAGCGCACAACGTTCTGTAACAGGACATATCTCTAAATTACCTACCCCCCCCCCCCCCCAAGAACATTCATGCAATTTAAACAATGAACAAAACATTTCTTTGCACAATATTGCAGTTGACCCAGGGGAATTACTCCCTTGTTTCTTCTTCCTCCTCACTGTGGTATTGACAGGGACGCTTATCACACCCTTTGCACATAGCACAATGATCACAAGGGATTCCATCTCCACACAAAGTGCAGTGATCACTAGCACCCCTGAGTTGCTGACACGAATCACTCTGATGTAACTCACATTGCTAAACCTGCATTTCAGCTAATTAGTCAATAGAGCCTCTATGGAAGATTGTGAAGGCAGACTTCTACACTGGGTCAGCCCTGGAGAAAGAAAACACCTGTACATGAATACTTACGCAGATACGGGCTTGTCTAGTATTTATCCTGCACTGAAATGTATTCTCTCTCCTCTCCTGCCTCCAGCACTGAGCCCCATAATTAAGCAAGTAGGCCTGTTCCTCACACCAGTGAGCTTGCATCACTGACCACTTGAAGCAGATGTGAGCAACATGTCCCACGATGTGGCATTTACAACACGTGTTTGCTTTCATACCCTCAGTGGGCCTCCTGGCATGGTCCCACTATACACCTCAAATGGCTCCAAGCGGCTGAGAAGCTCCTTCAAAAGGCAGACAACAGCTTCCCCAGCCAAGGCAAAACTTCAGGAGGGATGGGCCCTTCATATAGTGCCATTCAGGTCTTTTGCTGTCATGCACGTGGGATGACCTGTAAGGTGAGAGAGGCTAGAGAAACAGCTGAGCAGGTAGGGTTAGACTTTTCCTCCATTCTTCGTCTTCAGTATATACGTTTCTGTATTCAGCCATCATTTTAACACACCTTTAGGAGAGGCAGGCATGTGACCAGAGAAACTGCAGAGGGAGTGTTAGATCAAATATTCACATACACACACATAGAGTGATTTCAACAGAGGATTCCATTTTCTCAGAAGGAGGCGGCCTTTGCTGAAGTACACTTTTCTAGCAGTTAATTTGGGCAAAAAGCCTTCTGTCAAACACTGCATTCAAACAGGACTGCAAGTTTTCCTTAGAAAGAAAAGCCTTCCTTTGAAATAAACTGTGGTAGCCTAGGAAGCTTAGGCTTTAGTAACCTGCTTCAGTAACTGGAAAACTGTTAAGATACATCATTTTCAGTCTCTGTGCAACTTTGCAGTTGTCTAAGAGCGAGTGCCAGCAAAGAAGTTCCCTTTGCACCACCTACTGTCAACTAAATATGCTGTCAGCTTGACTTTTTCTTTCAAATTGATTCTTCAGGGCCCCCAGCAACCTGATCTGGCTTAGAAGCTGGCCCTGATTGGAGCCAGAGGTTGGACCAGGCCAACCTAAATTATTCTGCAACTGTAAGATGCAGATGAAGAGCAATCACTGCAGTCACATAACTACTGAATCAGGATTGCTCCCTCAGCGGCTGATGTGAGAAAAGGGGACCAGCCTAACTTCAGGCTGCTTGAAAATTAAAGGACACAGAATGGGATAGCAGAGAATCTACAACTCCCCAAATCCCAATTTTTCACATGAAACCCATCACAGAATATTTTATTCTCTCTGTTTTGCTCTGTAGGAAGTAGTAGTGCATCTCCACTGGGAATCATAACCCTCTTTCCTGACAGTCAATAGGAAACGCACGCATCTGCAACTCCCATTCAAGCTCAGTGAGATAACTAGCGCTCCAATACAAGAACAAGCTTAAACGCTTTGCTGAGTAAAACTCCAAGCACCATCCCATCCTATCTGTAGCTATGAGCCATCCTCCCACAAGTATTCATTCTTTGCTACATCATATAGAAAGGTTCAAAAGCATGCAAAAAAGTTAACATTTTCTATCAAACTCTGTAGTGCTTTTCTGTAAGGCTAGTAAGTTCAGTTTATTGAGCACTATGACTGCCTGAGCATTTTTAGTGTGCTATAATGCATAAGAGATACTGTATTTTCTAGTACATTTCAATCTTTGAAAATTTTTTAAAGACTGAAATGCTTGCAATTTAATTTTAGGAATGTATTAGCGCATGTACTATAGAGAAAATACATTCATATTCAGCTAGCATTATAATAATTTCTGTTATCGCAAAGGAATCTATTCTGCTGGCATTAAAAATGTACATGAAGATGGACTGTATTCACCACAATTATCATTACTGTTAAGCCTTTAAAAAGCCTGAGCCCATTACAATTTGATGACAGTTAATGAGAGAAGAAATTCTGTGATTAAAATCCTAAACATTAGAAGAAAAAAATCCAGGATGACATTGTTTGCAGAGAAACACCCAATTCAGAGCTCTAAAATAGGATTTTAAATAATTTAAAATGTTACATTTCCTTAATAAATTAACAATGCATGCCTGAGTAGACTTTTCAGGATGCACTGGAGGATTACTGCAGGAAGGTCAAGTTTCACCAAGAGTTTGTGCATGACGAGGTTGTTCATTTAGTCTTGGAATCAGCGTTTAAGGGCTCCAGTGTAATATTTGAACAGCTACAGTGCACAAGCGGTCCACAAAGAAAATGCTGATTGTTTATGAGAGGAAACTATCAGGCAGCCAAAGGTTGAAATCCATAATGATGCAGTAGGCTTTTGTACAGAGGGTGAATTAGGCAGTATGCTGTAAGACTACCAGCATTGAGACCAGCTGCCATAAACTCAGAATTTGCAACAGCACATCTGACAGTGTTCATAAAATTATACTAATATGCAAAAGCATATATGGGGGTCTGTCATGGTAATGATACTACAGATCGGTCTTCCACTGACTGTAAGCTACATACATCTGAGGAAAGCATGAATATATCTTCAAAATTGAAAACTTTAGACATTTCTGCATATACTGTGGTAGATTTTGTTTTCAATGATATATTAAATATCAAGATTTTTAAAAAATGCATATTAAAGCTACCAGCAAGAAAAGGACAGCAATATTTGTGGAGTATGTCAGCACACAAACCAGCATCCTCTAGCACTAAGGAAAGTCCCTGACAGATAAGGTTTGACATACCAAATTATTTTGTCAAGACTTGAAAACATGTGCTACAGGCTTTAAGTGTCCCAGCTGCTAGCAATGCTGAGCAAACCAGTGGGTATCTAACCACAGGAAGACAAAAGAAGAAAGGCTAATTGAGCAGCTTGCTTCCAGCTTCAGAAGCAAATCTCTTTGTTATTGCATCCACATGCAGCTGGCAGATCTGTGGAAGACTCTGCTTTGCAACCATGACACAAGTGGCATTTCAGGAGCATTTTGTCTGAGGGCTCAGAGAGGCACACAGAGTAGCATTATGCCTCTAGACATGAACTAATCACTTGAATAAATGTGTAGCATCCTTCTGAACCAATTATACAAGGATTCTACTGAAAAATAAGGCAGACAAGGTCTTTTATACTTGGAGGTCAGTTTCATGAGGAGTTCCTCAGAGCCTTAAATGCCAGTGCAATTGCATGAAGGCTGGGTGAGTGCCACCAGTGCAGTCCTTGCTCCACACGTCACAGTTTCTGCACCTGCCCTCCACTGTGGGATAAACACGTCAGTGCCTGTTTGCAAAGGGTGACTTCCATCTAGGGATAGCTAGCTCTACACACCACCACCCCCCCCCCCCCCCCCCCCCCCCCCGTAATCATAGAAAAACAGAGTCCTTCTGGGATGATTTCCAGAAGAAACCTAGTATGAGTGATCAGTCACCCCTGTTAAAAGTTAAAATACTTCACTGTTAAATACTTACTTTTACGACCCTAATCATTCTATGATTCTATGTATTTTAAACCACACCTAGCCAAACACAGGGTGGAACAGTACCTTGGGCCAAGTGAAGTATTTTAACTTCAGCTGCCCATGGGCAGTTTTTATCCCCTCTGCTTCCCCTCTTTAGTGCTTTCTTAGCACTCCTGTTGGGAAATGAAGGTCACTCCAGGCACACATGGATGAAAATTACATGGAACATTAGCATGAATTTGGCTAAAAGGAAGGTCTTCATAAAAACTTCCTGGAGGGCTCAGGTAACCCCCGCCACATTTATTAGGAGTTTCTTGCACACCAGTGTTAGAGATAAGCAGTCCACAGCAGTGGGCATGTTGTCTTTTCCCTTGATTGCATTTTTTGTGTATTTTGAATTTACTTTTTTGTATGCATGGAGATCATAGACAACATGAATAATGTCAGGGCAGAGGTGATTCATTTTTATGACGCTTTTTCAGCAATGCCATGTGAGATATGAGCAATATTGTGTCAGTTGCTTTGTCTCATATTTGCATCCAATTGTCAATGAGTGAAATGAAATCTCACAGCTGCCAACATTCAATTTCTGACGTTCTCAGGATTTTCATCATACATCCACAACAGACAGAAAGTAACTCCCAGGTGACTTTAAAGTTACACCACCATATCTATTTCTAAGAATAAAATACAGAACTAGGATCATTTTCAGTAAGTCACTCATGATACTGCATCCTGTGTGCCATTATACAATTATATTGGATGCACTTAATAAAAAGTTTATGCTTATGCCAAAAATGCCAGGTAAACACATTTATTTGCTGTATATCGGTCTAAATTGATTGCAGTTAACACAGCACTCTTTCCTCTGAAGGTATCTCAGGATAGACTGCCAAGTTATACTGGCAGATACATATTAGAGGCTTTCTAATGTTCATATTCTAAAGCATAGCAGATCAGCAGTCACAAAGAAGTTTCCTGATTATATGTAATTGAAGAGTTCTCATTCAACAGATCTCAAGTAACAATTTTAGCTTGTAGCTGATCTTAAAGTAAAGAAAGTTATCAAAACACTGTTGGATCTAGACTTTCAGGCTTCAGAAATTCTGTCCCCTCTTTCTTAACCCACTATATGTAATTCAAAGACTCTCAAACAGCTCACTTAGAGAAGGTTGGGCAAAAGGTGCCTGATCCAGACCTCAATGAAGTCAATAAGATTTGTAATGACTTGGATGTACTTGGACCCAAAACCATGGATGTGCCATATAGTCTATGTGTGCGTTAGCAAGTTCACTGAGGAGCAGATCTGTAGTGACAAATTTGGTGCTAATACTTAATGTCGTTTGGGGGCAAAGGGCTTAGTGCAAACTATTTGCAGTCTGTTCCCAGGGATTGAATGCCAGCAGCCTCTGCTGTGCTGCTGAAGTGACAGTCCAGTATTTACCTGCAAAGTGCTTGCAGTACACTAGGCAGATCAGAGCATGGTAAGTGAGGATGGACAGCTTCACTTCAGAAGCATTTATGCTTGATGAGGCATCTCTATGCTTATCAGTAGGATTATATTTCTTGAACTTTTGTTAAGCATAGAAGCAGTAGCTGCAGTCCCGCAGTCTTGAACATGAATGTTTAGTTGTGACACCATGAAGTATCTATGGCATTGTCATTATTTGGCTTATAAAATAGCAGGCTTTTTCAGATTAAGGGTTCTAAATGATGTTGAGATAGATAGACTAGGTCAAAAGTGTACCCAATACAGACTTTTACCTGTGTAGCAGCCGACACCAGGAGCTTCCGACTCATCATTTAAATTGCCCTAACCTGACGTGCATAGCAGCAATTTATCCCAGTTAGACCTACAAGGTCAGATGACAGCAGCTACACAATTCAAGCCCCTTCCTATAGCCTCCTTCGTAGTAGAAAACTAAACAATCAAACAGTTAACGAAGAATTACTGTGTTGCCAGAAATAGCAAGTGCAAACCTTCTTAAGGGAAAGACCTGCAGTCTCGAGGGCAGTCTTTTTGGCTGCTATGGCATGAAACCTGTGAACTGCTGAGTGGTGTGTTTGGGACCCTACCTACTGCAGACACTGCCACTGGTACAGACTCTAAACACAAAAGCAAGCTATTGCTGTTATTTCCTGGAACTAAGAAGATAATGTTAATCTCCTGTGTAACATGCTTTCTGTTATCAGTGCTCAAGGTAAAACAGCACATGGCAGTCTGCTATGCCACCAATTACATACAGATATATATAAATATAAAAATGTAAAATAAAAATTTTTGTCAGTTTCACCTTAAAAGAAAATAAAGGTGAGACCACATTCTTCTCAACTTTTATCATATTACATGAAAACTTCTCCCCATCAGCAACATATCTTCAAAGGATTTAAAAGGTTTTACAAGTATGTCTCCCAGGGAGTTTTGTACAGCCTCACTGACGATATCCCACATTTCTAAAACGCCATGTCTACACAACCCAGCTCTGAACCCTAAGCTTACTCACAAGACTGCCCACCAACATACTTAATGGGCATTCATACCGATCACATTAGTTCATACAGACTCGGGCCACACTACCCCAGTCAGGTACCAGTCCTCAGCAGAGAGGAGAAATCCCCAAAATACTGAGAGCTTCCTAAAGTACAACTCTGCCATAAATCTTTGCACAAATGTTCCCAATTTGCTTCTGTCAGTGTAGGGCAAGCCACCTTCCCTGGGGTACCCTTAAACATACCCCTGAGTAGGGCGGGGGGGTAACCAAAAAAACTAACCTCCTGCCTTCACACCGCAAGGGTGTTCCCAGAGGCACTTCAGGCAGGCAGCAGTTTGCAAAGCCACCTTCTCTCACCTGCTAGCTACTTCTTGCCAGGGGAAGATGGAGTGACTGATCACAGGTGGTCACCTCCCTTTCCCTCATTTCCAATGCAAAGCTTTGGTCTACATCTATGAAGGTGTAGGGGACGCACCTTGGCCTAACTGTTCTGGTTTACTTGGCAGCTGTTCCAGGCTCTGGGCACAGCACATGTACATGTGTGTGGCTGCACTGCACGGTGAGGTGCTTTTCCTGTCTTGAAGTCCCATTGAAGTGACTGCACTGATCTCCTTCTAGCCACAGATTTCTTTGGGATCTTAACAACCATGGGCAGCCTAAAAATTCTCCGTGTCATCAAAACAATGAGGTGCGGAGGGAGGAAAATGTATGCAATTCATTTGTCACTGGATGCAAACAATTTGTTTTCTGCAGCATTGCCTCTTCTGTGTCCTTGCAGGTTTCAGACCCATTTAACTTCACCTTGATAATTCAGAGAACCCGTGTTTCATGCAGAGAACTCCCAATGGGTCTCCACTTCATCCTGTCAAGATAGTTTCCCATGGAAGTTAGTCTTGCTTTTTATTTCACGATAAAACTATCATATGGTTTTGTTGTACTGGAAAGACACTGACACGGGTACTATCAGCCTGAAATTCTGTAACTTAAAGCCAGAACACTTGCAGGTACAGGTCTGTCCCCTGCCAATATTTTTGGTTTTACAATAACCTTCTACTTTGTTCCTTCTTTGTTTTGCAATAAAATATCTTCCCCACTGCTGAGAAAAAGATCTGCACAAACATTGAAGGAAACTACCTTTACATAAATTGTCAAACAAACAAAGGGCAAACAATGCTTGCCTCTAAGGTATCACAAGACATGCGAACAGGCAAATAAAATTGCAGCTTTAAGCGTGAGGTTGTTCGCTAACCCTACCTCTTCCATTCCTGCTTTGAAGGTGCCTTTCATGTGAAACAGCAAGGACTGTTGATGGTGCACTGGGTTCCACTTCACCTTCACCTGCAAGGGCTTGGGGTTCACCCTGTGCATCAGGTCAGGGTGCCAGCCACATTTCCTGCAATATATGATCTAGGACAAATACATTAACAGAGACCTTGCCTATGTAAGATAGCTGTGGAAAACTCTGCTAGGTCTGTGGTTCAGTATTGTTACAATAAACCCTGGCTCTCCACCTGGCCGCAAAGAAACCATCCTCAAGATGAAGGTAAAAGGGGTTTAGGTTGAGGTTTCTTTTTGGTCTCCTCCATGTTGTAACCATTCTCACAACCTTGCCCTTTGCCTCTCTGCATAGAAATGAGGGCTCATCAGATAGTAATTGTCATAAATATGAGCTGGTGGCATTATGAACTATTGAAAATGTTAGGAAATATTTAGACTTTGTCACTGTGAGCACTGCATAGTGTCAAAGGTGACATCTGCTTTGAAGGAGGTCTCGCTTAAGGTGCTAATTGGCATTTATTGAATAATATTTGTGACTTCAGTCTATAGAGTCTGATCTCTGACTTGTATTTCAGACTTCACTGTGTCAGTTAAAATATGTAAATGCCCTTCCAACATTAACACATCTCAGATGCCCTTGCATTATACAGTTATCCATTTCATCACTTTTGACCAAATCTTTTGGAAGCAATTACCTTCTTATCAAAGACTTCTCAAGCGTCCATGGAAATTAAAGTTTTATACAGTAACAGAATGGTTTGTAACAGAAAATTCGTATCTTTCTTAAAGGCTTACATCTTTTGAATCAAGTATCTTGGAAAGGATAAAGATTCAGAAAAAGCTTGCTATGCTGTGTGTGTGTGTGGAAACAACCACCTATCAAACTTGTAAAGACCCAGCAATCTTCGGTAATAAATCTTGGCTGTCCACATACTTGTCTGTGTTAATTCATGTGCAAAGTATTCTAACAGAAGTCAAATGATATACTCAATCCAAATTTTAAGTTATGGCTCTTTATTAATTGAAGGTACTCCACTGCAAAAATAAGTTATATATTACCAGCATTAAGTTCTTCTCCATTACACTGTGCTATTGCAGGCAGCACTGTGGTGGGAAAAACACAGTTCTGGCACCTGGAATACATGTGCAGGAGGCACGTGCTAAAACATCTTGTGAAATTACACAGAACTGAGAAATGTTCTAACATGGGTGAGAAACAAGCAGAGAGCATAGCAAAGAAGAATAACAGTGCCAGCTAGTTTGTGGTGCAGATACGAAGTAGTACAATTAAGATGCATAAAATCTAGCAGGAGAGCTTGCATTTGTTATTAAAAGCCTGCCACCCACACAGCATTTCCAAACAGAAGAATGGTGGCCTTTGCTCATGTATTTGATTGTATTCTGATGGGCTTGGTCAATGCCCATGCTGACAAAGATGGATTGTTATGAGTATGAATGTACAGATACAGCAAGTGAATGAGGAAATGTAGTTGTCAAGACTCCGTAAAAAGGACATCCTTAAAAGAGATAGAAATGTTTATCTATGAGAGAGGCATCATAAAAGAAATAGAGAAGAGAAGCAAAGCCATAAGAGAAGCAGACCTGTGTTCAAGTATCTTATCTAAGGAAAAAAGCACACAGAGGGAAGTCAGGAAAAACACAAGATTCAAGCAGAACTACACAGTACTTCTTCAGGAAGGAAGAAGTAGGTTATCAAGTGCTACTTAATGATGCCAGGGAAAAGCTTCAATCATACTATTCCAAAAGGAGAATGCTGCTTGAGAAGAAGACACAATACTTATAATTGTTACTGTAAAGGATGCAAATCAACAAAAATTTCTTGCCTAAACTTTTTTTACTGCATGGATTTAAGAATTAATGTAACTGGGTGCAGAACAGCTTCTGGCAGGGGTGGCTAGAAGGAAAGGTGCTGCTGTATCCAGAATTCCAGGCAGTGAATGGTGCCAATGACACCAGTGAAAAAAAATCTAAGGTCCAAATGAGAGAGTAAGGATTGCCCATTTCTTGCCTTCTCTACATTCTGATCCTTTTATTTCACAGACTGTTTAGCTATGGATATGTCAGAAACACATTCTTGCTTCTTTCTCTAGTCATCCAATCCCCTGCTGAAGTTTGGAGTCCCCAGACTACAATGTTTGCTCTGTACTGCTTCAAGCATGAATATAATTTTCCCTACGGGGAGATATCAATCATCTGAAAAACCTCCATCAACAGCAACAAAAGCTTCAAAAACATCATTAATGATTCTTTTTCCCTTGAATTGGATTCCCCATTCCAATTGCTTACACTGCAGATGGCAGAATATACATTCCCTACAATAGCTGACCACAAACGTATGTATCTTAATGTTGAACTTTCTCAAATGCTTCTACCTACTTTTTATACACCTATAATAAATCCACCATTCGGAGTACTTTGCAAAATGAAGCTGTATTATCCCAACCAACAATCTGTTTTTTTTTAGCCCCCAAAGTTAAGTGGGGGCTAAAAAAAAAAAATAAAAAAAAAGTCAAAGTAACAAAATCAATGGATTGTACTATTTGAGAACCAAAAACTTGAAAACTCAGAGTTCTGAGCTGGATAGATGGCTGGTTGAGATGGAAAGATGGTATTGGAGAGAAGCCTTGCCTCTAGTCTTCTTGTCTGGAAAAAGAGGTGATCTAAAGCTATTGATAAAGTTTGTTACCTACTTTACTTGGAAGTTTCCACCTGCATTACAGCAGGAAGATGGCTCACAGTTCATACCTGTTCTACTAGTAACCCCTTAAAGACTTTTCAATCGGACGCTCACGACCTCCACTAAACCCGCTTTTTAATACATGTGATCTAGCACAGTAAAAACAAAACATACCAAAAAAAAAAACCCCAAAAAAACCCCAAAACATAGAAAAGCCAAATAGTTCTTATTGTGCAATTACATTCATTCACAGTTTAACTTTCTGAAAGCGTTACTATGATTTATAGGATTGAGCAACACTGGCACCTACTGAACACAAAATGCTGAAAGGTACAACGTGGTTACCTGTAGGAGAACATTACTTGGCTGAAGTCTGAACTTATTTTAAGTATTTATGCACTTGTTCCTCTTTGGTTTATCATGTAAAGTTCTGACACATCCTCAGAGGAAGTTGCTCTTTGCGTATTTTTTTGCTGGCTAAGATGGAAGTCTGTTTGAACTTTTTATTTTGAAGAATCAGAAACTGGAACATAAAAGGGGGGGACACTGACAACTCCCCAGCCTTCAGCTTCAGATTAGATCACACAGTCCCTGACGCCTACAGCTTCATGGTCTGTGATGATAATGTTTGGGGATGCCCTTTGTCTGTGTCAGCGAGGTTGTTGGCTTTAATACCTTTGAAACATTTCTCTGTGAAATAAGGATGCATTTAGGCTCTGCCTTTGATTGTGCACCAATAACAGTGCACCAAAACAGTGGCCTCTCCCATCCCTATCAGCTGGGATGCTTAGAAATATATGGCTGGAGCAGACTTTGAGAAATCAAGTGTGTCACCTGCTATTGCAGGCAGCTGTGTCATAATCACACTCATAAATGTACCAAGATTCATCTAACAAACCAGCAGATGTCTTTACTATTTCTCTCTGGAGGCTTGCTTTAAAGTCTGTTTCATCCCAATATGTCATGGGGGATATGTGATACACTATGGGCTATTTCTTTCTGTCATGCTTTTTTTTTTTGTTTTGTTTTTTAAGTGGTTGAAGAATGCTGCCTGGTTTTTATCATATGTGAGCTCCAGGTGTGCGCATTAATTCTCAGGACAGTCCTGCATTTCTCATTGGTCAAGTTTTTCCATTCCTCTTGGAGTTTCTGCCTATCCTAGATATCCACTGAAGTGCTTATTCATTCAGTTAGATCTGTGGCTCTTTCAAAGACGTTTTCCCTTTGCTCAAGATACAGTTTCTGTCTAACATGCTTTTGTATCCTTGCTTCAAAATTCTCAGCCTGTTACACACTCACTTAATAATACCTTTATATTTCAAAAGAGAACTCTGATTAGCTTTAGCCATGGCTTTGCTAATTTTTTCAGCGGTTTTAAACTGCAATAACTTGGGTTAAAACTGTTTGCCACATGCAACTTGATCTGTAGGCTACAGCCCATCTGAGCCCTATTAGTGTTTGGGGTGGTGGTGGCTTTTGTTTGTTTATTTTCTCTGTTGTATATATGGGGAGATAGGCCCCCATATAAAGTTTTCAGTAGAATATCTAGCCTAACACATTGTCTCCGTGGACATCTCTCCTTTTGCTCTTTCTTGACTCTAAATACTAACGTGACATCAAAATTATTATTTTTTTTCTTTCTAAGACCTGACAGAAAACTGTTTCTCTTCAGAAAGACTGAAAGAAAGACTGAAAGGTAGAATAATATCTTAGCTGCAGAATTAAGCTGAGGTCATGTGTAACCCTGTTCCTTTGCTCAAGTCTCCACTGATGAAAAAAAAAAAAAATAAAATCTAGTGTCTAGTGTTTTTAATTCAGGTGAAATTGCAGTGCATTGGTTAAAACTCCATAGCTTCTCTGTGAAGAGAGACCTTACCTCTAATACAAGAACAGACAACTATGCCTTTTCTAGATGCTCCCAAAGGCATGACTGGTTCTGTGAAGTGCCTCAAAACAGGTTTCTTTCTGGAGTTATCCTCAGCCTTTCTAAAATCTTGCTGTACTTCATGCACCCGCTGCTCAGCAAAACAACTTGCAATATAATGAGACACGGGTGTGCTCGTACACCTCATAAATGTGTTCCTTCAGAACAACTAGCCTATCATGTATAGTCTGTCTATGAATCCTATCTTTATGACATAGACTAACAACACATATATTGAGAAGCCCCTGTTTTTTCAGAATACTATCATTACACATCTTACAATGAAAAATCTGAGGAGAAAAACATCCTCTAGTATTAACCAGGACTGTTAAATTGGAAGATGCTGCTGAGGACAGAGAAGGAACACACTAGTCCAATCTCCAGTCAACCTTTGACACAAAAAAGGTCCTTGTGGCAACTTAGAAAGCCTATGGATAAGGACAAGGAGGTGCAAAAGCACCATGGAGATTATGAAAGGACTAACGACCTTGCTTCACGTTTGAAAGAGTGCAACAAAATCTTGCAGCTCTTCTTGTGGCCCTTCACATGTTCTTAATGATTATTTCTAATGCCCTTGACAAAAATAGCTTTCCTGAGTCCTTTGTTGGGTTTTCCAGCTGAAAGTAAGAACTGCTTTTCTAGCCTGCAAGATAAGCACATCTTTTACAGAAAGCTGCAATAAGCTATAAAATTATTAGCTTGGTGTCTCATCCTGAAGTTTTGAACAGTTGTGGAACTGCCTGTACCCTCACATTTTGTTTCTATTTATAGTTTAGACACGATTTTTCACTGATATTTTAACCTGCTTTTAAAAAAACTAAAAAGCAAGAGCAAGTGATAATAATAGGTGGTCCTATTCTTTTTTTGTTTGTTTGTTTGTTTGTTTTAAGGCACCTAATAAATTTCTGCCATTTTCATGTCTTGGGATCTGTGCTTTTAAGTATGAAGACTATACTTTCAGATTTAAGAGACTAATTAAAGGAAACTGAGCAGTGGTGCTATGAGAGTTTCCTGTCCCTCAGTTGTTCAAAGAACAGTCATTAAAAATTCATGACAGAAAAGTATCAATCACCATCCTCAGAAACAGACCTATGAGTAGCATGTGGCAAAGTGCAAAATGGATGCTGCTGGCTCCTGGCATCTGTTGATACCCAAAACAAAGCCATGAAGTCTCACAGCCAAATAATCACAAGGCTGGTTTTGATTTAAAGTGTTAAAGGATGGACTAAACCAAACTTTTGAGGGAAGACTAATCAGTTCCTTAGCTCTCCATTATACTTCAGAGATGTATGTAATATAATATGCTGTCTAATACATTATAAAACTGAAAAGTGCAAGCAAAAACAAATTCTAGGTGTTTGGCTCCAAACACTGAATTAATGCAGCTCTGTGATATATCAAAGTGTACCGAGATCATGCAATCTATGTCATTGCCTTAGCATCTTCTGTAAAATGTTTTGCACACATACACATTTTATAAACTGCTTGTAAATAATACAGGCATTTAAAAATATTACTAAACTCCAAAAAGATGAACAGTAGACAAGCACACATTGCATTATAGAGGTCAGAATCTGATAGACAGACATGTTCAGTCAAGAAAGAAAAATGAAAATTCATCTCAGTAATATTTCTCTATCATATCACCTAGCAGAAACAGGAAGGCTGTACATGATAATCTGAGAAGCTCGTTTCACTCTTGTCACCTACAATTTCATGGCCTGATTCTTTCTTTATTGGATAAACTTTGCGTATAAACACCAGAAAACACAAAAGTCTGGAAAGAATATAAACCCCCAGGTATCAGAGCATAAACAACCTCTTAAGTAGCACAGGAAGGAACTCTTCTCACCAGCAAGTCATTTTGTAAGCACCTAGATCTTGCCTCTCATAGGGAAACATCTGGTGCCAAAAAAAAAGGATAATTCCATTTTCCTGTAGTTAAAGCTCACACACCTGAGGAAAAAAGCTAGCATTGAACACAGATGGCAACTCACATTTTTCTCTTGAGAAAGTGTGACGTTGCGAGGATTATAAAGTTCAGACCACCTACCTGTGCTGCTTGCTTTGGCCAAAAAACGGCCAGGGTAACCCAGCAGTAGAAATCCAAATTGAAGATAATAATCTTTTGTTCTGATAGCAGTCAGCGCCCTTCCTGCTGATCCAGGATTGCCTTCTTCAGGTTGGCCATGAAGGTCTGCAGAGTGCTGGATATCGTGAAAATCTTCCTTTTTAAGCATTTTAAACCTTGTCTGCCCATTTTTTAGCCTGTGACATTTGTAGCTTCTCCTTCTGCCCAAATACCAGCTCTTTCCATTTGCTATGACACTGCAGAAATGACAGTATTTGTCAGTTTTCACCAGATTAAAATACATAAATGTAGGAGAAAAAGATTTTGGGGGTTAAAATCAAAAGAAAAAAATAATAATTTGTATTGCAGGATTCTTGAGCTCATTTCTTCTATCAGTAAAAAAAAGAAAATTATTGCAAAAATTTATAACTTTTTCAAGTGCTTCTTCCACTTCTTTCCCGCATGACCTGAATATATCCCAAACGTGCAAAGCAATGTTTATCGTGCCAAGACTACATTTTTAATGTAGGCTTCAATTCAATAAATTAACTAAAAAAGGAATTAATGTTCATTTTTATCTTTAACTATACGACTCCCACATAGTATTTTCACTAGTCTTTACCCCAGTGTGATAGAAAAATAATATAGTATTCAAAATAGATAGTATTCAGTGGTTCTGCCCATTGAGTCATGAATCCTTACTTCTTTTCTTTGTGTGCTTCTCCACTAAAACACATATAAAACCAACTTTCCATCTTTAAAGATGTGTTTTTATATTCTGCCTGATAATTCTCTCTGAAGTATGTAGCTATTTTTATTATCATTTATTCAATCTTAAAACATAATCTAGGGCACAGATTGAAATCAGAAACCAGGCCAGTTTCCATGAAGATTATTGCAAAAGCCCCACTGACTACAACTGAGCCCAGATTACACCCATGTATGAAAGCCCTTTGCAACAAGTTCTGTGTCTGACAGAGGGGAACTGATGACATCTGTGCTTTTTGGTGGGGCTTCAATGATTTATCTATCTAGAAAATACCCTGTCACATCTGTTTTATCTGATTCTCTTACTCTAGAACTTCTTTCCCTTCTGGAAACTTTTTCCTTCCTTGTCCACATGACAAAAAACATTTCCTTCTCATGAGGAGTGCTTTGTCTTTTGATAATTCTTTAATCTCTGTTTCTGCATAGCATATAATCATATTTGTAGCAGACAATGGTCTTATTGCACTAGAAAAGGTTAGAGATGTGTTCTCAAAACTGACTTCAGGATAGTTAGAAAAAGAAACAGAGAAGAACAAAGAAATACAATGAGCAAAGTGCTAAGGCATAAAAAAGACAAGATGCTTACCAAATATTATGTCCATCCAGCAAAACACTTCTGTTCACATCTGCACTCAGAAGCTGGAGTAAAAATAGGAGCGCTATTCCTATCTCTGTATGACTAGCTGCCATGCAAATATATCTTACAAGTCCTAAACAGCTACAGCACAAGATCTTCCAATGGTTTGTTGTGGAATATATGCAGTGCTTACTTATACACAACAGCAGTATTTCGGAAGTATGGCTAATGTAAAAATCAATGTCCCTTTATAATGGGTGAATTTGTAAATGAGATTATCAGAACTGCCTATTAAAATATGGTCTGTGATAAAAAGATACTGCATACAGGAAGACAGAAATACAGTAGGAAGGCTGTCATTTGGTGATTTGCTGACACTGCTATCTTTTTCCCAAATTGTTCTCCACATCAAGCAGACATTATCAGAAATAAGGGCAATATTATTTTCAGTTCCTCTAAACTTCTTCTTTATTTTTTTATGGTAACAGAAATTACCATAAAATGAGTAAAACTACCAATCATATTAAACACATCACATAAAATTTAGTTGGCAGAAAGAGTAATAAAAACAGAGAGGCAATAAAGAAGGGAAAATAAACAGCCAGAAGGTAAGGAGGAAGAAAGATCACTGAGAGCAGAATTCACAGCACAATCCCACAAGTTATCCCAGTATCCTCACAGACAGCACCAGTGATAAGTGCTACATACAGAACCAGATTAAAATGCTTTACATGGGTCTAATATATACTCCTGGACATTTTTCTGTGGAGGAAATCAGATGCCAAAGTCAGAAGAGCTATATCATATGTGATTTTAGATTGAATAATGTGAGAAGCCAGTGGTTGGTAGTTACGCTGGTGACTGAATTTTTACATAGGCTCTTTCTGCACATGGAGAGCATTTTTAATCCTGCCAAAAGGGGCCACAGCGCTCCTCCAAAAATGGTTCTGGAGGATTCAACCCAGGAACAATATTAGATCCCAAATTGTCATGTACTTGCATGCGTAAGTTTTGTTCTCTCTCATGTATCAATTTCTTCCTGCAATCGAGTGCACATTTCTCCTCAAGATGTACAAAAGGCGTACACCCATTATTTTCCACAAGACTTCTGGGACTTTCTGTGACAGTTCTCCTGCAGCAGAGGTAGCTGAGCAGCAGATATTTGCAGCTTCACCAAGCTGAAAATTCTGCCTACAAGAGAGGACATTTCCAGCTGCCTCCAACCATGGCAAATGTCCTGGAGGAGACAAGTTATCAGAATTCAAAATGCCCCATAAATGCGGGGAAGATACTAATTCTCTTCTATTGTCACGCTGAGGACCCTAAAAAATAATGATTTAGCAATCAAGCCATCTGCCCTCAAGATATCAGGCATATAATGCAACATAATGTTGGGTAGGATAAGGCTCCTAAATTTCCTCAATGACTTTTTTTTTCCCATTTCTTTCTTAATCCCCAAGAACTTGAAACATATTAAATTTCAAAAAAGTAAAATAGAGGGAACAGAAACTGGTAATGTATTCAGGATGGAAAGAAGGCTGAGTAGTATATTCATTCTAATTGTATTAACCTTCCCCCATAATGAAAGGGGGAAAGCCTACCATCTGTTTAAGTCATTAGTCAGTTCCATAATTAAAGGATTAAGATTAACTCTAACAATTTCATTCCTTTTCCTAGGAAACTGAACATCCAAATACTTAGTACTCGTCTACTGCCATTGAAAGGAGCTATTGATTAGTTTTCTGTCTTACATTTTGGGAGATTGCCATCATCCCAGATTTAGTCCAATTGATTTTATACTAGGAATATTCCACAAAGTTGAATATCATGTCCAATATATTAGGAAAAGATTTTTGTCAATCTGATATAAATAATAGTATATTATCAGTATAAAGTAATAGTTTAACCTTGCATGTTCCTGATTTCATATATTACAGTTCATGATTAACCCTAATTTGTATTTCCAACTATTCAAGAGCAGTGTTAAATAAAAGGAGTGATAACGGATGCCTTACACAGCTTTTAAGAATTAAGCATTTAGCTATTTTTTAAGTCAAAATGATTGTGGGCTATAATAAAGCAACAAAATCCAGGTGATGAATCTAGTAAGACAAATCTACGCGAAGGACCAAGTCAACCTAATTTTATCAAATGCCTTCTCTGTATCAGGGCAGCACTGCAGCAAAAATTTATCTGAGTGTTGACAGATATTCATTAACTCAGTCAGTAATGTTGTACTATCAATGCCTGATCATTATTTATTAAACTCACCTAATTACAATGGTAGGTATAATCTATCATTTTATTTGATCTTATATCCATCATTTTTGTGAGATATTTAGCTTGGCAGAACTTAAAGAGTTGCTTCAGATCTTTACCTGGTTTAAGCGTAACTAAACAAGAGCCTCAGGAGAATGGTCCCCTTCAATGTATGCATTTGCTTACGTGATCCAAAGACCTAGGGGACAACATTTATATGAAAAGCATATAATTGCTAAGGTTCTTGTATCTCTGTTAATGGTGCTTTTATTCAAATCTTTAATCATATTTGCTATATCTCCTAGTAAAGCAGGCGAGGAATCCTGATGTTATTAGCACTGCTACCCACCACAAAGACCCCAACCATCCATCCATGTGGCGGGCTCTGCATCACTCAATACATCCAGAAACAATCCAGAAAACAGGAAGTGTAATTATGTTGATATTTACCAGTAACAACAAGTAATTCTTCATAGTAAAACTTAAAACCTTCAGTGAGGAGTTGCAGAAGAATATTACAATACTGCAAGTGACCCAAAAACAAAGTGGCAGGTGTAGCTCAGGGTTCTTAAAAACAAAGTGATGTACATTAGAAAAAAAAAAATGCTACCTTAAACTATATATGTAGATAATGTATGGGTTTGCATTAGCTACAAACACAAAGAAAGTCATCAGGGATACTTTTCAGAAAATGCCAGCAAAGTGCTATGAGGGGTCACAAGGAAAACCAAACATCAGCACTCCCTGTAAAAGGACTTGAGAGGGAAAAGCATTTTGCCATTCCCCTAAGCCACACTACGTTCATCCCACACAGAATATAGCTACAATAAGACCATGTCAAACAAAAGACTGGGAGAAATTGAAAACTCTATAGAGAAAAGGATGAGAGAGATGGTGTAAGATGTGAAATTGGTTCAGCTGGAAAGGAAACCACATAGATTAAACTTTAGCATGGAAAAGGCACACTCGTTAGAGGGAATATGACAGAAGGCAAGAAAAAAATGGTACTGACTGATGTCCAGGTATGAGGAACAATCATTCTTCTCAATACCCAAATTTTCCCAAGATTGTCAAGCTACCAGTTTAAAACAAGGGAAGTTGTTAATTTTGGGAGATAATGTGTTATCCCCAAAAATTGTATGGTGGAACTCAAAGCAGTAGGGTGCTGGGGTGGTGAAATGGGTTCACAGAGATAAGCCAAGGTCACAAAGAATAAGCCCTGAAGTGACTATTCATGTGGTATTTCTAATGCAGACTCTGGGTCCGAGTCCTTAAACCAGTGATTGTTAAAACCTCAGACAAAACCCCAGGGAAAATGGTCATTAATACTTCTTCAGGATGTAAATGGCTAGCCTTGCTTATCTTGCTTATCATGGTTTTGATGTTTGAACCCCCATTTTTACCTAAAACCATAATAATGCCTTTTTTCCCCTCCTGATCACCCAAAGCTGTTGGCTTAGCCTCTATAGCCCAAGCAGATACCACATCTTAAACACATTTCTGTGTTGCTGTTAAACTTTCAGCTAGAAAATTCCACTGACATTTTTATGCTGAGTGAGTCTACCCATACCCATCCTCCATTCTGCAGGCACAGACAGCCAACATACATTTGGCAGAACAGGTCTCCAGACTTACTGTATTGACCAGATCCTTCATCTGCTACAACGAGAGCTTAAACACCTCTCTTACACCCAGATACTGATGCTTAAGTGTAGTCATATATATGAACTCAATTCAAACCCTAGTATAGCATTCCCCTGACTAAATATGTTTACATTCAAACGTGAGGCAGCCAGCATGAGCATCATTTGTAGTCAATGGATTAAAGTAAAATGGTCACTTGAAGAGGCCACCCATTTCAACTTAATATGCATTTGATAAAACAGACCATGTTCTAAAGCCCCTATTTCTCCCTCCCAGTATGGAGGGAACATGTGGTGAGCTCAGATGAAGATACCCACACTGTGAAGTTTTTATCAGCTGCGTGCTACCTTCAGTCATGTTTACACTATTCAGAGCAGGCAAGGAAATAAAAACTCCTTCCCAAGTATAAGGTATGTATTACATCTGCAGAGTGATGTGCATCTATACAAACACATAAGCATGCACATAACACACCATTACCTGCAGTTTGGGCTTTTTTTTTTTTTTTTTTTTTCTATTTCACCAGGAAATGGAAATATAACTCAATGCAATCCTCACATTAGCTTACTATAAATTCCTAGTCTTTAAGCTAATGGTGAAATAATGCTCCGCCCATTAGTTTAATGATTATATCATGCTTAATATAAGCTTTTCCCCTCTCTTTTTTTCCTCTTTCATTAACTCAGTCTAACACTTGCAGGCAATTTGCTCTCACAATGAAGCTGTCAATCTTTTTTCTTGCATGTAACATGTCTGTAATAGCACGGACCTAATGCAATGCATTTATCAGACAGATACCTCTTTTAATTTATTGACTCAAAACTTATTTTGAGCTATCTATGATAAAGTGTATTAATGGAGCATATTTTAAGGAGAACATTTAGAGATTTTCTTTTTGAACTACTTCTGCTTCCTTGCCAGTGTTTGGTTTAGAATAATCTAGCTGTCACTTGGAAAAAAGGAAAAGTAGGTGAAACTGATGCAAAGTCCCTCAGCTCACACTGCTCATCACAGTGCCAGAGCAATATGGCCTACAGCTAAACAGACTTGAAAGCCTGGAATGTTTAGTGAAATATTAAAGGGATGCCCCTCTCCTCCAACACATCTAGTTTAAAGCTCTCTTGATCAGCCTGGCAAGCCTCCTACCAAAACAGCTCTTCCCCTTCCTTGTCAGACCAGCTCCACCAGCTGCCCTTAACCTTTTGGCACTTCAGGTTTCTCTGCCACATGCGATCATGTTTGGGTCCGTACCTCTTGCTTATAGAGTCTGATCTGCCACTCTAGTCCAAACTGTGGACAGTGCTTGTCCCCGTGGTATTCCTGTATGCTTGCTGGATGTTGTCCGAAAGCCTATGCAGAAAAGAGATACTGTATACTCAATAAGATATAATCACAAAGTGCTTTACACACACCACCTATGTCCCTTTGTCTAGCTATTGCATGGCATTTCCTTAACCACCTGGTCTCTTTGACTGTGTCTGCTCTGCCAGATGAACTGAATTCATTTAAATTACTTTTTTTCTTAAAAAAAGATCTAAAATATTAAGCATTGATTGAATTCCACAGCCCAACGAGTGCAGCTAGAACTATTTGCAGTTCATAAGTTACCTTGTTTTGTTCCTGTTCATAAATTATCCACAAAGGACTTTGATTTTTACTAATCTGCTCATTATTCAAGGCTATTTGGCAAAAAATTAATGCAAACATATTTCAAATATGGATTCTGTCCGTGGACTAGTCACTTCAGTTACCTCCTTGACTATCTGTTATTTATGGCCTGTGAGTGGTCCATTAAACAACGTGGCATTTCCCCACACCTTGGCTAGATGTTTGGGCCAAAGCGCTGAGACTCTTTCTCATACAGAAATGCCATTCAGCTTTCTCCAGCGTCTCCTCAAACCAGCTCCAGGTTTCAATTATGAGAAACTTGTGGAAATCAGAGTAGTAGAAAGTGGAGGTGGTTGAAGTTACTCTCTTAATGACTTGAGCATAATAACCCTGACTTAACCTGCATTCACAGACCAGAGGTGTTTCCCACAGCTTCCTAGATGACTTATTTATTCCGTAACTTACAAATTATGGATAGAAGACCAACTGCTTTTTACCCTACTGCCCTGCTTCTTTGTAGTCTACCTAACCTCGTTTAGAGCTAGCTTGGATACCTCTACAGAAATGATGCAGATACAGCTAAAGTTTATTCAAGAAATGAGAAAAAGTTAGGTGGGATGTTTTGTTCATTTACAACAGAATAGGCAATGTACTTACCCAAGTTAAATGAAGCCAGCAGGGAGAGTTTCTCAGACCACAGCACCAGGCTGGTTTGAGTACATGCCCTCTGCACCATCCTCATCCATACTTTCCTCAGAGTTGCCTGGGATTCATTCAACTTCTGGCAATGTTCAGTGAAGCCTCCCCAGTCCTTACACTCCCAAGTGTCTTTGGTCCAAATAGGGCTTGACACCAAAACTCAAACATCTGTCCCTTCATAAAGTTCTGATTTTTAAGAGATTTTGAAGCAAGTCAACAGTTACACCCACCAGTTTCTGGGGATGTTTTACTTCTTATTTTTTCAAATTAGACAAGTGGAAGAGGCTGCCTAAGGGCTCATATACCTTTTTACAGAGTAGTGATAAAAGCCATCAAAATCATAATATCTGCCTGTTTCTTGTTTAAAATGCTCTTGCTTGGCTTTAGAAAAGAGAAATCACCTCTTTAGTGTCATTTTGATCAGCACTGCCACCATCTGCACAAGCCTTAACTCATACAGCGGGGATTTGCAGATAGATTTCAACCAAGGCGGCGCCAACTGTGTTTTCAGAGCTGACAGAATCAAAGAATAAGGAATTAAACAAAGTGATTCATTGAAGAGCTGAATTGGCTGATCCATGTTGCCGATCCATCACTGCAAAGTCTTTCACAGTATGGCCTGATAGGAGGGGGAAAAAAATATCAGAAAAAAGTTTCCCCAACACAATCAGACCTGCTCAATGTGAAGGAAAGAGGCAGAGAAAGCACATGTGTTTATCTGGTGCATTGCTGAGCCGTAGCTCTTCTTCCAGACTCAGTCAATACATTTTCCCCTTAAATTCCCCTGTCCACTGTACAGAAGTCAGCTATGTTTGTTTACCGGCAGATAACCATCTTAATTAGACTACTCTATTGAAGCCCTGTTCTAGACAAGCACAGAAATAGCTCTGTTCCTTCTGCCATTGTTTTCTTCTGAGGTGTCTCTTGCTAAAAGGTGTCTCTTTCTGCTTAATGAAACGGAGTAATGTAAATGCCATCCAGTGATCTTTGTGCCCGTGTCATTCCTACTGAAGTGGACCTAGACAGCACCCAGTTAATGAGTACAAGTCATTAAAAATAAAGGGGAAAAAAGAAAAAACAAAAGAAGCATTAACAGCCAGCTTATTTATTTTCAGGCATCTCATTCCCACAGCACTGAAAACAATTGCAATCAAGTAAAATGGCACCTGATTTATGTTCTGAGCATGGAGCCTGCACACACTGCAGGCATATTCTGAGAAGCAAGTACGGAGTTATCGAGCAAGCTTTTCACGGCTAGCATATCTACTATGCAGAAAAGCTCATAGCACAGATCCCTATGCCACGTGCTGCTACTAGAGATCTAAATCACTATGCCATAAGGATTATTGCAGCCTCATAGGTAGCCAAGGCCATTTCCAAGACCAGCAATGCTTGTCAATCCCTACTGAATTCAGTAAAGATTTGCCTGAAAGAGAAGGCAAAGCCTCACCCCACAGTGTCACATCCAACCAAAGAACTATTACTTCCCATACACATGCTCCTTTTTTTCTGATCCTCAACATATACTGCATACCAATCATGTAACAAGTACAGGGCATGTTTAGGGGCACAGAAGTGCAATACTTTGTTTACAGTTCACAGCCTTACACAAACTCCTGGTAAGGCAAGAAGGTGGGAAAATACTTTGAAAACTATGGGAGACTTGCTTTTCCTGGAGCAAGTTTTCCATGGTCATAGGGCAGCACCCTTCTGTTTTCTTTCTTTCCTCCTTTCTTCTTGAGAGGGCTATGAATAGAAAAAGTCTTTCAGGAAAGAAATCTAAAGCCATCCCTCACCACCTTTTTGGACAAAGCTACCAAAAATACAGGGTCATATTCTTCCACCGATCTCTTCCAACTGCATGTAAAAGCCAGAAGGAAGGTACTTCTTGAGGAAGGAGCCCAAATAGGATGATCAGTCATTTCAGTTCACCTCTTCAGGAATAAAGAGCAACAAGCAGAGGAAGAAGCATGCCAAGAGACCCACCAAAAGAAAAAATAGCTTCCACAAATCAGTACCGGAGCAAGCAATTGAGGGGGAAGTGGGGTCAGATTGGTGGTGTGAAGTATAGGACTATACTCAAGTCATGTCTTTTAAATCTGGGCATTTCTGTGTGAAGCAAGGAGTCACAGAAGCTAGCAGAATATTTCTATTAAGAGCATGCTTTGATGGCTGCATTTTTTCCCCCTCAATATCATGCTCTTGCCACCTGAGAAACTGTAAGCTTTTAGTGCAAGTTAAGAAGATTGGCAGAAATTCTTACTCTGTCACTGGCTTTTCTTAAAAATTGACTCCAGGAAACTGCTAGCTTTTTCACAGCCACAACCTAAAAGTAATAGGAAGCAGATTAAGGAAAACAACATAATCAGTTCTGCAGAGCCATAGTCAAAGTTCCAGGTTAAATAGCTGTTCTAGCGTACACTCTCCATCTCTGTACACCCCAGCAGAGACATGAATATTAAGAGCTGGCTAATACTTTTCCACACACTGTTAGCATCAACCAAAGCAAGTGGTAATGCCAGAAAAGCACAGATTTCAGAGTAGGCACATTCCACAATATCTGCATGTTGCTTCTAACTCAGGGCTTCCACTCCTTCCCAAACCTCTTGTACCACACCGTGTCAGAGACAAGAACCCAACCTTCCCTTGGCCAAGAGCCCTTCTCCACTTTTTGCTGATGCTAATCTAAACATAGACACTTTGCAAGGCCACTGCCTTAGAACATTGAAAATGAAGCAAGGAGGGCAATTCAGTTAACTAAAATGTCACACTGAGATAATCACGTTACAGCACCTGGTCACTGTCGGTTTATTTTGGAACTGACCAAGCAGCCTTATTATTATACTGTATCTATTAAGGCTATTGTATACTAAATAACATGAAGAATAATAAATGCATCTTTGTTTGGTTATTTTTTTTTAAAAAAAAGGTTTAATTTCGTTTTCCCAGCAGCCTTGAAGATGTACAATGTCTGTTTGCCAATTCAAACACAACATTTACTCATCTGTCCTTTACTGCAAGCAGTTATGATCATAGAAATAGTTGGATATTCTTCAGCTGTTCCCCACTCCACTTTGCTTTTTAATTAGCACTGTTTCCAGGAAATTAAGTGGCTGGATTTGTCAATACTCTATACTTCTTATATGCTGTGATATTACACAGTGACATGATCAACAAACTTCTCTTTCTGGCCCTGGAATATTGTGCCCACGTCTGTCCTGTTTGCTTTCCATCCATGGTCCAATGAAAGAAATTTGAAAATGAGTAAGCCCATTTGTATCCTAGTCACATCCTTGGGCACAGATGAGGGATGCAACCTAATGACAAAGTTTAAATGAGATCATACATGACTCCCAATATCATGGTCAAAAGCTAAATAAAATTAGTGTTTTTCTCAGACATCATCAGGCTAACAAAGTTCAGTTCCACTTACAAATGAATGCAGATGGCATGTTTGCTTTGTTATCCTCCTACCCTTTCACATCTGCTAAATAATCTCCCAGCTCTTCAAAGTCCTTTTAAATTGTGCCTAAGCTGTAATATGGTGAAAGCCAAGAGAATTTTACTAATTTGAACTGGTCTCTGCTTTAATCCCATAGCATTTTCAATCCTTCATTTAAAAAAAAAAAGAAAAAAAGAAGTGATTGCTATTTCTTTCTCTTCCCTTTGAGACTTTCAGTAGCCCTTGAGCTAGGAATAATAATTCTTTTTGAATAACAATGCACACAGGGACCATGAGGATTTATTGAGTACAACCTACTGTAGTCTATCCTTCAAAGTGACACTTAGTCACTTACAAACTTCCTGTGCTTACTGTACTTAATGAACACTTCACAAGTTCCTGCAGTATTATTTTTGCCTAATGGGAAAGCCTCTCATGTGTTTCTTAGGGAGGCAGAGGAATTTCCCTAAACAGTAAAGAGATCTGCCTGAGCCCTTGGTAGTTACAGCACACGTTGATGTTTGATCAATGCTGTGCATGTCTCACCATTTCTCATTTGCTCCTCCCATAACACAGCACATACTTTAAGATGAACATTTTCATGGCTATTTTGCAATGGAATTTCATGACCTGCTCCAGAGCCCCAAGTTTACTCAGTACCCCTGTGATTCTGACTCCCAATTTCCACTTGGCATCACAAGCACAACTCCTCTTTTGCATGAATTGCACATGACTGCAATGATTATTTCCCTTCTTTCTAGGGTGAGAAACTCAGAGTTTTCTCATGTTCAACCTTGTCTCTACCAACATCCTTACAAATATTTGGCAAGTAAAATTCTCCTTGGGGCCAGACAACTAAAAGTATGAAACTGCTTGTTTTCCCTTAAGCCGTTACTGCATATCCTTGAAGATGTCTCTCTTCCCTTCATCGTTCTTCAAGTTCTCCCATCCTTGTCTCCAACTTTCTTCTGAATAAGTGCTTTTGTAATCACCTGTTCTCCTTCTTAGCTCTGTCATAAAGCAGAGGACAACTCTTTCACACTTCCTAACTGTTATGATGGCCACCTCTCATTTTCATTATTAGCAAGACAGCTTCCAGGACAAGTCAAAAATCCTCCTACCTACAAGTCCTGGTAGGCAACCAAAATGTCCATGCCACTTTTCCTCAGACTTAAGATCAACATGCAAATGTGGCCTCTTTGGGACAGCATACCAGCTACAACAGTCCTTGTTCAAGTTTAAAACCTCTAGCAATCCTCTGTGAGAGCCACACTGTCCCTACCCCAGCAGGGGACAGGGACCCTGGAAAAAACATTGACATTGGCATAATTTGGAAACAGACTTCAAAGAGAAGTTCCCACTTCATCTGAAAAAGTATGTGAATCCCTACTATACATCCCCAAACACACGGACAGGGATGATCATGAGAGAGTTACTGGCACTGCTGCTTAGCCCCAGAGGTAGACAGGCTCCTTTACCCACACCACCACCCTGCAAGCTCAAGACAAACCCAAATCACTTGCCACAGTCAAAATACCATTCTCCCGAGGAAGTAAAAAATTAAGCTTCTTGAATTGGAAAAGCTCAGTTCTTTTCCAAGTTTTCAGCAAATCACAACAATTTTTCTGCCTATTTAATACGATAAAGACTTGAGCAACACAAGTTGCCTGAAAAAAATGGCTGCATGGTCCTTAGTAATTGACTCTTGCTGAAGATGTCTCAGCAGCTTCTGTCTGTTCAGTGCAGAGCATAGGCTATAACAAAGGAGTCCTAGTGAACAGCCTAATTACTGCTCATATTTCTCTGGCATCCATACAAGTAGAACAGCTGCAACAGGGATGCTTCTCCCTACAGCTTCTGTTTTAAAACAGGCAGATGTGATTTGACCCTCTCTGCTAAGTGTCTCTTACTACACCACCAAAACAAAGAAGAGTACAAGATGCCACCATTAGCAACCTTCTCTGAATGGCATCTCTCTCCTAAGATGTTCTTTTTTTAATACAGACTCTTGTATTTGGTGAAGCTAACTCAAGTTTGTGCCTAGCTTCTAGACAATTGAACTGGTGTTTCCTACTTAAAATGCACCACAAAATAATTCGTCTGAGCATCTTCCAGATCCTTTCCAAAGCCAAAAAACTGGGAGGTAGCAGCTTTGTCTGCAGAGAAAGATGTGGGCCACTCCAATCACACAAAATACGCCAGCTAGAATAAGAATGCCCATGTTCTGAAAATATTTGTATGTAGGTCAGGGAGTCTTTAAAAGTGCATTGAAACAATATTAATGTCACTGACCTGTCTGATCACAAGTGCAGCCGCTGCCTCAAACCATCTCAGAATTGTTCCTTTTGAGAGCAAGTACCTGCTGCCCTTCGAAACCTCCCTTTATCTGCAGAGGGATGGGGCGAGAAATTATTTATTAGCAGATGTTCAGCTATATTTACTGTTTTTAATAAGAAAGAAAACTTTAAAAAGGGCACTTGGTTTCCACTTAATGACCCCTGAAGATTTATAATTGGAGATATGTGGCACCAGAGCTATGGGCAAATTTGCATTGCTGCTGTTCAGCTGGGTTTTGCCTCAAGTTAACTCATGCTTCATGTTCTGGTGCAGCTAATCTGTTTTTCCATAAGCACAAAATACTTGCTTTCCTTGGGGAAAAGACAAAAGGCAAAAAACAACAAAAAAGCCCCATGTGCACAGAGACAGCACAGATTACTTGTAACTGCCATAATTTATGGGCTAAAAGAATCCTCTTATCTCACCTGCAAAGTGGATTTAAAAAATGAGGGCAGGGAGAGAAATTACTTGCTGAAAGGAAGCTTTGGAGGACATTACAAGGGTCCAAATATGGATTTACGTGGCCTCCATGCAGCACTGATCTTACATTCACCTTGGCTTAGACAGATACGGAAAAGCAACTGGAGTGGATGCAAGTTCATCACCAACATACATTCAGTCAGGACATCTCTGTTACATGTTTACTCACTGCTCAGTAAAATGGTAACTTCTCTCCATATTAGAGTCCTAAATGTACAGTGAAATGGCTAGGAAATTATTTCTGTAAATATTTGGGGCAGGGAGGTGTACGTGTATCTATTCCCAAGTATACTACATCTCTGTTGGCAGAAATCATGCTGCAAAACAGAAGGCCTGTTTCTCCATTCCTAGCACTGTCAGTCACTTGCTTCTGTGCAAAATGAGTGGCATGAGTGAGTTAATATTGGCTGAGAGTTAAACTCATTCTTGAGGGCATAAACTTACCTGCATCAATGTAAATATATCAGTTCGGTGGCACTGCTAATGGTGCAGACCTACAAAATGAGCTATGTTGATTGATGCACACTTTCTTCTGTAAAGAAGATACCACACAAGAGCAAAACTACATCACAGCCATTATCTAAAGAATTTCTGCTAGCAAAATAAGCACATGCTTACACACATGCATGTGTATAAGGTCTGCAGCACAACAGAACTATTTTACCTCCGAGTATTCCCAGAAGGGTTAAGCTAAACAACCTTTGCACATGGACAAGCCCTAAATAAGGAACAACTTTTCAGGAAGATGCCAGGCTACAATATCGGCATGCAATTAAGGAAGGTGGCAATCCTGCTCATCTAACTGTGCAATCAGGATGATGTCACTTTCTATTTCCACTTTGTACAATACTTCGAGATCCTCAGGTGAAAGCTCTGTACCAGCGTGAAGCATTTCTACCTTCATCAGTGAAGCAGATAGCATGTAGTACACTTGTTTGTGGTACACATTGTGAACGCCGTAGTCATCACAGTTACAATTAGTTAAGAGTCATCTCCTGCTCTGCTGCAAGCTCTGCAGTTTGACAGTGTTTGGTAAGGACTGGCGTTTCCATAGAAGCAATTGTGTCTTGGTGACATATCCTTACGCTGCTTCCATCACTGCCACAGCTGTGTAACTACATTTTACGAGTATTGTGCATATATGGTTGACACAACACAACAAAGCTATACATCAACTAATGAAGACTATAGGAGACTTTGAGAGACCATCTTGTCCCATTGCTCTGCACTAAGCAGGGTCAAGTACTCACAAGCATTTCCCAACCAGTTAGTCTTAATCTTTTTTAAAGACTTTCAGTGACAGAAGCCCATGTCTTCCTCAAGAAGTGCTATTTTGTACTAAATATGAGTTTTTTCTAATATCCAACCTTGATTTCCCTTGGTGAAATATATGCCCGTTATTTCTGGTCTTCTTTCATAAAGAATTTTTTCCATCCATGGCCCTTACTCTTTGCAGCTGTCTTTGTAAACTTGAAGGTTATTGTATCAGGTACATGGTATCCTTTTTCATTTCCCCAAGAAAGACGCAAAGCGCTACGTATCTCTGAGTTTCCTCCATCTTTCTGCTGCAAGCCCATGGCTGAATAAAAGGAACACTGGAAAAGAAAAATAAATAAAAAATAAAAATCAGGCACAGGACCTGTCTTTCAAAGTAATTGCTTTTCAGCAGACCAAGGCTAGAATACAAACATAAATGTGTTCTAATTATAGAATCAGCCCCTGAATTGTGTTTTGGGTTATTCACATGAATGGGAATTATGTGCTTCTGCCTTTGCCAAAGGGAACAAAGCACCTTGAACCAGACATGGATATATCTAGCTGAATAAGAGTAAATATATTACTGATACTGACCGTGTGACAATGCACAAATGAGCATGAAAAGAAGATTCGAAACAAATTTTAGCAACTCTCATAAACATCATCACATGCAAGAATGAGGGTCAGCTGCACTTGCCTCACAGCACAGGAATCCTTTTGCACCCTATAACACGCGTGCCCTGTAATTAATGTCTAAATTATGGAGATCTTCTACATTTAAGTAGTTCTTAGAAAACAAGTCATTTACTTACAGGAATGTTCTCTGTATTTGTAATTCAAGTTCTCCACTTGGAATTATTAGTTTTGTCCTAGAAGAAAAGAAACCATATCTAAGACAAAAGAAAAGTGGCATGACTTGGCTCCACTCCATGTTTTACTGGATAATAATTCCTATAGAGGAAATTAATTGCTAGGCTGAATCAGGCAATAAGTGTGTTATGCGTATATCTTGCCTCTGGCAGGTACCAACAACAGGTGCCGCAAATCCTCATGGAGTTACACAGTAGTGCTCCTATAGAGGATGTTTTTTTTCCAAAACCAAGGCACTTAAGATTCATTAACATCTTGAAGCAGAAGGGCTCGGATCTTCTTTATTTTACTTTATCCCAGGTGAATGTCTCTAGTGCAACTACAGGGGTGGAATCCTCCCCAGTCAAACCCAGTACCTCAATAATAATGTCCAGAAGTAGTGAGTTTCACAGTCTCACAAGTCAAAAAGGAGAGGGGAGGGGGGAGAAGTACTTCCATATAAATTTTCACATTTTCTTCCTTTACCTTCGTTTCTGGAATAACACTGAAAAGTCCAAATTATCCCTTTAAATAATTCCTTACTTTATATACTTTCATTTTTCATTACAATCTAGTTGATGAAGTCCTAAGATTTCTACTGTTTTTCTAAGATATTTTACATCTTAAAACCAAACCTGTGTAAAAAGATGCCCTCCGCATCTTCTGGGTAATTTCCTTGAATGATTTAACTAAGCATCAAGATCTCAGAAAATTCTATATCTTCTAGCCAAGCACAGATCAACTTAAACAAAATCATTCCTTATTTGACTTTTTTGTTCTGAAATCTTTAGGAAACAGAATTTAATAAGGTCTATGGATAGGCAACTCCAGCGCTTAACTGCTGGAAATCTTGTCTCAATGTTAAGCCTAAGTTTCCCTCACTGCAATTTAAATCCATTGTGATTTGCCCTGTTTGTATGCAAACAATTCCTCCAAAAAAAGATTGCCTGACACATGCTTACCTTAAGTGCTTTGGCCACTGAGTGGTATAAAATGACCTCTAGAAGTCGGGAGTAGTACAGAGCAATTTCTGCCGACACAGCCGCAGTGTACACAAGCGCAGTGTTGGCAGCAATGCAATGGAGGCAGAGTTAAATATGCACCACAACCTGACCTCCATCCAAATACAGCTCTGGACCAGATCAGTTTTCCTAGATGATCTCCTGAGATCCACACCCTCTGGATGCTGTATTTGCAAGGGCCAAACCCAGGATCTTCAGTGTTCTTCAGTGGAAAGTCAGGCTCAATCATTAACCTGAGCCGTGAAACAGATACAAAATTGATGTTGAGCCTGCCCTCCTTAGTGACCAAGTATATCCTCCCTGCCTGGATTGTTTTCAACGTATGCTGTGTATTTAATGAAAACAGCAGAATTGTTGGCCAAAATAATCTCAGTTTAAGGCAAAAATAATTCATTCAAGACGCTGTTCAAAAAGGCTCATATCTATTTTAAGCTTTCCTTCTCTCCAACTCCCCCTTGTTTTCTTAAATGAATGAATCAAAGTGTCAAAGAGAAGTTGTTTAGGATTAGGAAAAGATAGCATCTCCTTTCAAGAAACAGCATGATCCTTAGAGAATTTAAAAAGAAAGCACTTTGTCTTTCTCAGAAAGTTTTGTTCAGAAATAAAAAGGAGCGACAAAATAGTCACTAAACCAGTGGGAGATCTTTTGTTATCAAATATACTCAGACACAGCACTTGGCAGAATATAAAATATGTCACAAGAAGGAAGCCTGCCAAGCTTCCGTGTTGTAGCTCGGGCTACCTGCTTGTGCTAAACAGGAGTGATGCTTTGCTTTTGAGTACTTAAACCACCACGCAGCAGGACAAACAGACCACGAAGTAGTTGTCACTTACCAGCCACAGCCACTGTGGTTTTGGAGTTTTTTGGTTACTCCATGTAGACTTTAGAGTCATCTTTATCTACTATGAAGTAGGTATTTCTCAAAGAATCTTCATAGCATTGTAAAAATCAAAGCAAGGGTTGATGGTTACCCAAATGCAACGGTGTTTTAAACTGTGCTGTACTATTATTTCTGTATGTACATATACTTATGAGTTATTGGTAAGTTTGTAAGAGAGATCAGCACAGATCAGAACAGGAAAAAATACGAGACTAGGCTGTCCTCCTGGGAAACTCTGACAGTCTCTAGAAGAAAGTAATTATAGTACACTATGATATTGTTAATTTTTCAACATGTTCCAAATAGAAGTGGGGAACTGTCAAACATCTGATGAGGCCTTTACAATTACAAAGCTCCTTAAATATTGATGTGAATTGAATGGGTCATTTTATTTTACCTTTTATTTCTTTGAGAGTACTCAAATACGGAAACAGGAGCAGGATATACTTTTATATGGGTAAAGCACCAGAGAGGGCAATATGAAGAATAAATTGAAACCCAAATCTTATACACAAATTATTATTAACATTAATTTCCACATATTACAAAGCAGCTTCTTTGCATGTATGACATTGCCTTTTGCACCCAAACATGATTTTAATTAAGATCTAACTTATTCATGACTATAATTCAGATCTAACTGCTGGTCTAGTCAAATGAGTGTAATTATTCCCAGAGGGCACATCTAAGAGAACTAGGTTTTCCTTTTCATCTCTATATTTAGGCAAACACAATAGATGCTGGAAGATCAGTTTGAAAACCTGGGAATGTAAAGAGCTTTATAGAGCTTGTGGGGAAATTCTAAACAAAACAAAAAAAATTGTTAAATAGGAATTTCATAAAGGCTCACTTAGTTTAATTTATTCTTGCAGACTACACAATAGGAGTGAGACAACGGAGATTATTAAACAACATAAAGCCTATAAATGCTTCAAAATTATTTCCTTGTTTATTAAGAAATAGAACCATACAAGTTGGCTTAGCTCATCCATACGTTACTTTAAAAGGGATAAATGAGATGGGTATTCATTTTTTGCTCTTGTCCTGCAGAGACTACAAATAAACCAGCCTCCCATGTAAGCTGACACTATAATAACCAAGTCAGAAGTCCTACCAAATAATCTATATTTATCAAGCATTTAATCATCCTGGTATCCCAACCTATAGCATACTCTGTTCAGAAGGCAAAATAATGAAGACAAATGCATTCATATGATCTGTTCTTTCTTCTAATATATCATAAAACCCCTACAGCTACTTTGCTTTTTACCCAACTCCTTCTCCTCACCCACTATGAAGCACCTTTTTCTCTTATCCACAGGGCACTAACTTCACCCTCCCCTGCAGAACCACTCCTCTGTCGGTCCCTCTATCCTGAAGGGAAGCTAATGGAAACTGACTTTGCAGCTGGGATCACCTTGTTTACCAGCTTCCCTATTCTCAAAACAGATTCTAAGGCAGATTGCAAGGAATTGCTGCTCAGGTGCATCTTAAGTCTTCATGCACTCTGCCATGACGCTGTGCATTGTGATCCACAAGATCAGAAGACCACGTTTTCGTTGCTGTATCCTTAAACCGTCCTCTGCATTGGTCACCGGCTATGTCTGAACTGCAGGGTGAAGCATGAGATTTCCACACACTGAACCCTGGTGACTGGAGTTCTGATTTTCACAGCTGACTTTTAACCTACCTGTATCAGGAACTCAACATGGTGCTTGAGGTCTCCACGCTGTGCTTGAGAAATGCCAAACTCAAAAGTGCTTCTGGTGGAAAAGACCATCACATGCCCAACTCAATTCACCCTCTGGTCTGACCAGAGGACTGAGCCCTAAGGCACTGAATATTTTGCTGATCTTACCAGAGGTAAAGCAACTTCTTAGTGCAGGCACTACCACATGCAGTTGGCCAGCTTTGGTCTTCAGAGTGATTAGCCCTGGGCATTACTAAATAGGTAACAGTGACTATTTTTCTTTTTATATTCAATGCACAAGAAACTTGACATTTCCCAAGAATAAATCCACCAGTTTAGTTTCCAATGTTCAGTGACAGACAAGCACTGCTTTTTAGAAACACGCACATGTTCTTAACACTCATTTGAAGTAAATAGGGTTTGGTACATGCCTAATTTAAACCATATGGTAACTGCCTGCCTAAACTAAGACTTGTCTTAGTATCTGTAAGCACAACTTGTTTGAAATGATTCCCAAAGAGAAAAATAAAATAAATAAAACAATTTCACAAGGAAAGAGGGAAGTAGAACTCACAGTGTAATGATGGCAGCTAATGCATGAGACCCATAAGGGTATACTCAACTGATGTGGTGCCTTTCTGGAAGGCACTATTAAATGGCTGTTATATGAACTTGGATCACTTCTGACAAAAGTTAGAGAGGTTCTTTTTAAACTGTTATTTCAGGATACATACATACATTAAAAAAAAAAAAAAAAGGCAAAAACTTTTTAGCCAGTATTTTGGAGTGAACTCAGTTAACCAGCTCATAAAAATAAGGGTTTGATTTTCAGCACACATTTCCACCTCTGTGTTTCCACCATTTTCGTCTCTGTATGCAAAAAGACAATCAAACTCTCAAGAGAGTAATCATTGCTTTAGCTGTTTGCCATTTGTCACAAGGTCTTTGTCAACAATAAGTGTGACAGGTATTCAGTCAGTCATGAACATAAGACAGTTATTTTGATCTCAATCCCAACCAGAAAAGAGCACTCAAAGTTTAAGAGGAAGATGTAAGGCTTGCTTTATTTCCGGAGGCATTTCTGAATTTTCACATCCCACACAACCCTACCAAGAAAAGACAATTACACTTTAGGGGGGAGGTAACTGGATTGTACTTAGTAAATAGCTTTTGACTCAGTAAGGTTTTAAGGTGATGTACTGCTTCAAATGACAGAAATATGTTGGATGTCTTTCTAAGAAATATACTGAACAAACCATATATGAAGTTCTTTGTTGTAATTGACTGTACACACTGCTAAAGAAAAGGTACATCTGAAATAAAACTAAGAGGCCAAGAGATCAAAAGTGCCATTTATATTGCCACCTGCAACTACTTTAAGATGAAGCTGTACTCCACACATTTATTGGGGTTGTGTGATGAGCACAATGTTCAGCAGACGCTTGTGTACATAGTAATAGTGGTACACTGCTTGAACAGCTTGCGCATGCTGCATATTGAAAGACAATGGAGAGTAAAAAAACTGAGAAGAAATAAAAACTTATTAGGTTATCTATTTCATCCCCTTGCCACTGTAAGATTTCACTCTACAATAATTTCGTATCATTTATTCCAGTCTAGTTTAAAAATGCCTGGGGTGAAGAAGATTCCCCTGGGATATTATTCACAGCTTGACAGATCTCAGTAAGAGGAAGCATTTCCTAATACAAAACACTCATGTTTCCCTTTGAAATGTCATCGCATTACTCCTGGGCACCAACCCTAAATCAATATTCCTTTTCATTCTGCTATTTGTCACCTTCAGGTTTCAGCAACCCACTCCTCCTGGTCCCATGTAACAATCCCTTAATATCCAGCAGTTTTAATTCCAGCATAAATCGACTCTCCATTAGCCTTTTCCCCTAAATCATTCATAACCTTTAGCCAAGTGCAGGGCACGAGGGGTTCTGCACTGCAGCACTGCCCTGGTTCTCAGGCACAGCCATCTCTGCTGCGACCAGGGTTCTGCACCTTGCCAATGCATTTTGCTTCTTTGCATGATGTGCAATGCAAGGGTATAAACACATATGTAAATACTTGACTGCAGATTCATTTAAAAATGGATATATAGGCCACATGGCGACTCAGGCAGTTAAAGAACAGCAAAATTATGAATGAAATCCACTTTTTCTTCTGCTGCATTTTGCTTAAAGACTAGCAGGTGGCAGTGCATCCTTAGGAATGAGCTATGAAAAACTAGCCACTGCAATTGCTCTTTATCATTTCTTGTATGGGTGTTGGTCTCCTTTTCTTTTTCCTCTTTTGCTTAACTTTTCTTCCTTTTCATATTTTTATTTTTCTTCCTAAGCTCAAGCATTTTTTTTCATGTTTCTTCATTCATTTATGGAAAACAATTAAATAAAAAAAAAAAAAAAAGCATTTCACATCCTGATTCTGTGTGTTCAGGTATAACAACATTTTTGGTTTATTTCAAAATATGCTCTCTCCTCACAGGCATTTGAAAAAGTTAACCTGCAAGGTCAGTAAGAAAAACACTGAAATGAATCAATCTATTTTGGACAAAACCTGAAAGGAGAAGGAAATCTGAACAATCTCACTGATGCAAAGGATATCAGCCAGTTAGCTCAGTCTGCCATGGAAATATGCATTGCTGGTCTTTGATAAAAGAGTAAAAACTTATCTGGTTTCTGCAGGAAGCCTGGATGAGATTGAATACGCTGCAGGAGAGGAGAAAAACAACCCCAATACCATTAATGTGTTGATTCACCTCAGGCAGAGAGGGCAGTCTCTATTTCAGGTAACAGTAGACAGCTTCTTAGGGAGGATGATGGGGTATCCTGGCAGCATCTCCTGAAGCAAAGACCAGTTCGGTGCACTGTGGGCTCCAAGGAACCTTTTAGGCTTTGTTCTCACCCCCCAGTGCTGGGTGGTGGGATAAGGAAGAGCCTGTCATGCTGTCAGCTCAAAGGCCCATTACAGGTAGGCGTATAGAGAGAGGGTACTCCTGCTGCTCCCAGTCTAGCCCAGGAATCTGGGGGAAAGCTGAGGACTGAGCACCTTCTGACACCTCCCAACTTACAATACTGCAGTGATACCCAAAAAGCTCCTTACAGAGGTTTAAGTCACCTTGCTCCTCACCTTCACCAATCTGGCTATAGTGCAGGAAGCAAGAGCTCACACGCTGGGCCAGTGACTGGCTGGTTCTCTGCAGACAGAGAAAACGAGTGTGATTTTTCCCAAATAGGAACATGCTGGAAGAAAGCAAGGAACAAACAGGAGAAGAAACAGCACACAACTACATGGCAAGAGCAGAAGTGTGCCCAGATGGAGAAATGAGACCAGAATAGAAGCCCACAGCCCTGGAGAAAAAGTTGCCCCGTCCACCACTGGATGCTGAGCCCATGGACAGACAGGCTGTTACAGTAGCTGTGGCTACTTGAGACAGCAGCATGGCAGGGAGGAAGAAGGCAGGACAAGCATATCTCCTCTACTGCAGGCAGTCTCTTCCCATCTCTCATATGTACAGCCTCTTGCTGAAAGAGATTGACATGGGTGACTCTTGCCCCCAGCATCACAGGAGCAAAGGAGAAGCCCAGAGAAGCTGTGGCTGACCTATTCCTGGCAGTGTTCAAGGCCAGGTTAGATGGGGCTTTGAGCAACCTGGTCTAGCGCCTCAACTCCCCACCCTGCCCCACAGTCCTCCCTAGCTCTCTTCTCACGCCAGAGCCCGCAGGGAGCACAGCCTGATGCACTGCTCCCAGCCCAACCTGCCGAAACATCTTCAGCCTCCTCCAGCTGCAAAAATTACTTTGGTAATTTATTTCTTTATTGGAATTATTAGCTCACTGCTGTCACCTCTCGATTATGGCTGTGAAAGACCTTTAGCCTTCAGCTTCTCCATCTTTGCACTGTGATGCAGGCTCACACTTCAGAGATTTAAGTTATGAACCATTATTTTATTCCCTGTTCTTCATTATGGTCCCAATCCAAAAATAAATTGAGGCTTTCTGATGGCTGCAGTGCCTTCTGGACCAGACCCACAGCCGCAGCACAGCAGCATCTGGCACATTGCTCTGTGGTTTGAGTGAGCTGGTTTCCAAAGAGGGCTCAGAAGAAAATGGTCAATGGTATCTGAGGGCAGGGACAGAGTGTTATTGAAGAGATAAGCCGCGGGAATTTAAAAAGCACCATACTGTAGAAAGCAACAGCTCCCTGAAGTGGTTCATATATCCCTTGCAAGGAGATTTAAATGTGGATAGCTAAAAATATGTCCAGGTAAGTACAGGGGAGAACTGTAATAAAATTTAGGACTAAACACCAAGGAAAAATCCCCAGACCACTGCTTAGCTTCTGGTATACTCTCCAACAGAAATGAATGCCAAGCTATCAACTGTTTTATTTAAATGCAGATTTGGCAAAGCAGAGATAAATACTGTTTTGGGAACAACTGTACAGTGACAAGGCTGTGGATGCTCTTACAAAGACTTTACAGAGCTAGACCTTGTGATTTTTAGGATACTAAATCAGAAAAATTATAACATTTTCCTCCTATGAGATAAAAAAAAAAGGAGCCATGCCAAATTACTGTACCATATTTGCAAATATCTGAATGCAAATTATGCTGTTATCCTCTTCTATACTCCCAAGGAGCCATAGCTTCTTTTAAGCTCTTTCTTCTTCATGTACAGTGGAGGCAGCCATCCGTGACAAATTTGTGTTTCCTTTTCTGAGAATATACTGTATTCCTCAGTGGCAGAGAAGTGAATGGAGCTGCCATTTGCAAAATATAAATGTTTACACCCAGAGAGCAATTAAATCTGTTTTGGATGATAATGTTATAAATGAAATGCTAATATGTACTGTAAATGGCCATGTAATCACATCCCATCATTTGCCAATTATTGGGAGGAGAGGGGAAGAGCCGAAAGCCAGCTGTAGAGTAGAAGATGACATACTACTTTAAATGAGCAAATGCAGGTACTGTGCAATGCGCAGCCCTGACAGCAGCATTTTATAGCAGGAATTCAATTTTCTAAGCAACATCTGATTTCACCTTTTATTATCATGTCAGTAGTAACAATAATTTGCTCTGACACTGGCATTTTCTCAGAAGGATCGCCAAGGGATTTATAAAGCCGAAGTCGGAATTTCAAAGGAGCTGGAGAGCACACCTACTTCAGCAGCTGCATAGTGCTCAGGGTGGCTTTGTCTGGGCTCCAAGGCTGCCACACAGCACCATACACTGGAAACTGTTTAAATGTTTTATTGTATGATTGTGCCCGAGTGAGAAGTCCTTAAACAGAATGTATTCACTCTACCCCTGTGCCTAAATGGCTTCTGGACTGTCACTCCTTCTACCATCTCAAGGGGCAAGTTTAGCCAGCTCTCAGTGGCTATAAGGACTTACCTTCAGGAATGGCTTAGTCTTCAGTGTCAGGGGACTTCGGTAAAGTTTTTTCCAAATGTTGTAGATTAAACCAATTCAGGCTATGAACTGCTCTGCACATGAAACCTTCTTAAACAAACTGGACTTTGGCCACAGAAGACCCACCTCATGGGACAGAGTATGAACCACACACTGAACTATGTGGAACTACTGTTTACCCCATTATAGATGTGGGTAAACAAAACTCAAAGTCCACATCTGACCTCTTTTCCAAATCAAGCCTTCTCCCGAAGAGTCACACAAGGCCCTGAATCCCTTCTGCTAGCACCGCTCAGTTGCCACAAAAGCTGTTCATCAGTTCTCATGGCCAAAGGTCAGAATTCCACTTGGTCTGGGACTGTTTCCCAGAGAGTGTTTTGGGGGGGGGCACTGGGAAAGGAAATTGTTGGGCTACTGAGACAAGAAAAATATAAACAAGATTCACCAAACTAACAATGAAATGAATATATCTAGTAAAGTTACAGAAGGAAGCGGATCCCAAGGAATTTACATGAGCTGGGCATATGAGGAAAAAAACCCCAAACACAACACTTTAAACAGAAAAAAATCCAGCAGGGATATCAAACAACAGATTTGCTTCAGCAACAGAAGACAAATGGGAGGGTATTTCAAACAGGCGAAAGGGGTGGTCCATACGGATTCACACAACTAGCAAGAGTGACTGAACATCTCTCACACAGACCAGAAAACTGAAAAATTACTTTTACAAAAACTGTGTAGGAGGCATTCAAGTCTGAACACGATTCGCAAATCAAATATGACTTATTCACAAGATGGGAGAGTTTCCCTGTCAGCAGTTCCCTCTGCCTTTCACAGCTTCCCAATGGTAGGCATCCAAACCCAGCTCAGGGCCCAAAGGTGACCAAGCTGTCCTGAGCTAATGCAGTGTGAGGAAGGATCCTGAATACTGAATTCAGTGACATGGCTCAAACCAGTGGTGCAGGAGAGAGACAAGAATTTCGCTCAGCATTCGATGCTTTTTTTTTTGTTGCTGTTTGCAATGTTTTCCACACGTAGCCATTACTTTTCAAAATGCATATTTTTAATGGAGCAATGCAGAATAGCAAGATATGTATAATATGCATGAAATGCATAACAGATCCATACTTTCAGAGGTTTAAGAACCATTCAAAATTATCTTCATTTCTCCTGAACGCAGCTCTAGAATAACCACAAAATATTTCATGCCCTCAGAATAGATCTACATTCTGATCACGTAATTTGCTCTAGATGTGTCAGAAGGAGTTATAAGGTGAGCAGTTATAGCCGAGTTTCACATAGCCAGTAGCCAAAGTGCAAAAAATATGCAAGACCACAGGGTTTTAGAATGAAGGGAGAAATACATTGTTTTTATTAAAATGCATTAGGATATCCTTTGTCTAATTCCCAATTTAATGCTGCAGCTTCTTGGAAGAAAAACAGCTTTTCCGTTAGTTAACTTGAGTCTGTTGAGGGCATTGGGTGGTTTTTTTTTTTTTCCTAAACAGAAAAGCTTTAACACCAAATTGATTTTTTTTCTCTATTCGAATCAATAAGCACAAACAGAAAGATCTTTTTTGTGGGAGTATTTTTACTGGGGAGAGGCATTTCTGTCTTTTCTGTTTTGGGAAAGGTTTTGTGAAATGGATCGTCACTTATCTAAGTTACTTCTAATTGTAGCAGCCTATTTCCATGACATTATTCTGGAGTGAAATGTAATTTCAATGGAAAAATAACTGTTGAAATGTCTCATTTATTCCTATTGATTTGAAAAGCAGCCAAAAGTTCATTGTCTTGAACCTTCTGCAAATTTGTTACATAGCAGTAAGTTATTGAAATAAACAGCCTCAATATTAAACTACTAAAAAGTTAACTCTAGGAAGATCTATTAAGCATGATTCGACCAAAAAATAAAATCATGAAGTCAGGAAAGTCAAGATTTTATATCCTTAATCTTTCCATTTTTAATTTCTCCATAACTTACCTAATACATTATTTCTCTGTTGTGTGTTTAATCAGAGCAAACACTACAACAGAGTTCTGATCTCAAATTTAAAACATGATTTAAAGTTATCAATAAAGGTATATAGATTTGTCTTTACTCCAGGTTTGAAGAAGCAGTATTAAGAGAGAAGGAAAAGGAAGAAAACCAGTGAGTGGGGAGAGGGGTGTGAGGATGGAAGGAAACACAGGGAGGAGTGAGGAAGGCAGGGCAGAAGGAGCAGTGTCAGCAGCTAAGGAACTTTTCTAAACCAGAGGAAGAAGACGGGGGTAAACAAGCAATCTGAGTAAAACCAGCATGTTAAGGCCCAGACACACACCACCACCGCCTCTATGCCCTGTTCCTAAGGAGAGTTAACTTGCTGTGACCTTACAGCATTTCTCACTTTTTGACACAGGAGTCAGGACCAACTTTCTGCACCATTTAACTTGTTTCAGATCCAGTTTTGCAAACCCACTCGTTGGGAAATCTTCATTTTTTCACATGCTTAGTTAGCTACAAAGGGGCAGAGATGAGATTAAAATTCCCACAAAGCAAATGTTTTTGAAAGATAGAGCTGTGCAGAAGTACAAACCATTGTGGAGCTTCTTATCAAGCTATTATGAGAAGTAGATCACAGCAGCTCCAACCATTCAAATGTCACTCCTTCCTTCCAAGAAGCAATCACTGCTAGGTCTTGGCTAATAAAAAGCAACTCTCCAGCAAAGGAAAAAAACAGAGAGAAGCAATTTCCTAAACCATCAATGGCTCCTTCTGAAGGTAGTACTAACTTTGCAGTATCTGATGATAGATAATAGTTTTAAGAAGCAGGAATGCAACTGGGAAGATATCTGTCTTCAAGTAACACTTCTGAGTTTCTAGTACATCATTTAACGTTTAGGAAGGTTTGTTGGCTTGAGTCAGTTATCCCCAAGACGTTTTTATTTTTCCTTCTGCAATGCCCTCACTTTTACTCCTAAGCATGGATTAAGTCCATGCTCTCATACTGAGGCTTTTTATTTTCCAATACTTTGCCTCCCACCATCTTACAAATAAAACAGTATTCCTGTCTCCTCTGCTGTGGAGAGAGAGGTTGCTCCCTGTTTTGCAGAGGACATTTGGTGATATTAACAGGTCTCTGAACCATACTGTTGCCCCCCTGCCATTTTCACAGAGAACACCAAGAATATGAGAAAAACATGAAATGCAATAAGCTCACATGTTTCTAGGTAGGGAAGAGTAACATAGGAAACCAAACCAAATCCAAAGTCCCGAGGCTCTGTGCTTAGAATTTAAGGAGTTCAGGGTTTAGCAGTTAATTGTTCTGTGTAGTCCAATGATGACTCTAGAGAGTTTGTTTGCCACCATCATACCTGGTAACATGGTAGAAATTTCTGTAAGTTGACTGTGTCAGGACACATGCAGTAACACTTTTTTTTTATTGCCATTCTGCTTTAAGTATCTCCTTGTCCCTGGAGGCACTCCACAACACATTACAGACCTGCAGGTTAAAGAGGCCAAAGGCATTCTAATTGCCCCTGAAATTAATAACTACCAGAGGGGAGAACAAGAAGAGTGCAGGAATGTTCTTCATGCTTCTTCATTTCATCTGTGCCCGGCACTGAATTAGATCCCATTCTCTGTTTCAGTATAAATGATGAGTGCTTTCCATGTGCTCTGACATTACTACACCTAGCACTACCTATACTGCCTGCCTTCATGACCTTGGAAGAATGAACATATATATGTGGCATCAGTAATCACAGTATCTGACCATGCTGCCCCTCAGCCACTGAACCAAAATCATATGTACAAAGTGCTGGTGAGAAGTTCAGGCACTTCAGCACAGACATAGTACGTTAGTGTAAGCAAGACATCCAACACAAAACCTACAGGAGACACTCATCTTCATGGAGTAGAAGCCAGAGACAATCAGAACATTCCAACATCTCTACAGTGTCACTATAGGTCTATGCTTCAGCATCTGAAGGTCACCATCAGGGCACAACCCTTTAACTGAGTACAAGGGGTTTATTGTTCTGGCAGTTTTGAGATGTCATCTTCCCCAGCTTCCTCTAAAGGGAGGTTGGGTGACCAGTAAATCATTTGAAACCTTCTGTTTTGAGGTTTGTTTGGGGGTTTAGGTTTTTGTGGTGTTTTGGATTAGTGTTTTTTTTTCCCTTGGTTAGTTGTTTTGTTGTTCGTTTTTTGTTGGGTTTGGTTGGTTGGTTGGTTTGGTTTTGGTTCAGGACAGTTTGGGGGGGTCCTAATCAAATAATGTGAGCTTTGTGTTAGAAAAAAAGGTGGCCCTCACTCTAACAGAAGACGACACAACAGTTTCTAATGGCTGGCAAGTTAAGCTGGGCACATTCACATTAGAAATTGTCTTTTTAAAAGTACTGAAGACAGCAATTAGCTGTTGGAACACCTTACTAAGGATGCTAATGGCTATCACCATCACTGAAAATTTACAGCTAAAGCTGCTGGTTATGAAGTACTAATTACATTAATGGAATTTCTGTGGTTGTCTTTAAAAGTAAATTAAAACAGATTATCTGAATTTATTTATCTCCAGACTGGGATATAAATCTCCAGAGTGTACTGACCTCCTTTAAAGGCCAGTAAAGCTATACTTACATTAATTTATCCTATATATTGAAAGTTCTTACCAAACTGAGTTAAAAATGCATGTCCAGTTTTCATCTTTGTGGAATGAGGCCACTGAAAGCATGTGCAAAACTGCAAAAATTTGACAGGGAGGAAAACTGTTCAGACAACACATCTGTTATGAAATGTTTCAAATAAGTTAATTAAACAATCATGTTTTACATGTCATCAGATCTAACCCCTGAAGCGCAAAATGTTTCTGAGGTATTAAGACTGGAAGAAAATAGGCAGAGTGTTGGTTGTAAGGGACACCACGGAACAGTGAACTCTGTGAATAACAGGCCTTTATACACCTTTTGCAGGATCAGAGAAAATTGAGAGCAAGACTGCATGTCTTTAGTCTTGAGAGACAAAAAGCCCTGATTGTTAGCCAGTTGCATCACATCAGTGAAAGTACAGACATGACATAACACAGGATGATGATAAATATCATTGAGGTGTTTCTAGGCACATGTGTACAGTACATGAAAAATGAAATATAACTGTTGTATGTGTGGCCAAAATCCCAGCAGTCTATCCAGTCCAGCTTAATATATATGTTGTGTTTACAGTGGCCTCTAGTACTAGCATTTTTGTCTGTTCTACATAGCTATCGACTGCCCTGTGCTCCTGTTTGAGGGCACCTGGTCATTCACACTCACATCAGTTAAGTCTGGTGTTTATCAGATTAACTAGAGTCAATAGTACAGCACTGCTTGTGAGCTGTAAACCCTCAGGTTGGCCCTTTTCCCCTCATCCATGCAGTAAAGAAGTCTAATCCATGCAGGAAATCCGCTAAAGAAATAAACAATAATTTACAACTCTACATGTAGAAAGGAAAGCCTTACCAAAAACTGCAAAGCTCCTGGGGCAAAAGTGGTCCTTACAAATTGGTATATTAATGAGACTTTTTCTCAACTGCCAAGTTATGCTCCAAAAATAGTTTTGTATGAGGAAAGTCCAGGCATTACCTGTTTGTGTTAGCTTGCCTGTTCAAGGAGCCGGGGAGAGGAAGGAATACTCCCCACCTTGGAGCAGTTCCTGGGGTTAGAATTTGACTGAAGGTTGTGTGACAGTTCTGTGCATAATTAACTTGATGGTAAACATTAGTTAAAGTTTTCACTGATTCTTACACAATGATTTTGCTGGAAAAAGATTTTTCCACCCCAAGAACTGCAGCATCATTCTCTGGGACCTACTGGGGGAAAAGCGGGGGGGGGAGGGTGGTGGTGGTGGTGCTGGGGGCGAGTGAGCGGCATGGCTGACTGGGCTTAAACCACGACAGTTTATAAACTTCAGAAATAGAAATTTATAGCTGGAGCACTGACAGAACCTTAACTATGAAGAAAGTAATGGATACAGTTGAAAACGCAAATCACAAAAATAACTATCAGAAAGGCAAAGTGACAAAAAGATCATGATGTACAAGGTTTAATCATGGAAATATTTTATTTTGAACTCTATATTCACATGCTTACAAACTATTACATCAAGAATTTCAATTTTTTTGGTGTCTCCATTTTCTCACCAGACAACCTGACTTTTGAAGAAAGCTTTACATTATTTCAGGCTCTCTTCATGAAGGCAGCTCTTCATAAACTATGTTATCTCATACAGTGATGTTACAGCATTTTCTTTTCCTTTGTATCACCTCTTCTTTAAGTGCTTTTTCCTTCCTCTTTACTCTTGCACAGCTAAAAATTACTATGTTTACAATACTGCTATGGTGTGCATACATTTAATTGTATGTGCATGTGTATGCGTATACATGGGCTAACACAAACATGGGAATGAAACAGATGGAAATAAAAAGCACGCTTATGAAGCAAGCTGGGCACCATTAACCAAGTACTCCAGCAGATAGCTACAGCTAAATTTGTACAGCAACCCAGGCAAATAGCTGGTAATAGGCGATGGGTCTGGTGTATCAATATAGCCTGAAACATTACCTACCTGTACCACTGAGGTATTTCCATAAGCACTGATACCTCGAGCTAAGAATACCTAGTAGTTATTTTTTAACTACTATCAGAAAGTTAACTGTGGAACAAAAATTACCTAAGGACAGTGATGCTTTGGCCTGTAATTCACCCAGATACCTTCAGAAAATCCTTCAAAAATTAATTCAGCTTAATAGCATGCTCCCTGTGTTTTGTTTTTCACCTCCCCAAAGGTGAAAAGATACCAGGGGATCTATTGGTCTCTATGGGGCATCTGTGAGTCACTTTGGAGTGTTCAAGGGTTGCTGTGGGGTGTCTATCAGTCACTGTGGGTCTCTATGGGATGTCTGTAGGTTGTCCATGGGATGCTGTGGATGACTGTGGGCTGTCCATGGGGTGCTGTGGATGGCTATGAACTGTCTATGGGTCACTGCAGGTTCATCAAGAGTCGCTGTGGGGTGTTTATGGGTAGCTCTGGGACCCTATGGGATGTCTATAGGGAGTCTATGAGGCTTGGGGGGCCTAGAGGTGATCTACTGGGGCTCTATGACGTGTCCATGTATTGCTCTGGGTCACAACGGGGTAGCTATAAAAAAGTTACTAAAAGTTACTAAATCAAATCTGAAGTGAGCAAAACATGAGCAACATGTAAGCAAAGTGAATAAAAATGAGTAAAAGTGGACAAGCCTGAGTAAAACTCGAATAAAAGTGAATGAAAGTTTAAAAAATAAAGAATGACAGCAAATAAACAAATCAACTGGTGTTGGGCCACTTATGGGATGCAGAGGGTAGTGAGTGCCCTATAGGGCACTTGGGGCTCTTTGGCGTGCTGTGTCACTGATGATGCTGATGATGTCATCGTGGTCCTGGTGACATCATGACACCAGGAGTCAATAAAAACTGTCGGACACGTCTTTAGGGTCTATAGAACACTATGGAACTGTGGGAGCGTGCCTATGGGTCGCTGTGGAGTATCTATGGGGTATCACTATGTTGCCATGGGGCAGTATGGGAGTCATGTCGTGTGCAGTCACTCCAGCTCAATTAAACTGGTTTGCAGCTACATAAAACAGGAATAAAACTGAAAAGTGAATAAACACCAATGAAAGTGAACAAACCTGAAGAAAACTGAACAAAAGTGAATTAACTGGGAAAGAAAAAGAATAAAAGGCAATAAATCTGAGTAAATATCCAAGAAAAGTGAAGATCACTAAAAAGTAAATAAAAAGCAAATAAATCTGAACAAAACCAAATAAATGTGAATTAAAAGCAAGTACATGTAAGTTAAAATTGAACGCAACCTCTCCGGCGCTCACTCCCGACCATCCTGCAGCATGGCACGCAGAGGGCGACTGAATGCCTCCTGCTCCCGCAGCCGAAGAGCCAGGGCTGAAAGGTGATGCTGGGTCTCTTCTGCAGACGGTGAGCTCTGCAACGGCGCCACCGACACTGCTCTCGCTTCTCGCTTTCCCAACTAAATGTCCAATTGTGTGCAAATTCTATGGCACCGGCTCCGGACCATCCTGAAGCCCAGCTCATGGCAATCTCTGGGAAACGTATGAACAACCATCAACCCCCCTCTCCCGGAGCCCCTCCCATCAGCATCCCGAATGGGGGGAGGTCTTCGGTGGGCGGCCCCTCCCCGCGGTACATTGCCCCCCCGGAATGGAATAAACCCCCATCACTGCAGCTGCCTCCTGGTGTTATTTGGGATGGGGGACCCCAAACACTTGTGGGGAGCTTGGGGGGGTCCCAAACGCTTGGGATCCGTCTGGGGGGGTTGCGGGGTTGGGAGGGGAGCTCCGGAATTCGCCCCCGCTGGACTCGAACCCGTGTACTACAGGGTGCAA